>NW_023416306.1:101169447-101881113 GCF_014176215.1 Rousettus aegyptiacus
CAGCTATTTTAAAGTATTTTCATTGGGAACTATAGGATTTACCTCACATCTCACCAACTTTTCATGTAAGGATGAACTACTTTTTTTACTGTCCTAAAGACTTGAAGAAATATTTGCAAATGGAAGAGTCCAGTTGGTGGGAACAGTAAAACATTTAAGCTTTTTAAGAAGTGCTGGCCTAGAAGACCTTTGGGACCCGTGTCAATACCAAGATAGCATGGGATGGCATAGGATATGATTCAGAGGCAGAGCATGTGACAGTTCAAGATGCCAACATCACTGCAGATCGGGAGGGTCTTTGAAGAATGGGGCCTGGGAATGGGAATGGACTAAGGAAACATATTTTTGAGAATCTATTGCCTCAAGAACAAAACTAAAAACAGGGACCACAGACACCACCTTCTGAGCAGTGGCCATGCTCTTAAATTAAGACTTCTCTGAGCTATTAAAGTCTCATTTTCGGTAGGGGAGATTAGAGGAGATCAATTATGGATGATAATGTTTCTTCACTGGTAAAAATATTTTAGTGATACAAATACCGTCTCTGAAATTAAAAAAAAAATTGTGGTTCTCTAGACCAGACTTCATTCTATAAAATTTATCAATAAAGAGTTTTCCATGAAAATCACACTCCCTGGGAGAATAATTTCTAGCTTAAACTTCTGCTCAGTAAGCATGCTTGAATGCAAGTAACAATGCTCTTCTTTTTGTTTAGAATATAAATAATATTATGATAAACATATTTTATTAATAAAAATATTATGGGGAAAGTACAATAGAAATACAAGTTTATGGAGACCAGAAGAATAAAAAAAATTCTTTTAATAAAGATTTTGTTCATGTATTTTTACTTGTATCGATTTTTGGAAAATATAAGTTTAATATTTTTAAGGTCTACAATGTGATGTTTTGGTGGACAGTGTAAAACGATTACCCTGATCAAATTCATTCACATATACGTCACCTCAAATAGTTATTTTGTGTGTGTGCATGTGAAAGAACACTTGAGATCTACACTCTTAACAAATTTCAAGTATTCAACACATTATTGTTAAAATTATTTTTAATTTATTTTTTCCAATTTTACTGAAACATAGTCAATATGTAACATTGTATAAATTTAAGATATATGAGATGAGGATTTGACACACATATGTATTGCAGAGTGATTACCACAGTAAGGTTAGTTAACACTGTAGTCACCACGCTGTTCTTTAGGTTTCCAGAACTCGTTTATCTTATAACTGAAAGTTTGTGCTCTTCGATTAATATCTCCCTCTCTCCCCACTCCCCAGCCTCTGATAACTATCTTCCTACTCTTAAATGCTCTTCTTATAGAACCGACCTTAAGTTATCTCTATTTTTAAGTTAAATTATTCACAAATTAATAATAAAGTTTGAGCTTTGAACTCCTGGGTCGTCCACTTCTAGCTGAGACTTTAAATAGGTATTTAACACCCCTATGCCTCAGTTTCTCCATTTGTGAAAATAGGGTAATGAGAGTAACTACCTCATAAGGCCATTTTGAGGGTAAAATGAGTTATCTGGTATAAAGGGCCTGGCACGTAAGTGCTCAAAAAATCTTTGCTGTTGGCTTTACTATAACAGCTGTCTTACTGATCTCCTCGCATTCATTTGGATACATCCACATGTGGAGTAAGACACTGAGGTTGAGGACCACTGCTCCAGCCAGAGTCCTGGATTTTCAAATGTTTGATATAGTGCCTATTTCACAAAATTGTGGGAATTATATAAAGTAGATGGAAAAGTTAGCTAATAAGCTCTGGCTCTGCTGGAGTAGAGATCCTTTATTATAAATACAATTTTAAATCCCTTTTCCAAACTTTCATTATATTCCCAATGGCAAGGCTTTACTTACATCCCACAAGCTAGTCTGGGTGTGGAGACCGATTGCATCAGTTTAAGGCCATGGTTCTGGATGATCTGAATTGTGCATGACAATACATGCTGGCCTTTGACATGATCAATGCTGCTGTTACTGTTGCTGAGTCAATCAGTCAGTGATTTACAATATTTAAAATGGATGAAAATTAGTATTACTTCGGTAAATATTTTTTTATGGATCAAATAAATGACTTACATTCTTTTGCTTTTCTCTTTTCTCTTGTCCCTTCTCTTCTCTTCTTTTTGTTATTTCTAATTATTCCTTTAACTCTCAGACTAAATTCCTCTTTTTTATTTATACATTTCAAATGTTTGCAGTTTGTTGGTTTATTTAGTTTGAGTTTTCACTTGACCAGATCAGCATCTTTAGTTCCTCATCATAACATGATCAAGGAATAATACTCTTGTCCCTTAATACTTGATGCAGTGATATTATGCATTCTCCCTTACTATTTGTCATCCAATGAATTTTCTTGTTTGGGGGTTTTTAAGTGCCTCCAAATAGGATAAATATTTCCTTCGAAATAGCTCCAATTTCTAGCCCCCTTGTTATAAAACCATTTCTTTTCTAGACTACATCAGCATGCCTTTCTGTATGCAGTTCAAAATAGCTTTGACCTTTATGACTGTGCTATCACACTGAACACTCACATAATAATATTGAACTTGGATCTAGCACTCCATGTTTTCGAAGCATTTTACAATTATTGATTTGTTATGTCACATAATATATAAGCAAAACAGTTTAGATAGGTCTGAAAAATATTAATTGTATTGATGAGAAAACTGACAGAGACACTACCATTTTGTCCAGCCATCAGCAACAGAATGGCACAGAGCACAGTGACATGCCAAGTGGTCCTGCCTTCCACTGACTGAGTTATTTATGAGGGAGATTTTGCCAATGACCACACAACCTTTTGTGTGTGAGGAAGACAGATGAGATAAAATGTGCATCCCAGAACCAGGCTACCTGGGTTCAAACCCTGGCTTCCCCACTTCCTAACTGAATTTACTTGTGCACAGTACTTAAGCTCTCCATTCCTCAATTTCCTAATCTGTAAAATGAAGGTAGCTGCCTCATACTGTAGTCAGGAGAATTAAAAAAGTGGTAATGCCCTCAGATCAACACCTGGCAAAGTGGTAGATATTTTTAACTGTTAGTTATTTTTATGTGTTGCCTGTTTCTTTAGTTTTATTTTATTTTTTTTAATTTCCTCTGTAGGCTGATACAAATGTTTGGTGTCTTTCTAAAGCTATATTCATTTGCATTTCCAAAACTAAAACTCAATGTTATATTTTTCCCTAACTGCTCTCCCACCGTTTATAAAGGATTTAGCCCATGCCTCTCTGTTCCTGCTGGCACTTAAAATCAGCCTCTGCTTTCTTGTGATTGTTCTTGCATGACTGAGGAATCTGCCTTGATACTGACCACCTCTGATCAGCCACTCTCTTCATAGGCTACAATGAGGGTTCGGAATTGTTCATTCATCCAAAATTTATTTAATGAGCTTTTTTTTTTTTTTTTTTTTTTTTATGGCCTAGGCATTGTTCTATGTAAAAGGCTACAGCATTATACAGAACAGACAAAAATGCCTGTTTCTTGGAGGTTTTGAGCTACTGGGATTATATCATATTATATCATTTGTTCGTAATGCCAAAGAGCGCATACCAGAATATGACAGACAGAACTTTAGCTACCACTGAAGCTTCTTACATCAGGCACTTTAAATACTTGAAGGGAAAAATGCTATGTTTCCTGAAATTTCTGCCTGTATATGCGAGGGAGTGTTCTAGACCTAGAGCATGATAGACCTAGATACCAGAACTTTACCCATAGATATATATTTCTTTTGATGAGCATATTATCCAAATTGGTTAAGACTAATAAATAAGAGTTTATGTTGTATCATAAAAGAGACAATGTGTAATAAAAGGCTCATTGGCTAGCAGATGCAAATCTGATTACAGATAATTCATAAGATTATTAAGATTATTACTAATACTGATTGTTCATAAACATGACTGTGCACTTTTTTATCATTAACACATCTCATAATATTTTTGTGTAAATTCTACATTGGCATAAGTTCTCTATTTCTCTGTTTTCTCTCTCTCTCTCTCTCTCTCTCTCTCTCTCTCTCTCACACACACACACACACACACACACAGACACACACACACACATACACACACACATTTATACCAGTATCTACAGAACATCTTAATCTTTGCAGTGGTCTCCATTCCTTGCCATTAAAAAAAAAAAACACATTTCTCTAGATCAAATCAAAAAACTTTTCATGGAACTAATTTTAAGACTTGAAAAATTGTACTTTCTTTCTTATTTTGGTTTGGAAGCGAGTGACTAGAAGTTTAAATAATAAACCATATATCTTCACTGAGACAGTGAGTATATAAGATGATCCATTTTATGCAGGAATGTTTATATTACTTTATTATAGTACTTAGTAAACTATACTATTATTTATTTGAGTTCCAATTATGTCAGTTACTATCATCAGCATTTTACATGAATGATCTTTTTTTCTTTTAGTAGTAACACTGAGGTAAGCACTCCTATCAGTCTCATTTTATAAAGGTGGAGGCTGAGGTCGTGCATCTGTAGGTAGTGGAATGATTACTTGACTCCAGATCTCTGCATTACAGTCTCCGCTTTTAACCACAATGCTAGCCAGGCTCTCAATTGATATCTATTTTAAACATATCTGATTTTTTTTCTCATAACGATGTATAACAACAATAGTTTTAAGACTTCACTGGATCATTCAGACAGGTTTTTGTTTTGTATATAGGAGAGGTGAGACTCGAATTTATGATTTCTAGTTTTTTAATTTGTGAGCAGCTCTATAGATATTAACTTGCAAATTCCATAACTGACAAATTCTAATTGGAATATGTAATTCGATCAAATTTTATATGATTAAAACTTAAGAGAAAAAATTACTTTTATGGCTGCATCCTTTGGTTATTTGATTTGAATGATGGCTAAAATAAAACTAGGATAAATTTATTTCTTAAATTGTATGACTCTTGACTAATCTTAAAAGCAGATACAGTACAAAATGGACACTTCTGTCAGTTGATTACTAATGCAAAGATCTTGCAATAAGATAACTTCACCAGCCTAACTGTGGATCTAATCAATACAGATAATGCTCTGTGAAAATGGCAGGTAAGATTTGATACAGAATACTCTATACTAGTCCCCAAAACACCCAAGCTCTGAATACATAGAGAAAGCCTTGCTTCCTAGAAGATCCTAATCACACCCAAATGGGATAATTTTTTTAATGTACCCTTCTTTGTTAAGGTCTAGCTTGTGACTGTTTCTTATAAGTTCCATTGTCTGGAGAGAACAATCAAAACTTCTTTTTGGCCCTTAGAACAGATATCCCAGAAATCGAGAGTAAAAGCTATCTATAGGACTCCTATCAATGTGGACTAGTGCAGTATATGGTTCAAGAAAAAGATGCCTGAGTGTTAAAAATTGCACTAGCTATCAAAAATTCATTTAATTGGCAAGCTAATCAGTTCATAACACAAATGCAAACATTAATAATAATAATAATAGTAAGATAATAAGTAAGCAAAAGGTTCTAAACAGTCATGATATATGTTTCAAGACAATGAGGTAAGGTCATGGCATAAAACTCATCAGAGTTTTTCAATGACTGTTTTAACTTATTATATTCATTATAATTCTGTCTTGATTATCTATTTTCACAGCTTATAGCATAATAACAGTAGATCACTAGAGGGAGAAACTCTTTGAGGTAGTTTGAAGCAAGAAGTGACATTAGAGAAACTAATTAGACATTGGAACTTAAGCATTATAAACTGGGATGTTAATGTAGAGGCAAATAGCCTCAGTAATCACCTTGGGTGCTTTGTATCTTTGAAAGCCAGAGTTTCCAACATGGTATAACAAAAAAAAAAAAAAAAAAAAGGCAGTGGATCAGAGTTATCGAGTTTTCTGTATTGGGCCTAACTTCATAGATTAATAGCAGTGAGAATTTGAGTCTCGATATCTAATCTCTCAGGGCTCAATTTTCTCATCTATGCACCAGTAAGAATAGAGTTCTCTGAATACTCAGCACATATTAGTTTCATATTATGTGCATGACATACTATTTTAAAGCATTTTGTAAATAAGTGTAAAAAGTGGCATTTTCTTCCACGATCAAAATTACTCTTATTCACCTATCGTGTTTTCAATTAAGTGTGCTGTTTAAAGAAATCTTCCAAATAATCCTCTTCTCTTTCTTATGGATATCTTCTCTTTCAGTAGTCTCATTTATCCCTCTGACATTAAATACTAACGATTTGTGATTGTTAATATAAAAAAATTATACTGATCGTGTCTTTCCAGATGTCACAGCCAACTGCCTACTTAAGGTCTTCTTTACTTAGAGATACCCTCAAATTTAACTTGCCTAAACTAGAACTCTTAATTGCACCTTCAATACTATTTTTCCTTCTGTCTTCCCAGTCGATTCAATGGCAATATCACACTTTGTTGTTCAAGTTAATCTGAGTCATCCTTGATCCTGCTCTTAACCACATACTCTATTTTCGGTCCACCAGTAAGGCTTGTTAGTTAACTCTATCTTCAAAAGTTATTTGAATCCATCAATTTCTACTGCCCTAGCTCAAGCCAGTATCATTTTTCACCAGCACTACTATGATAGCCTCCTAAATGCTAGCTTGGCCCCTCAATTCTTTCTGACTTAGCAGCCAGTGTGATCTTTTCAAAATCATAAGTTAGATCATGTCATACTCCTGTATAACCCCAGGTTTCTAATCATACTTAGATAAAATCTAATTTTTTTTTACTCTGGCCCATTACACTACACAATTTGGCTTTTGCCTCCCTCCACAACCTCATTTCCTATCGCCTCATCCCCGAATATGCTCCATTCATGTTGTTCACCTTTCTTTTTTCTCAAACACATGTTATTCGTGGATTATCTTGATTGGCCAGCCTGAGTGACATACCCACCCCTGTGAAGGGAAGATGAGGCCAGATGATTAAAAGAGCCACCAGAATCAAATGGAATAGGAGAAACAGTTATTAAAAAGAAAGGACATAAGTCACATACTTAAAAAAATATATTTCAGGACTAACCTCCTATATCATGAGCATAACTTGTACCACCAAATACTAATTAAATGTTCAAATGAAATGGAGCCAACAAAACAATTACATGGTTAAAATTACATCTGATTCCCAATCAATAGGTAGAGGCACAGCCAACATAAGCTTCTAATTAGATACTCAAATGGGTTAATACAGTCTTGTGGAATTAGAGTACTTAGTTATGTCCAAGGGTCACCTAATCATTGTTGACCAGTAAAATATGTCTGGTTTTTTTTTTTTAGATTAATCTTTGTGAAAAGTTTCCAGGATCATAGTCCTGTAGTTTTGGAACACAAAAAGAAGTGTCAGAGTTGTTTATAGTACTTGAGCTTTCAAAATCCTTTTAATGACTATTTCAAGGGACTTCACTACTTGTTCCTTGACTTTTATTTGATTATTAATCTTTTTATGATTCATATGTCTTGCTCTAAGGATCCTTAAATTTCACCAACAAGATTATTTTCTTTAAATGAAAATTGCAACAAATCTTTCTTTTCATAAAAAGCTACATTCACATCTTGAATTTCAAACACTTGAAATCCAAGTAATAAATAGGAAAAGCTACTAATGAAAAGTGTTATTTTTAAACAATAAATTCAAAGATCAAAATAAAATGATTATTCATTGTACTATACAAATAGCCCATCTTTGTACCAAAAAACCCTTTCATCTTCACAACTAAATTGACTAACAGGCATGGTTTCCTAGCAACATTCATTGTGTTTATGACCTTCCCTCCAATCTGAGCACACAGATGTGGTTCTGAAGCTAATAAATATATATCATCCAACCTAGACTATTCCAGTTTCCTTAGAAAAGGTTGAAAGAAATAGCTAAGCAAAGATGATAGCTAAGAAAATAAACATATCTTCAGAACAGTTCTGAACATTTTGATATGAATGAGTATATTTAACTGAGCTTAATAAGTCAAAGTATAATCAAATAGTATTTTATTGTGTCATTCTGACATACAATTACAATACAACATATTTAAAACAAATTATTATATAATGCAGAGGTTTTCCTGCATTATATATACCTATATTCTATTTACAAAATATGTATCTGTAATTTAGGAGTATAAACTTTTTGCAGTCTTTTGAGAATTTATATGTTTGTACGCCATTAGAATTTAAAACTGCTTGATAAAACAATGTGTTAAATATGTTTTAAGCATTCTTCCAAGAAAATAAAATAAGACCCACGGCTTTATAGTAGCAAAAATTCTAGGTAAGACCTCTTATCTATGTATCTGATACCTGTATCATATTATCTGTCTTTTCCTACAGAAAATTAGAGATGGCAAAAACATCAGGAAAAATTACTCATGTCTTTGTAACTTTGCTATATGTCAATTTCTATATGTTAAATACTCTAGCAAAACTAAAGCAGAAATAAGCCAAGAAGGTTTGTATAATATGTATAGTCTTTTGCAGAGAAAAAGACCAATACTGCTGGCTAATTCACCAAAAGTGCGGAAGTTAAATGGCATTGAGCCATTGGTGCATTTTCTTTAGCATTATCTAATGAATCCCTCCAGATTTATATGTTTTGTATATCACCACCACAGATGCAGGGTTTAGTGAGTTTTGCTTATGCAAAATGAAAATAATTACAGGGAAGCTTTTAAGCCAGATGTTGGAAATCGCTAGAGACGTGTTTGGGTCAGCATGTTTGACAGAGTTTACACAAGTGGCTACTCTAACTGGCAATTGACTGCCCAGTGGACAATTAGTAATATATCTTCCTTGTTTGCTAAGTATATATTTATTTTATTTTAAATAATTGTGTCTGAGGTTAAGATGGCAATAAGAGTGATAAATTCTCTACCTAAAATCTCTTAATAGGTATGATGAGTACAGTTTAGCCAAAACAGTAATTGTTTAAAAAAAGAAATACTTTATTTATTCTGACATCCATATAAGATTTGTTTTGTTTACAAGTCAAAAGAATGATTTTTCTAACTGCCAAATCTTTGATCTCAACTGAAGAGTTAAAATTCCAGCTGTGTTCTTTATGACTCTCATTTTCATTGTCAACAGTAATGAAAAGTCTACAGTTAGGATACAGCTGAGGGTTGTTTTCTTTTCTTTCCTTTTTTCTTTATTTCTTTCTTTCTTTCTTCTTTCTTTCTTCCTGGAATTTTTCTTGTGATCCACGAGGAGTGGGTTCAATTTCTTTTTGATGAGAAAGCCCTTGATTAATGGATGAATAAATTATTCTTAGGCTTATTAGTAATTGTAGCTATTGAAATCATTTTATAATTAAAGGCTATAATTCTAGGAACATACTTAGACAAATTATTTTTGGAGGTATTGTATTGATCACTTACAAGTCAACTTTATAATGAAGTTTGCCATTTTTAATGATCTGACAATCTCTTTTACACTTTTCAGGCCCCAAACACCCTGTGGAATCTCAACCATCAAAATTGGAAAGGTTAATTAATTGATTTTTATTAAGAAAAACAGAGGAATGAGCTCTTGGATGCCTAATTTTTTAGTCCGGTGTTCACGGTACTCGGCTGCCTTACACAGTTTTCCCTTTCCCTCATCTTTCTGCTCCAACTGTGGCCATACATCACGTACTCTAAAAGGGAGAAAAGTAGGCTTAGTAGAGCTCCCATGCAAAACTAAAGGAGCTTTAATTTCAGGCTAATTTATGTTCTTGACCTGGATCCTAGTCTTTTTACTTGGAAATCTAAAGATTTGAACAACACAATTTTCTAATTTTTTTCTAGTTCAAAAATCTACAACTATTAGAATAAAACAAAGTTTCATCATCCTGATGATGAATAATTTACCATCTCAGTAAACCTGATTACCTGAGATTTCTTCTTATGCTTAATTCCGTTCTATCTTCTTACCTATTCTTGCAAAGGCTTTCACACTCTACTTTTGTCTCTCCAATTTCCCCAATTCCTATGAAAACATTGCCTATGAAGTCTATCCTCCTGACATATTTCACTTCCTTCCCCTCCCAGGACACGTCAGAGGCATTCTTGTGTAACAAAAAAAGTAGATGTTTTTCTTCAAAAATAAGCAATAAAAAAGCTCTTTCACTTTTAGAACTGGGAACTTGGGTAAATGACATACCCTCTTCTAGTCTTAGATCCTGCATCTATAAAATGGAATTATTGGCACATATCACAGTCATGAAAATTAAATGAGGTGACATGTATAATTCTAAGTGACAAATATTGGTATTATTTGATAAATGGTAGTTGCTATTGTTATTATTATAAGTTACTCTATACTTCACTATTTCTCTTTTTCCCTTAAGTTCTCCAGTTAGAAAAAAAAAAGATTCATTTTTAATGTCATTTGCTTGGGGATATTTCTTGACTTCTCCCAGCTTAGTTAATGGAATTCTTGTTTTCCCAATACATTTAAAAATATTCTGGTATAGTATTTATTTCATAGAATTCAAGTTTACCTGTTTATCTGATGTTAGATTGATTCCTTAACATATTTGTACCCTACTTAACTCGGAACCTTGACTGTAGAAGAGCCTCAATAAATATATAAATGTTTAATTGTGTAAGACATTAGTGAATAAAATATAAAATGTTCTCTTTATACTTTTCTCTACATGCCTCCTTCTGAAGCAACCTAACTTCTATATAAAATTGCAAATTTATTCTAAAATATGGAATTAATCCTGTCCTTATCAATGGAGAAAAAAGAAGTTCTAGTTCTGAAAATTTCTATCAGATCAAAGTTGCTATTTTGCTCCCTTTAATGATATGTATCAATTCTAGCTTTTCTAATTCCTATGACCAAGTCCTTACCTTAAATTTTAATTCCTATAGAGAATTATCTGAGCTGTTTCAGCTAAGATATGGCCTAAGATCTTGTGTTGATAACCTGCATTATACTGCAATTCTTCTGTGCCAGAGCTCTGTCTAGTTATCTCTATTCTAACTAGAGATAAGTCTTAGCAACCCTGGAATCTAGGTCTTATCAGTTTATGGCCATTTTTGTATGCTGCCAATTCTTCAATGCCACTGTACTCTCTTTGTCTGGCAGAATTTACTATAAATGTGGCTGCTTAACTGGATTACCAGCTATTGTATATCCAAACTACTTACCAGCTCCTAGAACTTACTTTGTTTCCATCTACCCTGTGTCATTCCAGTAAATATGTCTGGTTTTAAGTCCAGGGTTCCTGTATTGATTCTACCCCCTGGTTTTTCTTTTGCTTCTCCTAATTCAGTTAATTTTGCTTTTGGAAATGTCTTTCTCAGGCATATTCACACTTTCTTTCCACATCCCTTTCTTCCCACCCCCCAGTCTAATGACACTTAGGTCAGAAAAAGCCCTTTTTTTTCTTTTTTTCTTTTATATATGAATCAAAACAGATGGTAATCATGTCTGCTAAATATCTATTGCAACATTTGAAGTGAAATTATACTTACAGATGAGTCACTTCACTGCTATTTAAATGCCCTTGGAAGTGCCAAGGAGTCTCTTTCAAAATTCAGAGGTAACCATCTTTATAGTTACAATTCTCAATTAAACCCACTTTTCATCAGGGAATTAGAAAGAGACTTTTATCTAAATCCTGATTATGTTCCTATTCCCCTCAATCCCTTCAAGACAGAATCCACAGTGAATAGTTTGTTGTTTCACTTGCTCACGAATATCTCTGTCCTCTAATCTCTAGGCGCAAGACTGAGATCTCCTCATTAGTAGCTCTTACAAAGAGTATGAGACAGTTTTTACTACTTCCAATAGGGAAAGAAGAGCCAGTGAAAATAATTTTCTCTTTGGTAACCTCTTATTCACTCCTGGATAAAGACCAAATATCAACATAATAGGCATGGCCAGGAAGTTATTAAATAAATGTAGATATACATGGTTAAAAAGCAGATGCAGAAAATAAAGAGTACACTAGAAGTGATAAGGCCACATTGTTAGGAAAAGGAGAATAAAGATATTCTCTATAGGAAAAATCAGCAAAATAGATGAGAGATGAGATGATGTGTTTTTTTGTTGTTGTTGTTTGTTTGTTTGTTTGTTTTTGACATTAGCTCCATTCATATCACCTATTTAAAAGAGGCAAAAGATCAAGAATCAACTGTTTTTGTTTTGAATGTTTAGCCATACTATCAAGTACTCCTGCTTAATAAATATTTCAGCTTCTGACGGGGGACCCAATTTAAATTAATCATGTATTTGGCCCATATTTATTTTTACTCATTTATATATATTTAGCTCAGCACCCTATAGAGCTAGTTTTTGAGACTCTTCGAAGTGAATATTAAATGAGTCATTGAACATGTAGAAAATTTTATCCAATTTTCTGCAAAATCAGATCATTGAATAACTTTTGTACAAAATATTTAGTCTCATTTAATCTGGGAGAATTACAGAGTTTAATTATCTTTACAACAAACTCAAAAATGGGTGTCTTGGTACTAGCCCCCTGAACTAATTTGTTTTGTTTGTTATTTAATTGAGTAAATTATGTCGTGGACCTACAAGAGACATGGATTGGACTATTATGTCATTTTAATTTCTAGTGCTAAGCAGAAAATTGTTCCAGAGGGAGCCTAATTCAATATTTAAACTTTGAAGTTAAATTAAAATAAAAGTTTAAAAGTTTTGATTTTTCAATGTTAGATGTAGTCAATCATATTTTAAAACATATATTTATTAAGCTAGAAGGACTATAAACATCTTACACAGTAACTATGCAATCTATAAAAATTTATGTTGTGGTGTTCAATAAAAATCCAATATAAAAAAATTAGATTTCTGGGATGCAAGGTTGTTTTAATATCTTCAAATCAATTAATGTGATATATCACATTAACAAATCAAAAGAGAAGAATCATATGATCATATCAGTAGATACAGGGAAAGCATTTGACAAATTCAAGCATCCATTTATGATAAAACTCAGCAAAGTGAGAGTAGAAGGAACATACCTCACTATAATAAAGGCCATATATGACAAATCTACAGCTAACATCATATTCAGTGGAGAAAAGCTAAAAGCATTTTCCTTAAGATCAGGAACAAGACAAGGATGCCCACTTCCACCTCTTCTATTCAACACAGTATTGAAAGTCTTAGCTACAGCAATCAGAAAAGAAAGAGAAATAAAAGTCATCCAAATTGAAAAGGAAGAAGTAAAACTCTCATAATTTGCAGCTGATGTGATTCTATATAGAGAGAATCCCAAAGACTACACCAAAAAACTGTTAGAACTGATAAATGAAATCAGTAAAATAATAGGATATAAAATTAATATTCAGAAGTTGGTTGCATTTTTATACACCAATGTTGAACTTTCAGAATGAGAAATTAAGAAAACAACCCTATTTACAATTACATCAAAAACAATAAAATACTGAGGAATCAATTAACCAAGGTGGTAAATATCTGTTTTCAGAAAATTATAAATCACTGAAATAGAAATTGAAGAAGATACAAATAAATGAAAGCATATACTGTGTTTAGGAAGACCCAACATCATTGAAATGTCCATAGTACCAAAAGCAATCTATAGATTTGATGCAATCCTTGTCAAAATACCAATGGAATTTTTCAGAGAATTAGAACAAATAATCCTAAAATCTATATAGAACTATAAAAGATTCTGAAGAGCCATGGCAATCTTGAGAAAGAAGAACAAAGTTGGAAGTATTATGATAACCTGATATCAAACTATACTACAAGGCTATAGTAATCAAAACAGAATGGTACTGGCATAAAAACAGACACATAGGTCAATGGAACAGTATAGAGAGCCCAGAAAACAATCTGCATCTGGATGGTCACTTAATCTATCAAAGGAGACGAGAATATACAATGGGATAAAGACGGTCTCTTCAACAAATGGTAATGGGAAAACTGGACAGATATATGCAAAAAAAAAAAAAAAATGAAACTGGACCACCTTCTCACACCCTATACAAAACTAAACTCAAAATGGATTGAAGCCATAAATGTAGAACTTGAAATTATAAAAGTTCTAGAAAAAAACATAGGCAGTAAATTCTCTGATATTGTCATTAGTAAGTTTTTCTGACATATGTCCTTGGGCAAGGAAAACAAAAGGAAAAATAAGCAAATGGGACTACATCAAAGTAAAAAAATTTTGCATAGCAAAGGAAACCATCAACAAAATGAAAAAATGACTTGTCAAATGGGAGAATACATCTGATAAAGAAGTAATATCCAAAACTTATAAAGAACTCATACAACAAAAAAGCAAACAATCCAATTAAAAAATGGACGGAAGACCTGCATAGGTGTTTCTACAAAGAGGAAATACAGATGGCCAATAGACATATGAAAAGATGCTCAAGGTCACTAATAGAGAAATGCAAATTAAAACCACAGCAAAATATCATGTCACACCTGTCAGATTAGCTATCAACAATAAATCAAAAAACAATAAGTGTTGTCAAGGATATGGAGAAAAGGAAACCCTCATGTGCTATTGGTGGAATAGCAAATTGGTACAGCCACTGTGAAAAACGGTTTGGAATTTCCTCAAAAAAAAATTTAAAATAGAACTGAAATACCTTATGAACCAGCAATTGCACTTCTGGGTGTTTATCCAAAGAAAACTAAAACACTAGTTTATAAAAATTTATGCACCCCTATGTTCATGGCAGTGCTATTCACAGTAGCCAAGATTTGGAAGCGACCTAAGTGCCCATCAATAGATAATTGGATAAAGAAGTTATGGTACATATATACAATGGAATATTACTCAGCCATTAAAAAAAAGAAATCTTATCATTTACAATGACATGGATGGTCCTAGAGGGTATTATGCTGAGTGAAATAAGTAAGACAGAGAAAGATAAATATCATATGATTTTTCTTATATGCAGAATCTAAAGAATAAAAGAAACAAACTGAACAAAAACAGACTCAAAGACACAGAGAACAAACTGGTAATTGCCAGAGGGGAAGGGTTTGGGAGGCTGGGTGAAAAAGGTGAGGGATCAAGAAGTACAAATGAGTAGCTACAAAACAGTCACAAGGATGTAGAGTACAGCATAGGAAATATAGACAACATTACTGTAATGGCTGTGTGTAGTGCTAGATGGGAGCTAAAGTAATCGGGGGGATCACTTTATAAATTATATAAATGTCTAACCATTGTACTGTATACCTGAAACTAATATAAAATATTTTTATAAAGGAAGAAAAAAGAAATTAGATTGAAATGACTGCAGGCAATAGAAAACCGGACTAGTCTCTCAACCCTTGTTTGGTGACAATAACAGATGGAATATTGGTGATACCCGCAATTTTCATATCAGTTATAATGTCTAAGTTAATTCTAAACATAAGCTTCACAGATAACAGAACTTGATCATAGCAGAAACAATTGACAAAAAAGTGAGATTAGAAAATCTAATTAAATATTTTATTTCTGAATAAGATTGAAAAATAATGTAACTTATGCTCTTTTAAAATTCATTTAACACTTTCCTATGATACATAGATTTTAAAAAATTAACTTTTATTAAATGACAATTGCATTATCATACAGACAAAGAATGTCTGCTCCTATTGAAATTCAACCACCATCTAGTGGAGACTTCCTTTAACAGAATAAAAATGACACCTAGAAGGTGACTTAGGTAAATGTCACATTTCATTGGAATGTGTGTCTATTGTTTCATTTTATTTTGAGAGAAATTCGCCTAATAACCTTTAACCTCAGATTATATATTTAATTCTCTAATCATTAAGTGGTCAAATCTCTTAGAATCAGATGATTTTGGTGAGTTCTTGGTGAATCTTTAATATAGCTGGACTATTATAGAAAGGAGTCATTTAAACTTTAAACATCTTCAGATATTAACATTTCATCAATTCCTATGGTAGATGATATCAATATTTGTGCACAATATTTTTAAAGCAACACAATTACAACCATAGTGCCTTTCTCTCATTTCTATGTATCTCCTTTAGTATTCTAGTCTAATTTCATTATTTCAGTGATCATTTATATGGAAGCAAATTCTAGATACTTTTGTCCTGATGAACTCTAAGTCCTTATTTCTAAGTGTCCAAGGAACATCTCTATTTGGATGTGCCACAAATACCTCTAACTCAATATAACCAAAATTCAATTTATTATTTTTCATCCAAAACATCTTCCCTTCTCCTATGTTTCCAATTTATCTTAAAGGAATCACCTTACTCCCAGATAATAAAGCACAAAATATAATCTCTCATAACTGTTTCAACCTCTTTCAAAAGACTGGTATTGTCTAATATTAAGCTCTAATTTCTTCACATTACCACAAGTGCATTTCCCTACCACCTAGTTCAAGACATCTTCTATCCTGCTGTCGTATTAAAACTTCCTGTTTCCGATCATTTCATAATACTCTTCAAGCGCCTTCGAAACCTCTCCAGGGAAGGTAGCATTTGAAAGGTAGCATTTGATATTGATCTTGGAATATACTGTTCCCATAGAGAAAGTGAGGATATTCTTGGCATTAATATGAACTGAATTCTAAAGGAACATGGAGTGTTTAGGGACTGGTATATACTTGTGGGGGGGAGGGGCGGTGGAAAAGGAAGGAGAAAAAGAATGAGGGAGGGAGGGAGGAAGAAAGAGAAAACTATCAGCAAGCTTAGGTTTTTCCCTCTTGTTTTATTTATCTCCAGTATTTTCATGCCCCATTTCTATGCGTCCAATCTAGCTCAAACGCTGTCTTCTCCAAGACATTTTTTCTGGTGTCACCAATAAGAAATAATTATTTCTTTCTCCAAAGAAATCTATATCCCTGCATACTTTGTATTGCATTATATACATTTGTGTACATGCTTCATGCTCATGCAGTAAGCTATCTGTAGGGAGAATGTGCTTCAGGTTCATTTTATTTATTCCCCCAAGCAAACTTTTAAGTGAAAAAATAAGAGATGCCATCATTTCAAATGATATAATGAATGACAGCCATTCTTGTAGAAAATAAATTAATAAACATGTAAGCCTGCTCTAAGATAAAACTGAGACTAAAAAAACTCCCGAAATATTTTTTAGCACAATTGAAAAATACTTACATGAAAACTAAAATAAAACTTTGTGTAAATCATACATTTTAGTAATAAAGTCATTAGAAACTTTTCTTTAGGTTTCCCCTGGTCATAATTTATTACAGGTTGTTGAATGAACCTTTAAGGAATTAAATTTAGATTAGAAAAAAAGAAACATTTCTGAGTACTAAATTAGATCTAATGTAATAATGATTATCATTATATACGAAGTATGAAATTTTATCCTTTTACATTACTTCTCATTCCATTTTTGCTTTTGGGTTTGCCCTGTGTAATAGATTGGTTTCAATTTTTGAATTGCTTTGTAATAGAATGTTCTTGCTGGGTTAAAATAGTCTTCTCATTATGCTGCAGAGTAATTCAATGTCAGTACTCTTGACTGGGAATCTGAAGCTATAACTTATTTTCCATATATAATCAACCCTCGGTTATCTCAGACTGGACTGTCCATACTTCAGGGAATTGTATTTGCACATTTATCGACAGAACCTACAGCACACACTCTGCTGAAAACATATATTCAGCTTCATTCTTTTGGTTGACCCAATCCTTTTTCCTATTTTTAGTTTATGTTCAGATTGCATCATAGTAAAAATATAATATAATGACTTAACTACCTGTTCTTGCCACATGGAAATTGAAAGAGAGTAGCTCTGATATTGAGTGCTACTTGGCTTCATATAGTCAGTTTAAGAAAGTGAAGACTGCCAGGAACGGCTGAAGTTAAAGGAATTCAGGATGGGAAACATATATATTGTCCATATCCTACTGCCTCCTCATATGAGATAACATGTATGAAAACACTTTATAACTTAGAAGTATCCCAATGTATTTCACAAAATAAGAATAGGCTTCTTGAATCAGATGAAATTGTGGTGTAGTGAAACAAGTATCCCATTTGGAAATGTAAGATCTAGGTCTGTGACCATCTCTTACAACAAACAAGTAATGTTCCCTGGGAAATATACTTAACCTCCAAGAGCATCAAACTCAACAGCTCTTGTTTGTTCTTGCTTAGACTCAGTTTCTCCCCCTCCACTTTTTTTGGGGGAGGGGGGAGAGGAGGTACAATATTCTGACTTTCCTTTGAGGAATTCCTCTTCCCCTATCTGAGTTCATGTGTTTAGGGTGGGTTATCTCACTTTCCTTGCAGAATTGGTGGGATCAGGACACAGACTGGCCTATTAATCTTAGTGATGTTCAGCCAAGAACTACAACTGCAATTATTGAAATAGAGAAGTTAGTTGTCTGGAGTGGGCGGTGGTAGCTATTGTCCGCTCTTCATGGGGAGTATCTACCCGAGAAAAAGCAAACATAAAAGATGAAGCATGGTAGAAAAGACAATTGACTTTGTGCCCTGAGGTTGCCATTTCATGCACAACCATAATTAAGAGATGAATGCCTTACATTTTCCAGCAAGTGAGTCAATAAATTACATTTTATGCCTAACCTACTTAAAATGACCTGTTTAAGTTTTGTATTATAAATGAGGATAATAGTACATTGTAGTGAACATGTGAAGTTTTTCTGAAAAATAAACAAAACAATAAATAAACAAACAAAATACTACTATCACAGCATTTAGCTTAAAACTTTTTAAAAGAAATAAATGAATGCATAGTAGATGTTTAGTAAAATCTAAGCCATCATTTAAATAAAAACTAGCATTGAAAATAATTTGATTTTCTAGGGTGACAATTATTTTTCATTCATTGGAGTCTAATTGTTTTCAATTTAAGTTAAAGACTAAAATTTTTTTTTCGCTATAGTAATGGTGAACTAGATACTTCTTGAATTAAATGGTTCCATTATGTGTGTGTGTGTGTGTGTGTGTGTGTGTGTGTGTGTGTAATATACATGCTTTTTAATGAAAGCATTGAGGAGATGTTAATTTAATTCAGTAGTTTTCCTACCTAAAAACCAAAAAACAAAAAATAAAAAGCAATAGTAAACTTCCCTTTTATATCTTCCTTTAAAAACTGCCATTTTATCTCTCCTCATTGTACTATCTAGCTTCCAGAAATACTGGTGTACACATTTTTCATGTTATAAATTCCAAATCGCTTCTTAATTCAGTGAAATGTAACTATGAAATTACCTGAACAGTTTTTAATCTTCATCTTAATGGGACTCTGCTTCACATGACACTGTTTTTTAAATCTCTTCATTTCACTTGTTCCCTTGCTGCTTTTGAGGAAACAAGCAGCCTTATTGGGGAACCTAACAGAGCAAAGGACTGTGGGTAGCATCTAAGATCTGAGGCAGGAGGAAGCTAAAGCCCTCAGTCTTAAAAGCACAAGACCAACAGCTACCTGAGTTCACAACAGGATTGTTACACACCTACTAAAATGGCCAAGATCCAGAACACCAATAGCACCAAATGCTGGCAAGGATGTGGAGCAATAGGAATTCTCATTCACTGGTGAAAATGAAAAATGGTATAGTCACTTTGAAGACAATTTTGTGGTTTCTTACAAAACTAAGCATACTTCTATTGTAAGATCCCCTTGGTATTTAATCAAAGGAATTAAAAACCTATGTCCCCACAGAACCCTGCATGTGGATATTTACAGAAACTTTATTCATAAGTGCTAAAACTTGAGGGAACCAAGATGTTCTTCAGTAGATGAATGGATTAATAAACTGTAGTACATACAGATAATGGAATATTATTCAGTGTTAAAAATAATAAACTTTCAAATTATGAAAGACATGAAGGAAACTTAAATGTACATTACCAAGTGAAAAAAGCCAATCTGAAAAAGCTACATTCTGTATGATTTTAACTATATGATATTATGTAAAAGACAAAACTATAGAGAGAATACAAAGATTGGTAGTTGCTAAGGGTTGGTGGGGAAGTGGAGGAATGAATAGACAGAGTATAGAGGATTTTTAGGACAGTGAAAATACCATGTGTGATATTATAATGATGAATACATATCATTATACATTTATCCAAACCCACACAGTATACAAAACCAAGAGTGAACCCTAATGTAAATTAAGGACTTGGGTAATTATGATGTGTCAAGTAGGTTCAGTTGTATAATTTACGGAGAATATTGATAATGTGAGAGGCTATGCATGTGTGGGGGTAGGAGATATAAAAAGAATCTATGTTTCTACCTCTCAATTTTGCTATTGAGAGCCGTAATACCATATAGAACTGTGTTTTCTTAGCAGGGTATATCTTTGACTACCAATTTAATTTGCCTATTCCCATTTTATATGGTCTATTGACATTTTTTTTATTGTTCTTATAATTTTTTTGGAATTTTTTTTTTGTATTTCTAGCTATTAGGTCATAATCTTCTTAATAGCTTATGCCTAGTATAAACTTTTACCTTTGCTACTTATTAGGTGTCTCTTCCTTTCCTAATTTATAAAGTAAGGATATCATCACCAGACCAGTTTTGCCTCACAGAACTACTATGCGGATTAAGATGATAAAAGTGTGGTAAATAACTGAGTGTAGCCAATTTAACATCATTATCATTTCACTTCAGGTTAGAAATTTATCAGCTAAGTGATTAATAAGTTGTTATTTCAATAGTGCTAGCTATAAGGCATCATGAATATCACTAGAAAATTCTCAGTCTCAGTTTTATTATTTGTAATATTAAGGATTTTAACTAGCTGATTAATTTTTCTTCAAACACTTTCTAGCAAGTGCTTGATTCTTCCTAACAGTTGAATTTTTCAGTAATGAGTTTGGGGTGTTCATGAGGTATTCAAGTGAAGACATAGTTTCAAAGATGTGAGTATGGTCCTTTTAAATTGAAGTCTGAGCTAAATAATTAATATCTGAATAAAGTTAAATTAAAAGAAATGGAAAATATTTTCTACGGAGGGTTAGTAGTATTAGAAGTGAATAAAGGTATACTCCAGAAGAATACCACATTTTAATCAATAGTACAGTAGTAGAAAAAATCCACTAAAGAAATTTATATGAGGTGTCCACAGTCATGAGGAAAAACCATTTTCAAAATATCTCAGGGACCAAAGAAAGACACCCAAATTTATATTAGTCATCTATTTCTGTTTAGCAGTATTATCACATATTTAATGGCTAAAAAGAACATTCATTTGTTATCTCACAATGTCTGTGAATCTGGGTTCTGGACACACTATAACTGGATCCTTTAAAAGGATGCAATCTAGGTGTCGACCAGGGCTGTATTTTTATTAGAGACTTGCCTTAAGAACAAACATTTTTTTCCTTAATGCTTTTTTTAAAAAAGGGCAGTTGTAGATTTGTAAATTGAAAATCTACAAAATTTCAAATAGCAGTTCGTATAATAGTTTATCCTGATTGGCTCAAGTTACTCTAATAAATAAAAAATAATAAAAACTGACCAGGCCAATTTTCAAAGTGGACTAATATAAATACAACACTAGATAGGGAAGTTACAATAAAAGAGAAATATAGGGTAATTT
The DNA here is from genome assembly GCF_014176215.1 of Rousettus aegyptiacus. NCBI lineage: Eukaryota > Metazoa > Chordata > Mammalia > Chiroptera > Pteropodidae > Rousettus > Rousettus aegyptiacus. Next base: position 101,190,994 of record NW_023416306.1, read on the forward strand.
TGATTAGGATCCTTGATATAAAACTCTAAATAAATAAAATACTAGTACATGAATTGAACACAATTTTAAAATTATGAATCATGATTAAGTAGCATTATTCCAAGAAATATATGGTTGGTTTAACATCAGAAAATGTATTAATGTAATTTATTATACTAATCATCTAAAAGAGAAATATCAGATAATTATCCCACTCAATTCAGGAAAAAAGCATTTAATATGGTTCAGCAATTATTTATGATAATAACTCATAGCAAGCTACAAATAAAAGAAAACTTCTTGAACCTGATAAAAATTATGTGCCAAAATTCTACAATATTTATTCACTGAAGAAACTTTAGTTTTCCTTTAAGATTAGTCTTAATGTCAAGGTCAATGAAATAAAGATAGAAAAAGGAACAAAAATTTTAAGATTGAAAGAGAAATGAAAAATGGACATTATTTTGAAATGATATGATCATTTATTTATAAAAATAAGTAAAAAACACTAGAATAAACTATGATGACAAAAATCAAACCTCTTAATATGAATAACATTTAAGCAGTAATCAAGAGGAAAATATAATAAAAATACTAAACATTGGTAAAAGCAAAAACATCAACTACATGATAATCAACTTAAGAAAAATAAAATTTTCAAAAATTTAGCATGAGATACAAGGAAAGATAAATAAATTGAAAGGTATTCCATATTCTTCAATGGGATGATATATTATAAAAATATAAATTCTAAAATTTAATGAAATTACAATCAAAACTCCAATTAACATTTCTTAAGGACTTTACATATTACTTAAATTTACTTTAGAGTTCCTAAGAAATATTAATTGGAGCTTAAATTTCTACAGTATTGATGCAAAACACAATTGAACACAATAGGGCACTTATAAGCAAATATGTCTATGTATGTAAATTAAATATTCAATAAAGATTAAGTCACAAATCAATAGGGGGATTATAAATTTAATATACTACGTTCACTATATGAAGAAAAACAAAACCGCATCCCTTACCAACATCGTATATGAAGGTCAAATTGGCTACATTAAAAACCTCTATGCGTTACAAAACATTGATGAAAAAGAGAGCATCTAAATAAATACACAGATGTTCCATGTAATGGATGGAAAATTCAATATTGTTAAGATGTCAGTTCTTCTGAACTCAATCTGATTCGATACATCTCAGTAGTAATCTCTGTAAGCTATTTTATAAATATTGACAAAAATTATTCTAAAGTTGATATGGATGGCAAAATACTTAGATCATCCAACATAATATAAAGAAGAACAAAGTTGGCAAACACACGCTATTCATTTTTAAGACTTCCTATGAAGCTACAGTAATCAAGATGACATGGTATTATTGAAAGAATAGATACCTATATATATATCCAATCAACAGAATAAAGAGCCCAGGAATAGACCCACAGAAATGTAATTAACTGATATTTGGCAAATACTTAAAGGCAATTCAATGAATAAAGATAAGTCTTTTCAAAAAGTGATACTGGACAATTGGATATCCACATGCAAAAAAAAAAAAAAAAAAATGACCTAGACACAGACCTACATTTTTTACTCAGAATACAACACAGACCCACATTTAAGGGGTCTATGTATAGTTTATACAAAATTATAAGACTTCTGGAAGAAAATATAAAAGAAAATATAGATGACTTTGTGACTGATAATAAGCTTTTAGATAAAATACCAAAAGCATGATCCATAAAAGTAAAAATTCATAAGTTCCACTTTAATAAATTAAAATCTTCTGTTCTTTGAAAAAACTCTGCCAAAAGAATGAAAACATAAGCTATGAACTGAGAGAAAATATTTGTAAAACACAAATCCGATGGAAGACTCATATCCAAAATATACAAAGACTTCTTAAAACTCAACAACTACAACAAAATGAATAACCCAATTAAAAATGAGTAAAAGATTTCGACAGACATGTCACCAAAAATGATAGACAGGTGGCAAATAAGCATATGAAAATATTTTTAACATCAGTTGTCATTAGGTAGATGCAAATTAAAACAATAATGAGATACAAGTACACGAGTATTAAAACGGCTAAACTCCAAAAGAGACTGACAATACCAATGGTGCAAAGATGCCAAGCAGCAGAAACTCATTCATTTCTAGGAGAAATTTAAAGTGTATATTCAATTTGGAAGATAATTTGGCAGTTTCTTTCAAAGTTAAATATTATCTTACCGTATGATCTAGCAATTTGATTTGAAATTTATGTCCACACAAAAAACCAACTTATTAATGTTCATAGCAATTTTATGAACAGTAACCAGAAGCCAGAAGCAACTAGGATGTCTTTAAACAAAAGGTGAATGGTTAAACAACTCATATATTCATACAATGGAAAACTATACAGAAATAAAAATAAATAAGCTATCAAACCATATAAAGACATACATGAATCTTAAGTGCATATAGCTAAGTGAAAGACTCCATTCTTAATAGGTTCTATGCTGCATGATTGTATTTACTTGTCATTCTAAAAAGGCAAAATAAATGAGGCAAGAAAGAGATTAGTGGCTGTCAAAAGTTCAGGGGTGAAGATGGAAGAGAGGATTAAAAGGGTAAATCATAGAGAATTGCTTAAGTAGTGAAATTAGTTTGTGTGGCAGTATAAATGAGGGATATCTGACATTATGCATTTGTCAAAGCCAATAGAACTTCACTAAGAATGAACCTTAATGTATGCAAATTTAAAACAATTCAGGAGGTCAGGATAGAAGGCAACACATGATAAAGTAATGTAATTGTACTACAAAATTGTGAAAATATCTCGCTGAAAGGGGTGGATGAAAAGGTGCTAACCTAAGTAACTTTGGAAGTGAGTAGAGTATGTAAATTTAAAGGAAAAGCAAGTAATTAAACACTATAGTCTAGTTGATAAAGTTAATTCCTATAGACCTACAGGTTAATAATTCTGCAACATGTACATATATACCAGAATTGAACTTTTAGGTTCCGCACTGCTGGAGTAGGAAGTTATAGACGAGAAAGAAGATAAAGAGGCTAAAATGATGCATGTGATAATGGGTTAGAGGTGGAGACATCAGTATGAATTCATGTTAGCTTAATATAGGTACGTATGCTTGCATATAGAAATGTTTATAGATTTGCACATATACATAAAGATTATATATATATATATATACACATACACATATGTGTATGTGTGTATGTATGTATATGTATGTCTATATTCCCTTGTTCCGTCTAAGAAGGCCTAAAAAAAATATATTATAGTAGCAATGAGTATACCTAGTGCCAAGACTTTGGTTTCTGATATCATTTTCCGATAAAAAAAGAACCAGAGCTCTTTAAAGAAATGGCTGATTCTAGGACTAGGGCAGGAAGTTGATAAGATGAGCCAGGTGCATCTTATAATGCCAGAAAATAAGGAAATGCTAAAAGACTTTGTGAGTATGTGAGGCATGTCAAAGGGGCATAGGAGCCAGCTGAAATGGTTCTCAAAAGCCAAAGCTGGCACAATTTGAGTATCAAAATAAATAAAGTACTATTGGATTATAAGCCAAAGTGCAAAATGAATATCCATGAATCCATAGTACAATAAATAATTGAATAAACAAGCAAATGGGGGAAATAGACAAACCTGTATAAATGAATTTCAAATAATTTCTGTAGATACTTTGAATATAAATCTCTACTTCATAAGTGGGCTGTACACAGTAACCTCCTTTTAATGAGTACAGTATGAAAAAATGAGGAGAGCACAAGCAACTATTCAATGGAGAAACATAATCAACGCTATTTCAGCCAGGTGATCAAAGTAATTATCAACAGATTAATCATGTTGATAACAGATACCCTTGATAGGATGTGATGAAAATGACACTTTACCTCTGTGATCTTCTTCCCCAAAACCCATAACCCCAGTTTAAGCATGAAGAAACATCAAAGAAATCCAAAGAGAGGGACATTTTACTAAATAACTGATCGGTAGACTTCAAAATTGTCAAGGTGATCAAAAACAAGGAATGTCTGAAAAACTATGCCAGCCAAGAGAAGCCTAAGAAGACATGTTAATTAAATATAATGTGGTATCTTGGATGGGATCCTGGAAGAGAAAAGGCACTTGTTAAAACTAAGAAAATCTGAATAAAGCATTAACTTTAGTTAATAATAATGTACCAATTTTATTCATTGATGGTGTCACATAAGTACTAATATTATATTAATGTGTTATTAATAGAGAAAACAGTATGGGGTATATTGGAGCTCTGTACTAGTTTCATAAATTTTCTGTAAATCTAAGACTATTCTAATTTATTAAAAAACCCATATTTGAAAAGCAAAAATATAAAGTTAATAAAGTAAAACATGGGCAAATATCTTTGCGAGCTAAGTTCAGGGGATTGTTTTTAAAAAATTTAAAGCACAAACCATCAGGTATGGGGGGAGATGAATTTTATTAAATCAATATGAATACTTTCTGTTCAATAAAGATATCTTTAGATAAAGTTAATATATAGGAGACAAAGTGGAGAAGACATTTTGTAGTGTGTAATATTTACAAAGGAGTAAAATATAACATAAGGAATTCCTACAAATCAACAAGAAACAGATAGCAGCTGTATTAGAAAAGCAGGCAAAGATCATGACTCAGCAATTTACGTAAAAGAAGACCCCCAAATCTAATGCACACGTTAAGAAATGTTAAATCATAAATAATCAACACAAATTTAAATTACAATGTGTTCACCCCCAATAATTTTTAATAAAATTTTTTTAAACACAAGTAAAAAACAATTGAGGGTGCCCTAAAAAACAAACAAACAAATAAATAAATTACAATGTGCTGTTATTTCATAGTTAAAAGACCAACAAAACCAGAAAGCTGGATGGTAGCATTGTTGCTGATTGTGAACCTGAGTATATATTCAATAGAGATTGCTGACATATTTTAGTCAAATATAGAGGATGACTATATAAGATCTTCATCTTCTGATTTTCTGTTTCATAGTATGTATCCCAAAGGAACTACTGACATGCCCTACATACTTAGACAAATAATTGTACATTTTTATTTATGAAGATGTCACAGTAACATCATTTGCATTTGTAGTTGGAAGATATCTTAGATGTGCATCACAGGAAGACTGACAACATTGGGAGAGTTAAAATGTGGTGGAATAACATGAATAGATCTTAAAAACAGAGTGCTTAGTGAAAAAAAAACAGAATAAGATATATAATTCTATACCATTTATATGAATTCTAAGTACTTAGGGAAAAAATACTCATTTAGCATAAACACATACAGACTAAACAAATAAGTAAAAATGAGAGACCTGTATGCACCAGTGATGATAAGGTATCATTTACTAAGAAATGCAATCACTTAAAAAAATACAATCTACTAATCAACAAGGACAAGTCAGGAGAAGCCATTATTTTAAAGGAGGAGAAATCAGTTTATGATAAGTCTAGAACATACTAAGTGAATATATGGTTAATATATTTTTATATTAAAATTTAATTTGAAATTTCAAGAATAGGAGTCCAAATCAATAGAACCTGAACTTTGAAATTATTCTTATTGATCATTCTTATCAACATGAAATATGTCAATTTCTTGTGAGAGTTTGATTAAGGGACGAGAGAGACCTTATCTTTTATTCCTGACTTTTTAAGTTTTATAGAGAATCAACAAAGTCTTAGGCTTTTCCAGGGAATGCAAGTTTTAGATAATTCTTTTTTCTGCCTACAGCACCTGGTCTTTCTAGGTGGCCCCCCGTCCAAGTACTAACTAGGCCTGACCATGCTTAGCTTTCGAGATTGGATTAGATCAGGCATGTTCAGGGTGGCGTGGCCATAGACTGATAAATTTTTTTTAAAAGTAAAAAGTTCATTGCCGGTGAATGTGAAATAGTACAATAGCTATAGAAAACGGTTCGGAAGTTTTTGAGAAATGTAAACATAGTCTTAACCTTAAGATCCAGCATTTGTGCTCCTATTTATTAAAACAGCAAAACAAAACAAAAAACAGAAAAGGTTAAGACAAATTTAAAAGAAGTAAATGTTCAATAGCCTAATTATACAGCAAACTAACCAAACAGAGGATTTTCTGTGAGTGAAAAAACCCACTAATATCAGCCATCCTCACAAAGACAAAGACATTTCCTTCTAGTGTTTTCTTTAAAATAATTTTCGAAAATATCATTAAGCTTTCAGTTTTAAGAATGACTCATCATTCTAAGTCATTTTTTTTTTTGGCAATTATTATTACTTTTTAAATGGCCACTTGCACAGACAAATAATTATTTATGTTAGACCAGCAAAAAGAAGTTGATGTGATTTAATTTATTAGCTACTTTTTCAGTTGTTTGCTAAATAATAGAATTGCTTCTAATAATTACCTCTATCCTACTTACTGCCCTTTTTTTCTGACAAAAGAAATAGCACTTATTTTCCATCCAGCTAGGTGAAGAAAAGAGCATAAAACAAGGTTCCATGATTGTTCATAGCCTTAAAGTTAAAATTCAAATGCCTTAAAATCAAGACATAGAAGACCTTGAATGATGCAGCCAATGCTCACCTACTTCTCATCTAGAATTTCACAACCTAGAAACTTTGGGCAACATAATACTTTGTTGTAAGGACTGTTCTGTACATTTTACAATTTCATCAGCATCCTTGGCCTCTACCTATTAGATGCCAGTAGCAAACACCTGCCATCTCCCCACCCCTCATCAGTAGCAAACACCTGCCATCTCCCCACCCCTTGCCCCCTGCTCCAGTGTGACAACTAAAAATGTCCCTAGTTATTGCCAGATGTCCCTTGGTGGACATATCATACCCAATCAAGAATCACTGTCTAGGCCTATCTTTCATAATTACCCCATATTAGTTTTTTATTGCTGCCTTAAAAAATTACTGCAATAACATCTTAAAATCACATCAATTTACAATTTCACAGTTCTACAGGTTAGAAGTCTGGATTGTCTAGGCTAATCTCTCTACCCGTGGTTTCACAAGGACAAAAATAGGTCTTGGCTAGTTGAGCTCTTGTTAGGAGATTCTGAAAAGAATTGGCTTCCAATCTCATTCAAATTATTGGCTGAATTCAGTTCCTTGCATCTATAGAATTGAAGCCTTCGTTTTCTTGATGGCCTTCAGCCAGGGTCAATTTCAGCTTCTAGAGGATATCTACATTCCTTAGCTGTTGTCTCTCTTCTTCAGAGCTATCAACAGCAGATCAGCCACTTCTCATATATCAAATCTCTCACTTTCCCTTCTGCCTCATTGCTTAGCTGTATCTCTCTGACTCCTGCTGAATAGATTCCCTGCTTTCAATGCTCGAGTGATTAGATTTGTCCTACCAAATATTCCAAGATAATGTCTCCGTTTTCAGGAACGTAATCTTAATTACAACTACAAAGTCCCTTTAGCCAGCTCCTAGATCAGTGCTTGATTGAAGAATCAAGGTACACAAATCTTGAGGGAACATCTTTAAAATACTGCCTTTCATAACACCCCCACCTTAAATACTAAGATCCAATCAATGGAGTGATTTACGATTCTGCAAACATGTTTTCTCAAGCCACTGAGTTGTCACAGCTCCTGACCCAATGCCCTCTCTTTATTTGACTCCTTCCTCAATGTGGTACTCAGATATAGGCTCCATGGAGGCTCCTGTGACAATACCATGAGGGGACGATTGTATGCACATCCAATCCTGCCCTCATCTGAATTGTAGCACTTAATACATTACACCGAACTTACGTACCCAATTAACGCATAGTAAAAATTCAATAAATGTTCAATTAACTAAAGATGACATCTATATGAGGATTCACTGGAAATGCAGGGCACTTGAAGGAAGCATTAAAAATAAAAAAATTCACTATGTACTTTTAAGATTATTTTAATATTTCTACCTATTATCAAATATTTTAAGTACTATTTATCTTATCTAAAATCATTAACATATGTTTTATCCCTATATGTGGGATCTGAAGAATCTAGTGCTATTTAGAATCTATCTGGATCTCAAGACAGGCCATTAGAAGTGAACAATCCTAGTATGGGCCTTTTCTATTGATAAGTTAGATCTTGTATTTATTTTCTGGGTGCCCTCTAACCATAAGGGTAATCTAATTGAAAGAAGCTTCCTCACTCTATCTGCTTATCCTTTGGTCTAAACTGAGACTGAAACTAAAGGTACTATTGTCTTGTTAGTATATTCCAACTCTGCTCATTGTTTTGTTTGTATATAAAACTATAGTAGTGGAACAGATCAAAGCATGTATGCCTCCTGGAGACTTGCCTTTAACAGGATCAATTTTTTAAAATTTTTCTGATTTTTAATATGTAGAAATAAGACAACAAAAAGCTATTTCTTATTTTATTTCCTTTCCTTTCTTCACTAAAAATTTCAGTCTAAAAGCCATTAAGTAGTTCTAAAGGTGAAGGGTCAGGGCTGTGGTAGCCCAGCTTAGGGCGTCTAGATAGAGTGGAGGGATGTCCAGAGGGTGCAAATTATGGTGTGGTGTCAGACCCCAATCAAAGTGGAGGAGGATATCCATTCAGGAGTAGGGCTGAGCCCAAGATGATGGTGCCATCTACACTAATATACAAATACAAACCAGGTGTAAAATAATTGTGTGAAATAAATAAGTCATATAAAGGCAACATACAAGTTTAGTAACCTGAAATAGAGAGCAAAGCAGTCTCATTTGCCTGATAATTGAAAAAGATTTATTGATATTCCAAAGCTATGAGTCCTCCTAGGTCAAAATGCCTAAACAGTTTTCTCATCCTCCCTGGTGGCTATTTGCCTGACAAAACGCTTAGCCAGAGGGTCTGAATCTGAGTCTGAAGGAACTGCAACCATTGGCACTACCCTGATGAGAACTCTGATTCTAGGTATCATAAGACCCATTTGACATGAAGAGATGGTGCCAACCACGCAGTTAAGTGTTAACATGATACCTGATTATTCCAATGTAATATCCTGCCATAAAATAGAGGGAAAGGGACCCAATGTGTCTATCCCAGAGAATTTAGCAACACGTGATTAATATATCTTGAGATATATTTAATCTCCTAACGTTTTCTGACCATATCTCGGAATTTAAATCATTCAAAGAAAGTCTTTATGACAATATCTCAGTATCACTCAAGGAACCTGTCATGCCCTTTCCTGAGTTTCACTCAGAAAACAAAAACATCTCTTGAATAATTAAACATTTTGATGCACAAAAAATTAGGAAATAAGCAATGAACCCTTACTATAGCTGAAACCAAGCCACCATTCTTCTGAAATTGACCCAAAATACTAAGCAGGCATTGTAAAATGACTTTATATTTATCTTAATGACTTTATGTATCTATCCATTCATGACCTTACCAAAGTATCTGAATAATGCTAATGAAATAGAAGATTTTCAATAAGTGGTTATTATATTAATTTAAGTGAATTGAACTCAAGCCTTATATTTTTTAATTTTCTTGTGGGAGTCCTGCTATCTAGCTTATAAGAGGAAAAAGTAGTCTGCATTTTGTTGTGAAGAGGACACTAATGTTATTTGTACCTCAGACTTCATCTTGGAAAAATACAGCCAGGAGTGGAACATTCCTCCTATAATAAATCATATTTTATAATATAAGTTTCCACAGATCAACTTTCCCTTATTAATTTTTATTCTTCTCCTATTATTAGATTAACACTGATATGAAGATATCTTCAGAAATCATACTATACAAACTAGAGCTTTTGCCTTATTTGAAAGCCAGATTGACTTAGTAAATAACAACATGCATATAAAAAATGATTTATGCATCTGAAGAAAATTAAAACGTAGATATTTTAATATCTCAACAGAAATTTTAAATGTAGCAATTTTTGCTGTGCATTATCAGTCAATAGGAACAACAGCAGATTCTGGAAGTGAATTCTACAGAATGGTATGACAATTACTGTTATATATCTCAGCAATCTTCTAATAAATAATATGAGTCTTGTTTGCATTTATCAGAGTGATCCTTAAGCAAATACCCATGTGAGAAAGAAACCTTGCATATTTATAAGAATAAATTTACATATAACTACACATAAAATATTCCGTTCCTTTGTAAAATACTTCTTTATAATTTCCATTAAAATCATCATGTAATTATACCAGAGATACAAACCTAACAAAAATTATGCCAAGCATTATTAGAGGGAGTGCTTTTCAATTGCAAGGGCATCTGTTCTGTGAGAAATTTTTGGTTTCAATTTCTGTTACATTAAAAAAGAGAGAGAGAAAATAAAATAAAGACTTTGTCCCTTGTGAAGAACTATGTTCAAAGGTCACCCATCACAATCATTTTTAAACTGTGATGAAACTAATTATAAAAAAAGTATTAAATTCTATATATTATAAACAATAAATAGATCTATACAGAAAGAGGTAGGTTCTATTATAATCCAAGGACCATATCATATATAACAGTGTTGATGCTTCAACAAATACTCAGTCTTTCACTTAGCAAGCCTTTTTACTGAGTGTTCCTATGTTTCAGCACCCATGCTGGGTACTAGGGATATGGAGATGAATGCCTGAATGCCATAGACTCCACTTCAAGAAAATTACATGGATAAGACTGAAAAGTAAATAAACAATTGATTCACAATATAGGGTACTTAACCCAGTGACAACCAAGTGAAGACTGAATCTTGAAGGACTAGTTAGAAGGGTCAAAAATATATAGAGAACATTCTAGGAAGAGGGAAAAATGTGTTAGAAGGTGGCTATGGAGTATAGAATGTTATCAGGGAACTACAGACAATTCAGTGTGTCAAGAGCTTGAGGTCAACAGGGAAGAGATACAAAAAATAAAGATGGAAAAAGAGATCTAGATGTAATTGCAAAGAGTTTGGCTTTTATTTTGAAGGATCTTGGGGCCGCACTAATGTATTTTAAGCAGATTGGTTGTCATATCAAAATTTATATTTTAGAAAAATCATTCTTCTGAGCAGCGATCTTAATTGTGGTACCTGGACTGTCAAAATCAGCATCTCCTAGAAATTTCTTAGAAAAGCAAATTTCTCAGGCTCTACCACAGACCTAGTTTTAGAAAATGCTTCTGGTGATTCTGATGCACACTGAAGTCTGAAAACCATGATTACAGGGAATGGAATGATGGAGGCTGTTTCAATAGAAATATTTTAAACTACAAGATATTAAAAACTTGATCAAATTTATTTATGTTCAACAAGAATTCCCAGGAAAGGCAATCCAAGGATGGCACAGTGCCCAAACAATGCCCTCAAGAACACAAACTCCTTCTATCTTTCTACTACATCATTATCAGGATGTGAATTTTGTTTTTAGGATTACACACTGGTCCTTCTACCTCCAGGCTGCCTTCCCCACAAAAAGGAAGCTGCAACAGGGCAAGAGCAAAAGTTTCACCCTCTTGTACTTTGTTTTTGTTTTATAGAGTAAAACAAAAATGGAGGCTTCTTCAAGCACTTCTGTCTATACCGTATTGGTGAGAACAATCTCAAGTGCCTCCTCAGCCACAAAATTGCAAGTTTGGTAAAATAGAATGACTGTCCAGTTAGTGAGCTCTCCTATAAAATGTTCTCATTACAGGGTACACATTTTTCTCAGCTAAATATCTCCATGAAGTACATACATTTTAAGTTCTCTTTTGTAGTAAGAGGAAAACAAAACTTGAATAGTGAAGCCCTAGTCTCCTTGCTTGATTCTTAATAATTCTCAAATATTAGTCACTTATTAATGTCAGGATTCTCTGCTCAGATCTGTATGAAGGTACATTACAGATCTTGTATATGTATATGACATTTCACTGGAACAGCATAGACTGTATGAATTAATCTCAAAAACTGAAATGATAACACAGAATTACTTTTAACATTTTAGCAACTCTTTGATCTACCTAATGTGGAAATTCTCCCATTGTGTAACTTTTGGAGCTCACTGAAATTAGCAATTTTCTCTAGATCAAGGCTGGATGTCCTACTTTTGTCCCGAGGGTTGACAAATGCACACAAATACAAACACTTGAATCAATATTCTTTCTTCACTTGCTTCTCTGTAGCCTTTTGCATGACCTTCAGTATTGGTTTCAAGTATGAGTCAAGTACAATTATCTTCATTTATTAGCTAAAGAAGCTGTTGTGATGAAAATGAAATCATTTACTCTTGTAATCTGACATTTGTAAACTGCTAAGCGATTTGCATATTGGTGTGAAGCAAGATTCCCAATTCTTTCCACATTACTTCTCAAGTATATTGTAAGCAATAAGAATTTAAGTTGCTTAATATTAGTTGAGGGCTGCCAGGAAGAAAGTCCCAAAGTCTTCTGGGTCCATCCTGCATCTATCATGGGCTATGATGATGAGTGGTCCTGGCTTAGGAATTAGGAACAAAGGAGATAGGAGGCTCTAAGTAAACATTATTTAATTAAGAAAACAAGCAGCATCATGAATAGTCTCCGCCGAATTAATGAAAATACCTTAAGAAATATGTTGTCCTGGACAAAATTCAAAAGCATTTGGGAGACTAAAACCTTACATGTTATAATTACACACATATACTGACAGGAGAGATGAACATAAACAACAGCACTAACCATTGCTCTTTAATTAAAATAAAGAGAATTTTAAAACTTCATATCACTGAGCAAAAGGCAAGAGTACCAACTTTAATTTCAAAATCATTATCAATAGTGTATAACACATTGTCAAACAAACGAACTTCTCTTGCTGTGCAGTCTGCTCCTATTGGCATTTGGCAGTCTGAACACACAGTCATGTTATCTAACGCTCATATTTTCCAAACATAACAAAAGGAGAACAAAACTCTGCAGATTATTAGAAAATATTAGCAAGCATGAATATTAATGGCTCTATTTCAGTGGAGTTGGATAAGGGACAAACTCGAGACCTACTTCTTTAATCGTAACTTTATAATTATATTTATATCCAATGAGATATACCTTAATTCGATATTGCATTTAGTGGAAGATAAGGAGATTTTTTTTTTTGAAAGAGTATTTTACATGCCAATAAGTTGGAAAAGAAAAAAAAGACAAAAGAAGAAAGGAGAAAATATTATGGATTTTTATCTAATCAAATTTGAACCTCAGCTATACATAGGAACCATTCAAAGTTGCTGATATTTGACCATCTTTGTCCTTCAAAAATGATGATTTTTTTAATGGTTCAAGCTAATATTAGAGACTTTCACATTTACTACTTTACCAACAGATATATATATATATTAATATTTGTAGCTTTTGAACTTGGTCAAAGTGATATAATTTATATGTAGAAATGTCAGATTTAAATTATGGACTATTTCATCTAAAGCCTTCTTTTTTTTTTTTTTTTTTTAACTTTTCATTTTAGCAGACTTTTCCCAAAGGAGCTAAACCTCGCCCAAGCAATCTCAAAAACAAAATGATGAGCTACTTACCTGTTCCATAGAGCACACTCCTACCCTAGCAGATAAAAGGGGCCTCTCATGCATGGTCAGAGGCCAGTTAATATGCAACATTTTCTCTGACAAGTTAGAAATGATAATAGATTTCCTCTCAGCATTCAGGTGAGGCTGAAAGAAAAAAAAAAAAAAGATGTTTAAGCATTAGATAGAAAGCATCTCTCAGATGAGTTCAAAACCAAAAGAATTTAGGTGTCCAAATTCTTAGTCCAGAAGTTAAGACAATACTTTAAAGAAAGAAAAGAATAGAAACTGAAATGTTGCTCTATGCATACTACTTTTCATGAATTTAAATTGAGAAATACTATATGCTATTAAGCACTATTTTAAGCAGCAAGTTATACTCCCTGGTATGACAGGCAGTGTAGGAATACAAAGCGAAAGAGAGTAAGGAAAATGAAGCCACAAAAACTCGACTGTTATTTGCCTGGTGTTGTTTTTCTGCTCATGGACACTAATAAAAAACACTTTCAGAAATCTGTGTAGTGCTGATATGGGAACTGAGGAGACATATGGATCTCCCTGGACCGGGCCACACTTGATAGTAATTAGTAAAGTTGTGTTATGTGAACATTTGAAACGATTCAATTTGACATTAAACTAATTGAAAAAAAAAGTTTTATTTGGCACTGATATTGACCCTTGTTGCTATTATTTAGCATTTATGCGGCATGTTCTTGTGTATTTCTCTACAGAATCCTTACACAGAGACAGCAGTCCTTTTTCTTCATTTACAGATTAAAATGTAAATGCTCTCTCTAAATCAAAAAACCCAAGTCTTCTACCAAACCAGATATCGAATTTAGCATTTTCAGATTCAGCCTGTATTCAGTTTCCTAGTTTAGTACCAAGCTAAAATGACTAGTTTATTCAACTCTACTCTTCTTAAATCTATAACTCTTGAAGGCGATACGTTTGTTTTCCTAACTATGCAATACTTTTTCATCATTCCATGTTTCTTTTTGCGCTTTATGATTTATGTATAAGGGAAATGGAAAAAGGTAAATTTTAGATCAGTGTTTCCCAAATATTTGTCAAACTTTTCCCTGTTTGACCAAACAGGTAGAGGGGTTGCACTTATTATATTTGCTTCTATATGCTCTCAGATCCAGACAGTCCCAATATTATATTTTATCCATGTGAAAAAGTACATTCCTAACTTTTTTATCTTGAAGTCTCTGAGAACGTTTTTGTCTTACAATTTTCTTCATTTTTCATATGCATAAACTGCATTTTAGTATTTCCAATCTGTTAAGGAAAATTCTTTGCTTTACCCTTTAGGTTGTAATATCAAAATCCAATTCGATTATAATTCAGTCGGTATGTGTTCTGTTTCTTGGTTTCTGTTTTGTTTTGAAAGCTAGGTTTAGTAATCTAAAATGGGAGTCCAGGGTCCTACTCTGAGACTGGTATGTAAGACTCACCCTCACAGAACAGAGGCAGAAATATGAAGAAATCTCTAAAGAGCTCCTCATTTCTACCCTCTCGGTTTTATTCTGTATATTGTTTATAGCCAGAAAGAGAGCTTTGAAGACGTTAAAGGAATTTCTCAGTCATGAATAGGCAACCTCTATTTCAACAAAAGGGCTTTGGACTCTTGTCATTATCCCAACCAAAAATTGATCATCTCATTAAAAGAAACACCACGAACAAGAATTTCAATAAAACAAACAGATTCCCTAGTCCCTAGGGAACCTCTTCTTAATAGAGCAATGTGTAAAACAGCACAGTATAAATATCAGAACAACTTGTCCTTGACAATCATATAAATAGCATAGGGCACATAGCCCGCAAAGTTAAGTGTAGATAGCAATTTGGGGGAGCAAGACTAAAAGAGTAAACTCTGTTAACAACAGGATCCGGCAAGTTTTCCATTCTAATGGTAGCTAGCTATGTGCCTTACTAGAGATTTTACAATTTCTACAAAATCATTACAAGTAGATATTATTAAGAAAAATGTTTTCAATATGCCATCTCGAGTATACTAGAAGAATTTCAGTTAGCATCAAACTCATTTTTACTATACTTTCCCTTCCAAAATAATGCGAAGGAAATATTTAAAATATGCAAAAACATATGAAGATATTACTAAGTACAAAGACAGTTCAACAACATATTTTATTATGGATTTCAATTTCTTGTTAACCTAAACTGAATTGAATGATTTACAGAATCTCCCTACAGTGGACATATTTGTTTAACGATGCCTTAAAAATAAATACTGTAGCCTAACTAATGTGTCGTGAAAATGTGAAAATTTTAAGTATACTTTTTGGCCTCTTTCCCTAGAAGATAGAAAAAATATTTGAAACTCAATAGTTTTAATGTTTTGTAGTTAATGGTCTTTGACCTTAAAATATGACATATTATTTTACTGCTGAAGAGGAAATCACAGATGTAGAATTTGTCAATTTACTGTATCTATCTGATTCATATTCTCATTTTGAGAAATGAAACATTATATTATGGTGTCAAAATGAAAAGAAATAAAAAGGCAGCCTTAAGAGCATTTGGATAACTTAGCTATAAGTTGCTACAGTCAAAGCTGCTAAGATTTAGTAATTTTTTTTAAGTTGGTAGATTTTTTTTTTTTTTGCACTTTACTATCTTTCCTGGTTTCACATAAGTACATAAGTGAGAAAAAGAACTATCCATTACAGAACCTCTCAAAAATCATGTTTTGTTCATCTGCCAGACTTTTTCAGCAAATGTGTCTATGATGAATTTCTCTCTCCCCCATCCCTCTCTTTTATGCCATCTCTATTTGAGAAAATACAGTTGCAGGATTGGCCTTAAAGAGTTTTTTTGTTTTTTTTTTTTTAATTCACTGAGAGATCTGGAAGGCCAAATGAAACATACTTATTACTACTTAAACTGTGTGGGCAGAGGAAAATTCAGGAGACCATGACTTTGTTAGGACCAAAAATTAAATTTCCTTTTATTATTTTTCTGCTCATTCTTCGGAGTAAATGATTTGTATTCCAAATTTCTTCCATCGGCTTTCTTTTTTTTTTTTTGGAGGGAGGTGTATGTTACTATATATAATAGTCTTCTATGTAGTCCTATGGAAATAAATGTTTCGTAAACCCAGAAATTGTTCTTTTTAACCAGAACTCCTTGTTCTTCCATTCTTTACACTCCATTACTCCAACTGGTCCTACTCTTCACCATCACTGAGACCTTCCACAAACTTTCCACATTGTCTTTTTTTAATAAAAGTCATTTCTACTGCCTTTCTTGCTGCCAAGCCTGAAATCACATTTATCTATTAATCCTTCTGCTGCAATTTAACTTGTAAGCCTGTATTCTTTCTCTTACCAAACCTTTCAAACCCCAGCTCTACCTTAACACAACTCTCTTTTTTCTTGGTTACTGTATGGGGATCTAAGAAAAATATATAAATAAGATAATCCACAGCAAATATATTCTCACAAACATCAGTGGTCGTTTAGTCACCTCCTCAAAACTATCCTTTCAGCTTTACCTAAGCAAATGAAGTAATCTCCATATCTTTGTCTGATATATTTACCCGAATTCCCAGAGAGACTACAAAATCAAAATGATCCAAATAAACATGCGCATCTCGAATAAAAGATACCCACCATATTTCCTCTCACATTCTTATCTCTGGTGGTACCTTTACTACCCATAAGTTACTCATCAGAGTTATGTTCAGTTTCTCCTTCATCCACCATCCCCAAGATAATTAAAACTCTGGCTCTGCCTTTACATAAAGTCAGAGAGCTCAGCATACTAGCAACTAAAATAAAAGACAGAAAAAAAACAATGAGATGTCTAAGTTGGAAACCTTAGAGTTACCTCCCAACATCTCTTTCTTACCCAATTCCCAAACCCAATCTGTCACCCAAGAATTCTTATTGAATTCATTTCAAATATATCTGTCCTAAATTTATCTCTTTATTTTATCTCTAATGACAATCCTTTAAACGATGACTTTTTTATTCCTTGCCTGGAGTATTGTGATAGATGCTAACTCCTCTCCATACCTCTAGAGTCTATTTTTTTCTCATCCTTTCCTCACAGTGCCAGCACAATATTTTTCTGTAACCTATCCACCTACATTTTTGGAGGCTTCCTATTTTCTAGACCAGGGGTTTACAAGTTTTTTGACTATGCATCCCATTAGTAAAAATAGTTGAGCAGGCACTACAAATATCGGTACAGATACTTAGAAATTGTATACATGTACCAGAAATATATACTTTATATGCTACAAAACGTACTTCAAAAACAAAATTTTTTTAATGAGATAACATAACAAATTTTCTTTCTGCACCCTAATAAGCTATCTGTTATCTCCCTTCAGGTTCAAACACTCCACTTTGGAGACCACTGGTGTAGCCTGGGGCTTTTCAACTACAGACTACTGACATTTTAGACTGGAAAATCCTTTTTGTTGTGAGTGCTGTCCTGTTCATCATAGTTAGGAGCTACATTTAGGAGCATCCCTGGCTTCTCACTAGATGCCAGCGACACACTATCCCCAAGATACTTGTCTTCAGACATTGCCAAATGTCTCCTGAGGGACAAAATTGCCTCTGGTTAAGGACCATTTGCACAATGGATAAAATAGAAACAAGCCTAATTCATAAACCCATGTATGGGCTCAAACTACCTATCCAGCTTTGTCTCATACTACACCCTCCATTATCCTCCAATTATATACCCTCCTTTGTACATTTGTACACCTATCTGCCTTTATTCATGTTGTTACCTCCATGTAGAATCCACCCCTACCCCTCTTTCCTTAAACAAGAAATAACTCAAGTAACCATCATTGTGCTTGCGCTGCAGAACTTAATCAGCTGCTTGTGGGGCGCTGATTGTTCTCTAGCTAGGACTTCAATTTGGGTCGAGACAGCATTTCAAAACAAAAACCAAATCAAACCAAACCAAACAAGCACCCACCAAACTGTATTACAGGGAGGTAATATATTCACTTAAAATCTCAATAAGCTATACGGATAAATATTTTGCTTGTGAGAGGAAGAACGCTAGAAAAAATATTATTCTAATTAGAAAAAGAAAAAAGTATTATTGTTATTAAAAGAGAAATGAGGAGTTGAAAGAACAAAGGAATTTTTACTACCTCTCAGTTTTGCCTAGAGTTCGCTAAAATCATGAGTTTTTTCATAAGTGAATGAAATGTTACTAAAGATATTAAACTAAAAATCAGAAATTAGTAATTAATTATATTCACCATATCCAAAGCAATGTGCTAAGACTTTCACATGAGCTATCTTATTTAACCTTCACAACATCCCTAAAGAAATGAAGATTTTTATTGTTTAGTTTTAATTGATAAGCCAATTAGGCTTAAAGAAATTAAATGATTTAACTAACATCATTCAGCTGTTAAGAGATAGATCTTGCCTTCAAATCCAGGTTTATCTGAATTTAAAGTCCACGTTCGTAAACACTATGCCATGGGTTATGTAGATGATTAATAGGTAGATGACAGATGGATGATTAATAGATGGGTAGATAGGTATAGATATATTATTAACTAATAGATTCATAGATACATAGAGAGATTAAAGGAGGAAAACACATTATGCAGTTTCATGTCCTGTTCTATCAAACCATTCAAAGCTATGATGAGAGAGGAGTGGTAAGCAAATGCTTATCTCCCAGCTACTATGAACATTCAGAAAAAAAGAATAAAAGAAACACTTAGGATTTAAAATAAATTCCTAAAAATCATCTGCATGTGTTATATTTGGTTCATCAACAGGGAAAAAAATAGACACATGCATTGAAAATGAAATATCTATGCTAAATGTCTTTGATATCCTGCCAGATTTACCCACAGAAGGTCTCGACTATAAACAAACAGCTACTTACACATGTATGACCCTGGAAAGAAGACTGAGTGGGCACAAAATGGTGTCTGTTTTATCCTGGATTTTGCTTCATTTTGAGCTGTCAGATTTTCACCTCCTTTCACGGAAAAGAAAAACAGGAACTGTTAATCTGCTTTTAGCAGTGAAAGAAAGAGTTGCGTAACCATACCCCAGTAGCTGACTTATACCTTTACTAATGGAAAGAGTTTTTGAGGGTGAAATAGTATTTTGTGGCAGAAATGGCATTGTGACAACTACTACTTCAATGAATACAGACACTTCCTGTACTTGGTTTTAATCACATTTCAGTTAGATCCTAATATTTATTAACTATTCAGAATACCTCCTAAATCTCGTGTGTTCTCTTTTTGTTTTTATCTTTACTTTGAGAAGAATTATGTTTTCTTGAATTAAAATGTTGGCTATCAGTTTATATACTGTTGCATACAGAAACTTAGATTTTAATTTCCTGAAAAGCAAACCCCATGTCCTGTACTTCTTCAATATCTCTTCTTTCCCAAACCGAAAAATCACTAATTCAGTATTAGGAATATATCAGATGGTCAATAAACATTAGTTAATTGATCACACTCACGATGAATTTTCCCCCAAATTAAGACTTAAATCTTTTAATTATATACACAATTATTTAAGACTAAAAAACATCATATTATTTACTGTTGATAAGACAACATTGTCACTCACTAAAATAGACATAAAAGTTAATTGCCCCTACTATCTATTTTTGGCAGGAAGGACTTGAACTATCAAAAAATGAACCATACCTTTGCAAATTGCCTCTAAATTCCTGGTGTTTTATATTCAATAATCCTACCTAGTTACCTACATTTTGAGGTATTCAGTAACACTTTTAGAAATTAATTCATTGTAGAAGGTTCAGCAGGTCAATATATTACCCAAAATTGAGCATTCATAATGTCTTTGTAATTTGTATTATTATTTATCTGTGTTGACAACCTGGAAAGATCTGCTTGGAAAATCTTCCAGCTTCGAATCATCTTAATTTTGCTTAAAATTTTGGGGACTAAGAATACCAATAATTATTTTAGAACCCCCAATGATTTATTGCGATAATCTCATGAATGTCTCTATAAGCCACTCTGAAACCCACTTAGAGGTAGAGATGTGACTTTCATATGTTTAAGGGATAATTTCCAAAAGTCTTCTAAGTTTTCCTAAAAGTATGACAAACTTTTAATTTACCCATCAAGTTTCCAAAGCCTATAAGTTCACTCTCAAGCAGTGACTCAGAAGAGACTCCAAAAAAGTGTCTTTAATGCAGATGCCCAATGTTTTCTTATAGTCACCTGGGCAACTCTGCTAGTAGTCTTGACTTACACGTGTGTGCTGGCCACCTGGCCCCACCTCATTCCAGGCTTGGATTTCTGCTTTCATTTACATTACGTTTTTTTCCTAGTCTTACCTTTTTATGTTGTTGTATTTCATTTTCATTTTGTTATATATCTAAACTGTTTCAAACCATTTGTGAAAGGAGTCAGGGTATAAACAAGCAAGACCTAGCTATATTACACATGGAGATACTTTGAGTCCTTCTAAGAAAAGGTACAATTTAAAGTTCAAGATAATATTACAGGCGGGCTACATATAAATGAGTAGTATTTAGTACATATAAAAAACATGTTTGAAATCAGTGTTTCGGAATTCAGACTACTTTATTTTAATGAAAAGAATGCTATCGAAATGGTTTTTTTATATGAACAGTTGCCAGATATCACACAACCTATTTAACCCATGATATAACTTAAAGTTTATTTGCCCTGAAAAAATAATTAAACGATATTGCTATAATAAATGTTATTAAAGAAACCAAATTGAAAAATGAGTCCTTATGTAATGTATTTGTTTTCTAATCTTTTGGTCAGGAACTGTACCTTACTTATTATTACATTTTCACTGGGCAACACAGTGTAAGTGCATAGTGCTCAAGAAATATTTACTGAGTGATGGGAAAGAGAATGAATAACTTTAAGCAGGCGGGAAAAAGGTAACTTAAGTATTAAAAAAAGATTTCTGGGCATGTTCAAACTTTCAGAAAGTACATATTCTCTATTTTGTCTAGATTTCCATTTCCTTGACACTGGAAATCTCATACATTATTATACTAGATTATAATAATTGGATAGAGGAAAAGCGAAAGCTGAGGAGAAAAAAGGAAAGAATTTTTTTTTTTTAGGTAAGTATGCAAGATCTGGGATAAAGGGGGGAAAATAAGATATTTACAAGGATATATGTGCTCACATGATAAAGAGACTTCATAAAATGAATAAATTCAATTTAGGAGTAAATTGTAAAGATAGAAGGGGGAGCATGTCATTTGGATGATTCCTTTGAGAGAGAAAAGAGGCAACAGTAGTGAAGACTTTGATCATGTTATATCCTTTATTGGTCACAAACAAATGATACCATCATCACAGCAACACTTAGTTGAATAAATTTGTGTGAAGACTGCAAAATTAGAGAATGAATTTAGAATGATCGCAAAAGAGAGGAAGTTATGTCATATGATTATTTGAGTACAGTACGTATCAATGAGAATATGTTCCTATCACCATATTTGGAATTATAGAAAAGGAAATTTTATTATCATTATCTGATTTTCACTTCCACAAAGTGTTTTATATATATATAATGTAAATTTTGCACATATAATTTATTCATATATGTAAAACATATGTTTTTTCTTACATCAGCTCAAAATAGATCTGATTTGTTAAAAATACCCTTCATTTCATATTGATTTATTTGAAGACTTAAAATGGGACATTTTTACAGAGATTAACTTGGAGCTTGTCAAAATGATCTGAAGGTCAAGATTAGAAGGCTAGTAAACATACAGGCTTTGAAATTAACAGCTATCCTTGGATCCTGTCTTCCCCACTCCTTTAACTCTTTTGGCATTTATCCTTCTCTCTCCAAGTACACACTTTTTAATTATGGCTATGCAAAAGACCTATTCAGAATTTTCAAATCTATGTTACTAAAGTCTATATTTGGAAATATTTTTACATTTTAAAATAGAGACACTAAATTATTTTCCTAAAATACACTGTTAGTGACAGAACTAGGGCTAGTAGTCTATGTTGTCTAGAATCTTATTTAACACTTCTAAAATTACAAATAATTGATGAACTATCTTATATTAAATAAATATTGGAATAATCTTTCCAAACAAGAAATAGTTTTTAAATTGTTATTTTTAGTTATTTGCTTGCCCTGTGAAGTTAGCTACTTACAACATGAGTGTTTTGTTTCACATTCAATGCCAAAAGTTAAAAATATTTATAACTAAAGATGTCTGAGTTAAAAAGATGAACTCTCCACTTATTTTCAAGTTTTACTGTGAAAATTTTAACTCAAGCAATTATTGAGTATTTCTTTGTGTAGTAATTTAAGTCATCTAATATAATAAAAGATTAAAACAAATATAGAAAGAACAAAAAATTTAAGAAAATATTCAAGTGTTTATATCGATATTATTTAATCCAGAGAAAAGATAAAAATATCATCCACTCAACAAACTATTGCTATGAGGACCATCCCAAGATACTGTGCACCCTCTTTTTGTTCCTTGCTTACATATTCTCAGTTTTAAATTTTTTTTACTTTTTAGTTCATTCAATTATAACAAGCTATTGAATCTTTTGATTTTTTCAAAGCATTTAATTTTTTCTCGTTATACTATTATTTAATATTGTTTCACTAATTCTTCATACCTGACATGGGCTCCATAGCTCCTATATTATGAATGGAGGCAAGGACCAGATCAATGTTTTATTTGTGGTTTGACAATAAAACAAAAGAATAGAAAACAGTAGCCAATTTCATGGATGCTGGTAAGGTGGTAAGAGACCTGATGACTTCATTTGTGTTGCTAGTTAAGAACAATTATTTTTGGTAAAACAGAAGAGGGAAAACATTTAACGTAATACATTGCACAGATAAAAATAACAGGTGATGTGCTTTCTTAAGCAATTATATTAAATAGAAAGAAGTAGAATAATGAGAAGCAATAAGTTCTATGTTCTAAACATCTCAGCTATACAACAATTTCTAAAGTCTCTAATGTAATGATGATACACTACTGAAGCTATCACTGATTTTGCTTTTAAAAATCAGCAATTTGCTATTACAATCATTTCAAGATACTTGAAGGGTGATATCTGAATAGAAAGAATAGTACAGAGAAAAACTATGCATATAGGTCTTCGAGCAGTTAGAAAGATAAGGTAGGATAAAAAATTGTTTAGGATAAATTTTGCCTAGAATATTAAGTTCATGTGATAGCATTTTGCAGCATATGCATACTGAAGCATCTTATGCTTTATTCAGAGTACTTGTGAAAACTCCTTATTTTGGTTTATATCTTCTCATTTTCTGTATCTCTTCTAAACAGAAAGACGAGTCTATGTGGTCTATGTCTTTCCTCAAGTATTCATTTGAAAAACATATCAAAAAGAGGGAAACATGGCAGAAAAATTACAATTATGTTTTAGATATGAAAATAAAATTTTCACTATTTTTGCTTTCAGTTACAGAATCACATATTAGGTACAAATATATTTTAATGATTTATGAGTGTTTTATTAAAAAATGCTTGAGTTTAATATATAGAAGTTTAAATAGAATTACATGCAAGTATATTTCTATATTCATATTCCATTTTTGAATTGTCTTCTATCATTCAAAAAACATACAAAACTACTGAAAGATAAGAAGTAATAAAAATAATATAAATGTAGCAGTAAAGAAGTGTGGTTTTACTGCTCATTCCAGTGTACTCAGAAAAATTCTAGATGGGCTATTCCTTTTTTATTTATTCTCTTGCAATCCAGATATTGTGTAAATTTTAAGAATCATCTTAATCTATTGTCCATCTTTTCCTTGTTAGATAAGAAGTTAGCATTGGTTTCTAAGGCATCTTTAAAAGTTAGTTCATATAGTGTCATGTTGGATTAAAATGGTATCATATATCACTTTGAATTATGTTGTAAATCATAACCATGGTCTGAACCATGGTATAAAGAAAAGAATAAAAGAATTAAGTGTTATTGGTAAAGCCAAATAGGGGAACTATTTGGTCATTACTAGAGAAATTAAAGTTGCCTCTGCCTTATGACACAGAAAGTTCAAATTTGTGTGCATAAACAACATAGAGAAACAGCTACAGAGATATACCACGAATTATAAAGAGTAGTCATTGTAACCTTGTTTATAATCATTAAAAAT
This sequence comes from Rousettus aegyptiacus, assembly GCF_014176215.1. NCBI lineage: Eukaryota > Metazoa > Chordata > Mammalia > Chiroptera > Pteropodidae > Rousettus > Rousettus aegyptiacus. The sequence continues at coordinate 101,215,636 of NW_023416306.1, forward strand.
TCCAAGCATTTAAGTGCCCCTTAATAGAAGTATAAATAAGTTAATTTACTCAATGGACTATTATGTAATAGGTAAAATGAATGAACTTGTGCAGTATGTAATAATCTGGAAAAATCTTAATATTTACCAGTTTTTTGAGATATAATTGACATAATATTGAGTAAATGTAAAGTGTGCAATGTAATGATTTGATACATCTATATATTGGAAAATGATTACCACAATAATGTTGGTTAACAAGTCCTCACCTCTCATAATTATAATTTTTTAAATGATGAGAACATTTAAAGTCTACTATCTTAGCAACTTTCAAGTGTACTATATAGTATTATTAACTACAGTTGCCATTCTATACATTAGATCCCCAGAATTTATTCATCTTATGACTGGAAATATGTATGTACTCTACGACCAACATCTCCCCATTTCCCGTACCCCCAGCCCCAGGCAACCACCAATCTCTTCTCTTGTTTCTATGAGTTCAGCTTTGTTAGATTTACATACAATTGAGATCATACAGTAGTTGTCTTTCTCTGTCCGATTTATTTCACTTAGCATAATACCCTCAAGATTCGTCTATGTTCTTGTAAATGCCAGCATTTCCTTTTTTTGATGGTTGAATAATATTCCATCATACACACACACACACGTGTGTGTATATATATGTGTATATATATATGTGTATATATATAATTTTATTTATTCATTTATCCATTGATGAACACAGGTTGTTTTTATGTCTTGCTATTATGAATAATGCTGCAATATACATGGGAATCAAGATATCTCTTTGATATAATTATTTCATTTCCTTTGGATATATAACCAGAAGTTGTTTCACTAAATCACATGGTGGTTCTATTTTTAATTTTTTTGAGGAACCTCTACAAGTTTTCCATAGTGGCTTTAACAACTTACATTTTTCACACTTAAGCAGATTTTTCCTCTGCTATGTTATCTGAGATAGTAATACTAAGTAATATATACTGAATATTTACCATGTGACAGGCACTGATTTGAGTGCTCTGCCTGTATTAACTTGTTTAGTGAACAACAACTTGATAAGGTAGTACTATTATTACTCCTTTTACAGATGAGGAAACTGATACATGAAGTTAAATTATTAAAAGCCACACTATTGATTTAATCTCAGGCAAACTGGCTTAACTTACATGCTTAACCACTACTTCATATTGACATAGTAACCAACTGATAAGCTTTTTTAGATTCATCCTTCAGTTTAGGGTCGTATCAAATGAAATTCTCTTTTATTTTCCTCACTTAACAAAATATGAGCATATAAATGATGGGGGCTCCCACTTAAACTTACAGAAATAAGAAATGATTTTTATATAATGATATTATTCTCAGTAGCATGATACGTAAAGTCTAAGAACCCATATATTGGCTCCATTGTCTTTTCTCTCCAGAGAGAATTTCTAGCATGTCTAAGAGTTTCCTCTTAAACATTTTCATTTGGTGCTTCATCCAATTCCATTCCTCTTCACCATTCTGCTAAGAGTTTGGCCGCCATAGTGAGATGTCATTTGGCTCATTGCTTCAGTATAATTTGATTCAGGTGCAACTTGATCGTGCCATCATTCAATAATCTCTTACAGCTCAAGTGCTAGGCCTTAATCTTATACAGAAAAGAACATTAGTGTATTAGTTAGCATACCTCTTTATCATCCCCTTAGATCCCTCCTGCTCCATACTTGAGTCTGTGGCAAGGATGAAAGAGAAATTGGAGGGCAAGATGTTTCTCTTGTGGGCACAGCTAAGAAGTTACACAAGTATTTTGGCTCATATCTCACTGAGCAGAACTTAGTTACATGGCCATAACTAGCTGCAAAGGAGGCAAGAAAATGTGTTCTCAACTTGGAAAGCAATGTACCTTGCTAAATTTTATTTTATTTCTGTTACAAAATATTAAAGGACCAAGAGTAAGTAAATGACTATTGGGATATTATTAGCAATCTCAGCCACTATTTGAAACATGAATATACTCTCACCATTGATTAATCAAGCACACGCAAAGAGTCCAAAAGAAGTTTCATCAGTGCTTTATTTCAGATTCAAGTGGCAGAGCCAAAAAGACTCCACCATGTTATATAGATTCATAGTAGAATTTCTACTCTGTTTAATTTAGCCTGTTGCTCATCCATGGAGGGTGTAATAGTTAATCTTGGACTTTTGGGGTAATCCATAAGTATACACTCCAGGATTTTTCTCTTGTTCTTTCCTTTTGGCTCTTTCCCTCACTCATAACACCTTGAATCTGTTGAATGTCTTCACTATCCACTCACTACCCAATGTTCCATCTCTCCTTCTGTCTTGTTTATGGCATGACAAGGTTCTTGGTCCTTTTTACTCTACTACCTGGAAGCAAATGGACCGCTCATATTTCAAAAGTGGAACATATAAAAATGAGGCACTCATGATTTGTCCTTGGTACCCTAAAAGACAAGATCTTTTTATTACATGAACTACCCTTTTACTAGCTTATTTAGAGTAAGTTTTTATGCTAAAAGATTTCACGCCTCTCTCACAATCTTGACTTATTTCAAAAGACTCATTTCTATTACATTAGCCTGTATGGAAACTAACATCCAGGAAGAAGATAGGAAGATTGTAATCTCTGGTCTTTTAACTAATGTAATGACTTTTAAAAACTTGATTTGTTCTCGATTTTGTTAATAAACCTTCCTATCAGACTTGAGACAGTATCAATTTTTTTTTCATTTTTGCCTCTTTCAATATTTGTTACTTTCTCATGAATCTTTTTCTTATTCTAATTTTGTTTTGTTTTCATTTTAAACATTCCTTCTTTTTTGCCTTCTATTTCCTTTAAGGTATACTGTTATATATATTATACGTTTAGTTTAGTCTTTATTTCAAAGATAGTTTTTTCTTTACCTCTAATTATTTCCTAAGTTCAAGCACACATTTTTAAACATTTCTAATCTGATTTCTGTTTTTCTTTTAAGTACTATAACATTTTCTTGATATCTTTTAGCTCATTTTCAAATAAAGATTTTAGTTTTATCCTTTTTTGTGGGCTTATCTTTCTCCTGTGAGATATTATTCTGTTCCTCATTCCTTTACTCTGTATAATAATTTTGTATGGAATTTGACCTTGATTCTTTTAGGTTGCTCATTTTTATATGAAATTAACTTTGCAAAACTTCTAAAGTGTGGTAGGGGTTCAAGAAAGCTTTTCTAACATTATAGAGCTTAGTGTTCAGAAATAGACCGCCTTGATTTCTGGGATTTTATGGCTCTGTTTTCTTCCTCTGCTTGGTCTAAACCACACATTGTTAAACTTTTTTTTCTATAAAGGGCTGGATAGTAGATATTTTAGGCTTTGCAGACAATACAGTCTCTGTCACAGCTACTAAACTCCATAGACGATATCCAAACAAATGAGCATGGCTGTGTCCTAGTAAGATATTATTTATGAAAATAAGTGGCAGGTTGGATTGGCCCATAAGCCATAGTTTGCCTTCCTCTGATAAAATTTGTTTAAAGGAAATATAATAAGAGCCACAAATATGAGGCACATACGTAATTTTAAACTTTCTAGTAGTCATATTGAAACAAATGGAAGTTACAATAAACATTTTATGTAACCTAATATATCCAAAATGTTATTTTAACATAAATCAAATATTTTTAAATTATTAATATGATGATTTATACTTTTTATTCTAAGTCTTCAATATCTTGTATTTTTTAAATTTTATTAAATTACTCGAGTGACATTGGTTAATAAAATTATATGAGTTTCAAGTGTAACATTCCATAATACATCATCAGTATGTTGCATTGTGTATTCACCACCCAAACTCAAGTCTCCTTCCATCACCATATATTTGACTTTCTTTATCCTCTGCACTCTAACTCCCACTTCTGATAACCATCATACTGTTGTCTGTTCCTATGAGGTTTTGTTCGTCTGCCTTGTTTGTTCATTTGCTGCTTTCAGTTTTATTTCCCACATATCTGTGAAATCATACAATTTTTGACTTTTTCAATCTGGCTTATTTTGCTTAGTATGATAGTCTCCAGATTCATCCAAGTTGTTACAAATGGCAGTATTTCATCTTTTCTTATGGCTGAGTAGTATTCTGTTGTATATATGTACCACAGCTTCTTTATCCAAGGATCTATTGAAAGACACTCAGATTATTTCCATGTCTTGGCCACTGTGAAAAATGCAGAAATTAACATCAGTGTACATATATCTTTACAAATAAATGTTTTCAAAATTTTCAGGTAGACACACAGAAAGGGATTACTGGATCATATGGTAACTCTATTCTTAATATTTTGAGAAACGTCTATACTGTTTTCCACAGTAATTGCAGCAATTTACATTCCCACCAGCAGTGTATGAAGAGGATATCACACTCCCTAACTTCAAATTATACCACAAAGTGACAATAATCAAAACGGCATGGTATGGGCAGAAAAACAAACATACAGACCAATGAAACAGAATCGAGAGCCCAGAAATAAATCCAGGACAGGAGCCAAAATCATACAGTGGAAAAATATAGCCTCTTCAAAAGTTACGCTGGGAAAATTGGAGAGCCACATGCAAAATAATGAAACTAGACTATTTGTTACCACACACAAAAATTAACCCCAAATGGATCAAAGACCTAAATGTAAGACCTGAAACATTAAAATATGTAGAAGAAAACACAGATACCAAACTTCTGGTATGTATTTTACACTGCAACACATCTCAATCCAGACTAGCCTCAAAGTACTCAATAGCTAAATGGGCCAATTGACTACTTCATTTAACAGCATAGGTATAGATCTTCCCTTTCCTCATTATTGTTTTTTGTTCCTGTTCCTCCCCAATACTATTTCATTCTTTTGAATTTCTCCCCAATGTGGGGCCCTGTCCTGGAGTGGAGCCCTAATAGGCCAGATTGATAGTTCATAGAAGCCGTGCTGCCTCAGCCTCTCAAACTCTCTGAGTGCTGGCCACTGCATTTACCTGGTCCTGGAAAAGGCAGAACCTGTCCCATTTTCAACTGCTCTTCTCGACATGCTTCCCAGTGACAACTTGATGGCTGTTAGGAGGCTTTCCTGTTTTCAGATACCTAGTTGCTTCCTCTGTTAATCCTGTTACCATGGGGCTATTGATGATTTGTCTCCAACCTTACAGTCTATGGGATAGCTCTCCATCTAGTTTTATTCATATATATTTTTTAATTTTATTACTTCCCATTATCTTTATCAATCATCTCTGATTCTATTCTCATCTCTCTCCCCTTAGCATAACCTCATTAAGTCTTGGTAAATATAAATAAAAAAATAAATACCATGAATCCTGTTCCCTCATAAAAGTGTTAGGAGGAGCATAAGTAATCATGTCTATGAAAGCACTATTCAAACTTTAAATTATTACACAAATGCAAGAAAAATAATTTTAACAAACTCTAAAAGAGAAAAAGCTACCAGAAAAGCAGAATTAAACAAATTTGGTCCAGGACTTCTTATACTTTAGATCCCTTTTTTCTTTTTACCTAAAATTATGTATCTATAAAAAAGACTGGTTAACTACAGAACAATGTATACTTTATAAAAATAAGATTTTCTAAGTTTCACTTAAATACCCACTTTCTGTCTGTCTCTCTCTCTTCTCCCTCTCTCTCTTTCTATCTTTCTCTCCCCTACACACACACACACACACACACACACACACACACACACTTAGCGAAAGAGTAAAAGGGACTTTTTCTAGTGGCAAAGTGAGGTAAATGGGCATTGCAATAAATTAACATTAAAGAAAATGACAAAATTTGGCATAGAATCCAAATAGTTTCTAAGAATACCGATTCCTTACCTTGGTTTTGTAACAATAAAGATTATACCCAATTATCTTAAAGTGTGGCATAAAATTTTTGTAACACTAATTTAATTTTAATTCAGTTCCATTAAAAAATGTAATAAAGCCCTTTTTTGTGGGAAGGTCAAAAAATCAGTCAAAAGAGTGGCACGACTCAAAACTATTAGTCATCTGTAATGATTAAAATCATTCTATAATTTGTATAGTTTCTATTTCATTGGGCTCATTTTATCTTCTGCCTAATTCTTTGGGGAGGAGAACAAGAAATTTAACCATATTGCAGTTGGGTCAAATTTTTATGAAAAGAATCCCATCAGCCACCCTGGGGGACCAAGCCCTCTTATTTACCTGGTAAGATTTTGAGAGAGACTACCTACCCTTTAGTTTTCCCACAGGATGTCAAGGACACATGACAAAACATGAGCCAATGCTTCATCTAAGCTTCAACTAAATTAGCTGGTGAGACATAGGTTCATTTTTCCAAGACTTTCTAAGGCACAAGTTCACCTTAGAGGTTCATATCATTTTATTTAATAAGAACTATGAACAAATGTTGCACTTATATATTCTATTTTAGGTGTCTCATAAATGAACCTTGCATCAAATGTAACAGAAGCATTAAATTTGGAAAACAACATCTTGGTCTATTTCTAATTAAATGGTTACTTATATTTATTTTTAAAAATATAAAGTTTTTTAATAACAGTTTTAATTTTAGAAATTGAACTCCATTTTAAATTCTTTAATAAAATACTTCCTTTTATTTATCCATTTCTGTAATGCTCATGAAAAGCCAATTACAAGTCATTGAAAAATTTGGAGTGTTGACTATAATTCTGTACTTCTCAGGTATTTGATATATGTAGTCATATATATCTAAAGCACAAAAAATGTTAAAATTTAAAGTGTATTTAATGTCAGAGAGCTAAGGGAGTCAAAAATAGTAAATATGTATATCAGCAATGTGTGTGTTTTAAAGCATTTCAAAACATTTAATACTAGAGCCCAGATGATATATTACTCATGTCTTTCATACAAAAGTGATCCTATCATAGAGGTAGCACACCAACTATGAGATTTGGTAGTTGCCATGGTAACTATATATTTTTTACTGAATAGAGGAATAAATAGCTACGCACATTCTTTTCAATTTATTAAGCTGGTGATTTACAGTAGCTTTAAAGTTAGCATGCCTATTCATTTTTTTAAAATTCGTATTGGAATATACCTATTTTTATTGTTTTCAGTCTAATAAAAAAGAAATTATTTGCTTTATACTTATTAAATTTTTGTTGTTGTTGTTCTAAAGCATTAAAAAAAAGGTATAATGTTGCCACATTATTTCCTGATATTTGTGGACTAAGGAGTTCTTTTTTAAAGATTTTTTATTTTGTCAGGTTACTCAAAAGTATTTATATAACAAATTCTTGATTAGTATTCTGTGCCAGACTATTTTTTAAGAACTTAATAAATGCTAATTTATTTAATCTTAATTCATAAAAATCATAATCCCTACCTTGTAGTGTGCATCTCTCTGTAAATTAGGTAACGGCAATAACCAAATTGAGCAAAGAAGAGAAAGAAAAATCAAAATTTTTAATATCTCTTTTTGGGTAAAGACTCTATTTGCATGAATAGGTATTCAATATCTACTAGTTGAATATTAAATGTAAATAAAACAGAAACATATTGGCATAAAATGCATTTTGGTTTCTCAAAAGCAACAGATTCATTTTTATCCCTCTCCTCACTGATGTTGTTATCCTTTGCAGTACTAGTAACTCCATTTTGAGATTTGACCTTTTTTTTTCTACATAGTTTTTGTTTCCCCTCCACCTAGCTCATTTTTAAAAACTCTATTAGTCTCTAGGTATTTTTTTTCTGGCAGTTGGTATTCTCCTAAACTCGGAGAATTACTTTTCTTCATTGACCATTACTTGTATCAAATTATTTTTTATTTAAAATATCTTGAAAATATAAAAAAGTCGAAAGGGAAAACAGAACCTGTTATACCATAATCTAAGAAAAGTGTCACCATTTAAATTTTATTTTAAATAAATGCATTTATTTATTTTATATTATTTATTTTCTATTATACTGTGTGTAACATATCTTGCTTTATACAATTATTATATTATTTAATTCTTACATCTGCATAAATATGTATGATGGCTCCATGACATGTTCTTTTCACTGTTTGCTTATCCATTTCCCTTATGGTTGGAAATGTTAATTTCTTCTAATTCTGTTTCATTATAAATAATGTTGCTTTGATTACCTTTACTCATAAGAGTTGTTTTATTTTTCATGATTTTTAACATCGATTCCCAGGAATAGAATTTAAAGATTCAGATATTCTGAATCCATGTCAATAGTTTTTTGAGATCATAAATTAGACTCTAATGAGGACTAACTAAAACAGAGAGAAATATTAGAGCTAAATTTTCAGCTCAAAACTGTCTTTTCATCTTCTAGCATAGGTTCTGTATGGAAGGCCCAGAAATAGGAGACAACATCAAGAAATCTTGAACAATCATTTTGTTTATTGGGCCCACTCCCATCCAGTAATGTTCAACTGCAAATGGCAAAATTATTATGAACATGAAATTGTTGTGAGAATAAATGAGATAATGAATATGAAAATTGCACAAGAATTCCACAGTGCATTCAGAGATCAGGTAGGCAGCACACCTGCAGTGAAAAACAGAGTAAGTGGTGGAAATTATAATTAATAAAGAATGCAAAGCAAGGATAAAAGCATAAAAATGAATATAAACCATGTGGGACACAGAAGTCCTGCCTACTGGCTGACTTAGCCACCAATTTGCATCCCTTATTTAATGTAATGTTTCTATCTTTTACTTTTCTCACTTGCCCCTTTAGCTCCTTCCCCTAATTGAAACCTGGAATTTTCCTCCAACAACACTACTTCACATCTCCAATGGTGCCACTCTTTAGAATTCCCCTGACTCTTAAAGATAGCATTAGGGACAAAATCCCTTTAGTTGTCATGTAATTTATTGACACTGTGCTATGATTTTCACTGAAACAACCACCCGTTATTTCTTATCATTACTCAGAAATGCTTCACTTTCAATTCAGCTTTCTCATTATTTGTCTTTAATAAATGCAGTGTCTGATTATTATATAAAGTCAAAACATACTAAAATGTATAAAATGAGATTAAAAGTCAGTCCTCTTCCTCTTTCCTTAAGGTTCCAATCTGCTTGACTAAAACCTAAATTTCAACAAATGATTTTGTTTTCTTTTAAGAATAATCATATAGAAATCTTTCAGTTTCTTTCCTCTCTACTTCCAGTGTTTCTAGATCCTACATATGTATATGATGACCTATGGTTTATGACCATTTGTACATAAATATACCTAAAAATATAAAAATATTAGATAGGTAGATAGATCAATGGATAAACAAGCTCTCTATTTTCCATTAACTCTCTTCACTTTCTCATCCATTTGGAGACTCTGAGCAAATATTTCTGCTTCTTCCCATTAAAAATGACATTACTTCCTCTGAAGTGCTTCTTTCTCCCAGCCTGTATACACATCAGGTTTCTAATATAATATACTACATTGGCCTTAATCTCACTCAAAACATTAACATCTCCTTTTTCCCTACTTTCTTATTTCTTGTATAGGAATTCTATTGATTTTTATTCCAGCATCTTTCCCTCATACATGGGGTAGCAATATTTTCCTCTCTTTGTAGAAATTTGCTCATTTATTTATGAGGTTTTAGTTAAGCTAACAAAAAAGTGAGTATCTAACACAACCTGGCAAATAATACATAATATCCTTCTGGAAACAGAGGTTAATTCAAGAGTAGACTTGTGAATCAATCAGGGTGAATCTAAGTTTTTCTGTGGAACCGATTTATGGGTACTGGTATATTGTGAGCTTAGAGTTGTCAGAATTTACTCATCCATATTCAGAGGGAGAGAGAGAGAGAGAGAGAGAGAGAGAGAGAGAGAGAGAGAGAGAGAGAGAGAGAGAGAGAAACGTCAGATAAGTAGAGTCAAGAGTTCAAGGTGAGGGAAGGAGAGATACTTAATGAACTTGTTTATGTCCCTTGGTTAAGGTATGATTCAATCTGGATATAGCACACCTTTTTTCTATGCAAGTTTGAGTTTGTTTTCTTTAATTTGTAATCAACATTGTTAGAAAAATGCAATTTTTTTTTACTCCCTGGTAACTGAGTCTGTGCTCTCATTAGTCTGAAATTACTCCCTATGTATTTTAATTGCTATTCAAAGTTCTCTCAATAGTCATGATCTTAACCTCTCAGTGTCAGTTGACCATGTTGCCTATATTTCTCTATCACTTTAGATATTTTAAGCTGAAGAGGATTTTTTTCCCCCTAGGGAATTAAATGCTTCAAAACTGTTGGAAGTTCTGGTGGGGAAGGACTCAAGAGCCTGCCTCTGCATCATTGGTTTAAAAGTCATCCTATTGCTGCTTTGACATGGATGTTGGGAAACTGCAGCTGCTCCAGATGCTCCTACCACTGCCACAGCTGCAAAGACCTCACACTCACATGGCTGGCAGCTAGACACTGGAACTTGGTGTCTACCCACTGTTTATCAGCCACTAGTCACAGGAAGATGACCTCTTGCCTCTTTTCCACCTTTTAAGTATTGTCTGAGAGCATCTGAGAGAATACAAATCACATCCAGAGGTCTAATTGCCAGGGAATTTAGGAAATGTAGATTTTGAACCTCTAGCCTTTCTAAATAATGAGGGCAAAATGGACATTGAAAGACCCAATCCAAGAATCTATTAAACTTTTCTCACAATTGCCTACATCCTGTTAACATATGGCACCAACTTTTCTGTCCCTCTTCCACTCAGTGCTTCCTCTTTAGTCTACGTCACTATTTATTTTTTCTACTCTCAATAAAAACAGAGATTTCCAGAACTTTTACTCTTGACTTCCCCTTCTTTTCTTCATATACTATTTCCATACATTTTTTCATACATTTGGTTTCCAATATTATTTCTTTGTATATTTCTCTGACTTTGACAACCCCATAGCTCCAGGATAAGTCATAGATAAAAAATGATAGAATGAATGGAGAATGTATAACGGACTAAAAAAAAGATCTAAAACTCTTGATGAGTAAACTCTTTAAAAGAGCCAGTTCTAAATATGCTTACATCTTTAAATTCAAATTAATACATTAAAAGTATATAAAGAAAGCATGAATAAAGGTATAGAAGATATTTACTGTATCAATTGGAATTCTTTGGGCTACAAGTAACCAAATATATAACCCAAATTATATTAAATGTGAAGATGTGTGTAATCTCATGTAACAAAATATCTGGGAGGAAACTGTTTTAAGGTCAGTTTGTGGCCTGATGATATCATCAAAGAACCAGAGCCTTTTATTTTTTTACTCTGCCAACTTCAGTCTTTCAGTGTTGTTTTTCTTGCTGGTTGCAAGACAGCTATTGCCGTTCCAGGTTATCATATACAGGCACAGCCATGCCCATTGAATTTTGATGGAGCAAAACTTTTTCATAAAGCCCTTAAGAGCCATCCAATGGTCAAATTTCATTGGCCAGGATTAAATTACATGCTCATGATCTATCACAAAGAATGCAGGGAAAGTGAATATTTGTATTTTGGCTTCTGTGTTGAGAGGCAGACTAGCAAGAAGGTAGAGCTGCTGCTGGGCAAGCAACAACAGTGCCTGCTGCTCTATTGCAATTTGCAAATTATATGAAATCAGAATGCAAATGCTCTGAATGACAAATTCTGGACAAGTTAACTGAATAGTCTTGAGTAATGAATTTAAACCAGCATATATAATTGTAATACCTGTATTTTTAATCTAAACTTAATTTGTTTGGTCAAAATACAAGTGGTATACAAAATACAAAACACAAGGAAAAGACATGGGCTATAATAATCTGCAATAAGAATATATAAGTAAAAAAAATACCATGTAGCTGTTCATAAAGTGAATTTAATGTTAAGAAACAATAACAGAAGTTTATAACAAGGGTGAATCAAATTTTCTAGATCACGAACAAAGTCGACAAAGTATTTGAATGTATGTGAGACAGTGTTGATAAATTAGAGTATGTATAAAATAGACTAGGAGGACTGTAATTTAGTTTGAGAAGCTGGAGAGGCTTTGCCTGGAGAAGAAAAAGTCATGGCTCTGTCTTCTGTCAGCCATATATGTTTTAAGTGTTTTTCTAGGGCTAATCTCTAAACATTCCATGTGTGTAAAGCCACAGGGAAAACAGCAGAAAATTTACTTTGGAGCCTATTTCTTTAGAAACTCACTTATTTATTTATTTTTCTGTGAATTGGTTTTCTGTTCTTTCCTTATTTCAGCATAGGCTTCTATTTATTTCTTTTTTTAAAAAAAATATTATTTCCATTTACTTTTTTCCTGAATTCTTTTTTCCTATTTTACATCTACTTTTTCTCATCTTCTGTCATGTTTGCCCGCCTTCTTCCTTTTCCTAGCCTCTATATTTTCTAATTAAACTGATTCTCTTCATTTCCCTTTATTCATTTTAAAACTCTGTTTTCTTTTTTAACTGGAACCGAAGATGAGGTGTTTCCATTACAGAGAGTTTAGAATTTCTGGAATAACTAGAATTTTTGATCTCCAATGCAAGAAAAATCATCAACAAATTTATATCAAATTTATATATTTATAGGTAAGTATGTACAATATTAGTTACATTTTAAACAGCTATACTTTATTATTGCAAAGTCTATTCTGTTTAAGTAAGAGAGTGCCTATGACATTGGCTCTTTATTAGCTTAGATGTGAAAGGAAAACAGGCAAAAGATAAGTAAGCAAATAAGAAGTAAAAGATAATGGGAAAGAGAAGAGCAAGGAGAGAAAAACCTTCCCTCAAAGACATGGTATGTTTTTTGGTAGATGTTTTATAGACTAATGAATTCCAAATTTGATCCTCTCAAGACTGAGTTCTCTCCAAGATTTGTAAAATTCTCCATGAGAATGAAAACATTGTATTCATCAGTACATGCATTGCCATTGGTTTAACTACTGACAGATGCATCCTTCAGAGTAGTGGTTCTCACTCAACAGGAGTGATTTCTGACCCCCATGGGACATTTGGCCATTTTTATTTTATCTCGCAATTTTTCTAGAAAATTTTTTAGTTAGAACAACTGGGAAGGGGGGCACTACTGGCATCTAGTGGGTAGAGGCCAGGACTGCTGCTAAACAATTAACACGGGACAGCTCCTTGTAACAGAGAATTTTCTGTTATGATCATTCAGAGGTTCAGAATTATTTGGCTCAAATGTAAGTTGTGTTCAAAATAAGAGATGACTCTTTAAAACAAGGCATTGTTTCTAGTGTTATGGAATCATTAGAAGAATTTAGAAAGAATTTGCTTTTTTTAAAAAAAAAAAAAAGCCTCTTTACTGTATGTGACAATTTTATGCTGTTTCCTAATACCATAGTTGCAAAATAGATAAAGTTATTGTAGGGTTATAGGTTGAGTTTGCATCAGGTAAAGCTCGACATGTTTTGTTGTCTTTCTCCTTTCACTTGAATATAAGCTCTTTAAAGGTATAGCTTTTGTTGTTGTTATAGTTCACTGACGGCACGTAATAGGTACTTAACAAGCGTTTCTTTTTCAAAATAAATGAATGTCAAGGTAGTGTTGTTATTCAATTTTTAAAAATTTTTTTTGTCTTGGATGACTGTTTTCCATCTTCTTTCCTTCCATTTTTTTTAATTAATAGATGCTTTGATGGATCAGTCATTAGGATTCCTATCTCCATAAACAATATAAGTTTGTAAACACCCACAAATATTTTTCTCAATTTCAGGAAATTCATAGACATCTTAAAGATACTCATAAGCTCCCAGGATCCTTAGTTTCAAATGAAAAAAAGGGAAATTGTAAAACCAGGAATGGTATAATCAACCAAATATCCAGCTTCCTTTAGATGTGACAAAACCTATGAAATAAAAAGAAAAAAAAAAAAGAGATCCTCATCAAAGTCAATCAACAAGCTACTTAAGGAGTCAAACTTTATACCTATGGAAGAGATCTTACTAAATTAGAAAATTACTTCTAGAGACTTCAAATAAACTCCATACAATAGTTATTGCTACTGAGTTCTGAAATACTCTATGAATTGAAAAATGCATTTTCCCATTTAATGTTTTTAGTCTATTCATAACAAAGAAATATCTTATGTAAGTTCTCTTATATTAACTTGATTAATTACAAAGTTAAAAAGGCTGTCCTCATTTATGACCTATTTACAAGGAAAAGACAAAAAAAAGTGCAATATGTCTGCAGGGGGATTATTTTCTATTGATGGGTGTCTGTTGACAGAATCCTTATCATTTCTTGCCAATTTTCTCAAAGAACATTGTGACAACTGTTCACAGCAGGCAGAGTCAGACTCCAGAATTGATTTTGGCAATCTGTATTGATCATATTGTTGATGATCTTTAAAACGTCTTGCTGTCCCAGACTTTACTTATGTCAAGGAGAATTAACAAATCTATCTGATACTGGTATGTTCATGCCTTTACCAAATCTTGAATTCTGAAAATAAAGTCATAGGAAGTAAATTGTAATTGTCATCAATATTTAAGAGCCATCCCTAGCCAAAAAGCATCAACAAGCTAATAGAACATTTTACAAAGATGCTGCTCTGATTTTATGCAACTGCATAATGACTTCAGAGATTCATAAAATAAAAATGATAGGGAAGCTTGTTTATCTTTGAGCTTATTTCACTTTTGTTCTTTGTGCTAGAAAACAGAAAGGTGTTTAGAGGCTGCAATAGAGGAAAAGTTAAAGGAAAGAAAAAGAAGGAAAGAAGAGGCAAGGAGAAAATGGAATAAATAATTTTTAAATGCCATATTTTCCTGATAAAATATAAGAAAATAGATATCAGAAAACTAAATAGTAGGAAAAAGGGAAATTGGATGCCAGGTGATATTGATTTAAATATAGCTGCACGTGTGTGTATATGTACACTTGTGCACATATATACATATATTAATATATTTGATTTATTCAGTGTTCTTTTCAAGAGCACAATAAAATATGTTTGCATATATTTTCTATGTCTTCTTGCATAATTCTCACTTTACAGAGGGAGAAAATAAAATTCAAAAAAAAATAAGTAATGAGTAAGAAGTCAGCTAGTCAGTAGAAAGAGTGGAGAATATCTAGTTCCTTTGAGCTTCAATCAATGATCTATCCATTAAATCAAATTATTTTCTAAGACATGAAAGATATGACATGTACTGAAACATAAGACAGTGCCAGGCATCTGATGGTTTCATTTCACTTAAAAACAAATTAACCTGAAGAGATGACTTAAGTTTGAAATCCAAATTTCTTGGCTAAACGGTTTACATTAGTGTCCATTTCAAAGAAACGTTTAAGGCCTAGACTTAGGCCAGTGGCTCATTTGTCCATCCTCTGGATATATTAGTTTGAGTCAAGAATGTCTTCAGCATGTGTATATTAAGTCAGACTTATAAAGTATATCTTGAACATTAGAATTTTATGTTATTTCTTCTTTTTTTTTTCAAATGAATTTGGCCTAAAATGTTAACAAAATTGGAAACAGCTGTGTTAAGAAACTACTTTCTTTTCCATTTATAGTCTTGTCGACCAATATAAACTTCATCATTTTAGTAGAGCTTCTCCCCCACATCCAGATGTTATGGATTTCTCAATAATCCTCAGCAAAAATTGCCAAAACCAACAAGAAGTTTTAACATGTAAATTCAACACATTGTTTCATGCTCATCATGGCCTTTTCTCCATCAACCCCATCCTCATCAGATTTCAGATGCTCGGCAGTTGACACAGCTACAGCAAAGGACTCTGAGTCATCATCTCATTGTGGGATGGGTTCCTTTTAAATTTTTTTTGTCTGATTCATGAACTGCTTTTTGAAAATCTAAAAATGGTTCATGAATTGCTTGGGAGTTGGCAAAAATTAATAATAATGAGCCCATTTTGAGTACACTGAAATGAACTGATTATCATTGCAAGCTGTTGCTAATTTGGATTCTTGATGGCAAGAAAGGGTTCTACAGGAGGCTTTTCAGTTGCAAGTAGGACAGATTTCATGGTGTGGCAGAGAAAACACTTTTGTAACCTTTACCTCTATGTATCTTTTTAGAATTATGGGATATGCAGGAATAATAGGGCTATCATCGGAACTGAGTTTCATTTTTTTGTTTGTTTTCATCTAATCATATTGTCAAAACGATATAACCAATGGGCCATTCTAAACAAGTGGTAAAATGAAGACATATCACTTAACCCAAAGATAGAGATTGGGTGTTTTTTCCAATGTTAGAAGATTATGTTCTGCAGAATAGGCATGGATAAATCTGGTTATTTTATCCTAATTTATTACTCTGATGTTGTTAGTTTTGCTCATATCGGTTTCTAATCATTTTGTCCTAAACTTTCAAAGCTATTGGCTTCTACAGTTACTTTCAGTTGAGTCTTTTACTGGGTAAAGTATATGTTACACAAAGTGAGAATTGTTCTGTTTATGTTTTATGAAAAAAAGTGTTGACAAAGTAAAGATTGCACCAGGTATTAAAATATCAGAAATGGCATTTGTTACAATATCATTAAATATTTTTTGCATAATTTGGGAAAATTGGAATAAAGCAAACAGAAAACCAAATGAAAAAGAAAATCTATATGCCTTCTCATGAACTTGTGAAATCAAATATTTTAAAATCTTGTTTTCATAGTAATCATGTACCTGTAATCATGTTTTGTTTTGAAACCAAGTCAAACGATCTTTGAAAGCAATAATCTATGAATACAAAATAATTGTGAAGACATAATTTGACCTCATATAGTTGAATGCACAATGGAATGAATTACTTTAATTAAGAGTGGAATTGTAATATACAAGATACCTCAAAATAATTAAACAGCACTTAGAGAAATCATACTATTATTCAGCATGTTATAGCTATGGGAAATTAAACCTTTGAACCAAAACGATTCTTTATCCAGCTATATATGGAGGATAACAGAAATTTCTTGCAGCATTGAAAAGTTCTGCGTAATGTTGCACTCAGAGCTCTTCTTCATGCTGCAAATAAAAAAAAAAAAAACAAGAAACATCTGAATGATCCTCCTTGAAATTTTACTTGGAATATTTTCTTAAAGCGAACAAGTAAAATAAAGCTTTGCACCTTTGACAACATGCAAGATAGCCACAATTTAATAATCATTTAAAAAATTTTAATCAATACTTAACAACAAAAATTCTCAAATATCATATTTAAAAAAAAACTAGAAAAAAATACATCAACTAAAACAAGAAACGCCTGTGGAAAATGTCAATGTGATAAAAGACAGCAGAGTGAAGTTCTTGGATTAGAAATGGTACCTTTATTTGGTGTTGAGTAAAAATAGACATATGAATCTTAGCCTTGGCAAGGAAATTTCAAAATCTGTATTTTATTTTCTTGGTATCTGAGGCTTTGCTATATCCAGAATCCCACCTAGAAATCACAATTTAAAGCAGGTAGTGTTTTACTCTCTCCTACAGGATACATAAATGCCAAATCATGTTAAGTTTAATGCAGATAACTGTTTTATTCTCAATGAGAGCTTTAAGTGTGAAAGAGAACCAGAAATATCATACAGCACACACCAAAATTGATATGTTTGCTATATTTCTTAAAAATGATTTAATAATTTTAAAAAGCCTCTAGAGCCATCAGCTCTGCTGTGAATTAAAAAAAAAAAAAACAAAAAACAAA
The DNA here is from genome assembly GCF_014176215.1 of Rousettus aegyptiacus. NCBI lineage: Eukaryota > Metazoa > Chordata > Mammalia > Chiroptera > Pteropodidae > Rousettus > Rousettus aegyptiacus. Next base: position 101,233,294 of record NW_023416306.1, read on the forward strand.
AAACAAAAAACAAACCTGAATGCATTGTCCCATCAAACCTAAAAGCCAAAGCACGATCTTTATTTTAAAATGCTAGACTTAAAAATGAGGCAGAATTGGAGGGTGAGAGAGGGAAGGCAAACATAGAAAGAGAAGGATCTGGTCATTTGGTCTCTAATTCTACTCTTTTGCCACCTGTTACATACATCACTTCGGGCCTGTTTTCTTCAACTATTTTTTTCTTCTTTAGTTTCCCTAAAGGCCAAATAATAGCAGGGTAAAGAATAGTGTATGGGAATTGAGGGATTAGATAGAAACACTTAAATTAATATTAAAGAAAATTCTGCTTCAGTCTCAGACCTAAAAAATTTTTAAATATGATGCTGAATGTCTAGGTCCTCTCAAAAAGAAAATGATCCCGTCTCTTGAGAGCCAAGATTCATAGCTTTTAAAAGAACTGTATCTGGTTGATTTTTGTAGCTAAGAAGTTGCTGAAATAAGGGTCATACAGAGCCAACTACATTATCTAGTCTGCAAATTACAAAGGGTGGGCTGGCAGATTCCTTGAGTACATATGATAGTGTTTCTTTGAGCAGATGTTGAGACTTTTAGGAAACAAGAAAAGTATAGTGCCACGGAGACCTCATTTTGATGGTCTGAGTGTCATTTAAAAAAGAAAACAATACATATTTGCAAAGAAGTCTTCTCCTTGACCCCATTCCTTTTCATGTCATCTCCCTTTTTACAGCCATGTTCTCATATCTTTATTCTGACTCTACCTCCAGTCCTCTGGATATGGGCATTCCTTATCATTATATGAAGCTGTTAACTTGCCACTCTAGAGCAAGAGGCAGCAAACTATGACCTATCAGCCACATTTGACCCGTTACCTATTTTTGTACGGCTCTTGAGTTAAGAATAAGCTCTATATTTTTAAGAGGTTGAAAATCAAAACAAGATTAATATTGTGAAGAATGTCAAAATTATATGAAATTGGAATTTCGGTGTCCATAAATAAAGTTTTATTGGAACACAACTATGTTTATTCCTTTAGGTATTATCTATGGCTGCTTTTGCACTACAGTGGCAGAATTGAGTAGTTGCTACAGAGACTATATAGCCTGAAAAGCCTGAAATATTTATTATCTGGCCTCATATAGAAAAATACTACCAATTCTTGCAGGGGTCAAAACAAAGACACCACAGGTTCTATTATTTCTCTTCAACAACCTTGACTCCAGATTACTTTATTTCAGCAAATGGCCCTAACAGTCTTTGAAAAATTTAGGATAGAAATCATGCAGTTTCTCTTTATAACCAATACAACTTTACTGGGTTGTTGTATGTCTAGTTATTCATCCTCTACTGCCCCAAGGGATAAAAGGATCAATAAAATAATCATTTTCCCTTTTACTTTACCATAATTTTGAAAAGCTGGGAGCTACTCCATACATATCATTTGTCTACCTCCCTAATCCTTAGAGGTTTAATATGAATCTACAACCCCTTATGTACTATTCCAAATTCCAAAAAAAAAAAAAAAATGCTTTGCTCTGGTCTCCTTTGTATGTAGAAAATGACTCAGACTGATTTGAGCTATTTATCATCTTAATTAATCTCGTTTAAGTATGAATATTTCTACTGCAGATATTTTAAAGTGGGATAAGGAATTAAGAGATACTGTCCTAGATTCTGTTAGGAATGTTATGTGATATAAATTATATGAACAATATTACCTTCCTAAATTCTGAAAAAAAAAAATCTGATTCCTATACACATGTGGTTTTAAGAGTTTCAGATCAGGGATTGTGGAGCTATGGTCCTTTCAAAATTACCAGGACCATACAGAATTCTTTCTTCTCCATTAATCCCTGTATCATGCTCATGTCAGTAAATGGCACAACCTGTCACTGAGTTGTGCTAATTGTAAAATATATCTAGACCCCCTTCTTGCTAACTCTGCCATTCATCACTCTAGTTCAAGCTCTGATCTTTTATTGTCCAGGTTATTGCTAGAAGCTATAAATTATGGGTCTTTCTTCTAATCTTGGCCTCTCCATAGAAAATTCACCACAGATAATCAGAGTGATCTTTTAAAAAAGTATATTCCTTTCATTATCCTGATTAAAGCCCTCTGGTGACTTTCTACTAAAACGAAACAAAACAAAACAACCTTTTAAACTCTTATATTGGCCTATAAGACCCTACAAGATCCCACATGATCTGGACTCTGCCTAAGGACACCATCTTGCACCATTCTACCCTTGCTTATCAGCTAACAGCACTATGGCCCTCTTGCTCATTTCTGTCTCAGGAATTTGTACCTGCTGTATGTCTTGCTTGCAACTTTGCTCCTCCAGGTTTCACATGACTCCCCCTCACTGACATAATGATTCTGTTTAAGTATGTCACCTGAGGGAGGACTTCCACGATTATCTTATTTAAATAATACTTCCTCCAGTGCTGCTGTCATTTTCTATTCTCATACTTAGGCTTATTTTCTTCAGTTCTATGGCTATCATCCTCCAGAGTCTTATCACCTCATACCTAGCCTGACACAAGTGCCTTTTAACAATAGAGCAGAGCTGCTGATAAAGCACTAGATTAGATGTCAGGGAACCTGAATTCTACTGAAGCTGTATCACACAAGCTCTGTAACTTCTCTTGACTGTAGATTCTCCATCTCTAAATAAACAGTCTTGAGCTATACAACCTCTGCAATACAAGTCTCAACTTCTAAGTTGGTTTTTTTCTGCCTCAATTTTTCCCCCTCCAGTTTGATATGCACCAGTTGTCAAATTAAACTTTAAAAAGTTCTATGACACCAATTTCATTTCCTATGATTCTCCACTGGTTATCTACTTTAAGCATGCTACTAAGCTAGTTTTTAACAATTTCCTCCAGTCAGGTGCTCACCTCCTTTTCTAGATGAATTTCTCACCATTGCTATATAAAGACACTCTAGTTCATCTAGCCAAATTGTTCTGCACACAAAAATGTTTTATTTTGTTTTTGTAAAATTTCTTTTCACTAACAGTGCCTATCTCTTCTCTAGTCCTCAAAATCTTACTTAGCCTTAAAGGCCAAGCAATCACTTAAAATGGAATAATAAATCCTTATTAATCTAAAAGAAAATAAAATGAGAAAAAGAAAATAAAGACGACATGGGACAAGTTTTCTAAGTAGAAAAAAAATTGACAACTGTAACTAAGACTATAACTAAGACTATAACAAAAGACCTTTTCAAGCATACACCAAATATTTCCTAAGTACATAGTCTAGGCCACAAAGTAAATCTCATTACATTTAAGAGGGGCCAAATCATACAAAATATGTCTGTGACCACAATATTATGAAAATAGAAATCAGTAAGAGAAATGTATTTGGAAAATATATGAAAATGAAATAAAACACTTCTAAATAACCTATTGGTCAAAGAAAAATTAGAAAATATTTGAAACTAAATGAAAATGAAAACATAACCTGTCAAACTTGGTGGGATTCAGGTAAAGCAATTCTCAGAAAGAAAAATGGTCTAAAAACAATGTCCTAGATTCCACCTTTTGAAACTAGAAAAAGAAGAGCGAATTAAACTCCAAATAACCAGAAGAAAATAAGCAAAATAAAAGAGGAAGAGAATAAAATATAAAATAGAAAAAACATGAAGAAAAAAATCATAAAATCAAAAGCTGCTTCTTTGAGATGATCAATAAACTAAATATCAGGAAAAACATCCACTCATGTCCAAATGGCGTTACTTTTTAATTCAAACAAGGAAAAATTAAAACCAATTCTACACAAACTCTTTCAGAAAATTTAAGAGGAATAAATATTTCTCAACCCATTCTACAGGTTATGCTTATACCCCAAACAGAGAAATATAGTACAAGAAAAGGACTACATTCCAATATTCTTCAGGAATATAGACATGACTCTTTACAAAATCTAAGCAAATGAAATTCAACAATATACATAGAATTATATATGATTTAATGGGTTTTATCTCAGGAACACCAGTTGGTATAATTGATTTACTGAAAAAAAGAGTTTTAACAAAAATCCATAATTTATTCTTGCTTTAAAACAACAAAACCTCTCAGAAAGCTAGGAATAGAAAGAAATTCCTTCCACCTGATAATGGACATCTATCATCATTCCGAATGGTGAAAAAATGACTACTTCTCTGCTTTAGATCAGAAACAGCAAGGAAAATAAAGAGAAAAGATGGCACCCGCCAACTTTAGCAGACGGAGGGCACGAAGTTGGTGCCTACCAGCCTCCGTCCTTGGAGTGTATCCCAGCAGGCCCTGCTCCTCGGTCCATTGCTTGCTTGCTTGCTTTAATTAATTAATTAATAAATTATTTTCTTTTTTTACTCTACCTGAAGATATGTTTATACATAACAGTTAATAATGATTTTTAAAATCAAATGGGTTTAGTTTTGCCATTGAGAAACAATTCAACGGGAAAATTTTTGGCACTCTTCAATAATCTACTCTTTTCAGATGCTGTTAGCAGTTGCATCTTGTAACATTTACTTTTAGCTTTTCAGTTCGTTATATCCATACTTATACAATTATGAAATTATTTTTGATAGATGTTCATAAGTACAACTTTTTTGGCAGGAAAAGGAAAAAAAAAGTCTATTGCCAAAAAGCCATGTCGAAAAAAAACCAAACATTTGATATATGTTTTAGAATATTTTTTAGCAATAAATGGATCAATCTAAAGCTTTAAAATGCGCAAGTTAGCCTCTTGAACCTAAAGCCTTGGCACTTTTCTGCGGGCTGCTTCTTCACTGCACCCTTGGGTGAGTCTGTACGCGGGCTCTTTAAGGGCTGTTGCTCAGTTCGCCACAGCTTCCGCAGGTCTCCTGGGCGTGAGAACCCTGTTGATTTTAAAAGCCGGATGTTTAAGGAGCTCCTCTGTCACGTCAGGTACTGGTGTTAAAAATGGAGCTACCCAATGCAGGGTACCAGCCCTTCTCTCCTCTGGGAGAAAACTGTGGGTTTTGAGTTCCCCCTTGATTGTGAGTCCCTGGAGTGGGGGCGGGTAGGAGAGTGGGGTTTACGGTGAGTTTCTGTCTCAGCCTTTTTTTACCCGCTTCAGTCTAGTTTTTTGTTTTTGATTTTTCCTTGTTTGCCTCTCAAAGCGAAGGAGGCCCTCTGCTGGTATTTAGTTTTTTAGAGGAAATTGTTCCGTATGTCATTGCAGGGGTGCCGGTGGGAGAGGCGAAATCGAGAATTTTCCTACGTCGCCATCTTGAGCCAGAAACCCAAGGTGCCTTCCTGGTGGAGCGGTGCGTTTCCGGACACGCGACTCAGTGACAGGTCTCAGTTCTTCAGTCAAGTGGTCATTCTGCTTCTCACGTGGCAGAAAGGTAGGAGCTACTGCTTATTCCCCCAAGTCGAATATGTTGCCTATATTTCTTAGAAGTACTAAGGGAGAGAGGCATGCCTTATTGCTTTATATCCAGAAAAACACAGAGGGGTTTAAAATATATTCTTTTGTCTTTAAATGAAAATAAGGATGAAAAATTGATGTGAGAAGAGAAAATATATGCCTTGAACTGATGAGAACAACAAGATAGAATTAAGAATAAAACAAACCATCTACTGATGAAAGTCAACAGACTTTTGTACCGTAGACATGAAGATGTGCTCTAGAGTGCCTGGCCTCGTCTCTAACAATAGTTTGAACAAAGCCACCCCTTTCCATTTAGTCACGTGAGAAACTATTGCTTGAGCATCAAAGGAATGCTAAGCTTGAAGTCCGTATTAGCAAATTCATCACCAAGTCCTCTCTCCAGATTCAAAGGTCAATGAGAATAATTTACAGATATTTTTTACTGTGAAAAAGTAGAAAAGAATCTAAATGTAAAACAAAAATTCTTGTTACTACTTTGATTGGAATTACGTTATTTTATAAATTAATTTGGGAGAGAAATAACTAATTCAAAAATAGGCATTGTCACTCTTATTTAAACATTTTTTTACGAATTTACATATAACATGTAAGTTCTCATGTAAAAAATAAAAACAGTGCATATCCAATGAAGGTCCCCTTGAACCCACTTAGATCTAGTCTCGTTAGCGATTTCCCCGTCATTAAAATGGGATGCATCCTCTCAGAACTCTGTCTATAAGTTTACCTACGTATGTTTTTGTGCCTATAAAATATAGTTTGTTTTAAAGAAGTGAGATTATACCTCAAATATTATTTTAAAATTTTATTTTTAACTTACTACGTCTAGAAGAGTATTCCATGTCTAAATGCATAGGATATATAACATAACCAAATTCTTTTTGACTGCTTCGTATTTTGTAATGTTAATGTGTTGTAGCTTATGTGATCATTCCTCTATTGATAGAATTTATTTTTCTCTGTTTTTTTTCCCTGCTATTACCAAATATTAGTGTATTTAACATGAACAGCCTAGAGTTGGATTTTAATTTTTACCTTGAATAAAGGTTTTTGTCTTTTAGTTGTTATACCTGATAACATTTGGTGTTAGTACTTTTTGTTTAAAATGCTTTGTTGATGTTTCTGTATTTGCTAATAAGAATCGTTATCCCTTATTTTTCTCTAGTAAAATATATTTCTTTTTGTCTAGCAATTCTACATCTATAAACTTAAAACTTCATTCTGTAATTATCATATCTTCATCCAAGTATTATTTATAATAAGAGTAGTTGAAATATCTTAAACTTCTTTGAATTCTTTATAATGTATAAAAAAGAGGCTTTATTCCTATAGTTTATTAGAGAAGGAAGAGATATCTTTGGATCACATTGCCAAAGCAGGGTAGAATTGTAAATGAGTTTGGAGATTTAAAAAAAATAAAAACAAAAATTTATGTACTATCTTTGAAGACTGTAAAAGCATAGTTGTTTTTAATGTGAGCCATGACAAAGAATTTTACTGGTAACTGAGCTCAGTAAAGAAAATCTAATTAGAAACCTGCAAGTTTGTGTAGGTAGGTATGCACGTGTGTGTGTGTGTGTGTGTGTGGGTGTGTGAGTGAGTGCACACACTTGTGTTATTTTTAAAGGCCTAAAGCCAAAAATACCTGTTTGATAAGGACACTTTTACTATTTGGGGAAAAATAATTGATTGAGTCATTTTAAGATAGGACAAAAGAAGGCAGAGGGAGATAAAATAATATTTTTGAAGGGCAAGATCAAACAATAAAAATATAAACTGCTATATAATTAAATGAATGAATACTAAACAAATGCTAAAGAGTGGATTTCCTCAGGTATTAAAATAACTGTTACTTGATATTTTGATTTCCTTGATCGAAATAGAAAGTGAGAAAAGGACCGATACTTGTAACTTGCAGAATGACACATTTTAGGCCAATATCTGTAATGACAAGATTCCCAGTAACACATGGACAGGTCTGTGACACAGATCTTGTGTTGGGATTGGGAAATGAAATTTTAGAAGAGAGATCTGTATGAATTGTAAGTTTTCCTTTTCATGTTGGCGTGACAGCCTATATTTGAGTTGACCTACCATATTAATCACAACTTGTCTGGCTTTAGGAATCTTAAACCATGACCCTTTTCCTCAAAACTATTTATATATTGCTCCTTTGTTTTCTGACATTTACTATTGGAGAGGAAAATCTGAATCTAACTGGATTTTACTTCCTTTAAAGATAATTTGTTCTCTGTTTTGATGCTTGCATAATTTGTCTTTTATTCTTGAGATATAAAAAATAGCACCAGGTTATTCGAAGTACTAATTTGTTTTATTAATTCTGCCTATGACTTGGTTAATTATTTTGAAATGACTTGGGTCCCTCTTACATGCAGAATATTTTAGATTATTGCTAGAGTCTATGTGTTCTGAACACAGGGATCCTGTGTAACTACAGATTGCCCCCTATGAAGCAAGCCCTGAGCCTATGCAAATCAATATCTATAACCTGGTGATAAGATTGCTTTGGTTACCTAGCCATGAAGTAGCTGAGTGGAGGTGAGAATGGAGAGAAATGTATAGAGAAATGAAATGTGTGGTAATTAACAAAGCATGGATGGCTGTAGGAGAAGCAACTATACATTCCATTTACCTCTGTTTCCTTCTTTTCCATTTTATCTTTTATTTCATAGGATCTGTTTTATTGATTTTTCTTACATGAAGTAAAGTTTTTAATACCAAACTGTCTTCTTTCCTGTATTATGTTTAGAAAATATTTTTCATAGTAACCTGAGTACTATATTTACCTTCATATATTTTGCAGATTTTTCCATAGGCATCAAGTTGCATATTGTTTCTGTTTACTCATTTTAATTAGAGTAGAAATACGCATAGTTTTTATGTTTGCAGATAGATAAAGTGGGAGCAGTGCTCTTTATTCCTCTCATAACCAATATGGTCACTGAAAATATTTTTGCCTGATCTCGAGCCATGAATACGCATGATGTAAATTGACATGACTAAGTCAGTTACTCAGAAGGAACCTGCAACCACCAAGTGGTGGAAAAGTGAACATTACCTGCAGGGTTCTTCATCGTGCCTTTCTCTCTTTTGTTTTGTCTCGCTGATGGTGATGATGATGTCTAGAGCATATCCATATTTCTGTCCATATTTATATTTGGCCTGGCCCTCCAAAACAGGCCCACTAAGTGCGTTTTCATAGGATCTTTCTTGTTCTTGCTTCTCACCATATTCTGTGCTTTCTCCTTTGGGCAATCAATGTGTATAAATATTGAACAAAGCCTTTGGCTCGCTACCGATATATATCTGCAAAAAAAATAATGAAATAGTGTAGTCTCCTTCTGCCACAATTACCCCACTCTCACATCTAGCCCAACCTTTATATATTACAAGCTAGAGGTATGCTAGGGCATATTCCTTTGTTGTCTTTATGATGCAGATAGCTGCCATGTAAATTCAGGTCAGCTTTAGTCCTGGTTTTATAAGAACTTATTTGAAGAAGCAAAGAAGGATACAGATGAAAGAGCATAAAATATAAAATGTAACTAAGTGTTGCACTATTTGTTTCTTTTTTTAAAATTTTAAATAGAATTCAATCAATAAGATCACCAATCTAGCAACATAAAATGATTGCTGTTCTTGTGAATGTAGTCAACTGGGAAACAAATTATTTTAGTTACATTGTCAGTGTTGTGTTTTTAAATAAAGATTTCCTCTTTCCTGGGATAGCAGGTGATTGTGGAACTGTCTCCATTGAGAGCAGGTTTGGATTTTGGAAACAATGAAATCACTTAAAGCAAGTCACCTGAAGGCAAGTAGCTAGTGTGTCCTTGGAAATTATCTAGGCAACTGTCACGTAGAAGAATGAAAGGAACTCTAGAGTTTAGTGTGTATTCGGACAATTTTTATTGCATGTGACAGAAGCAGAGCATAAATTAACTTAAACAGGAAAAAGACTTTATTGGAAAGAATCTGAAGCATATCAAATGCTTAAAAAAATAGCTTCCAGAACCAAGTCAACTCAGGACTTCTGGGATTTATAGTGGGAGTTCTATGCTAATCATGTTTATTTTCATGTAGTGGAGATACAGATATAGGCAGGGTTTTTTATTTTAATTTTTTATTTTTTTTTCAGTAATAGTCGACATACAATATTATATTAGTTTCAGGTATACAACATAGTGATTAGACATTTATATAATTTATGAAGTGATCACCCTAATAAATCCAGTACCCATTTGACACTATAACATCGTTATTACAATATTACTGACTACATTCCCCATGCTATACTCTACATTCTCATGACTATTTTGTAACTACCAATTTCTAACCTCTTAATCCTCAATCCCTACTTCACCTCACTCCCCACCCCCCCATTCTGACAGCCATCGAAATGCTCTCTGTATCTATGAAGTTGTTTATGTTGTTTGTTTGTTTATTCTGTTCTCTAGGTTCCACATATGACATTTTTGTCTTTCTCTGACTTACTCCACTCAGCACAGTACCCTCTCGGTCCATCCATGCTGTTTCAGGTGTCAAGATTTCATTCTTTTATTATAGCTGAGTAATATTGCATTGTATATATGTACCTCCTCTTCTTTATCTGTTCATCCATTGATAGACACCCAGGTTGCCTCCATATCTTGGCTATTGTATATAATGCTGCAATGAACATATGAATGTATATATCTCTTCAAAGTATAGTGTTTTGGGTTTCTTTGGATAAATGCCCAGAAGTGGGATTACTGGGTCCTTCTTCATCTCTTTTTATAACCTTTGCATTAAATTCTACTTTGTTTGGTATTAGTATTGCTACTCCATGTATTTAAATTTTCATTTAATATTTGTTTCCATTTTCATGAAATATTCTTTTTCATCCCTTTACTTTCAGAGTGTGTCTTTCAATCTAAAGTGACTCTGTAGGCAGCATATGTAAGAGTCTTGTTTTCTTATTCATTCAGTCACCCTATCTTTAGATTGGAGAATTTATAATCAATTTACATTGAAAGTAATTGTTGATATAGTTATTGCCATTTTATTATTTATCTTTTTTATCTTTTTTTCTTTCTTCTTCTTAAAGAAATTCCTCTAACATCTGTGGTAGTACTTGCTTGGTGATGATTAACTCCTTTAGCTTTTTCTTGTCTGAGAAGTTCTTTATCTGTCCTTCAATTCTAAATGATAGATTTGCTGAATAGAGTAATCGTGGTTTTCATCACTTTGAACATTTTGTGCTGATCCCTCCTGGCCTGTAAAGTTTCTGTTGAGAAATCATCTGACAGTCTTGTGGAAGCTCCCTCATGGGTAACTAACTGCTTTTCTCTTCCTGCTTTTACGATTTTCTCTTTGTCTTTAACTTTTGGCATTTTAATGAAGGTATGTTTTGGTGTGGGCTTCTTTGCATTCATCTTGTTTGGGACTCTGCACTTCCTGGGTTTGTATGTCTATGTCCTTCATCAGGTTAGAGAAGTTTTTTATCAGTATTTTTTTCAAATAGATTTTGAAATCCTTGCTCTCTTCTCTATCTGGTATCCCCCTATTATGTGAATGTTGGTCTGCTTGATGTTGTCCCTGAGGCCCCTTAAACTATCCTCATTTTTTGGATTCTTTTTTCTTGTTGCTGTTCTGATTGGGTGTTTTCTGCTAACTTATCTTCTAAATCACTGATTCGATCATCTACTTCATCTAATCTACTATTAATTCCTTCTAAGGTATGCTTCATTTCAGTTATTGTATTCATCATTTTTGATTGGTTCTTTTTCATATTTCCTATTTCCACTACGTTTTCTGTCTCTCTGTTGAAGTTCTCAGTGAATTCATCTACTCTTCCCCTAAGTTAAGTAAGCGTTCCTATAACAAATGTTTTGAACTCTGCATCTGGTAGATTGCTTGTCTCCATTTTGTTTAGTTCTTTTTCTGAAGCTTTGTTCTGTTCTTTCATTTAGGACATTTTTTTTTTTTTTTGTCTTTCCATTTTGACTGCCTCCCTGTGTTTGTTTCTGTGAATTAGGTAGAGATGCTAGGTTTCCTTGTCTCAGAGTGGCCTTTTGTAGTAGGTGTGCTGTGGGTCCCAGTGGCACTGTCTTACCTGGTCACCAGAGCTCGGTGTTCCAGGTTTGCCCCTTTTATGGGTTGTGTGTGCCTTCTTGTTGTGGTTGAGCCTTGGTTGCTGTTTGCTTATCAATGGTAAGGATTGACTCTTGGGCTGATTGGTTGTGAGGACTGGCTATGATCAGTGGAGGAGCGGTTGTGCAGGGGCTAACACTATAGAGCAGGATTCACTTTAGTCTGCCCTATCTGCCCTTTGGGTATGTCATCTTCACATGTGACTCCGGGTGGTGCTCCAGCTCAGACTGAATCTGGCCACTGAATGTGCAGGCTACGGCCTTCTAGGATGGGCCCTGCTGCAGGCCAAGTTCAGCTGCAGCCTGTGGCCACCTGGCACAAGCTTCCATGCAATTGCAGATGGCCGCCACCCATTCTGGTCTTAGAAGTGCCTTGAGAGGTCAAGTGACAAACTGAGGTTGGCAGCTGCTAGTGCCAGGCTTGGAGCTGTTCAACAAGAGGTACGGGGCATGCCAAGGCCAGATGTTGCTTGTTTAGTTTTTGTGAACCTTTGAGAAATTTGAGGAAAGTCTGGAGCATGAGCCAAGACAGGATGTTTGAATGGACAATCCACTCCAAGTGGCTTGAGTAGGCTCACACTTTGGGAGGGGCAGGATCTCAGGGAATCACCAGGGCAGGGCAACCAGTGTTAGCCCAGCTGATAGAAACTCAGACGTGGCACCTGCCTGAGTCTGTAAGCCATTCTGGGGAGGGCTCAACAAAGGAACAGTGCTCTCTACCAGCCCTTCTGTCTGGGAGAATGCTGCCTGTCCAGCCCTCACCCTAATACCAGACAACTCAGTTCCCCACCCCATAAGTCCTTGGTGCCTTTTGAGCTGCCACCCCAGCCCTGAAACCCAGAGCAAGTGAGTTCATCATCAAGGAAGTCTGCTTGAAGGGCACTTTGAGAGGAAAGTCTGCCACTCTCCCAGCCCTCCATCTCACTTAGTCACAATCTCGCTGGTTTTCACAGCCAGAAGTTGTGGAGACTTCTTTCAGGCATTGGAACCCTGGTCTGAGGAGCCCTTATGTGGGGCTGGGATCCCTCACTCTTCTGGGGGTACTACTACAGCTGAGATAGTTCTCCCTGTTCTCTACCACCACACATGGGTGGGAAGCTCATTTCATATCTCCACCCTTCCTACAAGTTTTGAGGTGGCCTCTTCTGTATGTCTCCAGTTGTAGGATTTCTGTTGAGCTAGACTTCAGGCGACTCCCATTGATGGCTATTCTGTAGTTTAGTTGTAATTTTTATATGGTTGTGAGAAGAGGCAAGCACAGTGTTTACCTACTCTGCCATTTTGACTTGAAGCCTTGAGAGAAGTTCCAGATACAGGCAGTTTTCTGATGGTGACTTTATTGCTTCAATGGTAAAGTGGGGAAAGGACACTCTTCTGTATTCGCTATAGCAGAAAAACTAGTGGGGAAGGACAGTAATTGTGTCTGTCCACATCACTATCTATTTTTGAAACAGTTTTGGGTGGAGACATGATTTTTTTATCATTTCAATTCATCGCGTTCTTTCCTAATAAGCAGAGAAGTAGGATCTGTTACCAAAAGAGTGAGAAAGGTTTGACTAGACAAAAACAATACCACAATCATATGTCAATTCATCCCACATAAGATATTTAGTAGTTAGTTGGAAATGTTTGGATATGTTAACAGCATATCCAAAATGAAGCCCATAATTTTCTTCTCTTTCCACACAAGATACCTCTACTCCCAACATCCTCTGCAGTGATCTTTCAAACAACAACAAAAATAATACAACTTAGCAAGTTATTTAATCTTTTCGAGTTTCAATTTCCCTCTTTGCAAAATAGAAATGAAAATAAGTCTCCATTAATAAGGAGTTTTGAGTTTCCCTGTTAACAAGGATTATAATGGATTGAGTTGTGTAAAAGTCATCTACAGTCATGCAAAACTTAATGTCAGAGATGTGTTCTGAGAAGCATATCAATAGGTGATTTTGTCATTGTGCGAATATCATTGAGTGCATTTACACAAACATAGATGGTATAGCCTACTATACACCTAGGCTATATGGTGCAGTCTATTGCTCCTAGGCTAGAAACCTGTACAACATTTTACTGTAGTGAATACTGTAGGCAATTGTAATACAATGATACATATTTGTGTATCTAAATACATCTGAACATGAAAAGGTACAGCAAAATTATAGTATAAAAGATAAAATATGGTACATTTTTATAGGGCACTGACCATGAATGGAGCTTGCAGTACTGGAAGTTGTTCTGGGTGAGTTGGCGAGTGAGCAGTGAGTGAATATGAAGGCCTGGGACACTGCCGTACACTGCTATAGACTTTATAAACACTGTACACTTAGGCTATGTTAAATTTATTAAAATATTTCTCATTCAATAATAATTAACTTTAGCTTACTGTAACTTTTTTACTTTATGAACTTTTCAACCTTTGGCTCTTTTGTAATAACACTTAGCTTAAAATACAAACACATCGTGCAGCTGTACAAAAATATTTTCTTTTTTTATATCCTCATTCTATAAGCTTTTGTCTTTTTTTCACTTCTTAAACTTCTTTTTTTGTTAAAAACTAAGGCATAAGATCACACTTTTAACCTAGGCCTACACAGAGTCATGATCATTAATATCACTGTCTTTTACCTCCACATTTTGTCCCACCAGAAGGTCTTCAGGGGTAATAACATGCATAGAGCTGTCTTCTCATGATAACAATGACTTCTGGAATACCTCCAGAAGGACCCAGCTGAGGCTCTTCTTGAGGAGGCATTACTCTTTTCCAAAATATGTCTATGGTGGTTTGCTTTGTTTGTTTGTTTGTTTTTCCATTATAGATAAGGCTTGTAAGCAGATAATGAACTGGGAACACTTCTCTCTATTAATGAAAACCTCTGGAGTTGGGTGTCTACGCTTTTAAACGTTTTAAGGAGCTTGGTGAGGTCTGCAAAAGCTTCTACTAAACCTCACTATGAATTTTCTTCTATTTTTTTTCATCTTTTTATTCTCCAGCAGTTTCCTTTTCTCTTGCCTCTTCTTCAGCTATGTTTTCTTGTTCCAGTTTCAACAGCTCCTTATTATTTGAGTCCTTAGGAATCACCTCTAGGAGCTCCTCAATGTCTTCCTTATCCACATCTAGGCCAAAGTTGTTTGCCATCCCAACCACAGTCTTGTTGATTTTTGCAACCTCCTTATCCTTGGCAAATCCTCTGAATTCATGAATGAACCTTTTGAGTGTTTTCTAGATGCCATTCACATGCTCCTTGGTGAGTGACATCACCTAAAGCCCAGGCTAGGTTCTTGATGCGTCATAGTCGAACTCCTTCCCGAATTGCATCAGTGTCCTCACAGTGTCTTTTTCAGCTGCAGCAATAGTCTGGGCAAAGGTCGTCCCCAAGTAGAAGTCCTTAAAAGGTACTATAACTCCTTGACCCATTGGTTGAATCAAAGAGGTGGTGTTTGGAAGGAGAAGCACCTTTGATAGTGGGTTGAAGATCACTACTAAAGTCTGGGAGTATTATCAACAATTACAAAACCTTGAAATGTGTAGTATTCTCCAAGTAAAACCTCTCTATTTCACTGGCATAGCATTTCAGGAGGGCATCTCGGAAGAGGAGCTGAGTCATCAGTGACTTCTTTTTGCTCCTGTAGTACATTGGCAATATGTGTTTACTAATACGCTTGAAGGCTCTGGGGTTCTCATTGTGCCAGATCACAAAGGGTTTCAATTTGTAGCCTTCAACATTGCCCACAAACAAGACTATTATCCTGTTCTTAAAAGCCTTGAAACCTTTCATTGACTTGGCCTCCTTATGGATCAAAGTCCTTTCAAGAATCCATTTCCAGAATATGAAGGTTTTATCCATATTGACTCTAGATAGTAATTTTCCTTCACAGTCAGTTTATCTAGAATTTCTTTAGCTGCCTTCACATCAGCCCTCACAGATTCACCACTCAATTTCACATTATGTAATGAATGACAAGTCTTGAATCATTTGAAGCACCTAGAGCTAGCAGTAAATTCAACACTGTAGCTCAGTCCAGCCTTTCAACATCAAAACAGACTTTCTGCTTTGGCCATGATTGTCATGGTGCTGAGAAAGTTATGCTTCTGTGTCTGGTCTTCAATCCAGGCCATTAGAAGTTTCTCCATGTCTGGTATAGATCCTTTTGGAATTTTTGTTAGTTTCTTTGTCTTCAATGAAGCAGATCTTTTCACAGCTTCCATCAGTTTTGTTGTTGTTGTTGTTGTTGTTCTTTCAGATCATAGCTATGGAGGAATGGGACATGCCTGATTGATGAACGATAACCATCACTGATTTTCTGTCCTGCAATCCTTAATCAATTTTAATTTCATTTCCAGGTAGATTGCTCAGTGTGATCTCTTACCGGGAACATTAAAAATGGACTTTGTACACTTAGGAGCCATGATGAACGAAACAATGTGTGATTAAATCAAGCACGAGAGAAAATTATGCAATCAGGAAATGTGGTAAACACTAGATATATAAGGCTGCTGCTATTGTAAAACAGCATACTGTTTTACAGCAAACTTTTGTTTATAAGTTAAAAGAGTACACTCTAAAATAACAATACATTCCTCAAAAGATTAAAAATAAAATTACTTTATGACCCAGCAATTCCACTTCTGCATATTTATCCCAAAAAAAAAACCCCAAACTCTAAATCTAGAAAATATTTGCACTCCTGTGTTCGCTGCAGCACTATTAACAATAGCCAAGATATGGAAGCAACCTAAGTGCCCATCAATAGTCAATTGGATAAAGAAGTCGTGCTACATATATATACAATAGAATATTACTAAGTCATAAAAAATGTAATCTTACCATTTGAAGCAACATCAATGGACCTAGAAGATATTATGCTAAATGAAATAAGACAGAGAAAGACAAATACCATATGATTTCACTCTTATATGCAGAATCTAAGGAACAAAATAAACAATGAAAACAGACTCACAGATACAGAGAACAAGTGTGATTGCCAGATGGAAGGGGCATTGGGGGCTGGCTGAACGAAGTGAAGAGATGAAGGAGTACAAATTGATAGTTACAAAACAGTCATGGGGATGTAGAGTATGACATAGGGAATATAGTCAATAATATTGTGATAACTATGTATAGTGCCAGGTGGGTACTGGACTAATCAGAGGGATCACTTCATAACATATATAAATGACTATTTACTATGCTGTACACCTAAAACTAATATAAAATAATATTGAATGTCAACCCTAGTTGAAAAATAAAATTAGAAAAATAAAATAACAATAAAAAGAATGTAGTAAATATATAAACGAGTAACGAAGTTATTATCATTATCAAGTATTATGCACAATACATAGTTGCATGTGCAGTAATTTTATATGACTGGCAGCACAGTAAGTTACATCACTATCACCATAGACATGTGAGTAATGCATTATGCTACAACATTATGATGCTTATGACTTCACTACATGATAGGAACATTTCACCTCCGTTTGAGTAATTTAAACACTGCTGTACTCAATCTGTGCAGTCTGTCATTGAAATATCCTACGCAGTGTGTGACTGTATTTGAATGCCTACCATAGAATAGGAATTATTTAAAATTTAGTTCTCTTCTACGTCTTTCCCTATTTAGAAAAATTGATACTTTAAAAATAGGATATACAAAAATCTTTCTGTTACTTGTTACCTACCCTTTTTAGTTTAAACTTTCTGTACTCCCTTGAATTTATTTGGAACTACTTACAGTTCCTCTAAATAGGTGTTGTCTTTTCTATCTGGAATGCTATCCCTGCCAGACTCCCCTATCCTACTCACACTTCACACAGTGTGGGACATAGCACTTGGCATACAGTAGCAGCCAGATAAATATTTGATGGATGACCGAAATTTATATGCATGTCATTGGTTACCTGGATTTAAGTAAGAAGCTGCACATTGAGCCTTATACACACACACACACACCATGTATATATGTTGTAAACATAGTGTATGTATATATATATGTATATACTATGTTAAATCTGTCAATTTTTCCTTTTAGTAAACTGCTTAAATGTACTTTTTCTACAATTTGTTGGATTTGCTCTTCTACAGAGTTAATTCTTATCTATGTTATCATCCAACTCATCAATATATGAAGGCTAAGGAAGGCCCAATAACATGCTATAGGATATACTTATTTCTAGTTATGAGTCCACTTGCTTCATTATTATTTTACTCAAATTTCTCCATTTTTTTACCAAAGCTGGTACAGCAGGGACTGTCCAATACCTTGCTGAAATGCAACTTAGTCAGTTAACCTAGTAACCCATATCGAAAGGAAATGAAATTTATTTCACATAATTTAGTTTCTTTGACTACTAGAACATGATTTTTTAAGAAACTCTCTGCTTAATAATACAATCCATCTTTTACCTCTGATCATTATCAAATTCATGGGTCTATACACTGTCACTCAAACCGTCTTTGCTATTGAGAAAATGTTGGTAATCTTGCCAGCATCAGTTTTCTGGAGCTTTCTGATTTTTAGTGGTGGTTCAAAGAATCCCAACAGTTGCTCAGCAATCTCTCTGCAGTGTTTTCACAATACTAGGCTGTAAAATGCTTCTGTGACTGGCAATTGCAAAAGATAATTCTTAAAATATTTTGAGCACTGTTTCCTCTGTTGAGTGATGTTGCTTCATCCCCAGAGTAATCAGATGGCCTCCCAAGGTGAGCACTTTAAAAGACAATATTCATCTGGAATCTAAGTTGATGCATTTATTTTTTTAAAAAAGCAATCATTATATCTCCATTTTTAAGAGTTAAATTTAGTATTCATTTTCCTCAGAGCTGGAGAGTACCTTAACAATCAACTCTATAATATTGTAGATCAAGAATCCTATACTGTAGGAGATAAATTATTGATGATCACATATCTCATTAGTGGTAAAACTAGGACTAGACACCTAATTTTCTAAATTCTGCCTATATCAGAGGCTGACCGTGCGAAATTCATGTATAAGTTTAGAGAAGCTTCTGAACTAACCATAGTGTATGAAAAATTCTGTTTACATGAACAATACATTTCTTACTGTTGAGTTACTTACAACTTTCATTATATTCTCAAAGCAGTTCATGAACCAGAAATGTTAAGAAACGTTGATGTAGATCAGATGAGTAATTAAAATTTCAAAGATTAAATAAAATATTAATGTCTAAAGGTAGTTTAAATATAAACCTTAGAAATGTATTCTCATTCTTATGAACTACAGAGAGGCACGAAATCAGAAAAAAAAGTTTCAAGTTTTCACTATATTAACATTAGGTCATGCTCTTAAAATCTTATGCATTCATCATAATCACTCCTGAATATAATGATAGCCTAATCATCACTAGAGTGCAAGTTGGTTTATGAGGATTTGCATATTTGTTTTGTAAATGTTTCATGGGTGAAATTATTAATTAGCATCTAATTAATATTTGTGTTTCTGAGAACATATTTTTTAAACCTCAGAATCAAGAAAATAGAGAATGGTTAATTATCCATTGCTGATTTCTTCTTTAAAATTCCTCATTGCTAAACTCAACAGCACAAAGGAGAGATTAATAAAAATAAATCTGAAGTAACTTAATCGCATTCTTTTCATTTTGCCCAATTACTGAGATTCTTTAACTATGTCTTCATCCATTCTAAAGCATTATTAAATAAATATTTTGTAAGCATTTAATAAACTTGGAAAGGATAATAATTGTTAGTACTTGAGAATTACATTGAAGAATTTCCCCGAAATGTTGGAATGATGAAAAATGTAATTTGAACTGTAAAAACAACACCTAGATGAAATATAACCAGGCCACAAAACACTAAGTTAAAAGACTATAATTCAAAATAAGTATACTTTTCAATCAGGTGATCTGGGAGTAGTTCTAGACCTTGTAATATAGGAGCTTGCCCTGAGCTACACTATATAGACTTAGATTCAGAAAAGCCTGTGCTTGAATTCTGAGCTCCATCACTTACTAGTTGTGGAACAATGAGCAATTTACTTACCTCTCTGTTTCTTAGTTTTCTCATCCAAAAACTGGGAATATTATTAAATAAAATAATGCCCAACAACTAAGATACAGTCAGTAAAGTGTTAGCATCTTTAACAGACTAGCCATCAGTATTAAGGTTGTGTCCAGATAAGAATATTAAAATTATACAGGTAAAGAGATGAAAATATTCATAGAAGTTAAATAGAGGAGTACACAGACAAGGGGGAGTAGGTAAAGAACTTTGCCATTACGTCATTTACACTGTTCAAATGAGGATTCTTGATCAAAAGAGTTTTCTCATCCACCGGTTACACTGGAAACGTTTCTCTAGCTATCCTCACTGATAACTTTGGGTGAGATACTGTAAATTTCTTCTATTATAGTTTGGCTTCTCAGATAGTTAACTCAATGGAGATAGTTGGCACAAATGTGAAAAGAATATATTAACTGTATTGATTTGCATAGTCTGGACTTTGTTGTAGGTGTCATTTTTCATTGTAAACATATGCATTGGCATTCCAGGGTCAATGTCAATCTCAAGATTTGGGCCTATTTTAGTGAGCTTTAGTAAATCTCTTGTCACTTTTGAGATCTAACAAGAGTAAGTCTTTCTGTACAGTCCCAGTAACAGGCTTCAAGGGCATTGTTCCTTTATCTGGGAGTATCTGACACTTTAATGTTCACATGAATCACCTGAAAACCTTGTGAACAACAAATTCTGATTCAGTAAATCTATGGTGAGGCCTCAGGTACTGCATTACTAAGACACACCCAGGTGAGGTTCTTGCTGCCAGTGTATGGGCCACATTTTCAATAACAGAGACATTAGCCAAGTGGTTCTAAATTAGAATCACCTGAACAACTTCCTAAACTACATATTCTAGAAATTAGCTCCTTCCTACTGAACTGGAATCAACAAAAGTGGGGTTGTAGTTTTGAATTGTACCCAGGTGATTCTAATGGATAGCTAGATTCACGATTCACTGTTTTACGTGGCTTTGCTAAGCTTCAAATTTCTACAAATGTGACCAAACAAAAACAAAAACAACACATTATATACCACATTGTTGTTAAATATTCGAGAAGCTCTTCTGGGATCTTTTTGTAAGAATGTTTTATGACTCTTATTGAGAAACATGTTAGTGTCCGTTCAAAGGAATGTTGCTTTTTTCCACCCCATGGTTTGCCATTTATTTTTATAGTTAATTAGTCTTTTAGATGCTGAGGTATGGAAAGAGAGAAAACTAAAAAGGAGATGCAAATAGGAAAAATGACAATTATTTTATATAACATAAATGAATAATATGTTGAAAAGAGCATTGGATATGAAATTATCATGGTATATTATCATTTTCTAGTGTTAATTAGAAACCTCTATGGCAAAGATTAAAAATTGGTGGTCTTTAAGCCCAAATTTAAACTTCAAGTATGTTTTGTTTGACCTAAATATTGTGGTTTTTGTTGTTTGATATGCTGTTTGAATTTGAATACATTTAGGCAGAATGTGCATTCAGCCACAAATCCTACTACATTTTCTCATTCTCATATTTATGTTACCAGCTCTCCTATAGACATTTCAGCTTTTACTCCACATATGTATCTGTACCACTAAAGCTATACTAGATGGACATCAAGGTACAGCTACAGAGATAGTTACATTGACAGTCCTCTAGTTACCGTGCTTTGGCTTATGACTTTCCAGCTTTCCAATGGTGCAGAGGTAATAGCCATATGACCATTATTTTTTTCACTTTCCGTACAGTAGTCAATAAATTACATGAGATTTCAACATTTGCTATAAAATTGGCTTTGTGTTAGATAATTTTGCCCAACTGTTGGGAATATCTAAGTGTTCTGAGCACATTTCAGGTAGGCTAGGCTAAGCTATGCATTTTGATAGGTTAGGGATATTAAGTGTGTTTTTGACTTAATGGTATTTTCAACTTTTGATGGGTTTATTGGGACATAAGTCAATGAGAAACTGTATAAAATGCATATACATGTAATTTCTATTTCTCTGCAAACAAACACTGCATGGTATATAAGCAGGGCAAAAAGATAATTTATAGTAATGAAGAAACGAACCAGAGGGGAAAAATGTAAATGTAATCCTCTAGGTTAGATACAAATATTTGGTTCTATATTTTTAAAAACTTTTTCCTTTGGATCTAAATTACAATAAGCTACACGAATTATACTTGAACAGAAAACAGTCAAGCTTCAGAGTCCTAAATAATGTTTATAAATTTGTATTTTTTAAATTTTAAGTAGCATTTATTAAATATATTATATCAGGAGTCCCTAATCTCTGGGCCATTTACCGGTACTGGTCAGTGGCCTGTTAGGAACCAGGCCACACAGCAGGATGTGAATAGTGTGAGAGTGAGCAAGGGAAGCTTCATCTGTATTTGTAGCCACTCCCCAGCGCTAGCATCACCACCTCATCTGTACCTCAGATCATCAGGCATTTGATTCTCATAGGAGCACTGGTCCCTCGTGCTAAAACTTTGGAGACCACTACTTGTAGTATAAATGTATTAAAATTCAAGTTTTGAAACAGCAATGCTTCATTTCTTCTGCAAACCAAGATTTGCAAAAATATGCTGTTTTGTCAACTGTTGTATACAATCAGTTGTCCTTTAATTTTCTAAGAATAGTCATATTTAATGAACCAGTCTTGAAACAATCACTTATTCATGCCTGAACTTTCTCACATCCAGCCTAATCTAGAAAACAATATATTAAGGTCTAAAAGCTTCTTTTTTGCTCAAAATTAATATCAGTTAGAGCTTATGTACCAATCAGACCTTATGAATTTATCATAAAATTAGTCTTAGGTATTTCACTGAAACGATAGAAAAGCAAATTCTGATGTTACTGTTCCATGCCACATTTATTTTTCAGAATATCTGAACTCCTCATTTCCAAACTTGTCATTTTCAGGGTAACTTGTTCCCTTAAAAATGTGATTTTGGTGAAATTACAGTTTTTTATTTGGTGTTTACAGCTCAGAGTAGGACTTTTTTTAAAGCTTATTATTGTTATTAATAAAACAGGTGTCACTTCAGGAAGCTGTTGAAAATTGCATGTAAACTTCATTTGGTTTATGATGAAATGATAGTTATAACAACTCATACAACCTTCTACTGACAAGAAAATTGTGCACAAAAATCCCAAACTACAATGTCAGCCTCCTAAAAATGTTTTATATCTAAACCTGAAATATTGAGAGAGATGTTGCTTATAACATATGCAGAATAAAAGCATTCTTAATTTTTAAAATGACAAGACTTTTTAGTTTAACCATGTCATATTTATGACAAGAGAAAAACTACTTATTTTGGCAGCTTGTGACTTAATGAAGCATTTAAGTATCAATACAAGGCTTCATTAAATGGAAACATATGGCAAACCGTATCATTATTTAGTTATTCAAATGCCGAAGAACTGTTAGAGTTTAACAATGTAAATAATACCTAGTAAATGTATCACTTCATTGCTGAGTTTCAGAAAATATTTTAATAGATCATTATACATTTTACCCTTGTATTTACAACTATAATGAGTTAATTTTAGTGGTCTTCATATTTCATTCAAAAAGGTAAGATATGAACAATAGATTTTAAAAAGAGAAAGAACCTCAGCAGAAAGCGAGTTTCTTGGACTTCCTTTACATAGAATAAATTACATACTTTGATCAAATTTTTTGTTGGTAATATAATGTCTCAAATTTAAGAGAAAAATTCTTACATCTCTAGACTTTTTTCTAAACGGCTTTTCATAAATAAATAATATGCATTAGAGTATCAGAGAAAATATAGCTCATATATTTACACTAAAATCACATCCTCTAACTCTAGTGCAATATTTTGATTTATAAGAAATATGTATTTGGTCATTTAAATGACCTAACTATATTTCTCATATATTTGGTCTTTTTGAAGGTTCCTGGCTCTTAGCTCCTAAAACCCTTGGAATTTCTGTGTGAAGAGCTATAAAGATATCTTTTCTTATGTTAATAAAGTAATTTTTGGACCTCCCCTAAGGTTGAGGGTGCTGGTTGCAAGGAGAACCAACCATGTGATTGGAGGGTTGGAACTTTTAAGTCCCATCCTTGGACCATCAGAGAGAGGAAAGGACCTGAAAGTTGAATCGATTGCCAATGGTCAGTGATTTAATAAATCATGCCTACTTAATGAAGCTTCTGTAAAAACCCAAAAGGAGAGGGTTCAGAGAGCTACCATGTTGGCGAACACGTGGAGATGGAGAAGAGTGGTGTCTGGGGAGGGCATGGAAGCACTTGCTCTTTCTCTGTACTCAGCCTAATGTGTCTCTTCTATCTGGCTTTTCCTGAGTTATATTATTTTACAATAGACCAGTGATCTAGTAAGTAACATTTTTCTCTGAGTTCTTTGAGCCACTCTAGAAAATTAATCAAACTTGAGGAAGGGGTGTAGGAACCTCTGATTTATAGCTAGTAAGTTAGACGTACAGATAGCAACCGGAGCTTCTGACTGGAATCTAAAGTCCAAGGAGCACTGAAAACCGTAAGACATTTTTAAAAGAAATTGAAGACAAAGAAATAGAAAGATATTCTGCGTTCTTAGATTGGAGGAATCAGCATAGTTAAAATGATCTTATTACCTAAAGCAATGGACAGATTTAATGCAATTCCATGAAAATCCTAACATTTAAAAAAATATATATAATCAGATTTCTGTGGAAACACAAAACACCCCGAATAGCCAAAGAAATCCTGAGGGGGCAGGGAACAAGGGTGAAGGTGTCACTCCTCCTGACTTCAAATTATACTACAAAGCAACAATAATCAAAATAACATATTGACAGAAAAACAGACACACAGACCAATGGAGCAGAATTGGGAATCCAGAAGTAAACCCCTCCCTATATGGGCAAATAATTTTCAACAAAGGAGCCAAAAACATACAATGGAGTAAAGAAAGCCTCTTCATTAAATAATGCTGGAAAACTGGAAAGTTACTTACAAAAGAATGAAACTAGATTGCTTTCTATCACCATACAACCAAATTAACTCAACATGGATCAAGGACCTGAATATAATACCTGATAGAATAAATTGCATAGAAGAAAACATAGGTACTAAACTCATAGACCTTAGATTTAGAGAGGATTTTATGACTTTGACCTCAAGGCAAGGGAAATAAAAGCAAAAATAATTGAATGGGACTATATCAAACTAAAAAGCTTCTGCACAGCAAAAGAAACTATGAGCAAGGCAAAGAGGCAATTATATGAATGGGAGAATGTATTTACAAACAATGCCTCTGGTAAGGACCTAATATCTAAAAAATATATAAAGAACTCATACAATTCAACAATAAAAAAACCAAACAATCCAATTAAAAAATGGACAGAGGACTTGAACAGACATTTCTCCCAAGAAGAGATACAAAAGGCCAACAAACATATGAAAAGATGCCCAACTTCTCTAGCTGTCAGGGAAATGAAAATCAAAACTACAATAAGATATCATCTCACACCTGTTAGAATGGCTGTCATCAACAGGACAAGTAATAATGTGTTGGAGAGGTTGTAGGCAAAAAAGAATCTCATACACTGCTGGTGGGAATGCAAATTTTTACAACCATTATGGAAAACTTAATGGAGATGCCTCAAAAAACTAAGAATTGAATTACCATATGATCCAGCAACTCCTCTTCTAGATATTTACCCAAAAAACCTGAAAATATTTATCCACAAAGAAATGCACTCCGATGTTATAGCAGCATTATTCAAGGTGGCCAAGACATGGAAACAACCAAAGTGTCCTACCATAGACAGTTGGATAAAGAAAATGTGGTATATATGTACATTGGAATATTATTCAGCCATAAGAAAACATGAAATTGTGCCATTTGTGACAACATGGATGGATTTTGAGATAATCATGCTAAGCAAAATAAGTTAGCTAGGAAATTTGAAAACCATATAATTTCACTCATATGTGGGATATAAAACCGAAAGCAACAAACGTGACAAACAAACAGAGACTCATGGACATGGACAGTGGATTAGTGGTTACTAGAGGGAAGGAGTGGAGTAGGGAGGTAGATAGGAATAAAAGGGGTCAAATATTTGGTGATAGAAGGAAATCGTAACTTTGGTAAACACAATACAATATATATACAACATATTATTGAATTGTACACTTGGAACTTTTTTTATTAGT
Source organism: Rousettus aegyptiacus (assembly GCF_014176215.1). NCBI lineage: Eukaryota > Metazoa > Chordata > Mammalia > Chiroptera > Pteropodidae > Rousettus > Rousettus aegyptiacus. Next base: position 101,259,069 of record NW_023416306.1, read on the forward strand.
GTCACCCCAATAATTTTTAATAAAATAAAATCTAAATAGAGGTCTTAGAACTTCCAGTCTATAGCCTGCCAGTCAGAAGCCCAAGTAATTGTCACTTGGGCTTCTGACCGGCATCTGAAGTTAGGAAAGAAGGATCAGTTTTTTGGGACTGAGCTCTTAACCTATGAAATCTGATGCTGCATCAGAATTGAATTGAATTCTTGGATACCCTTCTGAAGTCAGAGAGTTGCCTGATGTTGTGTAGGAAGTCCCCTCCACACACACATTAGAGTTAGGTCTAGGAACCCAAAAGATTTAAAATTTAACAAATGTCCAATTATAAAACTCATATTGTGGTTCTCCAAAGAGGGGTATATGTAGTCTAATCAGAGTAATAAATAATTAAGCTGTTTGGGGACATATGAATAACTCTGACGTACCTGTTCTATTCCAGTTTTTGTCATTTTCCTGGGCACCACACTTTCCAAAGTCTAATTAAAATATTTTTTAAATGTTTGATTTGCTCAAGGTAAACTGCTTAGATACACTCTGAAATGTCTAGAATTGCCAGATTTTTAACATATATGGTAACGAAATGTCAATAAGTTTTTTTTATTAATCTGCAAACACTTATTAAATCTTATCTAAGCAGTGCTTAATAGCGCTGAGCAGCTTTTAGACAATTTACATTCAAAATTACAGAAAACATGGATGGAGTCCAGAAGCAAATGATTATATTCTACTTAGTGTCATTGAAAACAGGACAATTTAATTTTATATTGAATCTTTCATACAAATTATTTTAAAGCACCTTAGAAAATAATTAAATAATTCAAGGGAATTATAAAATAATGGAAAACAGGAAAGATAAATAAAATTCAAACCTTATAATGAAATAAACATTTTTAGCTAAGAATAGAAATGAAAATGAAGTCAGTGATGTTTAGAATGAGATATAGGGCAGCTGTTCCATGCAGTGAATGATGTACAATGGCACTGGAGTATAATGCTAGGAAAAGAGGTGATTAAGAATGGCATAAAATATAGCCTAGAACAGTCTATCACTATTAACATTAAGTGGATCCATATAGGACACCAGCATTTTGTAACAAAAAGAGACTTACAAAATAATATATGTGTGTGCGTGTATGTATGTATGTATATATGTATGTCTGTGTGTGTATGTATAACAAAATGGCTATAATGGAAAAACAAATATCACATTTAATAGTTGCTTAAAAATAAACATCACTTTTTAGCTTCTGGCTATGTCAATATGTAGAAAAATTTAATACATACTATTGCATTCCTCAGTATGTTCTTCAACTGCTTATTTATAGATTATTATAGAAGATATGCAAGGATGACTGATGAAATATTTAAGGTGCTGAACTGTTTAACTACCAACAAAATTTAGTGCAGTGATTCAGAAGAATATGAGTTTGAAATGAATCTAGTCTTGTTTTGAGTGTGAAATATGCCACTTATTAGATATGTACCTTCAGATATTTTTATTAATATTCCAGTCTTTAATATTTCCATTTCTAATATGGAAATAATAATCACATATATCTCAAAGGTTTGTTGAGATTATGTAAGAATTAAATAATGCATGCAAATGATTTGGCAGGTAACTACTCAGAATTTTTCCAGAGAGATTTGCCTTCAAAAGAGGCCTCATGTAGTCCAGAAACCCCAAAGTTTAAAGAATCATTTAAAAAGAACAAGTTCAGTGATGGACACTGTTACAACTCAACCTGTAAGGAAGTCTCACATATAGAAGCAAAAACAAAACAGAAAACAACGCATCCTGAGTTAGGAGCAAAGTCAAGCATACCTGTACACCAAATAGGAGCAGAGACCAAGAACTTCACATGCTCAAGTAGTCCGATAAAGATTATAAAACAAGATTTTTAAAATTATCAAAAGTTTTAAAAAGCAATCAACACCTTAATGAAAAGATAAAGACACTGTGACAAAAAAAATAGGATTATCTTAAAAATAAGAGTACTTTGAAAAATGAGAAATACACCAATTAATATATAAATTGTGAAAAGATGTATAGAATATTTGACACAGTTGAAGAGATAATTAGTAAGTAGAAAAATGTTTCTGAAGAAATTAACCAAATGCAACATTGATAGATGAGGTTATAGAAAGCATGAAAGAGAGGTTGAGACATGAACGATAGAAGGAAAGGATTCAACAGATAGATGTATGATGATCTAAGAGGACAGAGAAAAGAGACAATGACTGAGACTTCTTCAGATGTGCTAAAAGTTAGGAATCCTCAGATTCAGTAACGACAAAAGTCTCCAGCAGGATACATTAACACATATTATATTTCTTAAATTCAAAAATGGAGGTAAAATAAAAGATCTTAAAAGCAATCAGATTTAGGAGACGGATTACAAAGCAAAGACCATTAGACAAAAAATACCAATTAAATATAGAAAGATATAGATATAGATAAATGCAAAAACTTCTAAATTGCTAAGAGAACAGCAATGACAGAAACTCACATGGTTTGCTACTAATAGAGCCTTGCTATATGACATCTTAAACAAAAATTCAAAGAGAAAGTGAATCCATAATCAGAGTACAAATCATCAGTAATCAGAGTACAAAAAAGCTAAAGTAAAAAGAAATTTATCATGTAGGTATATCTGAAGAACTGTCTATTAAATAATTATAACAATGCCAAGTTTAGAGGTCATGAAATAAAAGTAGCACTAAAATATTAGGCAATAAAAACTTGCTGAAAAATTAAAGAACATATAAAATGTTGTAAGTATATTATTGTTGGGATAAGGGTATAGATATTAACTTCAGACTTTTGATTCAAGAATTCCGTTAAAATTGATTATCCACTAAAAAAAATTAAATGAAAATAAAGAATATGAAATATATTGATTGTGCAAAAAAGAAAAAAAAATAAAGGTCGAACAAAACGAAAATCTGTTTACTTAAAGGATGTCATAGTAGGCATATCTCTGTCTAGAATCATTTAGAAAAAAATGAAAAAATAAGCAATATTAGGGATTCCTGCTTCTGGAATCGATGCATAGATATCTTTAATCAGCTCTTACAATTAAGGCAATTAGAGAAGCTAAAGTAAATATAAATTATGTTGGATGGTATTTGGAGAGGTAGGCAATAAGAGAGTAAAGAATTTCCAGACTATGATGGAGTGTGGAAAAGGACAGAGACTTGAAGAGATGAACCCAGTTTTTATGGTTATTCGTGGTTGTGTTAAGGGCAAGTATGATATGGACACAGAATAGAGAAGTAAATCAATTAAACAGAACAGAGTCTCAAAATAAACCCACATTTCTACAATCAATTGATTTTTCACCAGCATGCTGAAGAAATGCAGTGAAGGAAAGGAAAGTCTTTTTAATGAAAATGCTGAAAAAAAATTCTAAATAGATTCTGAAAAAAGCTAAATCAGAAAAGCATCTAAAACAAAACATAGGTAAATATCTTCCTAACTTGAGAGAAGCAATGCTTTCTGAGCTAGTAAACAGTGATGATCATAAAAGAAAAAAAAAGTTGACAAATAGGATGTTATGGGTTGAATTGTGTCCCCCTAAAAAAGATACGTTAAGGTCCTAACACCCACTACCTCAGAATGTGATCTTATTTGGACATAAGGTCATTGCAGATGTAATTAGTTAAGATTAGGTCAAACAGAAATAGGATGGGACTCTAATCTAATATGACTGGTATTTCTATAAGATGACAACTATGAGAAAAGACACACTTAGGAAGAATGCTATATAGAGACAGAGACTGAAATTGGAAAGATACATTTATAAGCCAAAGCATGCCAAGGATTGCCAGCAGTCACCAGAAGCTAGGAGAGAGACATGGAACAGATGCTCCTTTAGAGCTCTCAGAAGGAACCAACCTTACCAACATCTTGATTTTGAACTTTTAGCCCCTAGACTGAAAAAATAAATTCCTCTTATTTTAACCACCCAGTTTGTGGTACTTTGTTATAGCAGCACCAGGAAACTAACATATCAGACTTCTTGAAATTAAAAACTGCTCACTAAAATTCACCATTTAAGAAAATTAATAGGCAACTCACAAACTGGGAGAAATATTGGCAGAATGAGTACCTAACAAAAGGATATAAAAGAATTCTCTCAACTGAACAATAGAGACAAATCACCCAATTAAAATAATAAGCAAAAGATTTGAATGCTTTGTAAAGGAAGATATACACATGCCCAATAAGCATGTGAAAGAATATCCAACACTAGTAGCAATCAAGAAAATATTTATTAAAAGTATAATGAAATAGCACTGTATACTCACTGGATTATATATAAAATGACAATATAAAACATTGAAGAGGACATGAAGCAACCAAAACACTCATTTTTTTCTTGATACATATGTAAAATAATACAAATATTTTATAATGTTTGATAGTTTCTTATAAAGTGAAATAAATACCTCCCCATCAATCCAGAAAGTCCACTCCTAAGTATAACTCAAACGAATTGAAAATATACATTCACAAAGAGTTGTATATGAATATTTACTTCCATTTTATTTGTGAAAGCAAAAATTGAAAAGAGCCCAGATGTTCATTAAATGGAAAATGGATAAAGAAAGAATAGCGTGACCGTACAGGTTATTACTAGTAAGCAACGAAAGGGAACAAACTACTTATACCTTAAACAACATGGTTTATCTCAAAAACATTATGCTGCATAAATGAAATCTGCCTGAGTACATACTGCATAATTTCATTTATATGAAATTCTAGAAACTGCTAAAGTAATTCATGATGGAAAAAAAAATCAGAAGAGTAATTGTGGGAGGACTGACTGAAAAGGGACAGGAAAGGATTTTCTGGGCTGATAATATTCTGTGTCCTTACAGGTATTTGAGTTCATAGGTGTATATGTTGGTCAAAACTCATAGAATGGTACAGGTTTTGCATTTCAATGTGTGTAAATATTATCTTCAAAGAGATCAGTAAATGAATATTGAACTCTAGCTAGTGATGTGTATGCTCAAGTTGTAGAGATGCATCCTTGAGGTTCAAAAAAATGAGAGTTTGATGGATAGAGATATAATAGATGGAAAAATACACACTGTGGTAAATATAGCAAGATTTAATTGTAGAATCTAGTTGGAGAGTATATAGTGTACTATTCTCTCAACTTTCTGGTATGTTTGAAAATTTTCATGATGGAGTATTTGGGAGAGGGGTGGGAAGAGAGATGGACTATTATAAAAGGAACCAAAGTGTAGAAATCCAGGGGGAAAATATAACAAAAAGTAAGCTAGAAACTTGTAGAGACAAGTATAAAATTACAATACTAAAAACAGAGGTGGCATTATAAATCAGTGACGAAGAATGGGTCAGTCAATAAATGGTTCTAGAACAATTGACTATCCATATGGAAATAGATATCTTAGACCTCATTCAAAAATAAAATCCAGATGGATTAAAGATCTGGATATAAAAGCAAAAACTCTTATTTTTAGAAAAAATAACTATTTTATTTTTAATTTGGGATAGGCAAGGATTTTCTAAAATAGCTACAGAAAACAAAAATCATAAAAGAAATAATTTTACACTAAAATCAAAATGACTTCTTTATAACAAAGGCCATCATAATAAAAGTCAAAAGACCAGCCACAAACTGAGTAACATTTTCAATGCATATAACTGATCAACTGTTATATCTAACATTAGAGAAAATTATATAAGTTATAAAGAATAACCCAATTGAAAAATGGACATAAGGAAATTCATAGAGGCAGAGTAGAAAATGGCAGAAGAGAAAAAATGAAAATTTGCTAAGCTGCGCTAGTAGTATTTGGAAGTGATAAATCAGATATCAGTAGACCATAATTAATATCCTGTTATTTGAAGTATTGGGAAGATATAGGGGAACTGGAACTCTTATATATACTAATGAAAAGTCAGCATAGTCAGAGTTGTACATACATACCGTAGGCCCAGCAACCAAGGGTGGGTGCCTTTTCTTGAGAAAATCTCACACATGTACAAAAAGACAAATCCTTGGTGTTTATTGCAGCCTTGTTTTTAAGTGATAGAATAGAAACAACTTTATTGTCTTAGATTTATGCATACAATGAAATAATGGAATCTAGAAATTTACATGTATGAACTTTACCTACATAGAGCAACATGGATACACCTCAAAAATGCATTGTAAATAAATAATAAAAATGTAAACTATCAAATTTACAATGATAACCACTTATGAATAATATTAAACACAGAAAACAATAGAATACATGGTTTAAAAATATATGTATAGAAAACATTTTCAAACATGTTTGGAGTTATATCGGTTTTCAGATAATTTTTGTCTCTTAGGTGAGAAGAAAAGGGACAGAAAGGGAGAGATGGGGCTATGAATGTATGTGTCCCTTTATTTCCTTTTATTAAAGAGCTAAAGTAAATATTAGAAATATGGAAAAATGTTAATATAGATATCTGTTGTGTAACTTTCCATAGTTTCCTTTTGTTTTTAAATATTTCAGAATAAAATTAAAATTTTTTAAAAGAGGGAAAACTTCTCATAATTTATTTTGCTACTCCGAAGAGAAATAATATGTAGTTTTGAATTGAAAAATATGTGCTTCATTTTAATTATTTGTATGCTTGAAAGGAGCTATTCATTTTCTTTTGAGAAACTTTCTACAATGCCTTCAGCAGGATTACTTTTATCCTTGCGGATCACTTCTGTAAGATGCTAGAAATAATAAGTAAAACGCAGCAGTAACCTAAAAATTTTAAGCAGATGGGAAAGTGGAAAGTTTAGAAAGATGCAATGAAAAACAAAACCCTCTCTGACAAAGCAGAACTCTTCCGTTCCCTTGAAGTTCAACCAGAAATGGAGAAAACTAGTTATGTTTATCTTGTACGATTCTTATTCAGTATTGTTTTAATTTTTATTTTTGTATCAAAAGTGGAGGCTTAGACAGATGGCCCACAAATAATATTTAAGGCTTCTGATGTGAATTATAATCAGAATTATAAACTTTCAGTTCTTTAGTCATCAAATTCTGGTGCTATTAGTTTGTAAATACTGGGTTTGTAGATAAATACAAAAAAATGCCAACCAATGTTGCTTCAGCTTTGGACCGCTTCAAATATAGATTGCACTGTATAATTATAGAATAAAAGTCCTTATTTAAAACTAGTAATAGTTCGCATATTCTCATAGCCTTTCTGAGTGTCAGGCAGTATGCTTTAGTGATATCTTTTTTTCTTACAATATTGAATAATAATTTTGTAGCCGAGGATATTGAGGATATTAAGTAGTATTGAGGATATTAAGTAGACACATCAGTAGCATGTAGTATTTTATATATTCAAATCCAATGAATGAGCAGCACACAGTATGGCTGTATTTAGCAAATATTTTATGTTTGCTACATGGATAGAAGATGAATGAAGGGTAGACGTATAGGTGGCTATAGAGATCAGTGAATACCTAGCTTTAAATCATGGCCCTTTTCACTGCACTACATTGTTTTTCTCATAATTAATGCCTCATTAATGAATATGAGTATGTTGACTACTTGTTATCTATTTAAAAATCTAATTAAATTATGAGGAATACTTATTTAATCAGATTTTAAACTGTATGAGAATCTTGGTGAGTGAACTGACACATCTATATATTTCAAACTGAAAAAGTTCCTATCAACTTATTGCTCAATTAATTTTATCTAAAACTAACCATAAGATTCCCACTTATTTCCCAACTACAGCATTTTACTCTTAGTATGTACATCTTGTTTTATTCCATAGGTTTTTTTTTCTTTTGATAGGATCTGGCTAACTGTCACATTATATAGTTGCTTAACAAAATTTTTAATTGATTTGTTAAACATTAGATGAATACATAGCTCTAGCATATGCCATTCTACTCAATGTATTTATTTATTGATTTATCGAACAAATATATATTAACATAAAGATATTCTGCCAGGGAATTATGAAGAACATGTGGAGATCCAAAAGAGGTACCACAAAACAAAGCCTAGTGAGGGAAATGAACAAAAAAAAAAAAAAAAGAAATAAAGCAATTAATAATTTAAAATAATGCTAAATTTCATGAAGAAAATAAACAATGTGAAATAATAAACAAGAAATGAAAGAGTGCTTACTCAGATATGAATGTCAGGGAAGGCTTTTCTGAGAAAGTACCATTGAGACTGAGATGGAAGTGTAGTAACCCTACCCACCTGGTTAGCAATAAAGCAACTAGTTTAACATCGATAGGGAAGAAGTTTCATAGCATGGGAGAGGGAGTTCCATAGAAAATTATGAAAACATATGTCAATCTAAAAGTAAATTAAAACTGCGATGAATGGTGAAAACACTAAAGGCATGTTAAGTGAGGAAAAGACAAAAATGAGGCAACCACCACCATTATTTAAAAACCTCTTCCTTGGTCTAGCCAGAGCAATGATAGGCACTCACACATGCGCGCACGCGCACACACACACACACACACGCACACACACACACACACACCCCTAAATAAGAAATGAACAAAAACCACTCATACCAAGACACATTATTATTAAAATGTAGAACATCAAAGATAAACAAACTCAAAGTCAGGAGTGGAAAGGGTTACAGATTACCTACAAAGAATTAATGATTTTAGATTACTATCTAATGACAATAGCAACCAATAGATGTTAAATCTTTCAGGTTTGGACAGAATATTTTTAATCCTGGGTTCTCTACACAATCAAACTGCCAACCAATATGAAAACAAAACTAAACCATTTTCAGATTCATGATAACTTCAAAATTCAATTGGATGCATTCATTCAGAGAAGAAAACAACAATGCAGAAAACACTGGATACAAGAAAGAATGAAACTATCCTTTGTACCAGGTCTAGAAAACAGCCCTTAATCCGTATACTGTAAGGATATCAAATGAAGTCCAAGGATAATTATGTCGAAGGGAATAATAAATGGATAGATCGATTATGAAGCTGGATGTTATTAGGCAAATTCAGTTAGAAATTCTGGATGTAAAGTAGAGCATAGGGAATACAATCAATAATATTGTAATAACTATGTATAGTGCCAGGTGGGTACTAGACTTATCAGGGGGAATCCCTTCATAAATATATACATGTCTACCACAATGTTCTACACCTGAAATTAATATAAAATAATACTGAATGTTAACTATAATTGAAAAATTTTTTAAGTAGTAATAAAAATAAAGACATTCTCGAAAAACATAGAAGGAAAACAATAAAAGGCTAACAGTCCAAATACAGAGCAAACTAAAGAAGATTTAAGTTGGAATAATGGGAGTAATGTAAGAAAATAAAAGACTATCAAGTGTGACTCATATGAACATTCTTTTTTTAGTGAGAGAGCCATATCATCAAACTCATATGAAAGGAAGTGCGGCAAAAGCACACATGTAAACAATATTTATAAAACCATATGATATTAATACTGATTAACAACTTTTGCTATTGGCCTATAGAAAAAGCTAAGAAATGTTCATTATGGTTATCAAATAAAATGCAAATGTCATCAGTCTCAGTGATGGAAAAGTAAGAGTAAAGCTGATAAAATATTAGAGATGGAAGGGGAAAGAAAAATGGGGGAAAATAGTCTTTCAATATTCAGTTTTTTTCAAAATAGGAAGGCAATAATTACAGTTTAAAATTGATGAATAAAATTTTATATTATATAAATAATGTATATTTATTACATATTTATACATATATATTTATATTAAGATATTTTTAATACTAAACAAGTTTAAAATGGAAACAAAAAAAAGAAGAGAAAAGGAGATATAAGTGAGCTAAATCTGCATCCATTGCCTTCCAAAGCACTACCTAATAACTTAATAAATCAAGAACTAATTTAGAGCAATGAAAGAATTTAAACTTAAGTGGTTAAAACTGTTTCTGAGGAATAGGTTTGAGGATATGGAAAAAAAAAAGAATTCTTTATCATTAAATAGCCTTTAGTACAATTTTCAAAACTATGTTCCTGTGTTCTGATAATTTTTTTAGAGATTCCTGGACCAGGTGGATATCAAGTAAAAATTGCTGTGCCTTTATATACAATATTTTGGTGCCCCAGTTACAGCGACTAAATATACAGAGCCCTTACAGAGAGTAAATAAACAGCACCTCTTACAAATTGATACCCTATGAAGTTTAGTTGCCATACACATTGCCTCAAGCATACATGAAGTTCATGTGAAATAAGTTAAAAATGATCTTATAGCCACAGGTATGTAATCACTAAGGAAATCATGGAATAGCAACTTAGCAATCTTCTAAGCTCAACGCTCAAGCAGACAGTGAATCAGACACTTGTTTAACACTATGGTTCAATTGTTTAGCTGGAACTAAAATATGACACAGATATGGGAAACCAGGAGAAACAGAGCAGAATATAGAAGTTTAATATTAGTTGAAAACTGCAATATAATGCAATAGAGGGGAAACCCCCAACCACTCCTAAACATTTATCTTCTTTCTTAAGAGCAGGTCATGTCAGATAAACAGAAGCTCAATTTAATGCCCATATGACTGACTCACGGAAGGACTGAACATGAATTACAGTCTCCCATCTCTAGCTTTTAGTGACACCTCCAAATGGTTTATCCTTCAGTGAGACCATGGAATTCTGTTAATGAGCTTGCAAGAGTTGACTGGTTAGTTGACAAGAGTTACCTGCCATTAGCTATTTAGAGTTTTGTAAATCTAACTGCATTTTCTAAGAAACCCCTCCCCCCTTCACTCCAAAATGTGAGTCATTCTTTCGTTAGTGGCCTGCTTTCAGCAATTAGTAATTACAGATTGTGTCTCTGTTAATCGCTTGACAAATGATACCTCTCTGCCAACAGGTTTACCGAACTTAGTTTATTTTGAAATCATGTCAAATGAATCTAATATAAAAGTTTGATTTTGATTGCCTACTTCAGTCTTCCAGATATTTAATCTGAATTTTAACTTTTGTTTCCTTCTCCAAAAGAAATCTAATATAACTTGCATTTCACAAATAATTTTACTCTGAGAACATAGTCTTCGAGGTATGCTTAGATGCATCCACATTACTATACACAAGTACATGTCAGTGTTTTTCCGGCTAAGAGAACATTTGACATTTAGTTTCAAAATTCTGTCCATAAATTGCTTTGATGTGCTGTCAATTTCATAATTTACATCTTTTTCAAATCTTGTGCCCCTCCCACTACACCCAGGAGTTCGGAAAGGGGGGAGGGGTTGTGGAGTAAAGAATATATTGTGCTACAAAAAATGTCTTTTAGTAAGCGTGGCAGCACCCTCAATTTTTCCAGGCAGGCCTTCATTTCAAACAAAAGACCGGAAATTATGGCTGTCTGAAAATCTAAGAACAAGAGCAGTAGAATGTATGCTCCAGCTTTATAAATAAGAAAAGCACTATACAGTACATAAGCAACTGCACCCACAAAGCTCTGGTCTTTTTGCTTTGCTGGAGTCTATGTGACATCATGTGATTCCAACACTTAATTTGCCTCACTACCCCACCCATATATGGTAGCTACTTGAATGTTGGAACAGTAAGTCTAAATTAAGCACATGCACTAACTTTGCAAAGAAGCTATCAAGGTTCTAGTATGTATTTTAGCAGAGAAAGAGACACCCACTTAATCCCTCTAGTCTTAGTCCAGATAGTCAGTCTTGGTGGCTCCCCCACTCCTTTTTTTTTTTTTTTGTATTTATCTCAGAGCATTTTAATATTTAAGACCTTGGTGTTTCCAATGATAAAATCCCATAAGGCATTATCATTGTGAAGAAGAAAATAAATGACTTTGTTTTTTGTTTCTGTTCACTACAGAGCATTCAGTTTTCAATTTTCTGTTCAGATTAAACAAGAAAGCTGCTAATATCAAAAGGACAGAAAAGTCAAGGTACTAGCACCTGGAAATGTACCATGGCATCCTTTTTTTTTTTTTTTAATAAGTAATAAGATGCAGTTTAGAACTATCTTTGCTTAAAGTGGTTTCAAATAAAGCACAAACCTAAGATATAGGAGAGAAAGTCTATAGGGGAAAAAGTAATATTTAATGACTAAAACTTCAGTTTCTTAAAATTAATCTGATACCCGACAGTCACTGAGTCATAAGACTAGAAAGAAGTTCCTAGGCTTGATTTGCAGTACTAGAAAATAGCTGATTGCTCCACAAAGTACAAGATAGGAGGAAATGTAAAAAGAATGAGTGACTCTTCTGAAAAGAATTAATCTAGACTATATATTGCAAACACACACATTCGTAACTTGATATTATTTAGCTTTTATTCATTGGTCAGACTTATTTTACATACTCAGATGTGAAACGACCAAACTTGATGGGTATGACAAACAAGCAGGCCCAGAGTCCCTATATATTTTCATGAGTTGACTATAATCATCTGTACCATAGGATCAAAATATTGTATTTTCCAAAGTTGGGCTATCTTATTAGTATATTTCTTAGTGAACAGGCCCTAAACAATCTCTCTCGTTACTGGACAACCAAGTTGAATAAATAGATATTTAAATAGATATCATATAATTTACCTCTAAGATTTTTAAGTCTTTTTATAATTGTCTTCTTTTTGATGGTTCCAGTGTGGGATTTTTGGATTTTTATTAAACTAAATTAATCACATTACTCTCAGGCTATTACTGGTTTGGAAGGTATGGCATTTATCCCATTTACTTTCTTTATTTGCTTATCTTAAAGCCTCTAAAGGAAACTTGCAGTTAATAAAAAAAAAAAAGGAAAATCTCAGGGAGAAAGGGAAATTTTACAGAAAAAAAATCATAAAGAACATTTGATTTTATTGGCCTGAAGTTACACAAACAGATGATAATATTTCATCTTATTTCTAGGCTGGAATAATTAAGGAAAAAAAATGGGTAACTGTCTCTGATATGTTTGATTTAGGTCTATGTTTGGATACCACCTGCTCAGAGAGGCTTTCCTGACCCTATTATCTAAAAGAGACATCCTCTCCCTCCCTTAGTTATTCATTATCCTCTTAATGTGTTTTATTTTACTTCTTAGCTCTTTACAACTCCTAATGTTGTTGTTTATTTGTTCATTATTTGTCTTTTCATCTAGAATTTAAGCTTCATGAGGGCAGATACTTTGGTCCTTTGTGGTGTATTATTGAGTCATTAGGGTCCAGAACAGAATCTGACACAAAGTAGAGGCTCAACATACATACATGTATATACATACACACACACACACACACATACATGCACGCACGCACACACACACAAATATATACATACATACATATATATGTACATATATATGTATGTATGTATGTATATTTGTTGAATGAGTAATGTGTGTTGTCTATTTGAATATGTAAAATTAGTGCACATCATTCTGGATAGTGATCTATAAGTTTACAGTATGTTCTGTGATTAGTCTTTTTTTTTTAACGCCCAGGTCTGCTTGCTACTGGATAGGTGTAAATGTAGATGGTGAATGAATGAATGATTTAACACACCATCATCTTTTCTGAACCCCATTGAAGAAATTTATTTCAGGTTTTGACATCAGAAATATTCTTCCGAGTAATTGATTTGCTTTTTTTTAATTGATTAATTGATCAAGCTAAAAACAGTATGTGTGCTGGGCTTTATTATATACATTTTTAATTAGCCTTATTAAGAACTCTGTTTTATGGCCTCAGGTATTTATTTCTTATCATCTTTCCCTCTTTTTGTTTCCTTACTATGCCAGGCATTCTAATAATCAGAATAATGGCTGAGTACTAGCTCTGGAACCAGCTGGCTGAGACCAATCTCAGATTTGCTCTTCACCATGGGCAATTTAGTTAACATTTCTGCACCCCTGTTTCCTCACTTGCAAAAATAGGGATAATATTAGTGCCTGTGTTACAAACTCACATATCCACTGCACTGTTATGAGGATTTACATGAGTTAAAGCATAAAGCACTTGGAACAGTGCCTGGCATATGCTACAGGCTCGGTGATGTTAGCTGTTATTTTTATCAAGCACTCTAAATCCGCTCTGAAAAAAAGTGAGGCAAATAAATTTGGAAAATACTAAATATCTTCAATGAGCCAGGCATTGTATGAAGTGCTAAGGAGATAAAGATTAATAAAGTAAACACATAAAAACATTTTGCATGTGGTATGGGAACACAGAGGGAGATGTGACTATTTACTGAGACATCACAGAAAAGGTGGCCCATGGTCTGAAGAATGAGGGGAAGAGTTGAAAGAGAAAACAGCAACATACTTATGGACCGGGAGGAGTGTGGCTGTTTCTGAAGGGTCAGAATGTGCCTGTAGAGAAGGGAGGGCAGTCAGTGTAAGGAAGTCAGAGATGCATCTAACATGGGAGGCCTTGACCGGATGTCCTACCAATTGCTAAATTTTAGTTCTTGCATATTCAGATGTTCTTTCCTTCTTTTTGGATTGAGAAGAATCTTCCATCATTCACTTCCTTTCCTTAAAGCCAGAGGCCAAACCCATTAGGAAGGTAGCTCCTGTGATTTTGTCAGTGTATTTGAAAAACCTTTTCCTTAAAATAGGCTTGCATAATAGCTAGTGCTTCCTGATAAATGCAGGAGGTGCCATTTCAATAAGAAGTTAGAGCTTTAACACTTTGCTTTGTGAGCATGCTTTCATATCTCCCTGCTGCTGCTTCTCACTCTACTCTCTAATCCACTGCCTCCAGAAACAAATCCAGGTGTTTCTTAAACTCTTTGAATCATCTTCTGTAGTAATTTATTCCATATGTTTATTGCTCTGTGTGTGAAATAATTTCATCAAGTTCCTTTTTTTCCCTTTGTCGCTGCATTCAAATCAGCCAGCAGTAGAATCCCAGTCTATGAGTAACACTTTTAAAAACACTGACTCCTGTGCCGAGGGAAGCCAATGAATGTTGTAGCACATGAGCAGAACAAGGAGAAAAGAACAACAAGCAATTGGGACTTGATGACATTAGTTGAAGAGGAAAAGAGAATCTCAGGAATACCTAGCAGGGGTTGGAGAAGCAGCTTCGCTCAAGTTCTTACTCTGTTTTTTTCCCCAGGGTGTCAATTTTATGAAACAAAGTGACGGGATGATTTCTATCACTTGAGAAGCTGTGTTAAAAAAATTTGATGCACTGGTAACAGCAAAAATTGTTATGGTAGGAATCAAATTGGTGCTTCCTTGCTGGCAATGAACGAAGCACTAGTGTCTGTCAGATTATTTCTGAGCTCTGCTTTTCAAACTTTAATTTGAGAGGGTGGGAGGAGGTTTAATGGAAATCTGAATCGCTGTTAGAAGAAGACTATATTTTAAACTTCGATTTCATAGTTGTCTCTATGTTCAGAAGAAAATTATTCTTTATACTTAAAAATGAAAGCACTGTCAGTTCTAAATCTATTAATGAGTGGGGAAAGGAGAAAAGGAAGAAAGGCGGGTGCAGTGGGTACCAAATGAATGGATTCTGTAATTAGTATATAAAACTATTATTCCTAAATCTATGTTCTGCCTATACTATTTTATGGCATAAGGAATCGTAAATGATTTACCTTCTTAATATCAAAATTTTGTTTTTTAATTATCAATTTTGCAGTTATAGTTTCAGGTGTACGATATAGTGATGGACAGTTATATAACTTACAAAGTGATCACCCTAATAAATCTAGCACTCATCTGATACCATATATAGTTATTAGACTCTTATTGACTATATTCCTCATATTATACTTTACATCCCCATGACTATTTTGTAAACATCAATTTTTACTTTTTAATCATTACCCCTTTTCGAGCATTCCTCCAACCTGCTTCCCATCTGGCAACCATCAGAATGTTCTCTGCATCTATGAATTTGTTTCTCTTTTGTTCGTTCATTTGTTTTGTTATTCAGATTCCACATATAAATGAAATCAAATGGAATTCGTCTTTCTCTGTCTGACATCCACTCAGCACAATGCCCTCTGAGTCCATCCATGTTGTTGCAGGTGGCAAGATTACATTCTTTTTTATGGCTGAGTAATATTCCATTGCCTATATATACCACCTCTTCTCTGTCCATTCATTTATTGTTGGATACTCAGGTTGCCTCCGTATTTTGACTATTGTAAATAATGCTGCAATTACCATATGGATTCACATGTCTCTTCAAAGTAGTGTTTTAGGTTTCTTCAGATAAGTGGGGATTATTGGGTCCTTCTTTGTCTCTTGTTATAGCCTTTGTTTTAAAGTCTGTTTTTTTTTTTTTTTCTGGTTTAAGTATTGCTACTCCTGCTTTTTTGTTTGTTTCCATTTTCATGAAATACCTTTTTCCATCCCTTTACTTTCAGTCCATGTGTGTCTTTTGAAGTAGCTCTCTTGTAGGCATCATGTGCAAGGGTCTTGTTTTCTTATCTATTTAGCCTCTCTTTTGATTGGAGCATTTAATCCATTTACATTTAAATAATTGTTGATAGATATGTAGTTATTGCCATTTTAGTATTCACATTTTTAATCTTTTTTTTTTCCTTCTAATTCTTCTTAAAGAAGTTCCTCTAACATTTTTTGTAATGCTGGTTTGGTGGTGATATACTCCTTTAGCTTTTCTTCTCTGGGAAGCTCTTTATCTCGTCTTTGGTTTTAAATAATAGCCTTGCTGTGTAGTCTTGATTGTAGGTGCTTACTTTTCAACACTGAATATTTCATGCTGATCCCTTCAGGTATGCAAAGTTTCTATTGAAAAATCAGCTGACAATCTGATTTCTGTCAAGGAGCTCTCTTAATAGGTAACTAATTGCTTTTCTCTTGATGCTTATTTTAAGATTTTCTCTTTGCCTTTAACCTCTGGCATTTTAATTGTAATGTCATGGTGTGACATGGTATCAAGTCCATGCTTCCTGGACTTGTTTGTGTATTTCCTTCAGGTTTGGAAAGTTTTTAGTCATTGTTTTTTGAAATAGGTTCAATCCATTGCTCTCTCTCTTCTCCTTCTTCTCCTATGATGCAAATGTTGGAATGGTTGATGTTGCCTAGAAGTCCTTTAAACTATCCTCATTTTGGGGGGTTCTTTTTCCTTTCTGCTGTTCTGATCATTTTCTGCTACCTTCTCTTCTAAATTGCTGATCTAGTCTCTGTTTCATCTACTCGTTGATTCCTACTAATGTAGTCTTCCTTTCAATTATTGTATTCTTTATTTCTGACTGGTTCTTTTTAATGTTTTCTATCTTCACTTTTATGTTTTCTGTCTCTTTGCCAAAGTTCTCGCTGAGTTCAGTGAGCATCCTCATAACCAGAATTTTGAACTCTTCATCTGATAGATTGCCTGTCTCCATTTTGTTCAGTTATTTTCTGGAGCTTTGTTCTGTTCTTTCATTCGTGACATGTTTCTTTTCTCCCCATTTTAGTAGCCTTCCAGTGTCCATTTCTATGTATTAGGTAAGCTACTATGTCTCCTGGTCTTAGAATGGCCTTATGTAGGTTTTTAGGTTCTTGTGGGGCCAGTAATGTAGTCTCTAAGGCCATCTGAGCCACGTGTTTGAGATGTGTCCCTCTTGTGTGCTCTCCTGTTGTAATTAAGCCTTGGTTGCTATTTGCATATCAGTGGGAGGATTGACCCTCAGGCCAACTGGTTGCAAGGACTGTTCAAGACTATAATGGAGGAGCTATTGTGCAGTAGGTAATCCTATGGAGGAGGATTTGCTTTAGCAGGGCTCTGGTACCTGTCCAGTCTTCCGTTTTGCATGCGGGGGTGGTTGAGTGGTGTTCTGGTGTGGTCTGAAACTGGCCACCAGATGTACTGGTTCTGGGGCCTCCTGGGAGGGGCTCTGTTTGCAAGCCAAGATCAGTTGCTGCCTATACCCTACCCAGGGCCACTTGATATGAGCTACGAAGTCATCTGCAGATCATTGCCATTTGTCCTGGGCTTGGATTGGCTAGGAGAGGCTAAGCTGTGAACTGAGGCTGGCTGCTGCTAGTGTTGGCGTTGGGGCTGCTTAGCAAGGTACAGGACACGGCAAGCTCAGATCTTCCTTGTTTGGGGTTTGTGAACCTTGAAAGATTTTAGGAAAGTCCACAGCACGAGCCAAGACAGGACATATGTATGGAAAAGTCAGTGGAAGATGCTTTGGTGCGCTCAGAAGTTGTATGAGGTGGGGTCTCAGGAAAATCACCATGTCAGGGTGACCAGAGTTAGCCAGATTGATGTAGGCTCAGGTATGACACCTATCTCTGCACACTGGGTTGAGGGAAGTCTCAACAGAAGGACAGTGGCTTCTGCCAGCACTTCTGTCTGGGAGAAAGCTGCCCCTCTAGCCCTCGCCCTGAAGCCAGACAACTCAGTTTCTCCCCATACATCCCTGGTGCCTTTCGAGCTGCTGCCCCAGAGTCAGTGGGTTCATCATCAAGTAAGTTCATGCACGGGCCCTTTAATAGGACAATGTGGGACTCCAGCATCTCACTTAGCCATAATCTCTGCTAATTTTCACAGCCAGAAGTTCTGGGGACTTCTTTTCCTGGCACTTGGCACTCTAGTCTGGGCTGCCTGGTTGGGGCTAGAACCCCTCACTCCCCAGGAAAAACCTCCACATTTGAGATATCCCTCCTGATTTTTAACTGCCACACACGGTGGGAGCCAGCCTGTTCTGCATCTCCAGCCTTCCTACCAGTCTCAATGTGGCTTCTTCTGTTTCCCTTAGTTATAGGACTTTTGTTCAGCTAAAACTTAAGCAATTCTCAGTGATGGTTGTTCTGCAGTTTAGTTGTAGTTTAGTTGATGTGGTCATGAGAGGGTGCAAGTACAGCATTTACCTACTCTGCCATCTTGACTGGAACCTCAAAATTTTGCTTTTTTAATTAGCTTCTGCTGATAACATTCTCACCAAAACGTTGAAATTTGCTAACAAACATTTCACTCTTAACACTTTTATTAAGGAACTCTTGCTAAAATAGTTGTCATTGTCATTTTAATCTACTACTCTTCTGTACTGAGAGAAAGGATACCCACACAACACAGATGAAAGTAACCACTGTAGTCATTTGGTACATGGAAAATTAAAAGAATGTTTAGCTACCAGTTTAAGGAAAACTCAACAAAACTTAGACACTAAGGGTTGATGAATGAAAATTATAATCTCTATGACAACAATTATAGCCAGTCTATTGAGCATTATTTAAGAATCAGGTACCATGCTCAGCAGGATATATACATTACATTAGACTTTCTCAATACCTCTATGATGGCATTTTAATTATCCCCATTTACAGTTAAGAAAACTAAGGCATAAAGTAAAATAGCTAGTAAGTGGCAACTGACATTCCAACCCAAGTCCATCTGTATCGGGAGCTTAAATTTATAGTTATTTTAAGTTGTACTCAAAGGTATATTATAATAATATTATTTTGGAGATAATGCTTATTATACAAATAATTGAATCTGGCTCATAACTTTCTTAAAATGTTTCTTCGAGGCTGAAATTTTCTATACTTGGTGTCCATCCAACTGTGTGGTGGCAGGAGGCAAAGAAAATACAGCAAGTTCTGGTAGAGGCAAGAACAGATTTTAGGATTTTGAGACAGGCTGGAGCCTGGACCAAAATCCAAACCTTGTTGAAACAGAGTTGTCTGTTCATAACAGCAATGCAGTAGGAATTTCCATAGAAACTTAACTCAAGCACAAAAGTTGACCTAGAACTAACTAAATAAGTAAATAGACCATATTTATACTTATCTTTAGTTTCACATTGACTTTTAGATTATATACTCAATTGTTTTGGTTTTCCCCATCCCATGAGCAGTGGGCTAGAGGCCTCTAATCCTAGAGCAAGAATTAGCATATAGTTTCTCTGATGTAACTACTGATGTACCCCCACTCTGTGTTTTACTCCTAGATAAGAAGAAGGTCAAGGTGTTCTAGTCAATGGTGGTGTCTACACTGTGAAGTTTAACTTTGGCATCATATGAGTGCTCTACGAAAGCAAGAGGGTTGTTTCTCTCCTTTCCCTTCCATACCTTTTTCACCTGTGGTACCCTGTCCTGACCTGTGTGTTAGCCCTTAGCTGTTCATGTATTTTTGTCCACAGCCTGGCCTAAATGAAACTGGAGCATTCAAGAAAAACAAGGTGGTGGAGAAGCCCTGTGTTCAGCTCTTATTTATGGGATAACACAGACAAATAAATTTTCATATAAGTTTTCTGCTCTAAAAAGTTACTTAAAAGGTATATAGATCATGTTCTGATCTCAACGATGTCTACCTTTTTGCTAAATCACTCTTTTGCTTGTCACTTCTACTTCTTATGCATGATTCTACTATACACTTATCAAACAATATTGTATTCTTTTGTTTCCAAGTTAGTTTCCTCCATCCAACACTGTTATTACTGACACATGACTTGTCCAACTTGTTACACCTCAAATTCACAGCAGAAGGCAGGTGCTCGCTAAATATAGTTCACCAAATCAGAGCATACAATCAACCAAAACCTTTCCTTTTGAAACATCCTAACATTTTCTTCACCATATTTCACCAAAAAAATAAAACAATCCATTTCCTCACATGCTCAAATAAGAATGTCATAATTAAAATGGTATGAGTATGTGGGCATATACATTTGCATCATTTATTATAATTGGAAAATATATTCCATGATTTTGAATATAATTGGACAGTGTTCATTCAGCAAATATTTATTGATCATCAACTATGTTCAAGCTTCTATTTAAGTATTGATGAGCACAGTTAGACAAAGATCCCTACCCTCAGAGAATTTATATTTTGGCAAGGGAGAAAGACAATAAAAACAAAAATAAGAAAAACTAAATTGCATGCAAGGTGGTAAGTGGTGTAGAAAAAAGTAAAAATGGACAATTGGGAAAACCAGGAGAGGGAATAATGCTTGTGGGGGTAGGGGTGTGGCAAGTTCGGTATTAAGGAGAATGGTCGAAGTAAGTCTTGCTAAGCAAAGACTTGAAGGTGAGGGGTAGTTAACCAAGAATATATCTAAGGAAAAAAAAAAAACATTCCAGGCAGAGGGGGAAGGCTTTAGGTGGAAGAGGGTCAATAAGGGCTCAATGCTGATGGAGCTGAATGTGCTAAGGGAGAGTAGCTGGATGGGTAGGACAGAGAGGTAAAGGAAACAAGGTCATTTAGAACCTGGTTGACAATTCAAAGACTTTGGTTTTTAACCTGAGGGAAATAAGACAATGGAAAGTATGAGTAATGTGATGTGGGTTACTCTATAGAAAGATAACTCTGTGTGCTGTGTTGAGAGCAGACACATGGAGATAAAGAGAGTAGAAGCAAGGAAAATGATTAGGAGAGAAAAGATAGTAGTTTGGTGGTGAGGCTCATGCCAGTGGAGGTGACAAAAATGGAGGAATTCTAAATATATTTCAAATTTCATTCTTAGTTTGGTAGGCCCTGTACAATATAAAATCTCTATAACCTATCACCAAGGATTATGAGCTTTGATTTAAAACTTCATTGCTAAAAGGAAATATAACTAAAATGGAAGATGTTTCTTTAATAATTAGATATTTATTGTATGGGAACATAAAACTACATCCTCAGGCAAAATAGCTTTAGGGTTTGGGGAAAATATGTGTATATTACATGTATATATGTGATTACATATATATTTATGTGTATGTATATACATATACACATGTACACATGTATGTTAATACACATGTATGCATATATGTGCATCATGCATACATATACATATGTATGTAGCAATAATCAAATAATGATCTACACAAAAATTGCTTTATGATTCCTCAGATTTTATGAGTGCCTTTTTGTTTAATGGAACTGATGAAACAAAAGCACTGGACTCCTGAGCACTGATGGGGATTTTTGTGACAGTCTATATTGCTTCACTTGGGAAGAAGCACAGAGCTTATTCCTGAGAGTCTAGGAACAAGACAGGGCTGTTTTAACAGGAGATGGGCAAATAAACCCTGAGAGTTAGCCAGGGAGAAGCAGAAGAGTCTGTGCTGCTAGGCACAGGACTACATTCAGGAGGGTATGGCCAAGCTTAATAGCTGGGGTGGGAGATGGGACTGAAGGTGAACCTCACTTAGCTCCCAGTTTAATGTAAGGTCATCTGTGGAGGCACATTAGCTGAGACAGGCTATCAGAGTATGATTTGCTTCACAAAA
Source organism: Rousettus aegyptiacus (assembly GCF_014176215.1). Lineage (NCBI taxonomy): Eukaryota > Metazoa > Chordata > Mammalia > Chiroptera > Pteropodidae > Rousettus > Rousettus aegyptiacus. Next base: position 101,281,228 of record NW_023416306.1, read on the forward strand.
TTATTTGGCTAAGGAGACCTTAATTAACCTCCATGAGTGGAAGCTGCACTCTGAAACCAGGCAAAAATTGAATGTTTGACAAATTTATGGTAGCTTGACTATTAAAATCCCTAGTCATGGATAATAATGCAGAGTTCCTTGGAGGGTAAAATGGAAAGCTATCAGAATAATATTTGCTTTCATCTGCTCAGATGTAATGTCGAAAGCACCCGCTTGTTTGTGGTTTCTTCCTGGGGTGCATTCTGAATCCCATCAATTTCAGTTCCAGGGAGAGCATAGTAGAGCAGTGCTGAGATGGAGAAAAAAGCCCAAATTTCTCTTGTCTGATTTGAAAACTGTACCCCACAGTGAGCTTCTCTGTTTGTTAAAATCTCTAATTGGTGTTTTCTCAACTTGCTGCTTGGCTGGTTTCTTTTTATTGATTTCATTTTGGGTTTGTAAAGCTGTATTTGGAGCCCTTTCCAGAGTTTGTTTGGAAGCTCATTTTTAATTTTAATGAAAATGCATTTTTAAAAATGTATATTACACCACCCTGCAGATTTTGCTCAAATAAACCTGCTACTGTTTTCAGTGATTTCCAACCATTTTAGTGCCCTTAGTCTCACTCACTAAAGGGACCCCTGTGCTATTCCTGGCAAAGTAACAAAATCAAGTAGAAAAATGAATGTTCTTCCCTGCTTTTGAAGGCTCTTATACAACAAAGGAAAAAGATTCATTCAGAAGACTGCCTTGGGAATAATACATCAGGATTCGGTACCCCCAACCCTGATTTCAGTTTTAAACAGCTTTTGTTTCCCAAACAGAATTCTTTCATTATTCTGAAGAACCCAGATCCAAAGCAATCAGCCAAAGAAGAAATTTAAAAGTAGTGATTAATATTAGACTTAGATTAAAATAGTATGTACCAGTAGTTCAAAAAAATTGGTAACTGGGAAATGTTCCAAATAACATGCCCCATATTTATGTTTTATTGAGCAATAGGGAGAGAATTTAAACCCAGTGAGATAGAATCTAATGTCAGCATAATTCACATAACAGAACAAAGGGTCCATTTTTAAAACATAATCAAGAGTGCTGAGATTTATCTTCAGTTCTGCCATTTTCTTGACCTCAATTTACTCTGTCATAGGAATCACCATTGTCAGGTGTCCAAGCTGAACACCATGGAATTAACCTCAACTCTTCCCCCGCTTCCATCTCTCAAGTGGTCCTGAGTCCTGGACATTCTATTTGAAATATTTCCATGATCTAACCTCATCTCTTTCCTGCCATCACCACCTTATATCAGGCCCTGACCATCTCTCCTATAGGTTATTACAGAAGTTTCTCAGTAATCTTTTTCTTCTCTCATCTGTCCTTCATGCTGCCATTAATGTCTTTCTAAAACAAAATCTGATATCTCTCCTTTGGCTTGAAAAAAAACTTTAACATAAAAAGAGAAAAAAAGAACCTGATTTGTAATGATATCAGCATCAAATCCCTAGCATAACAGGCCCTCCAGGAGCTCATCCTAACCTACACTCAAACATCTTTGTTCTAAAGCTTTCTCCTGTGGGTTCTTTCCCCCAGCTACACGGAAGGGGTACGAGGCAATAGAACACCAACTGCCCTTTCATGCTTCTGTGAGCTTTTGGGATGCAGTATGATGTATTGAGGAAAAAATGACCTTGGAACAAGATCTGGGCTAGAATTCTGGGTCTGTCATTCGTTAGTTGCTAATATTCCTCTGTGAATTAGCCTTAACTTTTTTAGCTGTGAAATGGAAATAATAACACCTACTTAACCAAGAATATTAAGAGGAAGTCAGTGAAGTAATCTATGTGAACTCATTTAATAGAATCACCTCACTGTGTTAGGCATTTATTTAGTAAAATTTCCCTTACATATTACAAAATTTTACTTAAATGAAACAAAAAAGAAAAAAAGGAAGAAGGAAAAGAAAGGGGAATTTATCATTATAAGTAAAAAGGAGTAGTTAATGGGAACCAAAGATAAGAATGAAGTTTGGCCTCAGGAATACATGGAGTTGGGCACTTAACACTGTAAGGACATTTTTTTTTTTTTTTTACTTCATGTTTCTGCTTTCTGAGAACATCTGTTAGTGTTCTCTATTGCTATGTGCAGTTGCTTCTGTGGTTCAGTTTAAATAATAGGACATGGCTTACTGTAACCTCCAAATTTTACACGCTTTACTTCAGACAACTAAGAAAATCCTGAGTTCAAATGCCTGAAGAACTCTTTTCGTTTATCTTGGGTTAGGTGGTACCAAAAAGGGCAGCATCTGCTGTCCTGAAGTAGTCGACATGGGAAAGTGTCTCTTAGAAAACACTGCTGACAGGTGATCCCATGAGGACACTGCATATCTCTGAATGTTCTTTTTCTCCCTGTTTATTTCCTGAGTGTCTATTTTATTTTCTGTCTTCAATGTCAAGCTCAAAATAACATGTTCTTTGAGTTGTTTTTTCCAGTTCTCCCCAATGTCCAGCAGTTTCCTGACGTCACCACTGAACCTCATATCAATTCTCAGAACATCAATATAAAGAAAGTCACTCTACAAAATGATGTTAATCTTACACTTAAGGCAATGAGAACCTTGAGGACAAATATGTCATTGTATTTATATTATGTCCCAGGCACCTAGATAGTCCTTTGTTCACAGTCATTCTCAGTTCATGTCTGTTGAATTGATGCATCAGTATTTTGAAAGTGTGTATGCAACTGATAGCTCTTTTGCCTTTTTCAAAGAGCTATATCTTCTCTTTGGTGTTTTTAGTTTTGTTTTATTTTTTAGTTTTTAAATTATAGTTGACAGTAAATACTATATTAGTTTCAGGTGTACAGCATAGTGGATAGACATTTACATAACTTATGAAACGATCACACGATCACCCTAAATGTAGTACTCAGTATGCACCATATATAGTTATACAATGTTATTGACTATATTCCCTATACTGTGCTTTACATCCCCATGACTGTTTTGTAAATACCAGTTTGTATTCTTGATCCCTTCTCCTTTTTCACCCAGCCCCCACCACTCCTCTCCTATCTGGCAACCATCAGTTTGTTCTCTGTATCTATGAGTTTCTTTCTGGTTTGTTTGTTTATTTTGTTTTTTAGATTCCACATACTAGTGAGATTATATGGTATTTGTCTTTCTTCATCTGGCTTATTTCACTTAGCATAATATCCTCTAGGTCTATCCAGATAGCAAGATTTCATTATTTTTAGAGGCTGAGTAATATTCCATTGTGTGTGTGTGTGTGTGTGTGTGTGTGTGTGTGTGTATATATATACACTATCTCTTCCTTATAGATTTATTGATGGACACTTGGGTTGCTTTTATATCTTGGCTGTTGTAAATAGCACTGCAGTGAACATAGGGGAACATCTATCTTTTCAAATTAGTGTTTTGAATTTTTTCAGATAAATACCCAGAACTGGAATTTCTGGGTCATAAAGTAGTTCTATTTTTAATTTCTTGAGGAAACTTTAAACTGTTTTCTTGATGGTTGCACCAGTTTGCAGTTCTACCAACAGTGAACGAGGGTTCCCTTTTCTTCACATCCCGCCACACACTTACTGACTTATTGATGATAGCCATTCTGATAGGTGTGAGGTGATATCTTATTGTGGTTTTAATGTGTATTTCCCTGATGATTAGTTACAATAAGCAGATATATATATTCTTAGTCTCCCCCATCTCTCCCCTTTAAGGTTACCTCTCCTCTCAATAAAAGTAGAAATAGTTCTGATTCCTTCCATACCTATGTCTGTGTTCATTCAAATGTATAGAAATATTTATACATATATGAATGTGTGCATACACTTATATACATATATTCAAATATGTATATGCACGAGATTTTTTCCCATTTTTTTATAGAATGAAATCACATATGTACATTGGTCTGCAATTTTGCATTTATCCTCTTAATAATAAAACATGAACACATTCTAGATTAGTACGCAGACCTAACTCATTTTATTCTTTTTAATAATTGCACAATGTTATGAACACCCTATAGTTTATTTAATTATTCTCCATAGATGACCATTCAGATTGTTTCACATTTTTACTATTATAAAATAAAATGCTGTTATAACTAAAGGATTCTAATGTTTATAATCCCCACAACCTGAATGGTCTTTATCTTTTAAATTTCACTAATTTGATGAGCTCCTTCATTCCCCAGTGAAGTTGAACCAAGGATTTGGTTTCAATGTGAATGTCATCTTGTGCACACCAGGTCCCATTAGCTGCTGTATTCTTATACTAGGCAGTAAACTCAATTTTATTATTTGTTAAGAATTTTATAATTTTGAATTTATACTTAATGCTACTATGGTAATTCCTTGGTGGTGAATTGATGCTCCCCGACTTAAAATGGCAGAAGGAATTATGAAGCGCTCAATGTCTTAATAAGAAACACTTCTTTTTGTTTGTTTTAAAAAAATGCACACTAGTAACTTTCTCTTAAGAACATTTGGGATTCTCTAGTTTTTACCACAAATCCTGATGGAATCCTATCATGACCATAGACATAAAGCACTGAGATCATTAAAGGGAGGAAGTGTTATATTAGTTCGCTTTGAATTTGAGACCTAATGATATTCTCTGAAAACCAGTTCCATAAATGGTTCTTCTCAGTGCATTCCCGTAGAGTTGAATCCCAGTGTACCAAGGTTAGTTATCCCAGCTAATATTTCGAGCAATTTTCCATCATGAGAGTAAATCTAGTGATAGCCATCCTGCATGCTAATCTAAGGACTGTCAAGATTTTCTAGGACAAAAATATTGCACTGTATTTCTTCAAAAGACAATGACCATATTTACTTTCCTCACTAAGATATATAGAAATTTACCAATTGAAATGCTTTTGTGATTTCCTGATAAAAGATAATGTGTAGATGGAAAACACTATTATATTGCTGAGAGCACTGAAACTATCACATGAAAATTCTGCATATACTTTCTATACACATCCTCTATTCTGTTAAAATAATCGATAATTTCAAAAGTGATTAAGTTTGTATTATGAAGTTTAATATAATCATGGTTATTATAACAAATAAATAATTGTTAATGTGTGATCAACGATTATAATAATACATTAAAATAATGATAGTTACTGATACTGGCTTAGTCATAAATAAATCGACACAGAAAAATAAACTATACACTGAAAAATAACACAAAAACAAATCAGCCGAAAGTACTTTCTTGGTTTCCAAATGATAACTTTTAGTAGTAAAACTTAACATAAAAAATGTTAATAGTCTGTTTGTAAAAAAAGAAACAAATATTTTTTCATTTATTTATTTGAGCAACTTCTATGTGCCAGGCCTGTATATCTTGCAAGAGTCCAGTTGTGGAAAATAAATTCACAGAAATAACTATAATAAAATGCTATTTGTGGAATAAAAGCAGTATATACAAGATACTGTGGTGGAACAAAGGAGAGTTTCACATGTGAGGTGACACTCAACCTAGGTACTGAATGGATGAGCAAGAGGCATCTTGTAAGGAACGTGGGAAAAAGAGCACTCCAGAGAACAGTGCAAAGCCATGTTTTTTAGAGGACCACAAGTTATCTGGATGGGCCTGGAGGAGTGGTTCTCAAGTAGAGATTATTTGCCCCCAAGGGATATTTGGCATTTTGGGTTGTTACAACTTGGGGAAAGTATGCTATGAGCATTTACTGGGCAGAGGCCTAGGCTAAACATCCTACAATACACAAGACAGTCCTACATAATAAAAAGAATTATCTAGCCCAAAATGTCAGCAGTACAGAGGTTAGGAAACCCTGTGCAAATACCTAGAGGTAGATTGAGTTTGAAATGCCTGGGGAGTGATAGGAGGAAAGGTTCTAAGGGAACTTTATTGTGTATTTGGAGCTGAAAGAGAATAGACCTTGAGACGTAGCTTTGGCACTATTGCTGAGTCCTTTTTCTTTTAGAAACTCTATATCCCCTTCTGTGACATTAAATTTTCCTGATTCCTGGAGTCTCTGGTTCTTCTATCTATGTTTTCTTCTTAGACTCCCCATTTCTACCTCCATTCCCACATATAATGGGGTGTTACCAGAGGCTTTGCCCTTGACCTTCCTATTTCATCACTTCACATACTCCCTGGTCGATGTCATTGTTTTTCAGGAAGTCATTTAATACAAATATGCAGGAAGTTTTACAGCAGAGTAATTAAGAATATGGATGCTAGAACCAGGGGTTCAATCTCTGGTTCTAGTATTTACAATGTGTGTGTTTTGGCAAGTTATTGTAAAATGGCAGTAATAATAGTACTTAATCTCTTAAGGTTGTAGGGAGGGATGTTGAGCTAATATGCACAGAGTACTTAGACCATGTAGTAAATTCTACATGCACACCAGACTTTGTAGAATTCCTAGGTCCATACGATTGAACTATTAGATAATTTTCTATCTGAATGTCTTATCAACTTCTGAAATGCACCATATCTGTAATTGAACTCATTATCTTTCTTGTTCCCTTCCCCAAGGATGCTATAAATAAACTTTTATTTTGCCATTGATGGCACCACAACTATTTCGAATACTTAGCAGACTCCCCAGATAAGTCTCTCTCATGTCTCGTCAAATCAGCTGTTAAATTCTGTTGATTTTATCTTCTATACACTTCTGGAAACTGCCCCTTTTTCTCCATCTCACTACCACTGATCTATTAAGTCAGACTTTTATTGTCTTTCACCTTAACTACCAAGCAGCAACATGCTAACTAATCCCCGACTCTAGTATTGTTCCCTTCTCACCATTTTTTAATATACCTGCTGGAATGATTGGCACTTCAATGGCTCCCAGTATTTAAAAAAATAAAATCTAAGGTTCTTAATAAGTCATACAAGGCCCATCTTTATCTATACCCTGCCTTCTTTACAACGTTATCACTTTCCACTGTACCCTGAATTCTAACAGAGGATGACATTCAAGGAATATAATGGTTCCACATTTTTCTGTATCTCCTCTGCCAGAAATGTATTCCTTTGCTTAACTAACTTCTGCTTATCCTCTACACCTCACAAAACATGTTTATAATTTTCCTATCATCCCACAACATATTCCTGTTGAGCTTTTTCCACCTCTCTTTGATGTGAATGGCAATTTACTCCTTGAGGATCTAGATTTACATATGACAGAATTCCAGCAGGTAGTGTAGAGTCTGCCACAAGGTAAGTGCTTAGAAAATGTTTGTGAATAAATGTCTAATTGGAGTCACAGGTACACTGTGATTAATAACATTGAAATGAATGAGATAGCATGGCAAACTGAGAAGGGGCTGGGGCAGAAACAGAACCATGAGACAACCAGCAACATAGAAACTTGAGAAAAAGTTGCTAGAAAAGTAGGATAATAACCTTGAAAGGATAATGACATAGAAACCAAAGGGAGATAGAGGGTTCCAAAAGAGGAAATGGTCAACTATAATAATTTCCACAGGACGGTATGGAAAATACCTATAGAGAAGAGTTAAATACGTGAAAGAGTTAAATCATAATGGTGTACATGGAAGTCCAATTGCCATGTGTTTAGAAAAAGCAAGACTAAATTGCCTTTCCATATGAGGCAGCAAAATTAAAATGAAAAAAACATAAACTCAACTATTTTTACAAATATCTTTAATTTCTACTAAGTGGTAAATCTGTTTATAATGGTCATCAGCAGTCATATGAATTATTATCTTTAAAATACTCAGCCTGTTTTCTCTGACAATTTTCTGCCATTGTCTTATTTGGGAGCTCTAAGTTATTCTTTCTCCATCTCATTTAATTAACATCGTCAAACCCAGTCTCCAGAGCCCCACTCTCCACTCTAATTCATTCTCCACAGAACACCCAGAATTATTGCCTTTAAAACATCAAAGGTAAATTTGTCTTTCCTAAATTTTAAAATCTCTAGTGGTTCCAAGATATTGATAGAATATTATCTAAATTCTGTAGTTTTGCATGTAGGATGTGCAAAATCAGCTTCCATCTTCTTTTTTTGTCTTATCTCTGACCACTTATGTTACTCGCCACTTTTTCCTGCCAGTGTCCAGCTCAGACACTCCAGACACACCAAGCACTTTTCATAAGTCAGTGTCTCTGTGCATGCTATGCCGTCCCCTGGCTAACTCATGGTAATTTTCTTAAGATAGCACAACAATCATTTCTTTTAGGTAATGTTCAGAAGCTTCCTCAGGTAGAATTAATTGTTCAGATCTCTGTACAAGTACCTTGTTTAGCATATAGCATGTTTCATTGCCTTGTTAAAAATCTCCCCCATTGGACTTGGAGCTCCAAGAGCATCATCCACAGAGCTCAATGTAGATAAGTGCTTGTTTGTTGACTGAATGTCTGAATAAATGAACGATTGGGTAAAAGCCGATAGAATTAATGGTAGAAAAGCTCAATTGTTCCTAAGTATATGGAACTGTTATGTGTGTAAAGTATTTATAGCTTTATATATATATATATTTTAGATTGACTTTTTACTTTTAAAAAACTCAAATTTCAGGGGTGTGTGTGTGCTTGTATGCATGTGTGCATCTGTGTGTGTGTGTGTGTGTGCGTGTGCATAAATATGTGTAAAGCTCCATTGTGTAGCTGAACTGTCTGTTCCTATGTCTCTGACTATGAACCCAAGAAATTGGTGTCATGTATCAATCAATGACGAAAAGTGCTGGGTCTCTAAGTGCTGACTCTGCATCTGGGAGGGGCTGGACTGACAGTACTCATTTGAGAGTTCAGAATGTTCATTTAATCTTGGGAAAGTCTTTGAAGTGAAGGTAAAAACAAATACACTAAGAAAAAATTACAGCATCTAACCAGATAGTAAAAATAACAATTATTTATATTTTCCAACAGAAGGTATATGCTTAGAAATACTGCTTAAGAATAATTGTCCCCCATAAAACTTTCAGTTCGCTAGAGATGTGTGGAAGGTGAGTGAATGACTGAAAATTCATAAGTGTTCTTTACATATTTGAACAAATTTGACACCTTCCTATGGAGTATATTTCTGTGAATCAGCTCAGGTCTGCTTCTTGGAATCAGCATAATTATGAAATGGAAAAGATAAATCTTCAAGTCTCATGACTTTCTTCATTATTTACAATGAGAATCCAAAATAGAAGATACACCGTGTTGGGTATGAATTGGAGGCTCTGTTGATATTTTTATCCTACCTGAGATCAGCCTCATGCTAGATGTGTGCAAAGCCCAGGACCAAACCCAAATCCTTGCACCTTCTATTTGGGTTCCAGGGCCTCTAGACTTAGTTTCACAGTCCAGTGCTCTCAGCCCAGCCTCTAAGTGTTATTCAACGCAAAGACATGAAGGAATTTTCTAGTGTCACTGGTAGTGTTGCCCAGTTCTTTCAAAAAAGTTGATCAAAATTTTCTAGTTATTCTAAGGTATCAAACCGATATAATTCTCATTATTGTAATGTACGTAGCTTCTCCTTAGCAATTTTTTTTTGCAGTCCTTCCTCTGAAGAAGCGTAACACAGGTTCAGATTCTACTTTTGTGAGTCAGATGAACCTGTTCCTTACTGCAAAAAGGTTCTTGTTTTTATATTTATTTCTTTACTGAATTTGTGCAGTAGCCTATGTAAGTCTGTGTTAAACAAAACAACTCTGTAGTAATTAAGATCTACCCAACATAATGGTTAGTCTTTTTTTTCTAAAACATTGCTAGAAACTTGTATTTTTGTCCAAATTTATCCCAAACTCCCTAAAGGGAATCCTATAGTAGAGTCATGGTTTCCTAACTATGAGCTGCTAGCCCCTGGATGTAGGGCATAGACTGTTTTCAAGGATCAGTGAATCAAATTTCTTCACTATTATTAGTAGATTGAACTAAAAATGTCTCCTATGCATTTAATAGATAAATTTATTGTGCTATTTCTGTGTGCCACATAATAATCTTCACAATAACCTATGAGGTAGAAACGTTTTATGTTCCTTTGAACAGATGAGGAAGTTGGAGCACAGAGAGGTTAAATTACTTGCCCAAGGTATGTCGGGTAGTAATCAGTGGATGTTAATGTAGCGTGATTTGAACATAGGCCATTTCAATTCAAATTCCATGTCTATATATAGACACCATTGGATAAGTAAAAATAAAATTTATGTTTAAGTGTTTTTGAATTATTGGAAGTTTTCCATTAGCATCTTTTGATATCACAAAACATTAACCATACCCAAATAGAATGAAAGTCTGGTATAAAATCCATAGCTTCTTTAAAATACCTGAATTCCTAAAGATGTCTGTAACAGCTGAGAAGTATTGTCTGAGTGACCTTCCCTTCCACTATCATAAGGTACAAAATAACCTGTGTAAAATAAAGCTCATAAGACAAGCTTGGATATTTTATGATTCTCTAAGGGAAATTCTGAGCTAAGTATTAATGACGATGGGAAATGATGGAAATGGTCAATTATGGTGTTCTGTGAAGACATGTTAGACAGGACCAAACATAAGGTCTACCTTGGATATCTGTTATCTATCCTTACTTTTCAATTTAGAGAAAGTAGTAGCAAAAACATGACACTTAAGTCAGAAAACCTGCCAGGATCTACATGGATTCTGATTGCTCATGCTTCTGTTTTGTTGCTGTTGTTGTTGTTTGTTTGCTTTTTAATGCCCTTTATTTTTCTGTAACTCTTAATCTTTTCAACATAATTCTGAAGGAAATTTCACTTTGATTTGCATTTCCGTCTTTTTCTAAATATAAAGCATTTTGATCTCCTTAGAGAAAAGGTGTTATAGGACTGCAATATAGGGATAGACTAAAATTAGAAATATCATCACATTAACATCTTTTCCCCAATAGTTTGATACTTTTGACAATGTACTATTTTAGTGTATCATGGGGTTTCACAGTGATTGTAAATTAAAGCTTTCCTGACTTGGTAAATTCTCGACTTTCTGAGAACTCCATTTAAGGGAATCAGTGTTCACTGTCTTTTTCTTAACCTTAATATGTAAGTGATTGAAATAAATACTAGAAATGGAAAGAAAAAAAAGTTTTAAATGGAAGCAGCAGGTAAATTCTTTGTTCCAGTGAAACATGACAAACTTGAACCATAACTCCAACTGATTTTAGACATAGATTTTGTTTCAGACTTAAAGAATTGAGGCAATAAAAACAGGTTTATACCTTTTTTTCACCGTCTCCAAGACCCTGAATTTAAGTGGCAACTGAACAATTGAAGCACTCTATTTTCTGTTATGTCTTGTGAGTAAAAGTGGGCTTCAGATGGATCATGAAAGAATATTTTTTCAGTGTGCGCATGTTTGTTTTTCTGCCTACTTAAAGTAATTCATTTTACTTAAAATTAGCAATACATTCTTTGACTTTCAAACTTCCAAATTAGCATTTGGAAACATAAAATTGTTTATTGGCCTGCTTTGCAGGATAAATAAATGTCTGTTCAGCTCCATTCGTTTTAAACCCATGATTTAGGATTCTTTTAAATGTGCTAAAATTAACAAGACTTAACTCTGTGGGTACAGAAAATGACAATACGAAATAATAAGTCATGCTGAGAATTGGACATTTGACAGGATTTCAATTTTTAATCTGGCCTCCCAGTTTGGGTGATCCTTCCTTTGTGGCAACAGATCAGAAAATATTTGCTTGTCAATAAACGTGGGCAGTTGCTACACCATGGCAGACCTGAGTAAGCCTGAAATTTAGAAGGTAATGCCAAGCCAGAAGAATAGCTGGGAAGAATATGGTTTGATTTTCTAAACCACCGAGTGATTTGGTAATTGTAGTTTATATTGGCAACTGAATTCAAGATGTCACAGTTTAGTACACGGCTAAGGTCAGTTATTACTTCATTATAATTATCCAAGGGCACCATTATATTATGTTTGATTGAGTTTCTTTCTTTTAATAGCTAAAGAATTGTAAATCTCTCTCAATCTGTGTTATATGCATATTTATGTTACTTTACCTAAAAGAAAATGCTCATTTGAATTCTTATTATGTAGAACGTAAAAGTAATTCATAATAGAGTAAGCTTGGGCTCCTTGTATATGAATTATATTCAATAAGATTGTAGATAAAATTTATAATTAGTCATTTTAGGGAAATGGCAATCTAAGTAAGAGAATGAGCAACTTTTAAGACCTTTATAATTAGCATTGACATGAAGTTAATTAATTTAATAAATAGAACTCACTCGTATCTATTAGTTAATATTGACCCATTTGGAGTCAGTACTTCAAAACTATATGTCTTTTGTTTTTAAAAATCTTAATTTTTGAACAAATTATATAGGAAATTTTTATTTATAGAAGTAACACATTGTACCACTATTTCATTTGACTAGATTAGCAAGTTGTTTTTAATGTTATATAACTTATTTCCCTTATCAGTTTGGATAAAATTATATCTGACTGGCAGTAGTTTATAGTATGAAAAGAATGGGATTTTTTCAGTGTAGAGAGTTTATAAATATAAGTTTAATCAATAGTGTAAAGGATATTTTTATCGACCACATCAACATCATTTCCAACAATTGGCAAAACTTACCAATAGTAGAAGCATTGTAAAACAGTGTGAACTCTACTAAGAGAGCCTGGTTCAAATCCTGCCTCCGGCTGCCACTGTATCTTACATCTCTGTTGGTTGGGCCCTAGCCCATTCCTGCTGGGCATGCAAAGACTCTGGAAATACCCCTGTTCCAGAAATTTTCCATTACTGCATAGAAAACCCTATTTTATTTAAATCTGGTAGTAATTTTTCTAACTTTAGACTTCCAAATTAGTATTGGCCCATGTTATGGGACAAAACAATGGTCTTTTTAGTCAGTCCTGATAATTTAGGAGTTTACCACTTATTAGCTTAGTACATTGGAACAAGCCACTTAAAACCCTCAGAACTGAATAAAGTAGTCTCAATGCATGTTATATATTATAAGTAGTATTTTGTTTTCTTTTCCTTTTTTAAAATGTCCTGACCCTTCTGTAATCAGGTTGTGACAATAAATATTCAAAGACAGAAGAAAAAAGTGTTAAGGACTGGAATTTGAACAATCTGAGGTTAAGTAATCACCTCCTGAACAACCAAAATTTGTATGTATACCAATTACAAATATGAAGATAAATAATACAACTATGCTTCAAATAAGAAAATATTTTCTTGTTAATTAGAATTTTAAACTCTAAATAGCATTCTGATTTAATGTTTATTAATAATATTTAAAAATAGAATTTAAAATATTAATTATTCTAATAACTTATATTTACTGAAAGACATTTAAGCATATTCTAATCATCTGAAAAGAAAAAGTTTAAAGATGTTTAGGGTGAGTGTACTGTGTTTATTTACCATATTCACAGTCTTCAAAATTGGATACATCACACATTATATATAATAATATCAGTTAAGCCAAATATAGTATTTACTTAATCAGAGTAGCTTATGTTCCAACCACTCTGAGGAAAATGAATTTTAATATTTTGTAAATTTAAAACAGTGAGATTCTATATTTAAATATATTATATGTGAACATATATTTATGTGTGTGTGTGTATATATTTACTTATAGTTAAATTGTCATACTCTCTATTGTGATTGAGGTAGTGGGAAACAGAACAAAAGAAGAAAGCCTAGAGTTTTATTGTGTTGCCAGATATTGTAAAGCCACACTGACAAGTTTGCTTCTTTGACAGTATTTTCTATGTGCTTAGGATTTGGACATTACTTTCTTTTAGTTACATATTTATGTGTTTGTTTTGGCATTTCCTTTTTCTGGCTCTCTTAGCTGGTCCAGAACCCCTTGTTGCTGGGAATGAGATGTCTCTGAAAGTACTGTAATTCCCACAAAATTTCACAACAATGAAAACATTTGGATTTCTGTGAAATTTCTTGTAGCAGTCCCTGTTCGATATGTAATACATGAATCATATACACACATGGACAGACACATACATAACTTTCTTTTAAATTTAATGCTGCTTGGTTGCCAAAATAACTGCCATTTTTTTGTTGTTGTTGTTGTAGAGACAGTTGAATTTATCCTTGAGAAACGTTGAACACAATTTTTTACCTTCAGAATTTCCTTTTGAAAATAATAGTGAACATTGAAAACCTTGTCCTGTATAAATATATTTTAGTATATTTCAATCCATCTTCCCTAAATACTAGTCTAAAAATGTCTTTTAGGGTGCCATTGTACAGCTTAGAGCCATTGGTAGGAGTAAAGACACAGTTTCTAATAGTTTTAGTGGTTAAGACTCTTGTTCTGGGGACATTAACGCTCTTGGGTGACCACTTATAATGACATGATCTGCTAATGTTTCTTTGTGCAGAATGCTCCCCACCCATTGAAAAATGAAGACTGTCCTGCATTCTGTGACCATCAGACAACTTGTATCACTCTTGTCTTTTCAGTCTCTCTTCCTCAAGTGTCCTGACACATAGGTCCTAGTGCCAGGCTCTCCCAGAGTAACTCCCTGGACTCCAGAGGGAGATCACACCCTGCAATTTTGTCAATCTGGGAGCATATCAATTTCCAGAAGCCCTGAATAGGAGGCAGTTCCCACCATATGTGCCTAAGTGTACCCTTTTCACTGTGTCCTCCTCAGTGATTGCCAGAACTGTTATCAAATATTTCCCCAATATTACCAGACATTAGGAACCACTGACTCGATAGGGTGAGCTCTGCATCTAAGAGCAGTTTTGTTTCACATTCTAGAATATACAGCATAACTTTTGCCTTTAATTTTTCTGCTATATTCAGTTTAGAAGAAATAAGCCACTTTTTAGGGGGGACATTATTTTGGAAAGGGCCTTGATTTAATACATCTTAGCAGTTATAAATTGCATTAGATTAATTTATTATCATGTTTTCTCCAATAGTGAATTGGAAAAAAGAAGGCCAAATATTTAAAGCAGATGACCTTGATATTTTGGGGTGGTCATCTCTTTGCAAACAATTATAGATTTGGTTTATCGGAGTTATTAAAATCAGAAATAGCAACACTACATTCAGACATTGTTTTGAATCTATTAATGTGAGATTTACTTCAAATAGATTAAAGTGTTGCATAAATTCAAAATAGTTTTTTTCAGGAATAGACAAAATGTGAATGTTTTGAAATGGAAATATTACAATCATTAACATTTTATGTCTGCATTTTAATCTGTTCTCAGGTGTTGAAAGTGCTAATAATGCTGGGGAAACAAAAGAAAAAAAGCCCTATGAATTTATTGCCATGTTTTCCTTTTAAAATAATAGTAATCATGATAAAAATTTTAACTCTTTAAAATTGTAAATGATATTTAGAAAATACTGTGACCATGCTGATTGTATATGTTCATGCCATCATCTACACAGAGACACATATTCTGACCATGGTGGTCTATTGTGTTTTTATTACATACTCTATTGTCAGTTGATTCTCTTCACTGTAAACTCAAATTCAGGCTTTTCTATGGACTAGAGAGGGCACTATTCATTAAACATGTATTTGCTGAGCATCTAAATATCATATTGCCAGAATTTGGAAAGCACTAGAAATCCTGCTTGGATCAAGGCCAAGAGAGTCATGGTCCTTACACTAATTTTCTTTACATCTCGTGGGGGACACACACACACAAAGTTACCTGAGCAATCAAATATTGAGTGGTGGAAGTTGCTGTGGCAAGCATATCAGAGAGAGAGGAAAAGAACTCAACCAGGATATCGAGGGAAATGGGAAGACTTCCTGGAAGAAGAATTCCAGTTAAGACATGAAGGAAGAATAAAGATAAACCAAGTGCAAAGATAAGGAGATGAGGAAGAATATATCGGGACAGGGGTTAGGGGAGGTGGGAGAGAACTTTACCAAAATGGGCTAGAGATGAGGCCAGAAAATGAAGAAATGAAGACTTTGGGCTTTATGTTATACAGAACATATATTTCCTCTTGAGGCTAATGGGAGACACTGAAATAAGTATGGTTCCTTCATCAATATTAAGTAATGTCACTCAGGCTACAGTGAAAGGATTATAGCACAGGAAAATAAATGGAGTGAGGCCAGTCAAAAGGTGGCTGCAGGAGGCTAGATCAAAGATTACAGCAATCTGTACCTAGGGTTACTGGTGGACAGGAACAGAAACACGTTTAAAATGTATTTAGGACTTGGTTGAGTGTGAGGTACGGGTAGGAGGATCATCTGATATGGCATACAGCTTTCCTTTTGAGCACTGGATGTTTGAAGAAAAAAATAAGAGCTACTGAAAACTTGGAAGAAGAGGATTTATTCTTTCAACTCATTTATTTAGTGTCTACTATTTGCCACTTACTATAGGACTGGATTCTGGGAATATAGCATTATAATTAAAAGGACAAAATTATTTGTCTTCAAGGAGCTTCATCATATTAAATGGTGTTGAGTGCTAAGGCAAAAACAAAAATGAACAAAGAACACAAGAAAGGGTGCTGGGAAATGTAAACAGTAGCTGGGAGGAGCTACTACAGTTTTCCATAGAGCGCACAAGAAAAGCTTCACTAGGAGAGTTCACTAAAGGATGAAGGAGTTGGTAGGAGAGCAGCATTCTAGAGAAGGATGGGAAAAAAAACAGGACTCTGATAAATATTTCTTAGTTTAAAATAGTCAAATTTTTCTATATCTACCTTAAAACCAGTGTCCTATTTAAGAACTCCAAGGTTATGAAAATATTTTTGTATATTTTTGAAATGCTTTTTGTTTTGCCTTAAACATTATGTCTATAAATTACCTGAGTTTGGATTTTATCTATGGCATAAGATAGGAATTTTTATCCTTCTAAATTCATACTAATTTCCCAGCTTTATTTTTTAAAATATGAGTCTTTCCTTACTGCTCTGTAAGGCTGTCTTTCTCTTAAATCAAGCCTGTGAATGAATGTATGTGAGTTTGTTTTGGGACTGTCTATTTTAGACCGTTGTTTGTATATCTATAATTGAACCAATACCAGACTATCTTAATATGACTTTAGTAGATATCAATACTGAAGAGAACAGATTTTTTCTGTGTTCTTGCCTCTTTTCTGCAGTGTAGAGGTTATCTCATTTGCCCGACACCTTGCTTTCTTTCAAGGGTGTTCTCGGCCTTTGAATTTTCCTATTACAGAATCATATTGTCATGTAAACTATTGAGTTGCAGAAGATATGTGTGTGTACATACATAACATAAAGAGGGCTTATATCCAGAATATGTTAAAACATTAATGAAAAAGAACTCTCAAAAATCAATTTTTAAAAGATACACAATCCAATAGAAACGTGGTCAGAAGATTGCAATCATTTCATGAAAGAGTAAATTCATGTGACTAATAAAAAATGAGATAATCTCATTAGTATTGAGAGAAATGCAAATAAAAATGATAATGAAATTTCACTGTCAACATACTAGAATGGCTAATATTTAAAACCCTGGTAATATCTAATGTTAACAAGGATATGAAAAATGAGAGCTTTTATATAAGAGAGTAGGCATATAAATGGGAAAAATCATTTTAAGAAATATTTTAGCTTTCTCTCTAGATTTAAAAGTAATGATTAACAATTATTCCACTCCAGTTATACATCCTTGAAGAAATGTGTGTATATGTACATCATTAGTTCTCACCCCTAGAGGACATTTAGCAAATATCTAGAGACATATTTTGTTTTCACAACTTGCTTGTGAAGTTCTACTGACATTTAATGGGTAGAGCCCAGTGATACTGTTAAACATCCTACCGTGTATAGGACATCCTTCCAACAAAAAAGAACTGTTCAGCCCCAAATGTCAATAGTGCCAAAGTTGAGATATTCTTATGTACATTAAAATATAAGTACAAAATTATTTATTAAAAAGATTATTAATATTAGTAAAAATATGGAAGAAAAACATCAATTACAAAAAGAGCAGATCAATTGTGGTATATATACTCACATATTAAAATACTACAGCAACAAGAACAAAAAATATAGTTCACATAACAACAATTAGGGAATCTAAAAATATAATATTGAACAAGTTCAGAAACATTAAAAACTATATCGTAATGTTTAGGGATTCACATTTAAGTGGAGAGATTACTTTAAAAATCCAGATAGTCATTATTTAGGGGGGAAGAAAGTTTATTTCTGAAGTGTCACCTGGGTGCCTTCTAGCATGTTGAAAATATTCTATTTCTTAAATTAGATGGTAGTCCTCTGAGTATTTATTTATAATAAACTATTTATAATTCATGTGCTCTGTATATAATTATATTTCACAATTAGAAAGACTTTTAGTTAACTTTAAAATTTTTTGAAATAATTGTATATTCATGTGAAATCATAAGAAATAATACAGAAAAATTCACACACCATTTACTATTCCACTTCCCACCCCAGTAACGTTTTGTAAAAATATAGTACAATATCACAATTAGGAAATTGGCATTAATATAATGCATTTATTTTATTTAGATTTCCCCAGTTTTACATGGAGTCATGTGTATTGTGTATATGTGTGTAATTAGTTCTATGCAATTTTATCACATGTGTAGGTATAAACACCTCCACAGTAAAGATGCAGAACAGTTCCATTACCACAAGGATCCCATGTTCTTCCTTTTTATACTACCTCCTGCCTGCCATCTCTCCCATCTCCAACCTCTAGTAGCAATGAATCTTTTCTCCATTGTTATAATTCTACCATTTAAGTATACTATATAAATTGAATTATACAGTATGTAACCTTTTCGGAATTAGCATTTTTCACTCAGCATAATTCCCTTGAGATTCATCCATGTGGTTACATTTATCATTAATTTGCTCCTTTATATTTGTGAGTGATATTCTGTGGTATGGATGTACCACAGTTCATATAACCATTCACCACATAAATGAAGCTGATATGAACATTTGTGTACCAGTTCTTCTGTGAACATAAATTTTTATTTCTCTGGAATTAATGCCCAACAGAGTAATTGTTGGATTGCATGTATAGTTTTATAAAATAATTTTTTAAACTACCAAACTACTTCCCAGGGTGTCTGTACCATTTTACATTCCCACCAGCAATGTACGAGTGATCCAATTTCTGTACGTCATTGCCAGCATTTGGTATTGTCACTATAATTTATCTAATCATTCTGTAGGAGTGTAGTGATGTCTCACCATGGTTCAATTTGTAATTCCCTAAGAGCTAGAGATGTAGCACATCTTCCATGTGCTTATTTGTCATCTGTATGAAATATATATGTTTAAAATTTTTTAGATAAGGGGTTGCCTAGCATGTTCTAGGATAGCCAGTGTGACTAGAGAAGAGACAATGAGGGGTAAAGTAGTCAGAAATGAAGTCAGTGAAGTAGCGCAGCTTTTATTATGAGAGCTAATGGGTGGCATAAGCTGAATTATCTTTTTACTGAATCATTTTATGTTGAGCATAAACCAGAAGGAGATCAGGTGTAAAGATGGAGACCATTTGTATAGCTATTGAAATTAACCGGTTGAGTTATAGTGGTGACATAGATAGGAAAGAGTATCGGCAGTAGTGGTTGAATTCAGTATATATTTCAAAAGTAGAATCAAAGGAATTTCCTGATATCAAATGTGGTTGTAGTAGAGGACTCAGGATGACTCAAACTTTTTGGAGAGTCTTATGGGACATCCCAGTGGGCATATCTATATAACCAAGTGAATATTTCAACAGTTGTAAGCAGAACTTCTTGAAACCGTCCTTTCTTTGCATTTTTGTGAGAGATCATCACTCTCTTGATTTTCTTTTTCACTTGGTAGTCCTCTGAGTTTTCGTTGCTAGCTCCCTCTTCTCTATCCTATTCTAATATGCTCAGGATCTATTCTAGATCCTCTTATCTTTTCTATTCCTAAGTGAACACTCAGTGATCAGATGTCTTCTATAAGATCTTGGCTTATAAATACATACCTCCATTCTAGAGCAAAGTCTTGAGTTACAAACTACTTTATGCAACTGCCTGCTTAACATCTCTGCTTCACCGTCTCATAGGCACCTTAAATTTAGTAGACCTAAAAACCAATCCCCTCTTTGCCCAATCTTGTCTTTCCCCTGTCTTCCTCAAATGGCAATTCTATCCAGTTATTCAAGATGAAAACCTGGGAGATTCCTTACCTCTCATTCCTTATCTCTAAACAAATCTTGTTTATTTGAATCCCAGTCATATCTCAAATTTGTCTATTTATCTCAGTCTCGTTTGCTACCAGTCTCATTCAAGATGATATTATGTCTTCCCTTAATTCTTATCATAGCCCGATAACTGATCTCCCTTCCTTTCACTTTTGTTCCACTTGAAGCATACTCTACATAGCAACCAAAATTAGTCTTTAAAAACATATCTATCATACAGTCATAAATAAATAAGGAAAAGAAGGGTTTTTGCTTACAGTAGAAAGCTAAGTGCTGACTAACAAATGTAAAGGGAATGCTGAGGTTATAAAACCATCTTTGCAAGCATTACTGTAAACATCGGTTCAGGTAGCTGTTACCAATTTAGGCGGAATTTAAAGGCAGGTGGATTTCAATGAGAAGTTGGATATTTGGACGGTCTTAAAATGTATCTCCACTTTTTTCTTTTTAGTATCAAGGGGAAAATTAGTAACTATAATGATAGAGAAATCAGATAGCCTTGACTGGGGCACATAGATATTGTGCCTCTAGGTGTGATAATCTGAGGGGGACACAGCATAGCTTATGTAGTATTCCATCCAGGAAGGCATAAATTGAAACTAATCATGAATAATTATCAGACAACTCAAAAGTGAGAAATATTCTACTAAAAAATAGGACAGTGTCCTTCAAAACTTAAGTATCATAAAGGACTAAAAGAGCCAAGGAACTTAGAATAATGGAGACTGAAAGATATTAAACTAGTGCATTATGTCACCCTGTATTGGCATAAAGGAATTTTATATTGGCTTTTTATTGCCTTTGAAATAATATGTAAACTCTAGATTATAAGCCACAAAGACCTTTGAAGCTCCAGTATACTTCTCAAGCTCATGCCATATCACTCCTATGTAATTTCATAGATGAAACTGGAATACCACCAATAGATTAGGAAAAATATTATGTATCAATGTTAAATTTACTGAAATGAATAACCGCCCTTTGGTTATGTGAAACAAAATCCTTAATTTTAGGAAATGCTCATAAGGTATTTAGAAGTAAAAGCCCATCATGTATGCAATTTACTTTCAAATGGCATAGAAAATGTAATATGCATATATAAAGAGAGCAAATGACAAAGATGAGGAAAATATTAAAAATATCTGATTCTAAATAAAGGACCATTTAAAACACTCTGGCAATTCCTATGTATATTTGAACTATTTTCCAGATAAAAAGTTAAAGCTAACATGCATGTGTGTGTGTGTGTGTGTCCATGTATATACATATATATGTATGTATATGTATGTATGTATATGTGTGTATGTGTGTGTGCTTGCATGTATATGTATGTATATATATGTATATATAGACATATATATATATATAGACATATATATAGACATATATATACATATATATACATGCGCACATATACACATATACTCACACACACATATATATGCACACACACATGCACACAAATATAATAATCACTTCAGGAAAGTAGTAGAATCTAATAAAGATGAACATGTGCATAAATTATTACCCTCAAATCCACTGTTAGGTATATTGCCATTAAATTAATGCATGTGTTCTCTAAAAGACAAATACTGGATTGTTCATAGGAGTACTATTTATAATTTCCCCAAACTGGGAACCACCCAAATGCCCATCATCAATCGAATGAATAAGTACATTGTGGAATCTTCATAATATACTGCTTTGCCATGTGAGATTGAAGAAAATATCATTAGATATAATGCAATGGGAAGATCTCATAGACATAATGTAGAGTGTAAGAAGCCAGACACAAAATAGCACCTACTGTATGATTGCATTCATACAAAGTACAAACATAGATGAAATAAATCTGTATTAAAATTTAGGATAGTGATTACTCTTGGAAGGGATTAGGCAGTAACTAGAAGAGGATATGAGGAGACAGTTCAGATAGGGGTAATGTTTTACTTCCAAGCCTAGATATTGGTTACATGTATGTGTTCAGTTAATAAAATTTCAATGAGCTGTATACTCATGGCATCTGTAATTTTCTCTAGTTGTACTTAAATTTAAAAGCGAAGTTGTTTTTATTAGTGTATTTCTCTCACTAAAAAAATGCTTCATTGGCTTTTCATTGCCTTTGAAATAAAATGTAAACTCTAGATTATAAGCCACAAAGACCTTTGAAGCTCCACTATACTTCTCAAGCTCATGCTGTATCACTCCTATGTAATTTCTATATACAGACTCATTGGTCTCTGTTTAGTTCCTCAAACATATCAACTTCTTTCCTGCCTTAAAGCATATGTACTTGCTGCTTCCTCATGGAACCTTCTTCAACAGGTGTTTTTGTCTGATTTTATCTCTTCTGAGCTTCAAGGCTACTTTTTCCAAACTAACCACTATCTCTCTGGTTATTCAATCACACCAGTTTCTTAGTCTTTTTTTAGCCCCTATAAGTAGAAATTGCCTATAAATTTTTTATTTGCATATTTATTTATTGTATATATTCATCACCAAAATTTAAACTCTTGTCTCTTGTTCACAGTTGTGTTCTCAGCATGTAACAATTTGCTTGACACATAGTAGGCACTCACTGAAGAATTTTTAAAATTAATAGATGTTTCTCAAACTCAGCAGAACCATGTGGAATAAAGTTACGGGCTTTTGTAGTCATTAAAAAGTAAATAAACATTGAAGTTTTGGAACTATAGCAAAGTATGTCGAATAAGACTTAAAGGTACTGGAAGGATACTAGACCTTGGATGGAATATACAGATAATGTATTATAAAATTATACTCCTGAAACTAATGTTATTAACCAGTGTTACCCCAATAAATTTAATATTTTTAAAAATTAGAATTAAAAAGGCTTAAAGGCTTTGAGGACCAGCAAGACTTAAGGGGCAGATAGAAGAAGAAACCATAAAATATATGGAGATCTGGAGGCCACAGAGGAACTTAGAAGCCAGGCTATGCCAAAAACAAAACAAAATAAAACCAAACAAAATAAGGCAAGTAAATAAATAATAATAATTGTGGTATCAGGGCAGCCAAGAGGGATAAAAATGCTGTCAGTTATGACTCAATTTTGAAACAAGAGAGTGGCTAGTGGCCTTGTTGAGACTAGGTCACTAGAGCAGATTACAGAGAGCTGAGGAATGAATAAGAGATGAGGATGGAGAACAGTAAAAGGAGTCCTTTCTTTCATATTATTCTTGTCGTAAACAGAAACATGATGGCTAAGTAATTACAGAACTTGGATATAAAAGGAGAATTTTTTTTTTTTTACGTGGGAATAGAGTTAGAAAGTTTGAATGCTGATTGAAGAACACCATTGTTCCTATGAAAGCAGAAAGGAAAGGGAACCAGAGCAAAGATAGACAAATTAGCCTTAGAGGAAGAATGAGATGAGTATGATTGAAATGTGAAGAGTAGAAGGTATGAAATAAAACAAGCGTAGATGTCTCTGACCCTTTGCTGAGTCACCCTCTCATCTTTGGCATGCAGGAAACACAAAAATGGGGTATGGAAAAGGAGGAAGAGGAAGCCAGGGATATGCCTCATAATAAAGCCACTGAAGTATTATAGTGCATGCTTGGCACGAACAACACTATAAAAGAAATATTTACAGTTACCCTGATACAGAATATTATGAAACTGAGTGTTATATAATTGTTTTAAAATTGGAATGTTCTGTTTAAATATGCTTCAGAATGTTTTAGGATAACATCATTATTACAAATGAACCTATGAAAGAGTAAATGTTTATCATAAAAACATATATAGAAAATTTGAGCATGGGTATATAATTTTATTTTTTCAGAAAAACAAATATTTTATATTTAATTTAAATAGTATTTATGTCAGTGTTGTGTCAGTGCTGCTAAATTTTATTTTGTACCTATTTTAAGTGATTTCTAAATTTCTATAAAAATTAATGTATTTGTAAAATAATTAAATATTAGCATATATCATAATTATTGCCTTAGGAAGAGCATCTTGAGGTAGATTATGTAGGTCAAAGGGGATACATTTGTTTGCTACACATTATCAAATTTCCTTACAAAAATATTGTACCAATTTAGGATAATGCTAGCTAAAGCAAACACTTATTATGAAGAAAACACATGTAATTCTGAAAAAGATGACTTTCAGAGATCATGGCCAAAAATAAAAAGAATACAAAATCAATGAGTGAAGAAAAGCTTAAGGATTTTCTTTGGATGCTTCTTAGTGGCAACTCCCAACTAATAAGGGACAGAAGTTTGTATAGTGATAAACCAGCTTCCTTGCTCATTGGTGAGACAACCCTGTGATTATTATGTTTAACATAGTTGTTCAGAGAGTCTCCAGCAAGATTGAGCCCAGTGGTTATTTGCTAATTAACAAGCTCTTATTGGCTTTCCTTCCTTCCCTGCCTCACCTTCCCACTCCATTACCATGCTTCCAGAACTTACCTCCAAAGTTATGACCTTGCATCTAACTCTTGCCTCAGGGTCTACTTTTAGAGAAACCTATTATAATCTGGGGGAATCCATCTGGGAAATCGTATTAGAAAATATAAATTGCGCTCTTGTGTTATCTTTTTCTTTTCCGTTTCTAACCATGGAAGTGAAAACAGATATCTAAAAATATCTAACACTTAATTGAGCAACTGCTGTATTACTAGCACTGTGCTAAACATATTACATGGGTTAACATTTAAATATCACGAGAAATGCTAAATGGGATATATATGATTTATGAACAGGCAAATTCCAGATCCGTTTATTCAACTAAATGAAAGGTGCTCTACTCAATCATGACAAACCCTGCCCTCATGGAGCAATAGAATAATGGGTCTAAAAATTGAAAAAGTTAATTAATTTCAATAGTGAGAAGTTCTAAAGGAAAGGGCAGAGTGACATGAGGCAGAAGTTTAAGAGGGGACTTAATGTCATCTTGTGGAGGTCATTTTCCTGATAAAATAGCATTTAATCTGAGATCAAAATGATGGATAAGAATTTATCCCTTGAAAAGAAGAAATATTCCAAGCCAATAATGTGTGCAACTATCTGAGGGAGAAGAGATTAGCAGTTCTGAGAAACTAGAAGATTGTGTGGATAAACTGTAGCAAGCAAAGAGGAAAGTAGCTTGACGTGAAGCTGGAGATTTGGGAAGTTACCAGATCACAAGGGTCTTTGCCCGCTCTGAAGAATGTTGAATTTCACACCAATCAGAATTTGGAGCCTTCAAAGGATTTTAAACAGCATTCCTTTTTTTTCCCCCTGCTGTTTTTAATACATTTCCATTATGAACGAAGTTATTTGACTAGCATCATAAAGAGAAAGGCTTCTGGTCTTCTAACAGAGGCTGTGAACTGTTGCTAGAGTGCCAAATGTGGACTACAGACCTATTTGGTTCCCAATGTATTGATCCACTTTTAAAAGTTTAAATTTGTTGTTATCTAACATCTACATTTCCAGGAATTCTAGAAAAGGATATTGTCAGGGAAAACTAGGTTGGCATTTCCCAAGACATCAATCTGTGGACCTAAGAAGAAGCAATCATATTTCATATTTAAATGGTACAATTATTCTCCAGATTTCACAGATCTCCATATTTATCATAAAGCTACTGTATCACAGAGTATCATAGAGCTACTGATTTAGGTTACTGTCTGGTCTTTATAGATCTTCGAGTTTGCAAAGCCTGCATTATAACATCTGGTAGTGCAGATGCCGTGTCTGCAAGTAAACTAGCTTCTGAACTAGATTATGGATTTATTATAGATAAAGTTTAACTAGCCTTCCTAGGAAAATAATGCAGAGCAAGAGGAAAGGTTTTTGATTCAGATGCACCTTGGGTTCTATAAGAAGCCCCAACATGCAGGAGCAGTGCCATTTCCTACCACTTGTCTTCTAAGCCTAGCGATCTATTCCCATCAAGGTATTTAACACTCCCCTCTATATCAAGTTTTTCATGACTTTCAAGCCTATACCCTTACTGTTCCCTCTCCTCTAAAGCCCTTCACATTTCTGTGTTACTCCTTCAAGATCTAGTTGAAACATCACATATTTCTGGCAAAGTTACTATTCTCACTCCTGCCCCCTCCAGATTCCTCTGGGCTCCTGTAGTATTTAAGACATTATTTTATCATCAACATATTACATCATATCATAACTAATCATTATGATAGTCGTCCTGCTAGATTGTGAGCTCCACAAAACAGTGGCTGTGTTTACAGAGCAGAGAAAATGAATAAAGGAATAAACTGCTTGTTTTTAAAGGTGTTTTTAGTTATTCTCTTAATTTAAAAGTTACTGTTTTAGGACTATGATAGGAAAAGAAGAAGAGAAAGAGGAATAAAATATCCTAACTAGAAAGTGATGACAAAAGAGATGAGAGAATATGTATAGAGTCCTGAGAAGGTCTGGAAGGATGAGGGTAAAACAGAGAGGAATTAGAGCAGCTCAGCCAGGTGGGGCAACAGTGACCAACTGCAAAGAAACTTGCCAGTGTTACCTTCACATTGTTGACCCACAGCGGAAGCCAGCGGGAACCTGGAAGCTGCAGCCACTGAGAGCTGGGAGAATTGATGAAAACAGGTTCATCAATTAATGAGAGAGATGAGCAAGATAAGAAGCTAGGACCACAGACCTTACCAGCAATATTCTGAGGTCTGGAAGCAGAAGCAAGAAAATCAGACTGTGGGAAGGATCTGAGGACAGGGACTGGTGAGGTTTATATACCTGAGGGCTGATAAGGAATACAGATTAGGAGATATGGTTCAAATGGTGACTTCAGACTTTGAGGTGGATTCCAAGTTCCTAAACTGGAAGACCTAATCATTAAGAAGTATTTAATTCATTAGAAAATCTGTAGTAAGAAAGTTGCATTAACAATAGGGATTTGGGGAAGAGGAAAATAAGGTTTAAAGGTCTATATTTAAAAAGTTACAGATTTTCTGATTTTAAAACCATGGAAAAATAATAGAGTCAAATATGTTTTTCTTTTTTTCTTTTTTTTTTAGGCTCAGATTATTATAATATCTCCCATGTGAGTTATTCTATAATATTTACAAAATACGTTAGTCTATATTATTCTCATTATCACCCCCTTATATAACTTGAACATTTAATAGTGCTACTTGTGTTGTTTTATATCCTGTTAACAAGAAAAAAAACCATAGTACACACCCCTACCCACACACATATTTTTCTAACTCCACTCACTTGATTTTTGTCATGCAGCTTTTTAGCTTGTGCTGCTCTGTTGCATTTTATATACCTTTACATCCCTCTGGAAATCCTTTCTAGAACAAAATAGTGGTACATATATACAAGTGCCATTTAACGTTATGAGGTTTATCTTCTGGAAGATTTTGATTACTTTAGCTATCATCCGTAGATTTACAAAGGAAATAATGGCAACCTTTAAAAGGTTTTTGAAAGATTTCTTTTCCAGTTAAACTTCACTTCTTATCTGAGGATACCAAATGTTATAATAATCACTTCAGGGATTTAAAATATTAGGAAATGTTAACAGGCTTCAAATGTGTAAATATACATGTGCACATGAGCTTTTGAACATGTTTGAAAATATACTCATGAATTTAACCCTTGCAAATGATTTCACCACATATTTCTTTGGTCTAGTTGCCCTATATCATTATACTAAGCAGAGGTGATCCTTTTCTTTATCTCAGTTACAAGGCACAAAGAAGAGAAAGCAGGAAACATTCCTTGAACTCTTTACCTTCAGTAAAGCCCCATTATATCTTCTTCAAGCATATGACTGATTTAATTACTAGTCTAAGCAAGAGCTATAACTAATTTTAAAAATCTTTACTCCAATGAATTAATAGCATCTGATAAGTCATGCAACACAAATCCATAAGATATACCTAAATGAATCAAAATACTGGAACATATCACCCATATAATCAGGATTGAAATCTAGACATAACTGTCAAATCTAGAATTAAAAAAAATAAAAATAAAAAATAGAGCCTTGCAAAGTTGCAGTGATATTTAGAATATAAAAACTAGATTAAGAAATCAAACAACTTATGATCCTTACTAAACCTAAAAATTGAAAAACATTAACATCTTCCTTGGCACAACATGGTTTTCAAATCTATATGACATCGCTTGGCTCCATTTTTAGTTAGCATAATTTTGGCTTCCATTCTTACATGGATAACAGCCAAATTCATCTGTCTTCTATGTCCAATCCTAGCATCTTTGTTTGGTTCCTCAACTGAGATTCTGTTTTAAATAGCCTGAAAGATTACTATAAAGAAAGAGATTTCCTGAGCAGTTTGAGGTATCTTTGTCAGATCATATAGTTATCATCTGAAGCTTTGTTTTCAGTTCAGTGGTTTGAAGAGTATAGCTTTCTGTCTGTAACTTGCTTATAGATTTCTATGCCTCCTTTCACCAGAAATTGTTTTGATTAATATAATTCTCTTTCTGCTATGAATTTTTTGAGATTCGCTGCCCTCTTTGATGAGTGAAAAATGCAGGTGCTAGATTTCTTAGAAGGGCTACATTTGATGGCAATGTATACATTTCGATCTTCACTGTCACAAAGTGCTTTTAAAACTTTACTTTTTATATTTGTTTATAAAAACCTGGAAGGTTATTTTGTAGGTCTCGGGTCTGTTCGCTTGTGGATTAATTCCTAATCTTCTGATCCCTGAAGGCTGACTTTCTTGGCTCCCATGCTACCTAACTTCTGGCTTGGGTCAGTCAATGGGAGGTAAAGGTGAGAGTTGAAGGGCAGGATGAGGAAGGCAGAAAGACTATCCCTTCCTTAAGCAGTTTCACTGGTAGCAGCTTGTCTCTCTGTAACTGCAGCTGCCACCATCCAGGCCCACCATGGTTCTGTCATCCAACCTGAGAGGCATACATATCCTGGGCTTCAGTCTTTCAGTTTCCTCCCTTTGATTCTTTAGTCTAAGGATGTTAGTGAATTCCTCATGGTGTTGATCTGTAAGTTACTCTACTCCTGTTGTTACCTGTTATGGTTCTCAGCTATTCCATCACCTATGCAGTTAATTTTCTTTATTAAATTCCCTTTTTTATAAATAGAAGTGGATTATGTTTTGATAGAGAGATCCCAGTTGAATAAGCATCAATTTATAGCTAAATATGAAGAGGGAGTTTTATCACTGGACCTTACAAAAGAGGATTTATGAATACATCTAATCATAAATTTATGATAAAAGTTACTGTTTGGAATAGTTCTATAAAAAATTCCTAATAATGGATTTGTAATTAAGAAAGGGATGAATTGGACTGAAGATGAAGAAATACTTGAGACATTTAAAACATTAGAAAAAAAATGAAGTCCTTTGTAAGATATTCTTATATGGTATATAAAAACTTATTTACCTTTCCTAATTTATGAAGTCAGTTTTTGTGTCCAGGAATTTCTCCCTGAATTTCTTCATCTTAGGAAGAAAACCTCAATGGAATGGTTATAAAACATAAACAGTGACAACAAATTATACTCTAGCTATAATTAGACTTGAAAACTGATATATAAAGAATAAAAAACGATATGCAAAAGCTAAAAATGCCTAGGCTTTGTTAAATCAAATAATTATTAATAAAATAACTGGATTAATTTCCAAAAATAGGACTTTTTCCTTTGTAACAATTTATTATTTTCCTAATTTCGCTCCAGATAATAACTATTATATTCCAAAATATCTTTGCCATTTGAGGTATATCACAAGTAAATGTGGTTAGGGTTAACAAGAATTATTTTAAAATAATTTAGTACCTCCAAGTGCCTTGGAAAGTAAAGGCTTTGTTTTTGCTTTTGTATCTGTGTCTTATTTATGGAATCATGAATTAATATGACATGTTTTTGTCAGCCCTTACATATAATTTTTACGTGTCGTTTATGTGTATATACAGTCACATTCAGAAAAATACTTCAGAAGGTATCCCTTATTTGATGTTTTGTGGAAGAGATAACATGCAAACACGCCAATATAACATGTGAAGGCAAAATAGAGAATAGTCTCAGTTTCTTGTATGACTTTCTCTAAGCCACAATCAGTGAGAGTGGCCAAGGTATGGCTTTGCACAAATTAGGCCTGATCAAAAGGTATTGCTGTGAACTTCTTGGTTCCTATACCTAATTGAAGGTTTGCAAAGAACATGAAAATGATTATAAATGCCTCAGTTTCCAAATGGTCATGTTTGTTTGAATTAGTTCTACCGATGTGGTCCCGGTTGAGATCTTGAGACAGAAGTTTCCTGTGTTGTCACTTGCTCATAACTGAAAGAGTTTAGTAACTGACAAAACTATTCTTAGAAGCCTCCATGATCCCTCATTCCTCTACAACTGTAAGATGGATAAAATAAAAAGTAAAACTTCCTTTCCATGTGGATGTAAATAATCAAATTTCTGTCAAACTGACATTATTAACAGTAATATAACTATTTTTCCAAATGACATGTAAACATCAAAAACATTAAAAAAAATATTTCTTTAAAAACATTTAATCTTATTCTAGTAAAGGTACCTGACTGGTGATCTCTTTTCTGTTTGAAGAATAAAGTACAGGCACTGGGATCTTTTCATCTTATTAGTAACTTTCCATCTTCAAACTTCCATCTCTTTGTTTCTTCTAGGTTTCATGACAATAACCCCACTCAGGTTTGAATTAAAGTAGTGTTTCTGGACTCTGTGCATACACATAACCTGGGGGTTTCGTGAAAATGCATGTTCTGCTTTAGTAGGTCTGAATTTGGCCTGATATTGTATAGTTTTAACAAGCTCCCAGATAATGACCATATAATAACAGGCTTTAGACCATATTTTAAATAGTAAATAATTCTGTTTCTTGTCTCTCTTCCCTATAAACTATATTCTCCTTGAAGACAAGAGCTGTGTCTTGCTTATCTCTGAGTACCTGTAACATATAGTAAATATATTTCAGTGACACATTTTTTATATAAACATTCTCATTATTCTCTTTCTACTGGGAGAATACAGTATTAGTTCCTATAAATTCAGAATGAGAACTCCAAAATCAAATATATTCATATGTAAGGTAAAATATATTAAATATATTAGATTTAAAAATATACATACATACATACATACATACATACATACATACATACATACATACATGATTCTGGCTTTAAAACAGTAGCATTGGAATGTATGGAAGAATTGTACATAAATGCTTTATCCCTAAACACTAATATTGTAAAGATACACTGAAATGAAGTAAATAAACATGAAAAGTCTTGTCTTAGAGGGAAGGAAAATATAATTGGTAAAATACTGAAGCATTAATTATTTTAGCTGTATATGCCATATATTTTAAGAATATAGAATGAATTCCTATAAAATATTAAGATTTGTAGAATTAATAAATGCAGCTCAACCAATCTAATATTTTTCCTAGATTTAAATTTAGAATTGCAAAACAGAATTAACTCTAAGCATTAGGGAAACCAAACTCTTGTATATCTGAACTTTTTTGTGAGGTGAAGGAGATAAGGATAATCAAATCGATAGAGCTTTCTTTTACTAATTTAATAAATCCCTAGATTCTTTTCACTTTATGCACAGAAGACATCTGGATTAGTGTTCTTTTGTGTGTATGTGAAAGGTGGTTCGAGAACATTCTGTAAATTAAGGCACAACATGGGGAACATTATGAGTGTATACACTTTCTCAATATTTTTCTTTCCTGCTTTCCTTTCCCTAGATAGACCTACAGTAAATCCCAATGCTAATGGACCCCAAAATGATTAAAAAGAGTTCTGAAAATGACACTTCTTTTAGTACTTTTTGACTTTTCTGATTATTCTCCCTTTCCCCCTTCACCTTTTCTCTGTCTTAGCAAAAAGAAAAGGATATTGAAAGTACAGGCTGCAGGGCTCTGGTCAAAAAGGAGATAGAAGAAAGTGAAGATTCAGAGCCTGGCAACTCTTACTTTACTTACTCTGTTAGTATCCATATGCCTGGTAGTATGAAGTTGAATTGTTTCTATTGGAAAGTTGTTTTGTAAAATGCTAAGCTTTTTTGAATGTTGATGACTGAAGTTCGACAGCTCATATGTACCGTTGAATACTCTGACAGCATGAAAAAATTTACTGGCTCCTGGATGTTTTATCTTAATGTACCTACAAGTGCCACATATATTACAATTTCTTTATGCTTAAAAGGTTTTTCATTGTTGTATAGGAGTGTTGTCTCTTTTCACCTCATGATTTCCTCATTGGGGCTTTCTCCCCTATTTTTGCAGTAGTTTGTTTTCAGAATAAGCCCCAATCACTCTGTATGTGGCAGTGTTTTCATCCATGTGTTTAAAAGTGGTGAATTGTTTTCTATCAGTTATATTTATAGATTGAAATTCTTTACTGCAAATAAAAACAAAATGTATCTGTGCTATTACCAGTTCATGTTTTAAAACTCAGAAATATAAACTATGTGATTCATATTTGGAATAATATTTATAACCATAAACACAAGAGTCTATTTATATATGCATGCCATGCTATCAGTGTATTAGTTGCTCAGTATTTGAGGATGACAAAAATGATGAGGAATGTCCATATCCCACTAATATCACTCACTAAATTCTTCAGTTTTTATTTCCTCCAATCCAAACTTTATAGTAGAGTGGGGGATTTCTGGGATGTACAGATAATAATATCAAATAAAGTTCTATTTGGAATTATCTTGTCATCATTTTTAGAATTTGGTAACATAACTTTAATTAAAGGTTCTAGTAATTAAGCTCACAGATATAAAACCAAAGTATTCTAAGCAAGAATGGGTTGGCTTGTATCAAGATAAGCTAAAAATCTCAAAACACTCCATTTCCAAGATCACCTCAAAGAAATAAAAGGCACTTAACAGCTAAGAAATTCTATCCTATAGGATCACAAAAAGAAATAGCTATTCAGATTAAAAGATATGGGTTGCTGGTTTTTCCCTTCAAAATGTCTGAATAGGTTTTATTTATAAAGACACTCCTCACATAGTAGTATACATTTTACATATTCAAGAGTATTTAAGAAAAAAATCATCTGACATTTCTTTGACCATTCAGGAAAAAGGGATAAAAAAAAATGCTTATAATGTGGCTGCAACATAAACTTTATTTCATTCACATATTTGAGGTAAATTGTTAAAAATCTACTATGATTTACAATATAGACTTTATCTTAAGAAATGTTAAATGTCTTGTTTCTGATAGCACAGAAGCTTTTTAAAAATCTTTATGGTAAAATATTTGATGTGTTATTATGTTACAAGAACTACAGCAGGCATGTAGAAACCATTTCAATGAAGAAAAATTCCAAACTCCTATGGATAACTGTATTTAAGGTGACTTTTTGCTATGGATTTTTTTTTTTTTCCTGAGGAATTGACAGAGAATTTTCTATGAGAGAAGGAGAGAAGAAAAGGTGTATTGGTCAAAATTAAGAAGTATCGCAATGAAAATTTTAGGAAATTATTCTGTCAAATTTGGATCTACAGCTATTCAAGAGAGTAACTTCTATCAGAAGTTACCAGAGTATTATCTTACAATATTCCTAGCTAACTTTTCCTCAGTTTCTGTACCTGTTCATACAGTCTTATGTATAGCAATAGATTTAAGAATCTGGGCTAAAATATAGCATTATAGATAGCCTCAGGATTTTTCCTATGGTCAAAAGCTGTACATTAATACTCATAACTTTCACTGTAACTTTGTGAGTGTGTTCATATGTTATTATTATTAGCAGCAATAGTAGTAGTAATAGTTTAACCTGTTGGCAAAGTGGAGTCTAAAAAAAAGAACCTGAATGAAAAAAATTTAACATAGCTTTAAAAAAAAGAAAAGAAAAGGAAAGGGCCCTCTGATATTTAGTTCAGCCTAATGCTCTTTTTTCTCAACTGGAGCATCCAGGGAATGCAATCCTCATAAATATATTTTATTTTCTATATTAAACCACAAGATTCATTAGATAATTGTAGTTGAATAATCTGAATAACTGGTTCTAGAACTTTCTTAATTCACTTTCTCTCGGATTTTTTCAACTTACACAGCTGTTTAGTTCTTTTGTAAATAGGGAAGGCTAGGCACTCTCACACAGATCTTTTTAGCATATGAAACATATTGACATGAATATAACATATGTGCCAAAACAATATTATTCAGTTAACATTTCAACGAAATGCAACATAAAATTTTAAATTACATATTTCTGCATGTGTTTGATTCTTGTTTACTGTATATGATCCAGAAAAAAAAAGAAGACTCTTATTATGAAAAATCACCTCTAATATGTTTGCATTTTCATATCATTAGAAAAAAATGGTTATGACCAGTCTTTTATCTTCCAGTTGCTCTGAAGTCACAAGGTATCAACAGAGCAATTTTAATTGTTCAGGACTTTTGATTCATATGGCAGATGCCTAGGAGAAGGGCACTGACAGGCACAGGTATGTCAAACATAGAAGGCAGTATCATTTTGTTTATTGGAACAACAAAGCAAAAAACAGTTTTGTCATTCTGGTTGAAGCATATCACCTTAAGCAAATCTGTTGTATCTTATTGCCTTAGTTTCTCCAAATAGAATGCACAAACTCTTTTCCTTCCTCAGGTAGAATATGTAATTACTGACTGCTTGCTCTTTACAATATAGAAGTAATAATATGTAGTGTTTTAAATTATATGTTTTTTTATATCTTATTTTTCAAATCTGCATTATTGAAACTTTTATAATTTAACACTTTTCTTATCAGGAATGGAAGTATGTTCTACTAAAATATTTTAGAAATGTCTTTTGTCTTTTATTCATTGTGTAAGTATGCAGGATTTTCAATACCTTAACTAAAATGTAGTGTTACACTTATGTTTATAATTGCACAACAATTGGATATTCTACTAGAATTCAATTTTATAACACTGTAAATGAACACAAATATTTTAATATATGCTTAAACAATATGTCCTTTCATTACTACAATACCTTAAGTAAATATCTCAGAGTAGAACGTAAAAGAATCTTGCAAGTGGAGTAGATTCTAGAATTCTAGAGGAGGCAGACTTTTCTTTCAAAATGTTAGTATCAGTTTTCAGATATTGGATACAAACTGAATGAAGAAGAAAAGCTAGATAGGCGCGTGGAACATGTATTATGTCAAGTACATATGAAATTTCAGATTATAATCCATATCATTTTTATATGCTAAAGCAAACTGATTCATATGTATGTCCTCTGTACAATATTTTTCTTCTCTTGCCATATATATATATATATATATAGCAGTCTGACCCGAGCAGGGGGTGGGGCAAGGAACTGACACCAACCGAGACTTGATTCCCTGGGAAGGGGAGGTAAATGGTCTCTCTATACCTAAAAGAACTAAATGGGAGGCTTGAAGATATTAGATATTTTGCAATGTACTGTAAAAGCTCCCATATGAAAGTGCTGCCGTAATCCGATCTATCCATTTTTCTTTATTAATAAAAGTGAAGTACTAGTGGGCTTCCTTACTTACTTCCTTGCTATTCCGAGTCCCTAATCTTGAGAAGATATCAGTGCCACTTACCTAAGTCACGCTGGTTATTGTTTAGCCCCTGCCCTTCCTGGAGGGGACTTGACAAGAAATAGCGGAATTTTGGATAAATGAAATTTATGTTGACGCTCTGCACAGTGGAGCTGACTTGAAAGTTTGATTAAGTGAAGGAAAGCCTATTTGTGGTAGATCCTCTGACTTTTGTGATTTCCTTAATCATCCCTCAGGTTTTGCGGCTTTAAGGGATTCTGTATGAGTCTACTTGAATTCTACTTGAGTACTAAGAAAAAGCCTGAGAAATACCCCTTGTAGGAATTTTCAGCCCTGACGGGTCTGAGAAGTTTTTAAATGTATCATGTTTAGTAATTTTTAAAAAATAAATAAATAATGCTCCATTCATCCTCCCTAGCAATTATTTGAATAACGGAAATTTTTTCCAAAAAGATCCATGCAGATTAATTGGATAATTTTCTTGAGGGACAAATTGAAATGGCAATTCAGCTTCAGCTTCAATCAGAAACTATGATTTGTAGCCTGATCTTTGTTGCTCTGTAGCATTGTTAGCTTGTTAAGGAGCCTCTGGCACCATTACACAATTTTGTGCTGTGTGTAAAAGCAGGGACTCCGATGTTTGGGCAATTCTACAATCTGATGAGGGTTTCTGGTTTGCTTCCTGGAAGGAGCTTTGTTACACCTACGGTGAAGTGGCGTTAATGAAACTCCATTGCTGGTGACTAACGGGCTTCCTGTGTCTAGATAGAACATGGAGAGAAAGTGAATTGAGATCCTTCTCACTATACCCCAGGGAAGCATTGTTAGCATCAGGAAGAATTTGGTTTCTGGAGTTTTCGTTTGCACAGATTCCATACTGTGTTCTTTATTGCCAGTGGGATAAAAGGAGAGGTTTTGAAGAGAATGGATGCCATGATTCTCATATGAACAATGCTTCACGTGATAGGCATGGCCAATCTAAAGATAAGTATTTCAAAAGGAAAGAAAAAGTTAATTCTGTTTACCTAGAGCAGCAAGATATTTGAATTTGGAAAATTTTGTATCATTATTAATCATAAAAATAGCAATAGCAATAGCAACAAAATATTCTTGTCAATTAGAACCAGTTTGTGAAAAGCTGCTCCAAATTTGTGTATTTATAGTCTCTTCTTTATCACTGAAAATCTTGATTTTACATAAACTTTTTTTCCACATAAACTTTTATTCTTGTCCAACTTATCTCCATCTGAATAAGCTAACATACATATGTGTGCACACACACGTGCACACACAATCACTTGTCTTTAGAAATATTTGAGGATTCACCCAAGAGAAAAATGCCTTACAATATGTTGGTGTCACATTGTTTTTAGGCTAGTATCCTATTTTATAAGTTTCACTAAGTCAGTTCTTTAATTCATTCTACCAGAACCTAGCAAACTATCCTAAGTAGTTCTAGATAAATTTATAGTTTACCAAGTGTTACGCTTTTCTTCATCAGGTACTTTTAATAATTATACTAATTTTTAAATAACACTTGATTCCAATCCAATAATTCATTCTCATTGTATGTCAAGATTAACTGATTGCTGCTGTTCTGCCTATAGCAACCAGTTACCTTCATGAATTGCCTTACACAGTTATCCCTCAGTTGTTTTGCAATTATACTAAAAATTCAGTTATTATCTTGTTAATCACATAATCATAAATATGTTGCCATTCTTCTAACTCATGAATATAGACACAAGAAAAAATCTAGAAGCTTGTCAGTGGTTTGGAAGTCTCACTTATATTCTTTAGTAATAGACACACATTTATATGTTGGTGGGGCACATTCTCCATCAGCATCCACATATCTACCTCTGGTCAAATGTCAATATTATATATAATGTTTTCCCCACTGTGATAAACAGCAAGGAGAATAGATTAAAAAAAACAATGAATACTAAATTTTTATATGTCTTTCCAACTATGTGAAAAATATGTAGTCAAATTGGACCCCGATCAATTCTGACTCTCCATTTCAGCATGCTAGCCTGGGAGACTTGCTTTCAAAGTTTCACTTACCAGAACTCTCTGCCCACCTCTAACATTTTGACTTCTTCAATTCAAATAATGAGTCAAAAATCAAGAAGCAATTAAGCTTAGTACAATTAAATTTAGTATTCCAGTCTTATATTCAGGTCAGAACAGAAATGAAAATTAGAGTAAGTGCCAAATTTGACTGATCATTGAAAAAAATAAAACTTAAGATTTTAACTGCTATATAGTAATTTAAACTTCAAACTCTTATAGACATAATGTTTTGAAATATTAAAATGATTCCTTTCTTAGAAAAATAAGAGCTTTCAAACAAATATAAATTTTATATTTTTAAAAACTGTCCAACTTCTATATTTTATGCCCCATATCAATGATCATTTCTCCTTCAGAACTCTTCCTCATTATTCTCAATTATAATATTGTCCTCTGTTCTTATGATAATATGACTCAAATACCTATTGCAATCACATATTTTTCATAATCACGTACTCTCAGGTGCAAATTTTCTTATAACAACTTCACTATTGTTTTCAGAACACAAACTGATCCACTTAAATATATTTTCTTTATTTCTAATTTGGGGCTTTTGGGTGATATATGTTGATATATCTAAGCCCTTAAGTATTGGAGTTTGAAACCTGCCATGGAGAAAGGATACTTACTTCTAGTCTTCTAGTTGGGATTATAAAGGTTTATACTCAGGAATTAAGGACACATGAGAAATTAACTCTCACAGAACTTAAACCCAGCCACAAATGAACTGAATTCTAATTGGAGTCTGAGGTTCTTCCCCTAGCTTTAGACCAAGAAGCAATCTCACAGGGTTGAGGGGTCAATAATTTAACTGAATTAGGGCAACATGGCCCTGGCCTTACTACCTGCCAGAATTAGAATATTCTCTGGGAGAAGAGTACACCAGTCAGAGCCTGAGCCACAAATTATCTCTACAGTTTTCCATACACAGTGTCTGAAATTTAGCAAAGAGTTGTCAAGCATACCAGGACACAAAAACCAAAGGCCCCAACACTGAGAGGAAAAACGGACAATAAAATTAGACCCACAGCTGATCCAGATATTAGAGATATAAAACAAGTTTTTAAATGACATTCAAGAAAGTAAGAGACATTTGTGAAATTTTCAGTAAAAAAAAACAACTGGTCTGTGTAAAATAAACAAATGGATATGCTAAAGCCGAGGCCAATATGTAATTCAGAAATCAATAGGTAAATTGTATAGCAGATTAACTTAACTGTTTTACTTTCTGCAGAATTCAGGATTAGCTAGAATTAGGCAGATTTCTTAAGCAGGACATCAATTCTGCAAAATAGAAGATTAGTAAAGAGAAATTTAAGTCATGTGGCAATATCCAAATTGAAGCACAAAAAGAATGAAGGATGTCAAAGACAGAAAGCAGTATAAATATGCAATGCGATAAAATGTCTAAAGCATGTATATGTGAGGTATCAGAAAAAGAGAAGAACAAGAATAAGGAAAAGGAATATCCAAAGAGTCAGTAGAAGAGAATTTTCCTAAACTAAACAGTGACATCAAAACACAATTGAATATATATCAACCCTAAGAAGAATAAATACAAAGAAAAGCACACTGTGACATGTCATAGTCTAACTGCTGAAAATCAAAGACAATGTCTTAAAGGTATCCAGAGTCTGACATGTTATATTCAAAGCAATAACTCTAAGATTAATAACTTATTCTCAATAGTTATAGATAGAAGTCAAAGAGCAGTGAAATTACATTTTTTTCAATGGGCCAGTATAGATTCTATAAACGGAAAATATTTCTTATAAATAACGACTAGACATGGTTTCTTAAACTGAGCAGACCCATGTTAGGGGATGTTCTTCAGAGACAGAAGTAAGGTAGCAAGAAGAAGTATAAGACAAAAAGAGTAAAAATATAGGTAAATCCAAATGCATGTTGACTATCTAAATTAGTAATACTAATCTCTAATGAAGTTTAAAATGTATTTGTCAAACACAAGATGTAAGGACAACACTAAAAATTACAAACACTATTGAAAGAAATTAAATAAGATTTTATTAAATGGAGGAATATGCCATCTTTACCAACTAGAAGACTCACGATTGTTATGATAGTTGTTACCCAAAGTGACCTGAAATTCAAGAGAATCCCAGTCAAAATCCCACAGAATTTTATGTATGAAATTTAAAAACTTATTCTAATTTTCCTGTGGTAATACATGGAATCTAAAATAAAGCAGACTTGAAGAAGAAGCATAAAGCTAGAAAATATATAGTGCCAGATATTACAACTTACTATAAAGTTACAGTAATTAGACACTGTGATATTGGCACAGGGATTGGTACAAAGGCACTGCTACAATTCTGAGGGTAAGTATAGTGTTTCCAAATAAATGCTGGATATCTGCATGGAAAACATGAATTCTTCCCTGCTTTATACCATACACAAAGATTAGTTCAAAGTGGATGGTTCATACAGAACTATGAAAATTAAAAGTCTAAATCTTCTAGAAGGAAACAAAGGAAATTATGCTTATGACCTTGAGTTAGGCAAATATTTCTTATATATTATATTTAAGAACTAACCTAAAAATAAAAATTAAGAAAATTAGAACTTGTTAAAATCTATAACATTTGTTCAGCAAAATAAGTAAAAAGTAAGTTAAAAAGTAGGAAAAGATATTTGCAATGTGTATATCCAGCAGAGGAACTCAAATTCATAAAATATTTGGGATTACAACCAAAAAAAGTCAGACAACTGAATATGAAATAGACAAAAGAACTCAATGGGCACGTCATGAACACAAGAGCATCTAAATAGACAGTAAGCATATAAAACATTCTCAACATAATTACTAAAGAGGGAAATGAAAACTAAAACCACAATGTAATGCTACAATATACTCATAAGAATGGCTAAAGTAAAAAGGGTGGGCAGTACTAAATAATGAGAAGAATGGATCAATTGTAAATTAACATATCATTGATTGGAGTATAAATACAAACACTTTTGAAATCTGCGTGGCATTTTTTACCAAGACTAAATGTGCACCTGCTCTGTTATTCAACATTTCCACTCCTCTATATTTACCCAGTGGAAAATGAATGCTAATGTACACCAAAAAACATATACACATGGACAGATTGATCTATATATTATAAATAGGTAGGTAGGTAGGTAGGTAGGTAGATAGATAGATTAGGTAGATAGATAGATAGAATGATACAGATATACATACATACATATGAACATGCATACATGCATACATAAAAACAATCAGAACTGGGCTTCTGGGCAATAAAGATGGAGGAGGCATTATGCCCACTTTACTAATGGAACAATAGACTCTGAGAAGTAAGGAGATAGATCCTGAATACTGGATGTCTGGGGAATTAGGGACAAAGGCACATTCTCCCTGACTGTGAGTGACATGAACACATGAACAACAAAATTGGTCATGATTTCCATTGGCCCTACCTCTGAAACAGAGCTCAATCAAGTATTGTTGAATGCATGAAGCAATAAATCATCACTTCATGCCTACAAACTCAAACTTAAAGCTTGTAGAGGAAAGCAAGGCAGACAAGATGAAGTCAGAGTGAACAACTCAAGGGAAAGGTGGACAGGAGATAGTAATCATTTTCCTACTCCCACTGAAAGACCTCTTATACCTGGCAATTAAAAGCAAGGTAAATGAAACAAATTTTGTCTGGGTGGGTGGGAAAAGTGCTGCAAAACTACTTTTAAACCATATTTAAAATATAGAAAAAATATATCTGAAACCAAGTTATTTACAGTGATTCTCAGGAAAACATTATTGTCCATTTTTGTGGTTATGGAATTATTTATATGAAGTACTTTTATGTTATTACACAAGTTTAAATTAAAAAAAAAGTTTGAAGACTAAAATATATGTAGAATTTCATGATGGAAAGAGCAAAAAAGCAGAAAAAGGATAAGTGGTATTAAAATGCTCTAAGGACATTGCATTGTCTGGAAAGTTGAAGCATAAATTTACCTTAGTCTTTAGTAAATCAAGATGAATACTGTAATCTCTAAATAACCATTAAAAGGATAGAAAATAAATGTAAGTAATTGCATAGGAGAAATTGAATAATGAAAACCACTCAAATTATCCAAAAAGAAGGAAGAAAGGAAAATGAAAAGGAACCCAAGAACAATTGTGACAAATAGAAAACAAAAAGTCTGTTAGTAGATTAAAAACCCAAATGTATCAAAGTAGCTATATTAAATTTAAGTGAACTAAATACTCCAATTAAAATACAATTATCAATCTGGATTAAAAAACTATATGCTTCTTACAAAAGACACATTAAAGTTGCAGAAAAATCCAAAGAGAAGAATGAAAAAAGAAATACCGTTAAACACCAAAAAAAAAGTACAGCTGGTATAACTATATCAAAGTGGACTTTAAGACAAGTAGTGTTGCTAGAAATAGAGAAATTTCATAAGGGTCAATCCATAAAGAAGTTTTGAAAATTCTAAATTTTGAAAATTCTAAGTTTTGAAAATTCTAAATTCTAATAAAAAGTCTAATTACATAGACTTCATGACAAAATAATACCTAATAAAATTAATAAGATTCAAGATTCTTCCTTATGAAGTAAAGTACTTGGGCTTTGTAGCAGATATTTTTCCTACACAGATTGTTTTTTTCTTGCTGCCTGTTGATGTACTGATAATGTTTAAAAAAATAGAGGCTGGCATTCTCTGAGTGGCAGATACATAATGATATTATATATACTTTTGGTCTTATTTGTCGCACCATATTTATTATAAGATCTTTGAATATGAATCCTGTTTTCTACCTGTTTGTATCTTTTACATTATGTAGCAGAGTACTTTTACATAATAAATGCTCAAAAAATAATAGCTGATTGACCAAATAGGTGGAAGCTTGTGGTATCTTCAATAATATCTGCTATCTTTCTCTTGCTATGGATCTTTTAAATCTCTTTTTTTGTTTTCCTGTTATAGATAACTAGGTTATAGTGATTGGCCATTAAAATATCAAGAAATTAGAAAGAACTTAGTTAACTTATAAATAAACAAAATTGATTTTCAAAGCTACTTTTTAAATTTCCTTTCATGTAATAGATATCCAGTTCAATCTGATAATTATAATTAATTTCTATATATAAATTGCCTGTGTTCACTAAATATAGAAATTATAATCAATCCTCAGAATTTTAATAACATTCTTTTTAACAGCTATTCTACATCTTTTGTAACCTGTCTCCCTCTCAAAAGGCCTGTTCTTAGCATATAAATCCAGTAGTCTTACCACAAGAAGAAAAAGAAAAAGAGACAACAACAACAAAATCTTATTTTTCAACCCAGTATTTTATTCAGGAAATTTTCATCTACTCTGAAAAAAAAGTTTGTATTATCTCTTTTTCATGCCTTGAAGCTTTGCCAACCAGAATCTATGTCCCACAATGTTAATGCCCAAACTCTTAAACTTATGGTATCTTTTTTCATCTTTCTCCTATCTCATACTAACCAAATTATCCTTTGAAACTTTCCCCTAATTCCCAATGCCCTAATTCTTTATTATATGCCTATATTACTCTATCCATTATTATGTTTACTAGGAAAGCTCTTTCTCCTTTGGTCCTTCCAAGTAGGCAGACTTCCAAAGTTGAAGATAGAATTCTCTTCTTTTCTCACCTGACACAGATTCTCTCTGCAACTTCATCAAGCCTGGCAATATCATGTATTTATATTTGTGTGAATGACTCCCAAGTTTTACTAAGAGCCCTGGATCTCTCTCTCTGCCTGCTAAACTGCCATATGAATATCTTCCTAATTAATCACCAAAGTCTATTCTTTCTACCCCTTAAAATATCTTTGGAATCTTTATCATTTTTCCCCCCAGCATCCGTACAATAGCTTAGAGCTCAATATCTCTCATGTAATGTGATGTAAAAGTTATTTTTTGTCTGGCCTTCAGCCTTGCATCTCCAAACTAAAATCAGTTGAATCTGATTTTCCAAAATGATTTTTTTTTATAGAAGATTCATATCAAGATATTCCTTGAAGAAAAAAATTTAAGGACCAAAAATATTTGAGTATTGCTATATCTCAGAGCTCGTTTGTGAAGAATAATAAGGAAGATTAGCACATGAAAGGACCTAGAAAGTAATGTCTTTAGGAATCTAGGATTTAATCATGTATTCTGTAGAATATACTTTGGCAAACAAAAGCTGTGGTGCGGTTGCTAAAGTTGCTCCTCCTTGCTCCTCAGCAGCATCTACCCTCTGGCCTCTGCCGTCCAAGGCTCTCCCCCCACCATGCATCACAGTCCATTTAATTCATTATCATTTCTTAAGAGTGAACAATTTGCCATATTCCCTTTTGTTTTTTCAGGGTCCCTATCATGATTCACTCTACCTATAAATATTCAATGAATTTTTCATGATTTTGGATGGGATTTTCTTCAAAGATTAATGAAAAGAGTAATATGAT
This sequence comes from Rousettus aegyptiacus, assembly GCF_014176215.1. NCBI lineage: Eukaryota > Metazoa > Chordata > Mammalia > Chiroptera > Pteropodidae > Rousettus > Rousettus aegyptiacus. The sequence goes on from NW_023416306.1 coordinate 101,325,404, forward strand.
TATTGAAATTTAGAATTTTTTTCATTAATATTTAATGATCTAGATGTTATTCGTGACTTTGTCAATGATAGTGCCAGACATTTTGAAAAAGTTCTTTTTCCAGGTTGCCGGAAAAGCATAGTACAAATTTTAGAACATTAAATAGTTTCATATGGAACTGAATGAGTTAAACATACTCCCAAAGCACCTAAAACTCTAGAAGGAAACGATTTACTTACTTTCATGAACTCCTTAATTAAGTGCTCATGATTCTCTTGGCTTTTACCGAAAATAGAGATGATTCAGTCTCTTTTTGAAGAGACCATCTTCAGTTTCTATCTAACCGTTATTAGAATACGAGTGTGGCTTATTGGTATCTGCCACCTCTGGGAAACAATAAAGCACATCACACAGAGAAAATATTGGCACAATGGTTATCTTCAGTTAAAACTGCTTAAGAATCAGAAGTTGCTGTCGCCTAGGTTGATGTGTGCAAGGCAGAGTTACGTGAGAAGTTTGAATTGCCTCTTCCTGCATTATTCTAGCATGTCAAGCTCTCAGTTTCATAGGGTTAGATCTGTTTTTTTATCATGACTTTCATAATTAACTCAAGGTAGCCCAGAGCAACAAGTTTCCTGATGGTAAAACTGTGAGTGTGTAGGCAAATATGGTAATTTGATAACTTTTCTAAGAGAAGTAATGTTTGCTAGGACACTAGAGGTGCTGCCAATTCTTTTTGAGTTATGACATGACATTTCCCTTCTGTTTGTCTACTGTAGATAGCATTTATACGCTATGGATTGAAAATGCCTATTCTTTTGAAAGACTAAATCTTTTCTTACAAGAGCATCTTTAACTATTCAATGGAAATCAAATCAATTGGGAAAATGAGGTTAATTTCTCAGTCTTGAACATGAGAAATTAAATGCTCAATCTTGCTGAATTCCTAATGGAGTCTGTGAATCTAAATATTTTTATGTCATTACCTATTTACTGCAAAGCTATAGAGAATAGGGTAGTTTAAATTCTTTAGCCATTTCTTTGAAAAACTTTTTTCATGCATTTTAAGTCCATGGAGTTGTGGGAAGGGAAAATAATCTTCCAGTATATTAAGTCGTGATGCTCTAGATGATCTGGTCAGACCAGCTGATAAGCTCTTCATAGGAATGCAGCACAGCAATTGACTGTCATAGAGATTAACATCCATTTGCTTAGCTAATGAGTGCCACATGCACAGCATATCCAAAGCTCATACATTAAAAGGTTGTATCCATTTTTATCATCACATCTGGAAGCACATCCAGTGTGGTATACAGCTGCATGACTGATTTTCATGTTTGTGGTTTGTAATCAGTCTCGTTAATTTTTAGTCATATTCCATTTATACTGGTGTACTTGGAAATATATGTTTATTGGACATCTGGAAAAGTTTCACTTTTCAGGTGTTTATAAGTGCATTTCAGCACTATTTTTCTTTCTTTTTGGCCTGAATGGTTTTCTCTTACTAATTTCGACATGCATAATATCTTACAGAAGCTAGCCCTTCATAGGTAATAATGCAATGAAAGTATGCACAGGGATTTTTTCAAATAGACATTTTGAATTACAAAGAGTCAGATGAGTACTTTTGGTCTTTTTCGGTACTGTTAAAACAAATAAAAAGGGAAATGCGTTCATAAAATGTTAAGTGTTTAAAACTAGCTTTTGCTATATTTTGCTTTGAAATACCTGCATGTGTACTTTTAAGGATGTCTAAATGGTGTGTCATGTTATGTTGAGGATCTTCTTTCACAATAAATCCTGCCCCTCAAGGATATCTATATCCAAAGTAGCTATGCCGTAATGTAGACTATAATAGCCCTCTGTACTAAGAAGAACAGGGATAGAAATAGATACTGTATGACTAAATGCTGATTGACAGCTCCATCACAAGCATGGTACTTCTTTAGCTAAACTGCAATAAAGAGACTTCATATCATACCATTCAACAGATAATAAAATAGCATAAACAGATGTAACCTTGTGGAAAAAATTGTCTACTAGATTATAATGATAACAAACTGAACATTTACTTTTTAAATATCTTAAAGATCACAAAAGTAAGTGCTGATTCACAAAGCAAACTTTCTTCTCAATTATCCTTTTAAATGTTGCTTTTAATAGAAAATAACTCTATATCTGGGTACTCCTTAAATATATAAAAGCAAAATATTTTCTAAGGATATGAATTTTTTAAAAATGTAAACGCTGATTGAAATGTCTCCAAGTTACAGATTGAAGACAGCTTAAAAGCTCCTATAAAATGAAACTTCACTTTCAAACCTGTCAAAGTTTACTGCATTTGTATATTATTGGAGAGGAAAAAAAACCTGAAGAATTCTTGTCATCAAGAGTTTTATAAGAAATAAGTAGAATGCTTTCAAAAGCAAAGACCTTTACTACTCACAGAATCACGCATGACAATGAATGACATCATTATTATGAGTAACATAGACTCATCTAAATGTATCCTTGGAATCATGGAGCCCTGAAGAACTCCTTGTCAGTTACAAGACATCAGATAAAAGTTGATGAAGTAAAAAATAATAATATAAGCCCCTGCTGTTGACCAATGTATATGTAACTTTATCACAATACCGTACATACCTTTGAAGTTATTTACTTGTAATTTCTTTAATTCTATTGTTAGTATCCATAATAACTACATCTCTAGCTTCAAGAGACCCATAATCTATATAAATCATCTTCTGTCCAAATTCATGAGAGATTTGATGCAAAACACCTGTGGTTATGTCTATTTCTAATTTTGTTTCACTCTGATGGCAATACTCTTCCATGACCTTTTTGTTAATGCTGAATATTTTTTTAAAAGAATTTAACAAGTTCTAAGGTTAAAATTCATATCTGTTTTGATTCACATGAGGAAACTAAATTGAGATACCCTAAGTGATAGAGCAGAAGGAAATGTAATTAATGGCATCCACACAGAATCCTTGGGACATATAGAGTTTCTGAATCTCTGAATTCAGCAATGCCGTCAGTGTTTTGGCTGGCAGCCTATAATGCCCTTTTAACCTGAGCCCAGCTTACTCAGCAAGCTTTGGCAAATGGCTGCTGAGCTGTTACTTTCTTATTTCAAAATGCACCTCCAGTTGAGAGAGGGACATGCTCTTTTACATATGGCATGGAATTTTGTTTGGGAATTCCATTTTCTGTTATGAGTTTTTTAAAGAAATGTGCAGCAGTGGCAAAGAAAAAAAAATCAGAAACTTTGGAAAGGAAGGAAGGAAGGTGAACTCTCAGAAACTGAGCTGCAATACTTATTTTGGCTAGATACAGAGAAGTTGAGAAACAGTCTGTAGGTAGGCCAAGAAAATCTATCACATAGGACAGACAGAGACTACAGAGTTCTGAGCTAAAGTCCTTCCATCCAACCTATAATGTCACCACTACTCATAGCTAAACAAGAACAGCTTAAGTCTAATTTCCCATACATTTATATAGCTAAAGAGTAGTATTAGAGAATTGGTGCAGAGAGGTAATGATTATACTGACTGTGTATGTGTATATATAAGAGGATATATAAGGATAAGGGAGGAGAATATAGTAACAAAAGTGATAAACCACCTCCAATAGAGTACTGATTATAAGCACAGTGACTACAAGTGCCCACCCTATCTGGGAAACACTTATGCTTCCAGATCTAATTGCTGAATTGAGTAAAGTAGAATGTGCAAGCAATTTCCTTCCTTCTTCTTTCCTTCCTTCCTTCCTCCCTCCCTCCATTCCAATATGTAATGCAAGAGGTGGACACTATTTTTTACTAGGTGCTCAACGAAGGCTGATCTTGAGGAGGTGGAATATGAACAGAAACGTAAAAGAAGTTAGGCAGTGAACCATGGAAAGATCTTAGGAAGAACCTTCAGGAAAGAGAGAATAGCAAATACAAAAGCCCTGAAGTCGAAGTAAGTTTGATTTCTAGTATTAAAGCAAGAAGGTCACTATTGCTAGAGTGAGAACTAAGCAGAGAATAAATGGAAATCATGATAGAAAATTAATCAGGGGCCGGATCATACAGGGTTTCATAAGCCATGGCAACGGGTTTAACTTTTACCTGAACGTGATGGAAAAATCATTAGAGGTTTCTCTGTAGGGGAGAGATATGACACTGGTTTAAATTTTTAAATGGCTCCAAGGATTCTAGTCTGAGCAAATGGATGAAGGGTGATATCATTTGCTGAGGTGAGGAAAACTAGAGAAGAACAGGTTGTGAAGGAGGAATGGGAGAAGGTGAAAAAAGTTTTAATTTAAATTAAGTTTGTGATTGTATTAGACAACAAAAAAGGAATGTTAAGGAGGCAATTGAGTATAAAAAAGTAGAGTCCAGGAGAGAGGTCTGGAGTGGTAGAAAAGATTTAGACATTATCAGCATGTAGATGATATATTTAAGGTTATGGGACTAGAAGAGATTGTGTAGACTCAGAGTGACTGCAGATAGAAAAGAGAACACCTAGAACTAAGCCTGGGCTGTTTAACGTAAAGAAGAGGATCCTGAAAAGGAAAAGGAGAAACATAAGGAAAGAAGAAGGAAAAGAACCAGTATGGTATCTCATAAGGTAAATGAAGAGGGTATGTCAATAATAGGGCATTGACAACCCTGTCGCATTGTGCAGAGATGAAGTGTGAGGAGAAGTTAGAATAGATCATTGGATTTGGCAAATGATAGGTGTCAGTAATGTTCTTGGCAAGGTTTTAGTGGGATAGTCTGGACAAAGGCATGACTTCAGAGCTTGAGGAGAGAATGGGAAGTGAAAAAAGAATGAAAACAATTAATTGGAGCCTCTGTTTCCTCATTAGTAAAATGCAAGAGTTGACTAAATAATTTGAGATCGCTTTTATCTAAACATTTTTTTATATTTTTATCATGAATTTGAGCTTTTTATATCTGCCGTTTTGTCAACACACAAATTCCTGATTCATTTCATGCCCTTTCATTGTAATTAAAATCAAGAGAAAAGTTATGGATATTAGCAATTTCTTCCCCAAACTAATTTTTCAATTTCACAGGTCATGTAACATCATTACCTGTTAGACTATGCCAATATTTTTAGGCTATTATTTTGGATTTGTTGGCATTAACAGAAAAATATTTTTATTTTTTAATTTTCTTAATCATTTTCAAAAATATATTATCTTAAGCCAAAAACACCCCTGCAAAAAAAAAAAAAAAAGATGTAATAATTGGCAGCATTGTGACACAGAACGGGTTATAGTTTCAACAATTAGACATATTTTAAATATAGTTATCTACAAGATATTCTTATTTTTGTAATATGAACATTCAAGTTAGTGAATTACTGCCCAATGCAAAGAACAGGATAAAAACTTCCTGTTTAGCTATCTCTTCCATATACTGTTTTAAAAACTTGACAACTCTAGGCATTCAAACACTTCTGCTGCTGCTGCTGCCGCCGCTGCTGCCACTGCTACCACTACTACTACTCCTCATAATAATAAGTGGGTCAGGCTAAAGTGATCTATTGGATATGGTCTACCTTTTAACAGAATGAAAAGTAGATGGTCAAACAATGCTTTAGTCACACATTTACCCATGGTGCATGTGGCCCCAGATCTGTCAATATTAAAATATTGTTCTATAAAGCATATTGAATTGTGCTGCTGGGAGAGGACCTTATGTTGTGATTTATGAGAAGAAATATATATTTGGTCTTCATTCCAATTTCTGGCACAGAGCTAAAATATTTGGAATTTCCTAAGTGGAGAGAATAGTTAATGTGTCTATTATGTGACTGAGTCGACTTTTCAAAATACTTAAGGATGGGAGCTGGTCACTAGAAGAACCAACCATGATTAGAAGGTTGGAACTTTCAGTCTCATACTTCAAACTTAAGGGAGGGAAGAGGAGCTGAAAATTGAGATCAATAACCAATGGCCAATAATTTAATTAATCATGACTTTGTAAAGAAACCTCCATAAAAATCCCAAAAGAGAGGATTCTGTGAACTTCTGGGTTGGTAAACACATAGAGATTTGAGGAGAGTGGTATACCTGGAGAGGGCATGGTAGCTCTTCACCTTTCTTCAACCCTGCCCTATGCATCTCTTCCATCTGGCTATAACTGAATTATATCCTTTTACAATAAACCAGTAATTTAGTAAGTAACATGTTTCTCTGAGTTCTGTGAGCCAATTTAACAAGTCAGTTGAACCCAGAGAGGGGTAGTGGGCACCTCTGATTTATAGCCAGTCAGAAATATAGGACATAGCCGGGCATCTGAAGTTCGAGGAGGGTATCATTGGAACTGCCAATCTAGTTGGCTGGTCTGGAGCACAGGTGATAATCTGGGTTTAGGACTGGCAACTAGAATATGGAGTGTGGGAGGCTATAGGACTGAGCCCTGAATCTGTGGGATCTGATTCTGTCGCTGGGTAGGTAGTATTGGAATTGAGTTGAATTGAGTTAAATTTGGAGACACCCTGATGGAGTACAGGAATTGCTTGGTGTTGTGCGGGAACTCACACTGCCTCCCTCTCGCCCCCCGCTGCCACATGTTGGAATTGGGTCCATGAACCTAAAATAGGGCCTGATTGAAATTTAAGTTGCACATTTTATGTACAATGGATTATGTACAGATTTATCAGAAAGATAAATGGACCCATTTTTGCGCAAATATGTGATTTATTCCTAGCTTATAAACTATTAATTCTAAACCAAGATTTGTTTTCAGATCAATAACAAGTAAGATATGATTTTGAATTACATTTGTCTTATGTAGTATTAAAAAATATTACTCTTGTATAATATTTTGAAGTATTATGCCTCATTAAAAATTCTAATTTATTTTTAAAGTTTTCAAGTCATAGAACATAGTTCATAAATAAAAGTGGTATGATAGAATAATTCAGAATGTATTCATGTGACAAAGAAATCAATTGTCCTCCTGTCAAATTGTACATATTTGAAGACTTTTCTCTTAGAACTCAGGTTTAACAAACTAGTACTTTCTAATTAGCCTGTAGGTTGGCATTCACACCCCATATGCTTTTTCCCTAACCCATAACATACTCTGTCTCTTCCAGCCCTGCATTAAGCTCCTGTTGTTCTCTACTTAGCTTTGACTTCCTTTCTGCCCAGCTCCCAACCCATCCTTGGTGGAGCTGTCAGCTCTGGTTCTTCTGTGACTCAGCACTGAGTCACAACCCTACCTAAACCCTCTGTATTTTTCCCCCTAGGTCTTGACCTGTTCTTTTGTGGAGATTGCAAGTCTTCCCTCAGTCACAATAAAATTTAAATAAGGGTTAAATCCTGACCCTACTTGGATTTGAAAACTTCCTTCTCTCTCCAGAGAGAAATACGTGAAGCTACAAGAACAGAATCTGATAGAACATCTTTATCTCTAGTCATGTGCAAGGATAGATTAAAGCTAAACATGGCTCAGATCAATCAAATGTTTAGACTACTGAAAACTGCTCTTTGACTCTGGGAAACTGATGCAGTTTGCTGTTAGGTGAAAATCCATGGACTGAGAAAGCTACCATTTTTTTAAAAAAAGATAGTTATCATATCTGATATAATCATAGATTATGATAGGATTATGTGATGTTTCTTCAAATATGTTGAATAAATTTTATTTGGCAGTTAGAAAAAATATTGCTAGTATATTTTATTTTTAATACTAAATAATGCGTATGGAGCTTTAATCCATTTATCTTCACATATGATGTGCATCATTGCACTTTTTCTTTTGCTTGCCTATATCTTAGGGTTTCATTAGATAATTGTATTGACACCGAAACAAAGATTTGGCACATGTTTTTAGTGGACTATAACTCAGCTACTGAAATTTTCCATCTTATTTTTTCTTCAACATCTTAAAAACATGAGTCTTCCCTATTGCTCATAGCTCTTATACATAGTAAGAGATTGCAGAAGATTAAGTTCTAATTATTAAAAGAAAATACTGTCCTAAGTTATAGGAAACTATCTCCCATTCCCTTCTGATCTAACTTCTTATAAATTTTATACATTGCATCATTTTATACTTTCATTTTCAATTAAAATAATTACTTACCATACCCAGAAAGTATACAAAGGCTTTTCAGAATACTCTAAAACATTCTTCAGCCAGAGATTGTTTCATTTATCTTAAAAGAAAAAAATCCAAACTTCTAAACTATTTGTTTGCTCCCTTGAGGAGTATGTTTATACCAGCAGGATCTTTGAGTCCTCTTCACTTGTGCTGCTAGCTATAATGTAGCAGATTGGGTCCAGATTCTGACTTAAATGTCTTGGATAAAAAAACTCAGAAGGTGAATTTTCAGTGGGGCCTCCATATACTAAAAGCTGTTGCTTAACTGGCAGTAAATGTAGCAGCAAAATTAGACCCTGTAAGAAAATGGATTTTTGAAAATATCTTAAACATGAGTATAAATTATGAACAAAGATAAAATGCCACATTCTTACAAACCTTCTCTTTCCATTATCACAAGATCTGGATGTGAAAATCAGGGGAGATAGTGCCTGAGTGGGGCAGAGGGTTGCAGGGATCCTGTGTATGGACTTACTCACTGACCATTTCACTCACTCTGTGCTCCATCTATGGGGCAGCAGCTCAAAGGGCACCAGGTACATTTGGAGAGGAACTGAATTGTCTGGCTTCAGGGCAAGGGCTAGAGGGGCAGCTTTCTCCCAGGCAGCAGTGCTGGTAAAGACCGCTGTTCCTTTGCTGGGCTCTCTCCCTACTCAGTGTGCAGACACAGGCATTCACCATATCTGAGTCTCTATCAGTATAGCTAACACTGTTTGCTCTGCCCTGGAAATTCTCTGAGACCCTGACCCACCCAGCTTGCAGGCCTATCCAAGTCGCTTCCAGTGGATTTTCCATACAAACACCCTGTCTCAGCTCATGCTGTGGACTCTCCTAAAATCTGGCAAAGGTTTGCAAAACCCAAACAAGCAGCATCTGGTCTCTGCATGCCCTGTACATCTTGGTGAGCAGCCACAAGCCAAGCACTAGTGGCAGCTAGCCTCAATTCATGGGTTGGCCTTTGGAAGTATCTCCAAGCCCAACGTGAGTTGTGGACCTCTGCAGATTGCTTAGTAGCTTATGCCAAGTGGCCCCTCCCATAAGCCCCAAAGCCAACACGCCCAGTGGCCCAAATTCAGACTGAGCTAGAGTACCATCCAAGGATGACACACCCAAAGGGTAGCCTGCTCAGGCACTGGAGCCCTGCTAAAGTGAATCCTGCTCTATAGGGTCAGCCCCCACATAACAGCTCCTCCACTGTAGTCACTAGCCAGTCCTCACAACCAATCAACTTAAGGGTCAATTTCTCCCACTGATATGCAAACAGCAGTCAAGGTTCAACCACAATAGTAGGGCACTACAACCCATGCAAGAGACACACCTGGAGCACCTGACTCAGGTGACCGGGGAGACTGTACCACTGGGTCCTGCAGGATTCCTACTGTATAAGGCCATTCTACAAAAACCAGGAGATGAGCAGCACTACCTAACATATAGAAACAAATACAGGGAGGCAGCCAAAATGGGAAGACAAAGAAACATATTCCAAATGAAAGAACAGAACCAAGCTCCAGAAAAAAGAACTAAACAGAATGAAGACAAACAATCCACCAGATGCAGAGTTCAAAACACTGGTTATAAGGATGTTTAATGAACTTAAGGGAAGAGTAGATGGATTCAGTGAAAACTTTATCAAAGAGAGAAAACATAAAAATGGAAATGGAAAACATTTTAAAAAATCAGTCAAATGAAGAATAAAATAACTGAAATGAAGAATTCCTTAGAATGAATCAGCAGTAGATTATATGAAGCAGAGAATCAAATCAGTGATTTCAAAGATAAGGTAGCAGAGAACACCCAATCAGTACATCGACAAGAAAAACTAAGCCCTCCCCCCTCCACCCCCCGCAAAAAAAGAATCCAGTACATCAAGTGTACTAACATTCACATCATAGAGGTACCAGAAGAGAAGACAGAGAGCAGGGATTGAAAACCTATTTGAGGAAATAATGATGGAAAACTTCCCTCACCTGATAAAGGAAATAGACATACAAGCCTAGGAAGTGCAGAGTCCCAAACAAGATGAACCCAAAGAGGCTTACACCAAGATACATTATTATTAAAATGCTAAAGATTAAAGACAAAGAGAGACTGTAAAGAGCATCAAGAAAAAAGCAGTTAGTTACCTACAAAGGAACTCCCATAAGACTGTCAGCTGATTTCTCAACAGAAACTATGCAGGCCAGAAGGGATTGTTATGAAATAGTCAAAGCGATAAAAAACAAATACCTTCAACCAAGACTACACTACACAGAAAGGCTGTCATTTAAATTGAAGAAGAGATAAAGAGCTTCTGAGATTAAAAACAAATAAGCTAAAAGAGTTTATTAAATCAGTATTACAAATCAGTATTACAAGAAATGTTAGAGGAACTTCTTTGAGATGAATTAGAAGGAAAAAAAGTTAATACATACTATCAACAAGTACTTTCAATGTAAATAGATTAAACACTCCAATTAAAAGATAGAGTGGTCAAATAGATAAGAATACAAGACCCTTATGTAGGCTGCCTTCAAGAGACTCACTTCAGATTAAAAGACAGAGATGGAAAGTAAAGGCATGGAAAAAGGTATTTCATGAAAATGGAAACAAACAAAAAAGCGAGGGTAGCAATACTTATACCAGACAAAATAGACTTTAAAACAAAAGCTGTAACAAAAGACAGACCCAATAATCCCACTTTTGACTGTTTATCTGAAGAAACCCAAAACATTGCTTTGAAGGGACATGTGAATCTATATGTTTATTGCAACATTATTTACAATAGTTAAGATGTGGAAGCAACCTAGTGTCCATCAATATATAGATAAAGAAGAGGTAGTACATATGTGCAATGGAATATTACTCAGCCATAAAAGGAATGAAATCTTGCCACCTAAAATAGCATGGATGGATCTAGAGGGTATTGTGCTGAGTGGAGTAAGTCAGACATAGAAAGACAAATGCCACATCATTTCACTTACATGTGAAATCTAAAGAACGAAGTAAACAAACAAAACAGAGACTATTTTGATGGTTGCCAGATGGGAGGGGCTTTGGGGGAGTAGGTGAAAAAGGGGAAGGGATTGAGAAGTACAGATTGGGGTTACAAGGTAGTCATGGGGATATGGAGTGTAGCATGGGGAGTATGGTCAATAATATTGTAATAACTATGTTTGGTTTTGGATGGGTACTAGATTTATCAGAGTGATTGTGAGTTATATAAAAGTCTAATCACTTTGTTGTACACCAGAAACTAATATAATATATAGTAATGTATGTCAAGTATAATTGAAAAATAAAAATTATTAAAAAATTATAAAAAATTCTCTTTCCAAAAAAATCATTCAAAATAATCATTGATTTACTGAAACCACAGAAATAGCATTTTGAGTTATCTACCAATCAGGCAACAATCTGGTAGTGACTCTCTGGGTTTTGACAGAAACTTTTAGCTGCAATTGTATGTGATGTCATACGTGAGTAAGGATCTAGTTGTGTATATTAGTCTGTTTACATCAGGAGTTTATAAAGAAGAAAATCACTTCACTTTGTGATGATGATCCTCTCTGACCTTTCCTAACACCTGCAGAGAACAGATTATGCAATGATTTCATCAAGTACATGCCTTCACATACGTATACCGCATGCACATACTTCACACACCACACACACATATATATACTTCACACGATGTAAACTGAATATTCAAAGAAAAGTGTTACTACCCAGAGGTATATATATATTTATAAATTATAAAACTTTTTGTTTTTGAAGTTTAAGATGTCATTAATTTTGCAGTTGTAGAACTGCTTCCTTTTCTCATTTGAACTTGACCTTTCAGGATTCATTCTAAACCCTACTAAGGCCACTATCCAAATGAGGGAAATGATAGATGCTAATAACTCGTGACCTTATTTTTTAGTCAAGGGGAAAAAGAACCTAATAAGAAAGAAGAAGATATTTGTATTGGTAGCTTATTTTGTGGTTATCCATCAAATAGATGGATTTTATCGACTATATCTACTAATAATTCTCTCCTTTATTATGTATAGAAAACCTGCACTTCATCAAATTACTTCTGCCAGTGTTCTATACATACAGTAAACGATTTCAGAAATTAACTCAGTGGAGCTCTTTGTTAAAATTCGTCATTTATCTATTAAAATTCTTCAGCTTTTGTCAGACGATGTACTTAGCTCTGTAATAAGAGTCCCTGAAGATATGTGTGTGATTTGTCAAAAGAGAGACAAAAAGTGTATTAAACTCTAAAATGTCAGCAATCAGGAGATTTAACAGACTTTAGTAAATTTACATAGAATGAATAGAAATCTTTGATATTAATAAACTTAGCTCGGGGGAGTACAATAGATGGGGCAAAGAATGATAATTTGACTACAATTTCAACATCACTTCTTCCAACATTAAAAATTATTACAGATAAATGTGTGATAGAGTCTAGATAACATAAATGTAATTGTTTATTACCACCCCAGAGTTTCAGAATGAGAACATTTTTTCTGAAGTGAACCATTAAAGTATATAATTTTTCACTTAGTTTATTTTTTCCAACACAAGGACTAAAGTTAAATGAGACAAGGCATAGTACATATTATAAGATTGCCTGGCAGGGAGTAAATGGAAAGCAAATAAGTTGACTTAACTGAATCCAAAATTATGTTGCATTAGTGCACTTCGACTTTCTTAACAAATACCACAGGCTGGGTATCTTAAACAACAGAAATATATTTTCTCAGTTCTGGAGGCTAAAAGCCCTAGATCAAGGTTTAATATCTTCTGAGGCCTTCCTCTGTCTTTCAAATGGCAGTCTTCTCAGTGTGTCCTCTTATAATTTTTTTTTTCCTTTGTGTATGTGCATCCCTGGTTTTCGTTTGTGTGTCCAAATTTTTTTGTGTAAGGACACCAGTCAGTTTAGATTAGGGCTTATTTTAATAGGTTCATTTTAATTTAATTGCCTCTTTAGAGTCCCTGTCTCCAAATAACAGTTACATTCTGAGGTAGTAGGGCTTTACTATATCAATTTTTGGGAGGGGGACAATTCAACCCATACATGTTCTGGAGTTAGGATGTTTATGGCTTTCATGTGCCAAGATCTTGCAGTAATCAGAGGTGCCTTACAGTAATCAGAGGTGGGACTCACCTCCTCAGGCATTGGGAGGACCAAGAGAAGTCCTGTTCATGGATAGCAATGAAAGGGAAGTTTATCTGGAGAAGACTTTAATGCCTATAAATGCTTTAATCACATCTCTTCCTTTCCCTGCTAGAGGAGAATATTGCAGGATATGAGAGGAGTTAGAAATTATAGTTACCCTTTTATAGCTTTAATTCCAGTCTTCTGTTTCCCATTGACTACAAAGAGACTCTGAGTATGAAATTCTCCACATCCTTCAGCTCTTATTTTCATTCCCTTCTTGCCATGATGTTTTTTCTTTCTCTCCCTAGCCAGAGTGCCAACCAGTTTACTGCTGTGGAACAGTGAGCATGTTTGTAGATGTGTGGGAGTAGGGCAGGGTCATGCAGAATTCAGTATGTGAAGAAAAGAAAGGTATCCTTTTCCTTTTTTATCCCTTAATTGCTTCCCTGAACTGATCACGTGTGAAAATATATTAGTTAATAAACACAAATTGATAACATATTTTCCCTTAGAACTGAATTTCTGACTGGGGAACATTATGGAACAGGAAAAGAAATAAATGAGTAATGTTGGCAAAACTTACTTTGGCATTTGACATTTTATATCAGCACAATTATTTTATTTTATGTTTTATATTGGACTTAACTTCTCCATTATAAAGGCTTCCTCTGTCATAAAATTAATTTATTTATAAGTGGATGAACAATAGTTAAAACAACAGCAGCAAACACACAGTTTGCTGTGTGCCAGGCACTGTACTAAACATTTTACAAATACTAACCCTTTGTTCTGACATCAGCCCTGGTCAGTAGATCATAGTTATCTGTCCATTTTATAAATTAGGAAACTGAGCCACAGAGAGGTTAATTGATTACATAGGGACATAGGAAGGGGCAGAGCCAAGAACTGCACCCAGACAGTCTGACTCCAAGGCCGAGGTTTTTGGCCATTACGTTTTGCATCTGTAACAAAAAGACTTATATTCCATTGACCAGTATTCATGGCAAATGGTAATTCTAATTTATAAAACAGGTCTGCTGTAACATTAAGGGAAAAGAGGCAATTTTTTTCAGAAAGGAAAACATTTTAACTGAAAAACTAGGACCATATGGTAAGGAAATGCACGCCTTTGTACTAAAGCCTCCCCCTCTGGTGCTGTTTACTAATGTCCTGTTTGGATGTTTGCCGAAAACTTTTGCATATTCTATTTGCCCTAATACATTGTGGCTCCTTATAAAACAACTAGAACATAAATTATCCCTGCTTAGATATTTTATGTCAACTTTAGAATTATAAGGCTAATTTCCATAATAAATTCAAAAGATCTTTAAAATAAAATTTCTGTGTTTCCCATGATTGTGCAAGTCACCAAAGCACTTTTCTGTGTGTCTTTAGTAATGTTCACTGTATGAATGTTCAGGTTGTTGCTTCATTAACCAATATTGCTGATATAAAAATACATATGGCATGAAGATTGACCTATTCTTTCCTCAGAGAAGCTATATTGACAAATTAGACTCTAGACAGTAATGAAATACAGGATATTGACATATCAATTAAGTCTTTCTGTACTGTGTTGAAGATACGTATAAAAATATTCCAGAAGTTTCACTAGCCAGTTTGAGCAGAATCTTTTAATACTCTGTGCATTCCTCTACATTTCCCAGCTTTCTTTATAGTTCGGTTGGAACCATGTGACAAGTTTTAGGCTGCAGACTGTTATCAGAAATGTCATTTCATTTCTGGTTCTAGGTATTTAAAAACAGGTGTGCTTCCTCTGTTCTTCTTTGCCTCTTCTGCAGTGACCTTAGAGTCTTTGTGTTCCAGATGCAGCCATTACAAAATGACAGCCTTCTGTGTACTCTGGTTACACCATATTGGACATGTAAGATTTGATGTGTTAAGCCACTTAGATTTGGGGATTGGTTTTTCACCACAATATAACTTAGTCATGTCTAATGAAAATGCAGATGTCTTCACTTGGACAAATGTGGAAAGTAGGGGTGGGATTTACTATACCCTTGGATAGACAGACTAAGTGGACTTTCTGTATATATTTTCCACATCAAAAATCACATCCCTTAAAGATCCAAAATATATTGTTTAACTTATTCTAAATTCCTGCTTCAACTCAAATAGCTGGCATCTTGGGATAGATATTATAAAATATGTAGATAATTACAGGTACAAAAAAGAAAAAATCAAGAGAAAAAATACTTGAAACAAGAAAAATTTTAAGCCAGGCTCACCTGGCATTAACATCCTGTGCCTAGCAAAATTACCTCACCTAATTTCACTGTCATCCTGTGGCCAACTATTTTCCTTAAGAATTAGCTTCATTTTAGTGGCTACTGTGCCACAACACTCAGATCCCCTTTTAGAACAAAGGTACTCATTTCTCCAACCACTAGGTTGTTCCCTACTGAGAGTGCACAGCTGAGTCTCTCTGCAGGAATTGCACCTGACCAAAGAGCGCTGCCTGCCCAAAGTATGCCACCTTCCTGAATAGCCCATTTCTGATATTTCTGATGTCTTATGAACATAGCGTTCTTTGTACCCAACACAGGGTCTATGTGTATGATGGAATTTGAGTTGAAAGGTCTTTGTACCCACCACATTCACACACCGTGGTGGCTGGAAAATAAACACTTTGGTCCTAAAATCCCTATGAAAGGACCCAGGTAGTATACCACAGCAACCACAGAATGAATGTGAAATCAGGTGAAGGGGACATTTCACTAGCCACAAGTAGTTAAAGCCAGATGAGTTTGGTTCAAATTTTTATTGTTCCAAGTAGTTTTTCTCTGTTAAAAGATAAACTGAGGCATATTAAGAGTTTATTTGAGCAAAAATTAATTTGAGCTGGGCAACAGCAGATAGAAAGGAGCTCTGAGGAGCTGTAGAAAATGAAAGACTTTTATAGGCAATTAAGGATGGGGAATAAGAAAATTATACTAGGCAAAAATGTAGGTTGGTTATCACAAAGTTACTTTCCTTTATGGAATAGCAGGGGTCTATCAGGCAGATGACATAAATAGAATTGAGCTAGTGATTCCAGACTGACTCATTTAAGATTCCATTTCTGGACGAGCTGAAATTATTATTAAAGTTGGTTTGGTGATGTGGAGCTTAGCAGAAGAAACTCCATTTGGGGGCCTTTTGTCTTGTTCTTAATACCTCTGTTAACATGTTACACATGGTACAGTTGCCAAAACTAAGAAGCGAGCATTGGTATATAACTACTAACTAACCTCTGGACTTTATTCAGATTTCACCTATTTTTCCATTAATTTCTTCTTTCTGCTCTAGAATCAAATCCAGGATAGAGTTGAGATAGCAGTAATTTTTTAATTGATGAACTTAAAACATTTTACCTCAATGTATGCATATATACAGATAACTTAAAAGTGATTAACAAATATAGGAAATATTTTTCAAATTTACATAAAAAATAGCATATCATTTGATACTAACTAGCTGTGTACTTTATGCATATTTCTTCACTTCTCTGGGCCTCCATCGGCATAGCTGTAAATAAGATGGGGCTAAAACTGATGATATCTTGCCTCTTTTCCATTTCATACATTGTGTTTCGATATTGTTAAAGATGGCATGAAATTTTGCAAAGCACTCTGAAGAAAAATTTTGTGTTGGAAAATTACAATTGGAACAGAAATTTTCTAATTATTTTAAATAAAGTGGGCATACCTCCATAACCTTGATTTGTTATAATTTTTTATTGTTAATTTGAATTTTTAAAAACATTACCAGATCCCATGAACAACCAGCAAAATCAAAGATTGAGATAAAACAAGAATAAAGTGCATCTATGAAGTGATGAAAATATATTTGAAGCAATTTAAGGAAAGTTTAATGCAAAAAGATATGTCTCTTAAAGGTCCATAACTCATTAGTTAAGTATATTTATATTGGGTCAGCAAAGAACTGCCCTGTATTGGTAGAGCTGGTGATTAGAAAGTCTCAGAAGATGCTACATTCTTATCAACACTTAATTATTTTTTTGTAAATATGAAGCTAGTTCAACAGGTCAAAATGAGAATAATTATTCTGAAGAACATTAATTTCTTGAACATAAATCATGCTAATCTTTCAGCATGTTATTGCAAAAGAAGAAAGAAAATCCATAAAGAAGGACAGTAATACTTTAATTCAAATCCTTTACATTATAAGAGTCATTTAATGAAAGTCTCCTTATAACAGCTAATGCTAATTTGTTAATAAACATTAAGTTAAATATGAACATTTAGTGGTATTACTAATCTTGTTTCCAAAAGAAAGGCTATAATATAAAGTGATTACTTAACTATATTCTAAAATTATCAATGAGTCAGTTCATTTAGAAAAATAATACAGTGAGTTTAGTGATTAATCAAATTACAATAGCGTTCAGAGTTTAATTTTTAGCAATGTTCATGTTTTGGTTTCCTGATTTTTTAAAAAACATTTTAAATATCATCTTACATAATGAAAACATCATAGAAATTTATAGTTTATCCGTATACCTGTATGTGCAAGTCATTAATTTTTAAGGAAATGAATCATTTGGATACAACTCTGCTAAAAGCTTTCTGTCATTTGTAAATGAGTACAATGTCCATAAATGTGACAGAATTTGACTTATTTAAAAGAATGATAGTATTTGTGTATACTAGTTAACCTACTCACAAAATCTATGGTGAATTCTTTTAGGTGCCAGAAGTTCTGAGGAGTGAGTGAGTGTGTGTGTGTGCATGTGTTGGGAAGAAAGGCTGTGAGGTGGTTGGGAGCTCTGCAGCCTTTCCAACATAGGCATGGCTCCTTTTTAGCTCTGGCTATTTTCAGCTTGGACAAGAAGTGTGGTTTTAAGTTATGACCATGTTTATTCCTGTTAGATGGTTCTTTTTCTTCTGGAGGAAACTGCAGGCCATTGGAAAGAAATCAGGCTTTCAGCCACTGCTCTGACTTGATCAAATTTTGTAATTCAATTATTTTGATCAAACCTAATGAGAGGGCTCGCTCTTATAGATTAAAGGTCTCTGTGATTTGACTGGCTCAAGTCAATTACTTAAGCATCACAGAAACAATAGTTGGATACCTCAGAACGGTAGGTGACATTCAGATCTTTCATATTTGGCTTTGTAATTCATGATATTAATTTTTCAGCACATTTGCATTCCTAATTGTGTTTTGCTTGGATTCCTATTTAAAAGAGTTTGCCTTCCCTGAGCACACACCAGCTGGGTTGTGGGAGGAAAGGGCCTCAGAGCTAACCAAGCACTGGGGCAATACCGCTCTAAGATTCAAAATTAGTCATGAATAATTCACAAAGCAGATAATCCACCCATGGATAAACAAAAGGTACTGGAATCATCCCAGGATTATTGTATCCCCTGTTCTAATTCTTAGGCTACTAAATTTTTCTTTACTTTTTTTTTTATACGTGTTAACAGATATGCTAAGATACTTTATTTAAGGATTTTTAATTGAAACTGATGACTTTAAAAAATATTTTTTTTCTTATTCTTGGTTATATTTCCTTTTTATTTGAGACTTCTCATATGTGTGTGTGTAAATAACTAATAAAGCATGAGGTTAATATGTTTTTAGGATCTAATAATTTGTGGATATTGGATTTTCATCTGGTTGTCATTCAACTAGGAAACAGTTATTTTGCCCCTCTGTACTTCACTTACTTCCTCCAAATTTTAGATTAAAATAGCAAAAGCTTTCAAAGACACTGAGAATTAATAAGACAGTGTAAATGTCTGACATCAGTAAACAAAAGTATAAGTGCTTTGACTTTATTCTTTTATTTGCCCGTTTCCATTGCCATATATCAGCCTCATTTAGGATGTCAAAATAATTATAATTATTATTTTATATTCACTGAACAACAGCAGTATTCTTGGTAAATCACAACACATTGAGAAAAATATATTTCCTGTCCTAGAGGGAATGTAGAGGTAGTGTATAGGAACAACAGAGAAATCTTAGAAACACAAATACTATGAGTTACTCCATCAAAAAAAAAAAAGTGATGACTGCCCTTTTCTTCCTTTTAAACTATTTTCTTATTCTAATAAGCGAAAAAATGTAATTATGTAAATGTTCATATGTCATAGATTTGAAGTCTGCAAAACACTTCTCTCTTTTGTGGACAATTTTAAGGGAGTTAGAGAGCTTGAAATTAAAATTATAGTCTACTGGCAGAACTTGTTTAGTTCTGTGTCCAATCTAGTTTTCATTCTGGGTATATATACACATTTGAATAAATAATTTTTCCTTTGAAACACCACTCAACTTCCTCCCACACTAATTCCTTTCAATATTGAAAGTCAACTTAAATATTTTATTTAAGGGAGCATGAAATATAACCTGAATATATAAATATAACCTGAAATATATCATGAAATTTAACACACATGTAATCACTTTTCTTAGCATATTCCACCATGAGAGCAGACACTCTCTTAATTATATGGTAAGCATATCATCCAAGACCATCAACTTGACTGTTGATTACACTCTCATTCTTTAAAATACCTCCCCTTGATTTGTGACATCATATTCTCTTGATTTTCATCCTTATTGCTATCCTTTATCTCTTTATTTGACCTCTTATCTTGATCCAGTACTGATGTTATCTAAGTTTCGGTCTTGCAGAACTTGTACTTTCTTTACCCTTTTGGCCTTTAGAGATCTTGCTCCCTCACTTTCCCATGGATGTCCTTGCAGAGGGAATTTATGCTAACCAATAGATAATCACTGACTTTTGGCTCAGCAAAGTGCCATACTTCTATGAAAAATGGAATCACCAAAAGATGGCTCATCGTATAGATCATCATATATAGATGTTGAGTACAGCAAAATGTTTGTACCTGAAAAGAGGGCATATTTCCATTTTCTATCTACCACACAGGTATTATAAAAACAGAATATCTTTCATATTTTTATATGTAAGAGGTTCTAGTCCTCAGAACGGTGAAAAATATTTCACACAGTGTTTCTTCAAACATGAATGCTAGTTCATTGTTGAATGGAGTTTTTAAAATTGTTGTTGAAAGATTTCTAGTTTTATGATTCCATGAAATGATAAGGTAATTAGAATCCAGTAACTATTGTGCCCTGTGAAAATACAAAAGTTATTTCCCCCAAATTAAAACTGATTAAATGATATGATGGAGAATAATTTCTAGTGTCCTTTGATTTTCTTTATTCCTTTTTAACAGCTTTGTTGTCATATAAATAGTAAACAAAAACTATATATTTAATATATACGATTTGAGGAGTTTGAACGTTGTTCCTTTTTTAAAATGAGCATAATTGTGAATGAAATTACTACAAGTTGTTTAATACATTAACACTAAGCATTACTTCAGACTTCACTCATTATTTGATGATGTATATGCTGTTGACTGTATGCTATTTACAGTTTATACATACTAGGGAGGTATCTTTTTCCTGGACGTTTAGATCAGATTTGGAAAAAAATGTGTTGTTCTAAATTAATAAAAGATCTTTCCACTATAACTTTTATGGTTTAATAATGTTTCAATTATCAGTAATGAATGAAGTAAACCTATAACTATCAAAGAAGGTAGTTTGTACACAGTATCATTGTATATCTATAAAATTTGAGAAATAAGAAAAGGTAGTAGAATTATAGAAATTAGTAAAATTAATGGACATATGACAAATATTTAACAGTAAGAGCATCTTTACTAAGAGGATATAGTGAGAGAAAAAAAATCTACTTTAAACAGCAACAAAATATCAAATCTAAAAAATCTTAACAAAACTTTAAGAAAAAAATCATTTAAAAAATCTTAACAATAGATCCTCAAATCTAGCTGAAGAAAATCAGCACGATTTGAGACATATAGATTTTAATATATGGAAAAGGATGGCATAGTCATTGATAGAAATATTATAATTATAATCATGTTTAATATTTCCAAATAAACTTACAGGTACCTTTATATGTCGATGAACTCTCCAATCAAATTCTTTGTAACTGAAAAAAATTAAAATCTTCTTTAGAAAATAAATCAGCCAAACTAAGTAAAATATATTTCATAAACAAATAATAATAATGGAAACTCGATCTGGTTTGTATTAATATATATGAAACAGCAATACAAAAGAGTGGACTATTGGAAAAAATATACAGGACAAACAGAGACTCATGGACATAGACAACAGACTATTTGTTACCAGAGGGTAGGAGGGAGAGGGACTGGAGGAGGTAGGTGGGGAAAAACGTTTTAAATCATTTCTTCAATTTAGAAAAAAAATAATTTAAAAAAATAATAAAAAATATATAGACAACAGGGAACAATAATATATGTTCGAGAAACAAATTCTTTTATATATGAAAAGTCTTTATGATAAAAGTAATACAAAAATCGGTGAGGAAGATAAGATTATTTAATCAACAGTGATGAGATTTCATCCCCACTAGAATATAAGATCCACAAAGGAAAGCATTTCATTTAGTTCTCCACTGTTCCATTTGTGCCCACAAGATCATCTTCCTGGGGTAGATGGTTATCATATATCTGCTGAATTGAAAGATGGTTTGCAATCATTTATTTTGATCTTCATATCACACAATGCTCTACGATTAAGTTTAGATAAATTGTATAATTAAGGAAACTAAGAAATAGAAACTGGATATTTATCAAATCTTTTGATGGAGGAAAACTTTATAAACTTAACAGCAATAGATATTTTCATGAAGAAAATTATAGATTTGACTTCATTCAGGTATAAAATAGGTGTCTAAAGATTACAAAACTTTATAAACAAAATACAATATTTATAATAAACTTGCAAGTCAGCAAATAAAACATTAGGCCTCTGTACTGGAATGGTCAAAGGACATGAATAAATAATTCAGAAAAGAGGGAGAAGAAATAGCTAAGAAAAATTAAATGTTCAGATTCTCAAGTAATGGAGAAATGCAAATTAAAACAACAATAAAATACATGTAAGACACTTAAACATTACTTATTTAATTATAAATATTTACAGTAGATATAATGTTCAGTGCTTGCAGTGGAATAATGTAATAGGCATGCTCAAACAAAAACGTAACAAAGCATCTGTGATCTTTGACCCACTAATTCTACTTCTGGGAATCTAAGCTAGTATAATTATTAGAAATACAGTAAAATATCTGTGTGCAAATATGTTACTCATTAAATGTTTTAAATCAAAATAATTTTTTAAAATGTCCAATAATAAGTTAGTATTTCCAGTAAAGTATGATCTAGCCACATAATAAATTATTACACACTGTTTTAGTTGAAAGGAGAATGTTTTTAAAGACAGGAAAGTTACTATTTTATAAGGTTAACAAAAAAATCAGGAAACTCAAATGAACTGGAAGTGCTATAATGATAGCAAAAAACAGTTTTATCTCATGTGTTGAGCATGTAGATTTTTCCTCCTTTATTTTTTAAAATTTTTTACATGCACTGCATTTTTGACTAAAAGATAATCTTCATTAAAAAAGAAATTTTAATTATCAGAAGTTTTTATATCTCATTATTAATTATATTGCAAAAGATTAGACCAAGTCATTTATATATTTATATCTGCACAGAATAATGAATAAATCTAGTGGGATTCTTAAAAAGTGAATAGTATGTTGCTACTCCTTGCTTAACTCTTCCAGTGGCTTACCAGGAGAGCTAAAATAAAATCTAAAGTTCCTAACATGGCCTCTAAAGCAATATAGGTTCTGCTCCTGCCTTTTTTCATCTTCTGCTAGCCCCCTCACTACTTATGCACTGGGTTCACTGTTTTTCAGTCCCCAGAAAATGCCAAACTCCATCTTCCCTCAGTGTCTTCAGGTGTGCTCTTCTTTCTGCCTGAAACTCTCATCCCTTTTCTTTTTTCTTAGCCAATTCCTTTTCAAACTTTAGTACTACACTTAGACATCACTGAGAAAGGCTTTTCCTGAACCTAAAATAAATCAGTTTCCTCCTACCATGCCCTTTCCTCATTCTTTTCAATTATAACACCTATTCTAATTTGGAAGAGAAACAACTTTAGAAGCCATTAGACAGTCTAAGGCCACACTACCTTGAACAAGCCCAATCCCATCTGATTTCATAAGCTAAGCAACGTCAGGCCTGGTTAGTACTTGGATAGGAGACCACCTAGGAAGACCAGGTGCTGTAGGTGTAAAAAATAAAAAAAAAATTTAAAAATTAAAAAGGTCATTAGAGATGTTTAAAAAACAATGAATCCAACTAGTTGAGTAAACAGTATAATAATCTCTTCCATGGTAAGTGGTTTACATGCTTTCCTGGATGTCTTAAACTGTTTACTTTGAGAACATGGTAGCCTCAGTATATGAGAATATACAATGTAAAAACTTTTTTTTTTTCAGTAAGGAAAAAAAAATGAGTGCATACAAAGGAAGATTTTGGGAACTATACTTCAGAGATAATCAAATAAATGAAGCAGGGGAAGTATTGAGAAAATCTGGAATCAGAGTGTCTTTCTCTTTACTTGAGATAAAATAAGATGGTGAGCTTAAATGCTTTTTAGTAATAGATTATTTTTACACCTTGAAGCACAAGGTTTCCTGCAGCATAAATAACTCTTGGTAAATTAAGATGAAATTGCAAAGTACATCGTAGATCCTCAGAGTGAATTCCACTGGCAATATGCAGTTTCCATATAACTCAAAACCAAAGGGATATACAATAACTGAATGAAGAATCAGTGTAATATTTGAATAGGAATATCAGCTTGTATTGAAGGGTTAAATGTTTCCAAATGTATGAGTATTCTAATGTAATCTTTCTTTTCTTCTTAAAAAAAGAAAAGAAAAAAGAAAAGCAAGAAACAGTAAATTCAAACAGGCCTGCGAGGTCCATCGTAGTTGTTTTCATTTCTTCTCCCACTCTTACCTTCCTATCGAATTTGGAGTTGGAAACATCTCGTTACTGCTATAGTCTAAGAGAGTTCTCTTCTTCAGAGTCAATGCTGAAAATTCATTCCACATTCATTTAAAATATATTTTAAGCACCTTTGCTGGCTCTAGGAATACGACGAGCAGAACACATTATTGTCCCTGTTTCAATTTGCTTACATTCCGATTAAAGAATCAGAAATTTTAAGTAATCAAATAAAATTAAAGAGAACATTATCATAAGTGCTACTGAAGAAACAGAAGTATGAGAAGGAAAATAATGTGTTAAGCTTGCAGAGCTCCTTAAGGTTGGAGCATGAAGGTCAGGTGTGTCAGTTATTAATGTATTGCCTCTGAGCTCTGAATAAACCCTTGGGAAGATGTTCTGGGCCCAACAACAGAAGTTCTTTAAGTATTTGTCCTTTAAAGTGAGCATGATGTTAAGCTTTCTCAGTGGAGGGTGCTTGGGAATACTGCAGAAAGAAGCTGCTTCCTCTGATTTCCATGGAATAGGAGGAGACAGGGGAAAGGTAGCTGATGGTGAGAGTGTGAGAGCATCCTCTACAGCTTGCCCAAATAACAAGCCCAGAAAATCTCTCTGTGACCTTGAAGCCTTGGCTGGTGAAAACCTTTCCTCAGCTCCCTGGAACAGAGTCTCTGCAAGACTGAACATCACAATGGTCTCTTTCCCTGTTAAATAATTTTCATACACCAATGTCACACACTTTGCAGTAATTTGTTCTGAAAACCTACCCCGAACTCCTAATGGCCCTTAGGCTCAGAAGGCCTTCTATCACCGCTGGCTGCCAAGCTCCTATTATATGGTCAGCTACCTATTGCTGAACATCCTCTCCCTCCTTCTGTATTCCAAGGGAGTTGCCTTTTTTTTCACCTAGCAAGTCCACACCATCTCTGGCCTAGTTACATCAGCGAACTTCTCTGCTCTCTGGTGGCCGAATCACACCTCCTCTAGTGAGGTATGAACCACTTCCGAGTGTTTCCTTCTGTGAATACTCATCTTCAGCCCTAGGAGACCATGTAGAATTTCCTTTTATGTCTCTTACAGTTATTCTTTTATCAGTTAATCTTTCTTTATATTAAACTTCCCCTATTTAACCTAATGTGTGTTTTCTATCATGATTGGATCCAGATTACTATAAGGTGTCCTCTCTGAAAGTGAAGAGTTAGAAGCAGCTCACCATGTGGAGGCTGGCAAAGAAGGTTTTGGGGAGATACTAATGTAGGAATACTTAGGCAAAGATCTGTTATATGGGAAGTAGCAGAGGTCAATGTGTCTGAAAGATACCGAGTGGTTAGGATATTGAAATAAGTGATATTGCAGAGAGGAAATGCCAATGAAAGAAAGAAGTTTAGTTATAATTCTAAGTGCAATTGAAATTTTTTTAAATGGAGTGTTGTGATAAAATTTTAACTGTAATAAGATTTGACTGGCTGCTGTATGGAAGTGGACTACTGTGAGTATATGTGGTTGATGAGGAAAGTAAAAAATCCTTTACTGGAGTCAAGTTACCTGAGTGAATGTCTGAACAATGATGCTTCAACTCTGAACAACGATGCTTCAACTCATGACCAATCAAATCTCTTGTCCTTCTAGGAACTTTCTTTTTTAGATTTAAATAGAACAACTCCACATAAGATCCTAGTGTTTCTGATCTCAATAAGACTGAAGACCATATAAAAATTTTGATTCTGTTAAATCTGAGACTGTGAAGACCAGAGCTTGCTCTTCTTACAGCAGAATCATATACCTTCCTTGGCTTATCGCACATCAGCCACCCCACACCCTGGAATGACACATTCTTTTACATATAACTATGTGTAAGATTTGCACTAGGCAAACTGTGCTTTAGGATCTCCATAAATCTACTTCCTAGGCTATTCTGTTCTATCCAAAAATCCTCATTCTTCTCCCATATGATTTAGAGCAAGTATGTTCTTCATTCTGTACACAAAGAAAGCCTTAAAAGGCTGAATTTTTCATAATCTTTAAAACTGGAACCTCATGATTTTGTAATCTACCTCTTTCATGAAAACACTTTGAAGTTATACTAAATAGTCCTCTTCATCATTACCTTACCTCTCACCATATTCTTTCATAGGTATGAATTCTTTCATATCTATTATCTCATTTGATAGCAGAATGTTGGAGATTGGAGTCAGGTCAATGATGATGAACTAATTTAAACTTCTCAATAAAGGAAACTGCAGCCAAAGGTAAAATACTTTTCAAAGTCACACAGCTAGAAACTGTTAGATTCACATCAAGAACCTTTGTCTCCCAATAGGCTTTACAGTTCACCTTCTCCTATGTTTTCCTTTCCTTAAAGGCTTATGTTAAAGTGAAGGCTATGCCTACTTCTCATATTTTGTAGAGCTTCTAACATAATGCTGATCTTTATTAGTCCTTGATGTTCTTTCCAAATAGGGAAAAGCAGAAAAAGCCAATTAACATCAGCCTCTTTTCTTCTCTCAAATTATATGACCACCTATATGCAAATGAAAAGTGCAGAAAAGGCGGATCAAAAAACTGGAGAGTGTGGAACATGAAGACTTCTTTGCCCCAAACTCCCTTGGAAGAGCATCACATTTGCTTAATGTGCATAGGAATCCCCCAGCAATCTTGCCAACATGCAAATTCTAATACAGTGATCTAAGACGGGACCTGGGATTCTGCACTTCTATCTAACAAGCTTCCAAGTGATGTAGATGCCAGGGTTCTGCAGACCACGCTTAAGAGTAGATTGACAAAGACCTGAGACCCTCAAAACCAGTGCCTGAGGGTGCCTTTCTGCGGGCAGCAGCTGTTCAAGCAGCATATAGGCAGATGAAACTCACTGTTGACAGTCTGAGAGAAACAAAATTGCAGGATTAGAGTTAAAAAGTCTTCTCTCATGTTACTTTTAAATGTCAATTTTTCTAGGCCATGATACCCCAATTTTTGGTCAAACACCAATCCAGATGCTATTGTGAAGATATCTTTTAGATATGGTTAAGGTTTAAATCAGTAGACTTTGAATAAACGTATTACTCTCCATAATGTGGTGGGCCTTATCTAATCAGGTGAGAGCCTTAAGAGGAAAGACTAAAGTCCCCAGAAAAGGAAGAAATTATGCCTCTAGACTGCCTTTCAACTCAAGACTGCAACATCAACCCTTGCTGGAATTTCTAGCCCGCTGGTCTGCCCTGCAGATTTCAGACTACCCAGCTACCACAATTGCATAAATCAATCCCTTAAAATACATCTCCCTCTCTGATATGTATGTATATAAACCTGTTGGTTCCATTTTTCCGGAGAACCAACAATTAGAGAATAACCGTTTCTGAGCATAAACCTTTTATCTTATTAAATACTGACAAATATGAAAAGGAAACAGAGGAAATACTAAAAATATTGATTATTCATTTATTAAATATATTTGAACACCTATTCTGTGCCAGGCTTTCTTTCAGGCTCTGGCAATATAGAAAGAAAGGAAGACAATCTCCCCGCCCTTATGCAGCATATATTCTAGTGAGGGAAACAGACAATAAATAAGTGTAGAAATAATATTAAGATAGATAGTGAGCAGTATCATGAAGAAACATAAAGTAGGGAAAAATGAAAGTAGATGGTAAGGGGCTCTCTGAGGAGGTAGTATTTTAGCAGACACTCTGCGATAATTCATGTTTATCTGACCAATGACATCTTTAAGTTTTCACTAGGATTTTCCAGACTTGGAATAAAAAGATAATATCTGACTTTAAGAAACTTACCTACAAAAGATAAAACACATGTACTCCCTAAAAGTGGGTGCTTTTATAAAAATTATACCAGATAGGTTAGACCAAACTGGAAAATAGCAAGAAGATAAACAAAAGTTGTATTGGATAAATCCTTTACACTAGATGAGCAGTGGCAGTGTATGTTGGGATTTAAACCTTAAAATAAGTTGTTTTTTGAACATACTAAATTACCTAATTTATTTTGCCTTCAGCAGTATTTCTTTGAAGATCTAATTTCAGCTCTCATATAACAAATGCTATCTAGCTATTGATCCTTCCAACTTTCAAGTCTCAACATTTGTTCTTCTGTTGTTTCTTTATGACTGGTAGCTATTAGGGCTGTCATTACACAGTTCTACTCTGATACCCATATAAAGTGCAATACATAAAAGAAAGCATTGTTTAAGAGGTTAGAGTTGATGCTGGTTGGCCCAAATTGCAATCTTCTCTACTTACCTCAACCTACTTATTAAGTCTGTGTGATGAGTTCTGCACATTTTTTGTTTTTGTTTGTAAGACTGGAATTTCCTTTGTGTATTAAATAAATAACAAAAAGTCAAGAGTAAAAAATATAAAGGTAGGTTCTAGCAAAATAGCTATTCAGAACACTATAATAAGAATATAAACCTTAAATATAAGCTTCAGGTGGATTTTAAAATTTGAAAGTAAATGTGCTTTGTGCATAATATAGAGTTTAATGAAAACCTGGTTTGAGAGAGGTGAAAGAGAACTAACTTTTGTCAAGGTTTTTATAAGTTCTCTCATTTAATCCTCACAATGTCATTGAAATTCTGGAATCTGGTTCTGTCTCAGGCCTGCGCAGCTATACATCCTATGTTCTTGCTCTATACCTTGTTGATTTTCCTAATTTGTGCGAGAATCATAACTGTTCTTCTGTGTCCACTCTAATTCCCCACCAATCAAGACAAAATGACCTTTAGAAAATGCATATCTCATCATATGACCTCCTGTGCTCAGGATTTAAAACCTTCCTCGGGCTTTCCATTGTCTCAAGGATAAAGGGAAAAATCCATAACAACATCCACGAGGCAAACTTTTTCTCCAGTCACATCTTCTTCCCACCCACATCTTTCTACTTCAACCACATGTTGGTTTTTTTTTATGATCCCTCCCACCAAAACAACTTGGCACGTGCCAGATTGTTTGCCTGAAATATTCTTCTTTTTTCTCTGAATCTAATTAACATCCTTCAGATCCTAATTCAGACATTACCTCATCAGGGTAGATAGATGAGGAATATAGAGAGGGCGATTATGGGAGGGAAGGCCAGTCATGATCTAGGGAAAAATAAGTCACCACTGTTCAATAAAAGTTGAAAATCCCTAAGCCCTATTTCTCAGTCTCCTTTGCAGTCACTTCTTCCTTTGTACACTTCTTCAATATTGGTGTTCTCCAGAATTCTGTCCTCAGTTTTCTTTTCTTTCCCTTCATGTGCTATTCATGAGTAATCCTATCCTTCTTCAAGGATATTTTAACTGCTATCTATCTGTCCACTGATACATCCCATTCAATGTTCATTCAATAAATAGTTACTAAAATCCTTGCAGTTTTCAAGTCCTATATTCAGAGCTAGAGATGAAAAAAATTACTTATATGAGCTCTGCTCTCAAAAAAATACTTTTGACTGAGAAAAACAGATAAGATAATAAAACTTATGGTATATGTGGTAAACACAATGATGAAAATACGCACAAGTTTTTTTTGTGGGGTGTCTAGCCCTAAATAGAGACTAGGTGCTGAATCTCAGAGAATGAAAGATGAGTTCTCTGGATTTGGTGATGAGGGACGTTGGGGTATGTGTATTTAAGAGAGAGCTTTCAGGGAGAGGGAGCACAAAAGAAAAGATCTTGGGGAAAGAATCAAGTACATCAGCATTGCTAGAGGTTCAAGACTGGAAAAAATGATTTAGGAGGCTGATGTGGAAAGTTAGGTATTAGAGCATGGGCAGCCCTAAAGTCCATGTAAATAACACTGGGCTTCATTCCATAGGTTATGGGTATAACTGAAAGATTGAAGCAGAACAGTTTCATAATCAGATTGTATTATATAAATGCAAGATTCTCATCAGTGTTGAGAATAATGAATGAAAATGGCTAGAGAGAAGACAGGGAGACTGTTGAATTAAAGAAGTAATACTGAAGTGAGATACTGACATGGATTTATGAAGCACTTCATTTTATCTAATGTAAGGCTATGGACCAGACCATAGGACACAACATTTCTTTTTGTATCACTAAGAAGGAATAAAAACTCTGCTAATCAAACTATAACAATACATTGATTGTGGCTTGCTGTGATGTATCCAGCTTTAGAGATATTAAAATGTAAAATCTGCATATATAGTTGATGAAATACAAAACTTAGAGGTTTCCAGTGTGAATAGAAAAAGAGAATGAAAGTCGTCAGGAATTAGGCTTCTAGTTTATGTGGTAGACTAGGAATTGATCCAGGTAAATTAAAAAGAAAATACAGAATGTGACCTCATTTAGGATAAAAATAATGATGGTTTTCATTTTTGGCTTATTGAGTTTGATGCTCTTCTGGGATATTTGCAGCTGAGAAATATAGTCCAAAGGACAGATAAAAGTCTGGGCTAGGGGTAGAGATTTGAAAATCATCCACATTTATGTTGGATATGCTTGGAATCATAATCGGGGATGAAATCTGACAGATGCAATGTGATGCTTAATAGCGATTACTAAGTGAAAGAAAGAAAGAAAAAGAGGAATACGAAAAACCAAATGTGTATACGTCACAGAAGATAAGGGAATAGCAAAGTTTTAGAAAGAAAATGATCATTAATATTAACTGAAAAAAAATATCTTGTAAGATAAAGACTAAACTGTTCATTGGGTTTGATCACTGGTGACATCAGCCAGAATAGCCTCTACAGAGTGATGAGGACAGAAGCTAGGTTGCAGGGGGTTGGAGGATGAATGTGGGATGAGGTAATAGACATCTGAGATGAAACCAATTGTTCAGTAATGTGCATGAGAGGGAAAGAGAAAATAGAGTTTGCCAGAAGATATATGATGAAAGAAAATCATTCCAGTGCAAGAGAATTGGAAAAGTTCTTAGATTTAAAGAAAGGAACCATTAAAGAAAAAAAAAAAACGCTAAGAGAGTAGGAGAAAACAAGCAGATGTTCAGGGAACCAAAGGATGGTTGAGATGAATTATTCCCAATAACTAATTTCCTCCCTAAAATAGGAGTAAAGTCTTTTGCTGAATGATTCCGGTATTAGGAAAGTTTCTGATTATCACTAATTAAAAGCATTTTCTAACTTAATAGAAAACTGTTCCTATGTTTTTATATGTAGGGTTAAATTAACCAAACTTTAAATAGCAAAGACATAGCAAAGATTGAGGGACTACTCTGATAGAGATGGATCTGGCAGATATACTTTATTACTCTCTAAATGCTGGGGTTTATTATATTTATAACATGCATAAACCATATACTGACAAGCCACCTCCTAGAACAATAACCCGGGGTTATTCCTGAACAGTAATAAGACAAAAATGACAGAATGGTAAAGAGGGCATTAAAAATGACTCATGCTTTTTTATCCTTTTCTTGTCACCTTTTACTACACAGAGTTTCAGATTAGATAATGTGATGAATACAATTATTTTACCTCCAGAGGGAGAACTAAGAAATGTTCAACAGTCTTCTGGAGTAATAATGGAGACTTTTAAAATTTCTAAAAATCTTTTGACTTCTTATCATGAAATATGAATAATCAGTTATTCACAAATTCCAAGAATAAAACAATAAAATGAATTTCTTAAATATAGTTTAAAATATTCTAAGATTTAAATACCTTATCACCCATGAAAATTTTGTTAGAAATGCATCCTCTTGAATTCTTGAAAATAATAACCACTCTGATATCTTCTGCTCCATTGAAAAGTAAATTTTTGTTTTATTCCTGACAGTGAGCAAAGTTCACATCATCAGAAAAAATAATTTTATTTTAAATAAATCCCTGCTGATTAGCAATGACCACATTAAAAGTGATGGTTTCCTATGTTCTTCAATAATTTATTTTATAATCAATTTAATTATTAAATTGGATATTTTATATGCAATAAAAGAACATTTTATAACAATAGTATTCAAAATCAAAGTGTTTTACAAACAATAGCTAAGTATTAATAGCAACTTCTATGTAAAAAAGGTTAAGGCTGTTTTTTTATATATATATTCAAGATCAGGTTTGAAAAATATGTTTTAAAGTAAATAAATAAATAATTAAAAAATATCTGTTTTAGCTGTTACAGATATTGGTTAAAGGACCATGGTTGAGAAGTTGCATTATTTAATCTATTGAAGGTGACAGCTGTGTATTACATGAATGTGTAGTTATGGACTTTTGAACATTTATTACTTGCTTACTAGTAAAATGGCTTTGAATAGTCCTCCACATAAGTACATATTTAGTCATTTCAGAAATGCATATTATTATTTTATAGACTTTGTACCAAAGCATCATAAAAGAGGTATTGTTTTCTCAGTACTGTTCTGGGGCCATGCCAGGTATTCACAAATAAGTGTTAAACATATTATTTACTAGTATGAGGTTTGAGAATTTACATGTTTACTAAATATGCTTTGCTGCCCCCATATAAACTCTATAACAATGTTATAGGTATATTTATCTAGGAAATTTTGAAAGAATGATTCCTATTCTGTTTAACCTATCTTTTACTTTTGACCTTGACTGTCTGCATGAAAAAATCTAATCTTGACAGCAGTCGATTACTTAATTCTCATCTCATTCCCTGCCTCCCCTTTAACTCTGATCTCAGAAAGATGTCTATACCTGTACCACTGGCATCCTATTTCCTAGTTCACAGTTAGTTTTCATCTCCTAAAGTACAGCCTTTCAAGATCTCACAGCATTGAACTAATTACCAGCAGAGTGCCTATCACCACATATCTCTTCAGTTTCCAAGTTTGTTTTATAGACTAAATATGCCTTCCTCACAATCTTCCCTTTCCTTTGTCTGTCATTCTTCTCTTTTTAAAGATCCTTCATTCTCTATACTGTAAAAATTATCTAAACTTTGTATTAACTTATTTTCATTTGTAACTTGGATCTGTTGAATAAATGACAAAAAAAATATATAGCAATTTTTAAGTGCTCCTAACATCATTGAATTTTAGAGTTGTAAAGAACTATACAGGTCATCTAGTGAGATTCTTCCTTTTCACAGATATGGAAAACTAAGGCAAGAAAAATCAAATGATCCTGATTCTACTATTGGTGAGTGACAATACTAGGATTAAAATCCAGCTCATCTTAGTACTCCATTGTTGTATTTATTGTTGTTATTTATTACAAAATGTTAGATATCCATTATTTTAATATACTGTATTTTATATAGCCTAAGATAAATTTAGTTACTGATGACACTTTCACAATGCTTTCTTGGGTCTGAAATTTCCCACATTCCCCTCCCTACCCTTAAATTTTCCTTGCCTCTTATGGTATGGGGAAGAGACAATGAAATTAAAGAAGCAATGAAGAAAAATGCATAATATATATTCTTTAATATATTTGAAGAATATCAGAAAAAGAAAAACAGGAATTAAAGTAGAACATTTTAATAAAATGAAAGAACTTTTGTTCTTGTTAATTCAAGAGTAAATCTTTATTTGTCCTTTTGCCTCAGATTCTTCCATCAATGTCTCTGGGATTTCTGTAGCACATTTCATAGTGTTGCTCATCAGCAGTTACAAATCTGATATCTGTGAGCTGTTCATGTTTGAAAGTATTAGGCTGGGTTTTCTTTCCATTCTGTAGTCCATTCTCTACTTTGAACCATAAATATCTTTCTATCTTGTGTTCTGGAAATGAATTTCTCTTTATAGAAGTTAAACCGATATTTAAGAGATCATAAGCTTAGAAAAAATAGGGAGAGACCTACAGAGAGAGTGGGAGAAAGCATTTTGTCTTTAACTTCATTGATGCCTGCAAATGTCAATTTTGCACATGTGTGGCTGGCTATAATAGTAAAAATTAATATAGAACCTCAAACAGTTAAAGTAAATTGCAATGGCATTAGCTGTACTGGCAAACTTTTCACTGATTTTTCTTTTTAATATTTAAGCATATAAAATTGAGTCAGAATCAAATTATATATTTATATCTTGACAAATGAATATTGCTAAGTAAAAAAATATAAACACAGTCATTTAAATTTGTGTTATTCCTTCACAGAAAACTATAAAAATCAGGATTTACTAAAGGCAATGGAAATCCATGATTGCTGTGGTCCAGTAAAAGTTTTGGAATTTAAGAAGCACTTAGTTGCTGCATTAGGCCATTTAGGATGTTTCAGCGTCTCAGTTGACTGTAATTCCAATCTGCTCAAGTGCCCTGTTAATGACCTTCTATCTCCAAGTAAGCAGAGGAATTCAATGTTTATGCTTTAACCAAAAAAAAAAAAAAAAAAAAAAAATCTCTACCACAAACAGATTGAAGGGCAGGTTCTTTTCATTCTATCTTTACTATGGCTGGAGAGAGTAAATTGTTACCACTACATCAATTGAGAGAGACTAACCTTCAGTGGCTCTTATTGAAAGCCCTCATTGACAAAACAAAATTAACAGATCCAGGTATGAGAAAGACACTTAAGTGTTTTTTCATTTCTTATTGTCTAACACTGAGTAATTATATTTGTAAAGTCTAAACAAGCAGTGAAATCTACCCATACTAACACTTTAACTTTGGTGACGTGTAGTAAACAGATAGGTCTCTAGGCTTTTTGTAGAAGTGTCACTCTAGTGTATAAATATATTCACATTTCTATTCAGAGTGAAAAAGTCCTAACATCTGGGGATGCTGTTACAAAGAAGTCCCGTGTGTTCAACCCCTATAGCAAAAATAATCTAGAAA
Organism: Rousettus aegyptiacus; assembly: GCF_014176215.1. NCBI lineage: Eukaryota > Metazoa > Chordata > Mammalia > Chiroptera > Pteropodidae > Rousettus > Rousettus aegyptiacus. The sequence goes on from NW_023416306.1 coordinate 101,360,259, forward strand.
CCCAAAATACACCAATATTTATTTGAATCAATACCAAACTAAGAAAGCAGCAAAACTTGTTTTAACTTCTCTTAAAGTAGAGAATAATCTATGACTGTTGAAATCTCATGTAAAAAGCCATTGCGTTTCAAAGACAAGTTGAGATATTGCACTTAATATTGTAAGCCTTTAATGTCAAGCTCTAGACATCTGATGTCATCTTTCTTTATAAGTATAAAAAACACATTTTGTATCTTCTAATATATTTATTTTCAGATGACTTGTTTCCAGCAATATACAATATGCTCTTTCTAACCTACAGGAAAAATATTCCATCTTATTTTGTAAAACATGATTTTGTATTCAAAGAGTCAAAAACCCTTGAGGCAAAATATCAGTAATAAAGACATAACGTCTTGCATTGTTTCAAGAAAATGTCAAAGAAAATATAAAATTCTATATTTTTTCTGTTACAATGTTTGTTCATGGATTTAAACAATGATATAGTATAATTTTGCTATAGTACAAATAAATACTCCTTTGAGTGCAACTAAGATTTATCATGTTGACAGCCAATTCACCCCATATATTTTCAAACAAACAGATAGATAGATGATAGATTCGATAGATAGATAGATAGATAGATAGATAGATAGATAGATAAATGATAGATGGATAGATAATCCTAACTGAAAGGATAGTTTAGATTAATGAATTATCTAAACCATTCAGGTCGGAAGAGAAGTAACTCAATCTTTTCACTGTGTTTTTTCTCTATACTACACATAAAAGTAAATCTTTAAAAATGCAAGACAATGAAAAAGAGATTGTCTCAAGAAAGCTTTACAGCAAATTACTACCCTAATGAACACAATAAAGGGTATTATGTGTAAAACTGCCAAATTTTCAGCTAAGACAAAAGGAGCTAAAGGAGAAAAGAAACAAGTAGCATAGGATATAACTAGGGAAGTAGATTTGGACCATATTTAAAAATGCCTTGCATGTGAAATTTTTGAGGTTTAGATTTTATTTTGTAAGTCATATGGAAATTAATGGTGGTTTTCAAGCTGAAAAGTTATTCTTGGCTTTGATTCTTCTGTCTCATATTCTACCAGTAAATAATAAGTATCATGAAGAAAATGTCTGTATGGTTTAAAGAGTTTCATTAATATTTTAGAGGAAGTGGGTATTATGATGGTCGAGGGGAGGATTTCAGTAGAATTGGGAGAAAAAGGAAAGCAAAGAAAGGATATCCTAGCAGGAAAGGTGGCTTTTGCAAAATTTCATGAAAGTGAACAAGTATACATTTAAGTAATAAGAACCAGAGGTGGGCTTGAGTCTTTCAGTCACACTCTAGAACATAATGGTTAAGAACACAAACTTTGGAGTCACATACACTTGAGTTCAGATTTCAGCACTAACGTGCTCTAGCTGAATCATTTTGAGCAAGTGTTATATCAGACTGCTTAGGCTGCAGGCAACAGGAAAATATTTTGGATGATTTATACCAAATAAAGAAGGAAAAAAGGAAGGAAGGGAGGGAGGGGTGGGGAGGGGAGGGGAGGGGAGATGTGGGGAGCAGAGGAGAGGGGAGTGGAGAGGGAGAGGAAGAAGGAAAGAGAGAGAACGCCTGGAGGGAGACAGACAGAAAAGATAAGGGGTGGGGGGCATGGAGAGGGAGAGGGAGAAAGAGAGAAGGGAGGAAGAAAGAGAAGAGTAGGGAAGAGAAAGAAAGGGAAGGGAAAGGAAGAAATGAATTTATCCACAGATTTGGGATAATGAAAGGATCAAAATGGAATCTTGTTCCTGCGGCAGGAACCTGGAATCTCGGAGGTTTATGGCAGGAACTAATAAACATTCTCTCTGTATTTTGCCAGCATCAGTCTCTATTACTACTTTCAAAATTTGTATCCAGAAAGAGTATCTGAAAAGTCTTGCTTCATTTTTTGGCTGTAGAGTACAAATCACCTTGAGTGACAGGCCTTCTAGGCTATGATATTGGGGAACTATTACCAGAAGATGAGGAAATTAGTATCAGGTGACCAAATTAGTAAATTTGCATTACCATTACTACAAGTAACTTATCCTTACTAAGTATCCATTTCTTCATCATAGTAATGGGGATAATAATAGTATATACTCCAGAGGGCTGGGATAATCAACTGAGACAAACGATATAAAGTGCTTAACAATTTCTTGCAAAAACTACATAACCAGTGCTATTAGCAAGTTTTAGTATGAGGAGTATTGCAGGTAATCCTCATCCTTGCTGAGGATTGAGATCAGATTATATAAAAATGCAATGAATGTTAAGCTAAGTATATGTATACAACTTGGATATATATACAACTTGATCAGTGTTCACAAACTAAACATACCTCTACTTCATGCAAATCAAAACTCAAAAATCTCCCCCGCCTGCATGGGGCATGTTTTAAGCATGAAAACTCATTTGCAAAAATAATGTTTAATAAAGATGAATCTGTCAGTGAGATGCAGAATAAAAACAAACTGACAAAACTTGATATTTGGATAAAGTTATATAAACTTTAGACTGAGTAATATAAAAACAGTTTCGAGTATGGGTAACCAAGAATGAGGATGCCATAAACATTATTGAATTTAAGAAAGAGATCAAATTTTGGAGGGAAAATAAATTTATGTGTTTTTAAAAATATTTTCTTACTATAAAACCAAACATACACTCATTGTAAAAAAAAAAAAAAAAAGGAAATATAATAAACAGGAAGTATAAAAATTACCAAAAACTACTTTTTAACCTATGGAATATAATCTCCCAGAGTTCATTCGTTCTCTCTCTTTCTCTCTCTCTCTCTCTCTCTCTCCCCTCCTCCTCCCTCCCTCCCACGCTCACTCGCACACTTGCTCACTTCTCCATGTATTTAAATTTATGTACACATATGTTTTTACAAATATGCTATTACATGCACTGTGTCATTGCCTACATTTTTCACTTAACATAATATAAACTTAGCATAAACTTAGCATAAATGTATCAGTAACATCTTTGTACATCACAGTTTTTCTGTAACTGTATTTATTTGGCTGTATGATATTTTATTGTATGAATATGCCCTTATTTTTAAACAATCTCCTTCTGTTGCAAAATTACATTATTTCTGATTTTCATTTATATAAATAATGCTGTTAAGATATATATTTATATATACATGTATGTGTGTATATATATGATATCAATCATACATTTTTCCCCTAAAATATATACTGAGAAATGAAATCACTAGGTTATTTTTACTGTACCATTTTAAAGCATTTGGTAGATACTACCAAATATAATTTCAGAAAAGTTTTGTCAAGTTACTTTTTTGTCAACAATATATGAGTGACCACTTCTTACATTCTTGCCAGTAGTCTATTACAATTTTTAAAATAGTCTTTGACAACTTTATAGGTATACATGACATACCTTTTTCATTTTGATTTGTATTTCTTTGATAACTAGTAATTTTGAACACTTTATGCTTGTTAATGTTTTCTTTTTCATTTTGTGCATTTTGTTTGTGTCTTAACATTTATTACTGGAGTATATATTAATTTTAGTTTTAGACATGTAGACTTAAGAGTAAAAGCAGAATGATGGAGAAGTGACTAATAAGCACTTGGAGATAGTTTGATGGACTTGTGAGAGGGCTCAGCAAAAGAAATGTGAATTTAGCCTTAACACAGAACAGAAATAGTTAAAGCCATTAGACATATATTTTATTAAGTACATAAAAAGAAAAGAGTAAAGGGCCAAAGACATTCTTGTAAAATATTCACAGCCTTAAGTACAAAATGAATGAAAAGGAGTCAAAGAGGTAGATGGGGAATGAGGACAGGATTGTGTATGGAAACATGGGAAAATGTTTTTCAAAAAGAATATCAAATGTTACAGAGAGGAAGAATTAAAAATACAAAAGTATGCTGATTTGGTAGTAAGAGGATCATAGATGACCTCTGAGAATGAGGTGGCCAACAGCAGAGCTTACTGTTGAATGTTTTCTTACTTTTAAAGTTTCTTACTTCATTGGCTGTGACATTATCCTCTGTGGCCACATGCAGTTGTCACAACTGGACAATGATGAGTTTGATGGAAAGATGCCAAGAGTAAGAGACAAAATCTCACTCCCATCCAGGGAAAAGTTTCTGACATTCAAAGACCTTTAGCATGAGTATCCATTAAGCCTTTGAGAGGCTCCCTTTGCCTTTCTCATGGGGGTTTGTTACCCTCCTGAGGCTCGCAACTCAGCAGTTGCATCCTCTACCTACCATTCAGGTGGAGGAAACCAACAATTACTGCTTTTCCCCAGTTATTTAGAATAACACTAGGAAAGTTCAATTTCTAAGTCATACACCCACTTTCCCTGTGTCATTGCTATATTTCTGTCTTTCTTTGTTTCCTTTTTTTCTTCTCTTTTTATATTTCTCTCTCTTTCTTTCTCTCTCTCTCTTTTTAAATTTAGTGCCTATAATTAGTAACTAAATAACTCATATGGAAAAAATACAAAAAATCCAGGTTTCTGAAAAATTCCAGAAACAGCTTAAGAACTTTTTGCATATAGCAGTGGCAATTGCTCCTCTGTTATTCCATATTTCTTCATCCACTCCGTTTCTGAAATTTAGAATTTACATTATGTATCAAAAAATACATGCTCAATCTGAATTCAAATCCTGCTTGCTACTTAATAGCTCTGAAATCCTGGAGAAGTTACCTGAACATTCTTGGCCTCAATTTATTTATAAAGTGGACATAAAAAATTATCTCACAGAGTTATTGGGAGGAAATATGTAAATTGCTTAGCACAAGGATTGCACTCATCAACCATCAGTTTCTTTTCTCATGAGAATCTATCTGAAAATTCAAATAACAGAGGCCTAAGTATTGAATTATGTCAAAATAGTATCATAATGCATAAACAATTTTTAAACAGTCTCGTTGCTTAAATTGTATAATATATTCAGTCTCTTAATTTATAGTTTATATCCCTCTTACATTTTTAAGTTTTAAAACAACTCTCAACATTTTTCATTCTCGTACTCTATAATATTTATATACATGAGATTTTGAACAGTCTTTTGCTCTTCTAACAAAAGCTTCTAATGGATTTGAGTTCTAAAAGTATACTGAAATTGTCAACTATAGTGTCAGGCATGGTAGCAAGAATTATTCCTACTTCTCACGCAATACTCCCCATGGAATCAAAAGGAAACTTTAACCTTTCAAACTGCAATACTATGCCAACCTAAAATAATATTAATGGTGAATATAGTGAAGTTCATTCATTTTTAATTTACTTAGGTCATATACCTAACTACAGATAATTGGTAGCTACAAGTAAATTGATCATGGAATGCTATAGTCAAAGTCAAATGGATGAACTACAAAAAGTGATCTTGCAGTCCAAATCCGAATGCTGTCCTAAAAGTATAAGGCTGAATAGGAGCAATTTGGGAGCAAGGTGGGTTCACTGTATATAGGTGCAGCCAGCATCTGTTCTCTTGGTCTGTTTTTGCTCTTTCCTACACTTTGTAGGGTCGATAACGTAATTGGAAGGGAGTCTGCCTCAATCCATAGTGAGTTTGTACTCAGATTTGTTGTCTGAAATGTACTGTCACCTTAATTTTGAAAGTAAGGTAGAAAAGAAGAGTTAGAAATCCAAAGTAACCCTGAAGCTGCATGCAGAAAAAAAATAACATGGATGAGAGTCTCCTTAAACACTTAAAGTGGATTGGTGTCTCTCCCAAGCAAAATCAACAAAAGAAGTGTAATGACAGTAAGTCTCAATACTGTGAACTGCACTTTCTTGATCTTTGAGAGCATATCAAGAAACTTTATTTTTGTACTCCATAAAATCAGCTTAAGAACCAGGTTGAATTCAATCTTGCAATTTATTATAATCATCTATCTCCTTCCCAAGAATAAACATTCTTTATAAAAGAGAAATTTTCTGTCCCTCTTCGTGTATATGTTATTAGCATTTTATAAGTTGACAGAAAGTATATCTATTTTATAGTTTCTATTTTCTTTAAGGTAGGGTCTTGAAATAAATGTTTGGTTTATTTTTCATTCACCAAAATACCTTACTCTCTCTGTATCTTATAGTGGCTCCCTTTTTATAATGAAATATGTGGTAAAGTTTGATAGGATAAACATTGCTCAGCAATCAATGAATTCATAATAAAAATCTGGGAAAAATTATAGAGGAACTGTGTCTGGAACTAATTATGAACGAAAGGTGGATTTTATGAGTGGAGGAGAGAATGAACTCATTATCAGTAGGGAAATGATAGAAGGGAAAGAGAAGAGGGAGAGAGGGGAAGAGAGAAGAAGGCAGAAAGCAGAAAAGAAAGAAGAAAATGAACACACACATAAAGACAGAAATATGTATATGGCGATGTTTAGTGGAAAGAAAAGCACCTATTTAAACTAGAGCAGAAATTTTATTTTAGGATTTATCTTTTATTTATAGATTAAACTGGAGAAGGAAAGAAAAAGCCTTCTAGACTACCTTCCAAATAAAATATAGGGCACTCAATTAAATTTGAATATGAGGTAATCAATGTCTTTGTTTTTGTTTTGGGGAGTATAAGTATAGCTCACAAAATACAGGCCATCTATTGGCCATGCAATATACTTAGGCCCTCTCCAAAAATTTGTTTTTCATCTGAGATTCTAATTTACCTAGGCCTCTGTATTTAATCTGGCAACCCTAAATAGAGCTGGGGAAAAATCTTGTTAATGTCTTTTTAAATTAATTATATTATATAAATATATACATTTCTAATGGAATTATATTATGGTATTTATTTCAGTTCTTGCATGAATGCCATCAGAATTTTGCTTTATCATTGATACAAGGATAACTCGTTTTCTTTTTATTTCTTTACTTAGAAAAAATATACAATTTCAAGAAATTGTATATTTTTAGATTATGTATATGTTATATTGGGATTATGCCATGTCCTAAAACTACTTTTTTATAAAGGAAACTGAAAGCTCAACCAAAAAAATCACACCATGCAAAAAATGTAAGGTGATTCTGGGATTCTGAATTTTTTTGTGTGTTTAAGCACTTTCTTGAAAATGAAAAGAGATATTACATGAATAGCACTTCATCTCAGAAGTGAATTTTGATAGAGCAGGTATATAATACTATTAATCACCTCGGTGGTGTTATAATACAGGCTTTCAAAGTCAACTTCCTTGATTTAAGTAATATCATTTAAAAGGCTACTTGACTATCAACTAGCTCTTACCAAATAATGTTTTCATTAGAGAAATTGGAGGAATAGTTCACAGGACTTTCGCAGGTGCCTGTTCACATTCCAAGTGGATATCAGTGCTTCCTATTTTCATGTGGTCTCTGATGTGAAGAGGACTGAACAGAAAATTTCATAAGTCCAAGCAAGAAGTTTAGCATTTGTGTGTCTCTGGTTATCCTGCAATAGAAAGATTATTTATATTGTACTCTCCCGGAAAGACTCTGAGGACTGCAGCCCCACAATGATGTGATTATGCCATGCCAGCAAAGTTCCCTGTCAGTAGCGAAATAGTCATCCCATCTCCTACTACCCTAATCTGAAATTGTGAGGTCAATTCTGAAGACAGAGAGTAAAGGCATATATATGTTGTCTCTAGATGACTACTGTTATGGTATATTGAAATCACAGTGTAGAGAGAAAGTTTTTCATTTTTTCATCATTTACACAGTGGCTTAGCATATTACTTTACTTATAAGGGTGAACCCAAAGTGTCTCTGGATAAAAGGAAGAAAGGACAGCATCCCAAGAAAGACCATGTTGCTCTTGAGCAGAGAGGAGAGGAAAGGAAAGGCCTAAACAGACTACTGGAATGAGAAGAAATGGGCTTATAGAGTCTGCATAAACCATTGCAAAAGACGTGAGTTGGCTGGGCATCCACAAACATCAGAACTCTCAGTCATGCCTTACTACCCCCTCCAACTCCATCTAACCTGTCATCTTTCCCAGGCCTTTTTGTCCTTGATCCTCATCTCATTTCTTCCTCTAGCATACTACAACAGAAAGTAAGCAAATAACCATGCTAAAATAATTCTTTACTGTAATCATTAAGATCACAGAGATAGCAAATCAGTATTTAAATTTAAACCCAGGACTGTCTGACGCAAAGCACACTATTCTATCCTGCTGTAGAGAAGGAAGATAAGGAATGTGAAATACTATGGAAAGGATTCTGACAGTATGTCTCTGATATATTCATTGAAATTTATGTATTTGATTTACATTTATTGAGCATCTAGCCAGCTTTAATTTAAATTAGAATTAGTCTAAATTTTTAAGAAAATCTATATACATAAATTTTAAAGGAGTAGTACTTCTGAAGTCATATGTTGGTTTTCCTTTCTATATCAGTCCTTCTCTTTATATTACTTTATAGTACACTTCATAGTCTTTTTACTTCTATTTACTCTATAACTTTCACCAATTCTACTATATATATATTTTTTGACACTAGTTCTATAATAAGAACTATAAGCTGTTTCTGTTTCCATTTTTTTACATCATTGTAGATAAAACTTTTCCAATAATAAATTTGGGTTTTACACAAAATATAATAATATTTCCAGGTTTTCTGTTTTATTAATAAAGAGCTTTAAATTCTGCTTCTGAGAAGCACAGTCTTTTAAATGTAGGCCCACCTTCATCCTAGAAATGAAGACCTATCCTCTGAGTAAGACTAGAATTTCCCCCTAAAATACCAACTATCTCCCTGGAAGTGCCTCAGTCATTCTTCTCGGTGACTTTGACCAAGTAACTTAAAATTTTTAGGTAACAGGTAACTTTTACTCCTTTGCAACCTGATAGTGTTGACTGTATCTCTTTATTTTCAGGCTTGTGTATTGACTTGGAACACTTTAATTTTCCTATTTCTTATCCTCAGCTGTAGTACAGGTGCTTGATCTTCTGGTCTACTTTGTTTAGAACAGTCAACCATATCCTCTTGAATTAACCGTCTTAGTGGTTAACATAGTACACATATTCCAGCCGCCTTTTCTTTCTTTTCAATATTGCATCTGCTCTCTGGTCTCTTTTTTTCCCCTTTCCTTTCCTTTTCTACAGATTTTTTTTCTGAAAGAAAAGTTTCACAGGATATCTCTGATAGCTCTCTTGAATTTCAGTGTTAGTAAATAAGGAATCATTATAGCCTCCAGCTTATAATTACTTTCTTAATAGAAACCTAATTCTTGGCTGTTAGTATTTCTAGCTCATTTATTTGACATTGGTGAATAATTTGCTTCAATATAAAAGAAGCTGAATATTTTGTATTCTTGTTTGTCTATAAGAACTGAATATTTAGTTCTGCAGGATTTGACATATCACCATATGTCTTTTTTTCCATAATTCATATTATTTGTCTGTTATGTTGTTGCTATCTAGCCTTAGAGTTAAATGTACAGCATGTCAACATTTTTAAAAAACACTTTCATTGAGTTATAATTCATTGGCTGTAATTCTCCCATTTAAAGTATATAGTTCAATGGATCTTAGTATATTCTCAGATATATGTAATTATCACCCTAGTCAATTTTAGAACATTTTCATTACACCTCAAAAAGAGACCCTATAGCTATTACTCCCTCCCCAACACACACACCAGCATCCCCTCCTCATTCATCTCTCACTTTCAGCCCTAACTGACCACTAACCTACTTCCTGTCTCTACAGATCTTATTCTGGACTTTCAAATGAAGGAAATCATATAATATGATTCGTGACTAGCATCTTTCCATTTAGGGTAATGTTTTTAAGGTTCATCCAGGTGGACACATGTATCAGTACTTCATTTATTTCTATGATTAAAAATATTCCATTGTGGGGATATACCACAATTTGCTTATGCATTCATCTTTTGGTGAACATTTTGGTTATTGCCATCTTTTGGTATTATAAATAATGCTACTATAAATGTTCATATATAAGTTTTAGTATGGATATATGTTCCTGTTTCTCTTGGATATATATCTAGGAGTGGAACTGCTGGATCACATGGTAACTCTATGTTTAATTGCTTGAGGAACTGACAGACATACTGTTATCTAAAGCAGCTGCACCATTTTATATTCCTAGCAGCAGAATGTAAGGACCTCAATTTCTCCATATTGGCACCAGCACTAGTTATTATCTTCCTGGTCACCCTGATAGGTATGGAGTGGTTTCTCATTGTGGTTTTGATTTGCATTCCTTTGCTTGCTAATGTTGTTGAGTGTCTTTCCTATTCATGTTAGCCATTTTTATATCTTCCTTGAAGAAGTGTCTATTGAAACCTGTTATCCATTTTTTAATTGGGTTTTTTTATCTTTTTATTATTGAATTGCATGGGCTATTTACATATTCTAGATACAGTCCCTTATCAGATATATGTGTTGAAAATATTTCCCCCATTCTGTGGGGTGACATTGGTTAACAAAATCCAGTAAGTTACAACAGTATATCATATATATTTTTCATTGTATGTTCACTGCCTATAGTTAGATTTCTTTTTGTCAATATATATTGGACCCCTTTTACCCCATCTACCTTCCCTCTCCTCACTACCCTCTGGTAACCACTAATCTATTGTCCATGTCCATGAGTTTGTTTGTTTGTCCAGTTTGTTCATTGCTTTTAGATTTATATCCCACACAAAAGTGATATTGTGGTTTTCAACTTTTTCTGTCTGGCTTATTTTGCTTAGCATGTTTTTCTGAAGGTTCATCCATGTTGTTGCAAATGGCAGTATTTCATCTCTTCTTATAGCTAAGTAATATTCCATTGTATATATGCACCACATCTTCTTTATCCAGTCATCTATAGTAGGACACTTTGGTTGCTTCCATGTCCTGGTAGGTGAATAATGCTACTCTGAATATCAGTGTGCATATATCTTTTCGGATATATGTTTTCAAGTCCTTGGGGTAAATATCCAGTAGAGGGATTGTTGGATCATATAGTAGATCAATTATTACATTTTTGAGGAACCTGCACACTGTTTTCCATAGTGGCTGTACCAATTTGCAGTCCCACCAGCAGTGTATGAGGGTTCCTTTGTCTCCAAATCCTTTCCATCACCCATTACTTATTACTTGACCTATTGATAACAGCTGTTCTGTTATCACAGGTGTGAGATGGTTTTGACTTGCATTTTCCTAATAGCTAGTGATTTTGAGCATCATTTCATATGTTTGTTGGCCATTTTTATGTCTGCTTAGGAGAAGTGTCTGTTCAGATCCTCTGCCTATTTTTTGGTCAGATCATTTGTTTTTTGTTGTTATTGAGTTGCCTGAGTTATTTGTATATTTTGGATATTAGGCCCTTATCAGAGGCATTGCTTGCAAACATATTTTCCCATTCAAATGGTTGTCTCTCTACATTGTTGATGGTTTCTTTTGCTGTGCAGTAACATTTTAGTTGGATATAGTTTTATTCATTTATTTTTGCTTTTATTTCCTTTGCCTTGAGGTCAAAGTCATAAAATCCTCTTTAAATCCAAGGTCCATGAAACCTTTTAGTTTCTGTGTTTTCTTCTATGAAATTTATTATTTTAGGTCTTATATTCAGGTCCTTAATCCATTTCGAGTTAATTTTGGTGTGTGGTGATAGACAACAGTCTAGTTTAATTCTTTTTCAGGTGGCTTTCTAGTTTTCCTAGCACCATTTATTGAAGAGGCTTTCCTTTCTCTACTGTATGTTTTTGGCTCCTTGTTGACAATTATGTGCCCATATAAACATGGGTTTACTTCTGGACTCTCAATTTTGTTCTACTGGTCTGTGTGTCTGGTTTTTTTGCCAATATCATGCTGTTTTGATTATTGTCATTTTGTAGTATAATTTGAAGTCACGCAGAGTGACTTCATTCAGGCTTATTCTTTTTTCTCGGGTTAACTTTGGCAATCCCCAGGGTTTTTTGTGCTTCCGTACAAATCTGATTTTGAAATAAACTTCAAAATTAAAAAGGTAAAGAAAGATACTGAGGGACACTTTCTAATGATCAAGGGAGTCATACACCAAAAAGACATAATACTTATTAATATTTATGTTCTCAATCAGGGAGCCCCAAAATATATAAAGCAATTACTGAGACAACTAAAGGGAGAAACAGATCAAAACACTATCATAGTATACCCCACTGTCAGATATGGACAGATCATCTAAACAGAAAATAAGAAAAGAATATACTTAAATGATACATTAGACCAACTGGACATAATCGACACTTACAGAGATTTTTATCCCAAAACAGTTGCTTATACATTATTCTCTAGTGTATGTGGAACATTCTCAAGGACTGACCACATACTGGAACACAAAGCTAACCTCAACAAATATAAGAGAATTGAAATCATACCAACCATATTCCCTGATCATAATACTTTGGAGCTGGAGATCAACTGTAAAAAGAAAGTGGGAAGAACCACAAATACATGGAGATTAAACAACATGCTACTGAAGAATGACTGGGTCAGAGAAGAAATAAAAAGAGAAATAAAGAGATACATGGAAACGAATGATAATGGTAGTACAACATATCAAAACTTTCGGGACATGGCAAAGGTGGTACTAAGGAGAAAGCTGATGGCATCTTTCGAAATGCAAAATATTTTATTTTGATTTTGTTCAGTTTATATTTTTTTCTTTTGTTACTTATGCTGTTGATGTCATATTTAATAATCCTTTGCCAAATTCCAGATTGAAATTTTATTCCTTTGTTTTCTTCTATGAGTTTTAAAATCTTAGCTCTTAACTTTTAGGTTTTTGATCCATTTTGAGTTAATTTTTTTTTATATAGCATGAGGTAAGAATTCAACTTCATTCTTTTACATGTGGATATATGGTTGTCTCAGCACCATTTGTTGAAAAAACTATCCTTTCCCCATTGAGTGGTCTTGGTACTTTTGTCCAAAATTAGTTGACCATAAATGTATGAGTTTATTTCTTAACTCTCAATTCTAATCCATTGATTTATATATCTGTTCTTCTGCTAGCTAACTACACTGTGTTGATTACAATTTCTTTGTAGTAAGTTTTTAAATTTGGGAAGTGTGCGTCCATATACTTTGTTCCTTTTTTCCTAAATTGTGTTGGCTGGTCTGGATCTCTTGCAATTCCATATCAACTTTAGAATTGCTATGCCAATTTCTACAAGGAAGTCATCTTGGATTTTGATAGAAGTACTGAATCTGTAGATCAGTTTGAGAACTAGTAACCTCTTAACAATACTAAGTTTTCTGATCTGTGATCTATGCTTCGCATCTTTGTCAACTATATTTCTTTAGATTTTTTTTCTATTTGCTATTTCAAATGCACCTGACATGCAGTCTTATAAAAGTGCAGCAGTATTTTATTTCAGTGATACACTTCCTCTCTTCAAGGCTGACTTTATAATGAAATTGATTTATAAATGTCCCTAGTTTGGGGTATGAAGAAAACAACTGGGCAGAGTACTACTTATAAAAATCCAACTCCACCCCTTTTACCCAGAAAATTTTGTATGCTGAAATATTTTGTGTGTTATATTACTAGCTATCCATATGCATAAACAATCAAAAGTGTCTACCGGTTACCTAACATTGTTATTTCATTTTAGTACTTTCTTGCACGTATGTGTAAGAGTTACACATATGTAAGTTACCATATAATTAGATGAGGTTTTATTTCAAAACTATTGTTCAGTCGATGTTTTATAAAATTTACTATTATGAAAGTATTCTACAGATTTTGCACATTCCTAAACTCCACAATACTCTTTTCCCTATGTAAATTTCTCATGTGTTCACTTTTATATTGTGCTAGATTTAATTATTTGGTATTATATTGCCAGTACCTGCAGAAGTAAAACTTGAAATTGTGGATTTCACGTTTCCATGGTTTATTCATGAGCTTAATATGTAGTTGAGTTTCTCAATTGTAACTCTGAGAGCATTGTAGCATGCCCACTTTTTCATTAACCTGACACGTAAGTGTGAAATTATATGTACTACTTGTGAGCCATCCATAGATGGTCTGAAACATACCAGAGAGATCAGAAGGAAAAATGATGGTTTCACACATTGTTCAAGATTGTATTGCAGCTAATGGCACTGGCAAAGTTGGTGGTCTGGGAATTAAGTAAGAATCAATCCACAGCTCATGTGTTTGCATACAGTAGTTCTCAATGAGAAATCCTAAGTGGTCACTTGAACTTTTGTGGCAAAGAGCCAAAGTCTTCTGTAAAATGTACACAAGCAATTCTTGCTGCCTTCAGCAAGCATAAATCTTATACTAAGTGAAACATTTTCCCTTTTCCCTCTCTGAGGAAATGCTAAAATGATTTTTCAACACCCTATAATACATTCATATAATAGAAAAAAAAAGATATAAATAATGATGAAGGCCAATTCTCATGTCACATAAATGAATGTGAAAAAGAAACCAGATGAGATGACTGATGTATCTCTTTTTAATGCAGGCTTATGTTTAAATAATTACATCTCAGTTGCTTAAAATGTTTTCTTCGACTCTGACTTGAAAAGCAGCTCCAAATTCTTTTATTTAATTTTAGCCTTAAATAACTGTGTTGTTGTTGATAAAAGATCAACTTAAACTGTGGGTTTCCTACTACATTATCTAAGTAAATACAAGTTACAAAACCCACTTACGTGCAGAGAATAGATAAACAGGCAAGTTTTGATCTAATCTATAGTTCTTTGCTCTTTTTAAATGTCTCTAACAAAGATCAATTTAACTTCTTGAGTTACTTCTTTCAACTCTTCTGACTACCCTTGAGTAGCTACTTCAATGTGATAAACAGTTTAGCATAACCCTTTCAGACACTGGTCCTGCACTTTTCATTGTATATGTTGATCTTCTTTTGGAAAGCAGTTCAGATTTCAAATCCAAATGACAAATCCAAGTAGAGAAATTTATGTTTTATTATTGTAAAGGAAAAAGTAAATGAATAATTGAAATGTATTATTTAGGGGAAATTTTTTCAAAACCCAAAATGTTGGGATTTACAGTAAATTTATATACTATTGCATGAAATAAGTAATTGCACAAAGTATTGACTTGTCCCATAATAATATGGACCTTTACTCCACAGCATTAAATCTACCCAATTTCCTCATCTGTGAAATTGGAATGGTAATAACCCCTAAATAATTGTATCATGATGAGTAGTAGGCAAGATAGTAGACAAAGTATAGTATTTTTATTTAGAATATCATATCTTATGCTTTGGACTTCTTATTAGAAAAGATAGCTGTAATCTTAGAATATATTTGGTAGTAAACTCTTACAGCATTAAACAGGCTGATAAATTTTACTAAAGGGATTTAACACAAAAGCAATTTCGAAATTTGTAAAAGAAACAAATGCTACATTAAAAGGTAGATATATTATGCAATCAGAACTAGTAGAAAGATAACCTTATCTGCAAATTAAAAGAAAAAAACATGCAAAAGCCAATAAATAGGAATGTCATATGCTAGCCAAATATTGGCATCTAATTATTACCTCATGCCATACTTTTTCTGCATAAAATTCTCCTGTTTTCAATCTAAGTCTCATCTTCTCTGATACCTCTCTGATTCCTGCTTCCACTTTCAGTTTAAAAAATTATTTAGCTAATCACCTTTTATTAATCTCTGCTGTATACCAGACACCACTGAAGAACTCACTGCTTTTCCTAGAACACCAGAAACACAGACAAAGCATAATATGACAAATCCAAAACCCACAGATATACAAAAAGCCCGCGCGTGCATGTGCGTGTGTGTGTGTGTCACACAAAGGAGAGTGCAGTCAGATGTGAGAACCACCAAGGTAGTGACTTGGCACAATTGAGATAATAAATAATCTTAAACACAAGTTGGCTCACTAGTCAGGAATCCAGACTAGAAAAGAAAGGCCTCACTCTCTCATAGCCTCCTGATCTGGAACACAAAGCTCTACATTGATGTTGATGGAGAAATGGGCCAGGAAGCCTGCATTATTTCAGTTCACAGTCCTGTGGCCAGAACTAGTCAAAGTCGTTCCACACCCCTTCACCTCCTACTCCCCTACAAGACGGCTGAGAAATACAGACAAATAAATTTAGTGTTTGTTAAATATTACTGTCTCTACCACAGAATGTTTTAGGAAGGAGATCAATGTAAGCTAGGCCTTAAAGATTGAGTCAGATTTTGATAATTGGAATTGTGAGTAAAGGACATCACATGTAGGGAAGAATGAAAGCACAAATGCAAGAATATCTCATGGTATGTGATATAGAAATATTCATTATTTTCTCCATGGCTGAGACTAATAGTTATTCGGCCAGCATCTGTTCTCCTTTTTTTTTTTTTAATATATAGTAATAGAAGTTTTAGCTGAGCGTGTGTTAATCTATCTAAAGAATTCATTGTGTAGTCTGTTTTGCATTTAGGTGGCACCGTGGGAGTAAGTTCTTAACTATGAAATGTGAGAGGAATTATATGTGTAACATCCAGGATGTGCTCCTAGAGTGAAGGAGTATGAGTATGTCCTCCTTCTCTCTCTGCCTTCCATCACACTGGCCTACGGACACTAGGAAGTCATTTTTATCATGTGTATGAGAATGCACTCTAGGAAGAGTGGAGCAAGAAAATGGAAATAGCAAGAATCCTTGATAGCATCAAACTGTCATACCTTTCCTTTCTAGTTACCTAAAGAGAAAAAAATAAACTTCTATTTTGTTTAAGTTCTTTCTCTCCCTTTGTGATCTCTCTATAGCTATAAAGAGTTTCGCAGTGAATATACAATTATAAATTTAAACTATAATTGCAAACAAAAGAAAACAAAAATAAAAACACAACGTTGCTTTGAAATTGATTATTTCAAAAGTACTGCAGAGAGTTTTACATTTCTATGCTGTAGGTATGATGTGCATATAATGCAATGGTGTAAGTTAAATAGAATAACCATCATACTTCAGTAGCATTATGAAAGGCCCCGTTTGAAACATATCTGCATATCAGTGTGAAATGGCTACATCACGTGAAAGAAAAATAGAAAAAAAAGTATATTGGCACCAGCGCTGTAGCGAATACTACAATGTATGAGTCACACATTTCAGAATAAATAACTACACTGCAGGGGTTTACAAAGTCTCCTATGTCAGATATTGCTAGAGCAGGAAGTATAGAAATGCCAGGGAACCCAGATTGGAACTGAGTAGCTGAAATGCAGAGATTCACCATGTATTTGCCTTTGAGAACCAATTGACAAACATAAAATTGAAAATTCGACATTATATTTAAAATGTGGGAGTTCATAACTCCACATATAATACTAAATGAATGTCTCTTTATATCAGTTAAACTCATTAATTGAATAATGTCAACCCTTTAATGTGCCATGAGACTAATTACCTACAGAATTTTGTGGGACCATTCATTGAAATAAGTGCTACAAATTCTGCAGCAACAGTAAGTAAAGTGGTCATATTATAACTGTAAAATTTTATGAGGATAAGGTGAGCTAGTTCATATATATTGCTTAATGTGGTATTTAGCATATGGTTAGTACTTAATAAACTTTAAAAACAATTCAAGTTATGAACCAGGTTTAGAGTTTAGAGCATCAAGGAAAAGACATATAGAATTGAATTTTTTTTTTTTTTGACAAATTAGGCACAAATTTGGTTTGTAGAGTTTTTACCACATACCTGTAAATTAATCTTATCTTAATACATTGTTTTTATCATCTTTTCACTAGGAAATGATACCTAAATATTATGTATACATTTTTTCTAATGGCCGTTTTAAGCCCTCATTTTTTTTATTAGCTGCAGTTTAAAAATTCTCATGATTTCCCAAAGTGAATCATTACGTAGTATGTCAAATTTGAATTTCAGGTTTTTCGTGCCATTTTATACTCTTATCCATTAAAAAAAAAGCCACAGAAAATAAGAAACTCTCAGTCTAAAGGAGCATAATGTACATGTTATCTTAAGAAAGGTAGGTTTTGTGTACATTATTTTAAACCAGAAAATTAGGTTAATTTTTTAAATGATGGCAATGTTGTAAATGTATTGCATCACATCTCTTTAGCTTTAACGTTCCTGTAATAAGTAATCCTATGATATCAACCCTATTCCTATCACCTAGTTATCACTACTACTATTTACCTACCTACCTCTCAGATTGTTAGTATGGGGGTAAAATATGCTAAGGGGCATTTTCTAGTACACAGTTTAGCAACTGACTAAAAGCACATTGATTCTGAATAAGGAAAAAAAAACGCTCATATTTATGCATATTTATGTTACACATATCCCTTAAATACACAGTACTCCACATGAAAACAGTGCTATTCCACTCGAATCTTCTATAGCTTCCCTATCACTTTCCTCTCAGGGAAGTCGTGCATTTGCTGCCTTGCTCACATTTCTAATAAATCAACCCTGAGCAATATCATTTCTTCAGGTAGCTGCATATTAATTAATTTCCCATCCTTTCTCTATTGCTCCAACACACATGTGCGCGTGTGCGCACGCGCGCGCGCGCGCGCGCACACACACACACACACACAAAACAAACAAAAATTCTGTTGCATTCGTCAGCTAAACACCAACTTTGTTACATAAAAGCTAATGATATGCCTGCATCCTAATAAAAGAGAGCTTCATGTTCTGAATAAAACTAGAGTAATAAAGAACCACTAGATCAGTATTCCACAAACCTCAGTGAACATGAGCAACTCTGAAGAGCTTGTTATAAAGCATATTCTTGGGCCTCAGCCCAAATGATTCTAATTTATTCTCTCTGGTTTAGGTCTAAAAGTGAGTGTTATTAATCATCACCCTCCACTTTGGTAATTCTGATGCAGGTGTTCCAGAGGTCACACTTGAGAAACCCTGTAATTGGTTGCAAACTTTGTGAAGGCATAGATATCTTTACTTCTGCATCCCTAGAATGATGCTTGGAATTTAGTAGGCACTCAAAAAATGTTCTCTATCTCCCAGTCTTTATCATCTCAATAAATGGAAATTTCATCCTACCTCTTGATCAGGCCCAAATCTTTAAAGACATCTATGATTCCTTTTATCCTTGCACATTCCATATCCAAATCATCAGCAAATCCTATCAGCACAATATTCAAAACAAATTTCTGATCTTATCATTTCTCACCACCTCTGCCATCGTGACTCCAGTGCAAGCCATCACCATCCCCAGACTCCAACCTCTTAGCTAACTTTCCAGATTGTACCCTATATCCATTTCCCATGGCTACTCTAATAAATGACCACAAACCTAGAGGTTTATAGCTATACTAATTTATTCTTGTACAGTTCTGGAGGTCAAATGTCCAAAATTACTCTCACTGGACTAAAGTCAAAGTGTTGGTAGGGCCAGTTCCCTTTGGAGGCTCTGGAAGAAGAATCCATTTCCTTGACTTCTATGGCTTCTAGAGGTCACCTGCATTCCTTGGCTCATGACCCCTTCCTTGCATTACTCCAACTTCTTTTTCCATGGTCACATCATCTACTACTCACTCTGATCTCTCCTGCCTCTCTTTTATGGAAACTGTGGTGATTACATCTGCCTATCCTGATAATCCAGGATAATCTTCCCCATCTCAAAATTCCTTTGGCCATATAAAGTAACAGTCATTGGTTCTGGAAGTTGGGACCTGGACATCTCTTAGGGTTACCATTATTCATCCTATCTTTCAATTGATTCCTCCTGAAAACTTTCAGACAGAAAAAAAAAAATAGATCATACGCCTAGGCTCCAAATTTTCCACTTGCTTGACATGTTACACAGCATAAAAGATGACAAGTTTACCATGGCCCAAAGGTCCTGTGTGATCTGGCCCTCTGTAATCTCTCCAACATTATCTAACACCACAAATCTTTTATTAAATGTGTTCCAGCCACATCAGACTCTTTGCTGTTCAAATATGCCAAACACACTTTCATCTCAGGACTCTTGCACTTGTTCTTCTCTCTGCCCAGAATGTCCTGCCTTTGGATGTTTACATGCCTGACTTTCCAGCTGCTTTCAGGTTTATGATTAAATATCATCTAATTGCAAGGCTTCTGTGGGTACCCCATGGAAAATAACACCCCCAGCTCTCAATAACCCAACCCCTATCCTGCTTTATTTTTCATCGCACTGTATGTCATCTGAAATAATATATAATAGTGATTTTTGTTGTTGTTCACTGTTATATTCCCCACACTTAGAATAATGCCTCACATAGAGATATACTCAAGTATTATTTCTTAAATAATAAATAAGGAAATAACTGTTAAATTAATGATTTCTAAACCAGTTATCAGGTGTCCTTTTGAAAATCTTCATGTTTCTTTTGCTGTTTTCTCATTCTTTTCTTACTAAACATGAAATGTAAAGATAATTTATCATCTTTTTCACAATAAAACCAATACTTTACAATGTTTTTATTACTAATGTCTATCACAAGATGGATAGAACATTATAGGCTTGCCTAGATGACTATTAATACTGCTTCTATAGGAAAATTCATCTTAAACTAAAAGTTTTTTAAATATGATGTTTATAGGTTTGTTAAAACTGTTGGTACATACCTAGTTGCAGAAAATATATACCATGTATTTTTATAGTTTAATGAACTAGCATGTTTGAATTCACGAGAGGATGTTCAAATGAACCAACTGTGTTAATGTAATGATAATATTTAGAATTACTATAACACCTTCTCAGCATTAATCCTCACACTATCATTTCATTGTCATATCTTCTTTATAGATTTAGGACCTAAGGGATGAGAAAGTGACTTGCCTAAGTCACTGAGGAACCTGGTATTGAGATTAGAACTCAGTCATTCCTGGTTCTTAGAATGTGTGCTGCTACCACCAGGCCACATTCTTCTCTCTAGAGAGAAGACATGTCAGCATGGAATTATACTGAAGCAGAGATGTGAAATGGATCCATTACATATTTATCTAGTGAGAAGGTCTGGAGAAGAATCAATCTACCAGTGCCAACAGAGAGGCAAAGTGTATGATACCACTATATTTAGAAATCTCATTGACTATTTCCACAAAGTAAAGCCAAGAGAGATGAAAAATGATCTTCATCATTTAGAAAACACAGCCACTCCAACACCCTTGGATAAAATAAATTAAACTTTATTTGATTTGACCTCTAATAATATGGATAATTATCTTATAACTCACTTTCTTACCTTTTGATTGCTCTCAGATCCAGAATGTATAAGCAAAACCTGATCAAATTTATTCATTTAGTTTGAAGATTTTGCTTCAAAAAAGTAGTAATTTAGCATTCCTTCCTATTAATAGCATGTGAAGACTTAAGGCCATAGTCTAACTTCAACTATTAAAATTATACACAGGCATGTGATTTTATTAAGCAGTGATTCTGTATAACGTTCCCCTTAGAAGACACCCACACGTCTTTAAAAATAAGTTGGGCAAACACTGACTGTGAATGAATGTGTTTTTGTTTTCTTAATGGAATATCAATGGGAGTTGTACACACGGATCAAGAGCTGTACACATATTATTATCTCCAAATAATTAATATTTGTGTATTATTTCCCTTGGGCTGGCTATGCATGAATACAGAGGCACTGGTACTACTCATCACAAAATACAATGTTAGCTGGTTCCAGGGGCGCCTTTGTGCATACTCCCTGCACATGGTTGAAGGAACTGAGGAAGCACCCCGCTGGGTCCCCTCCCTTCCTCCTTAGGGAGTATGTACTAATTCTATCTTCTCATATTGGGAAAGCAGCCAAAGGCAGAGCAGAAAGGACAGCACTGTATTCCTGGAGAGAGTAAAGTGCCAACAGTCAGGAATGGGAAAGAAAAATGTGAATTTTATAGAATAAGGGTAACAGAAACAATGATTATAGCCTCAATCTTTCCATTACGGATAAAGAGGGAAGTCTTCCTCCTGTGACTGGCAGACAGGTAACAGCATCCAATTGCAGCTTTATGTTTGCACCGCACACGTGAAGTGAAATAGAGAAAATAAATTACTTAAAGGATTTAAGCCATGGAACAGTGTCAAATACGTGGACTGTAGTGGGCTTGTTACCTGGCGGTGTCTGTGTCACCCTTCTGCAAGATCTTACCAACTAGTTGGGCTCCCCTTGCTTTTAACCTTGGATGTTTGCACAAAATTTAGTTTCTATTTTTGAGGGGAAAAAACTAACTACTTCAAAAAAAGATAAGTTATTTCAAAGGAATATGTGTATGTGTGTGTGTGTCTATCTATTATCTATCTATCTATATATCCATTAATAAAACAAGTTCTATAAGATATTTTGTTCTAAGTGTGAAAGCAGAGTTTTTTAAAAATGAGAGAGTAAGAAATATGTCCAATGACAAATCATCTTTCATAAGCAATAGTATCTTGTTGGAAAACATAACTAATTATATGTCATATATAAGTTCACCTGAGCATGAAAGCATTTCTAAACACTAGACCTTCTCATTATGGTATAGAAAAAAAATGACTCTGCAGAAACATCTCTAAGTGTTTACATTAGAAAGGAAAGGTGAATATTAAATCTGGTTTGGAGATTACAATTCTTTAAATAGCTGAAAACTAACATCACTGTTACAAGAACATTAAATAGAATCTAAATGATCATTATGTATACAAATATATAAATGTCACGATAGAGGCGGCACTTTATTTTAAACATGTTGCTTTAAAAAATCCATAAAAGGAAGGGAATTAATATAAAAAAATTTTTTTTAATTATAATCTCTTAGTCCCATGGTAACAATATTACAAAGTTAAGTGTAATCACATGTATAATTAAAGCAATAATTATATGAATACTTGGATCATCAATATACAGTGCTCAATTTAACAGAAAAAAAAACCATTATGAAAATGACAAATTTTGTTATGTTTTCCTTCATTTTAATCCTGAGCTTTAATCCCCCTTCCCCAATTGTAATTTATATACTATAATTTAGAGGCAACCCAAAACCCAGGAAAGAAGATATTTGGGAGGCAGAGAATTCGTTGAGAGGAGGTAAAAATATTAACTGTGCAATATTTCCAAGGCAATCAAAGGATGAAGGCACTGGTATGTGAAAGTGGAAATTATCCATAACTTTAGGCTTTTAAATTAAAAACACTAAAAGAGAGAATGTAAACTTTAAAAACTATCCACAGGAACTAAAATGCCTCTTCTTTATTTTGACCTTTTCTGCACAATAGAGCACTAAAGTTAGAGTCTGTATCTGCTAATTTGAAGTCTGGAATCTGGAAGAAGCTGCTGTTCTTTGGATTCAGAAGTAAAGAGTATTTCAATACCATGAAGCCAGACAAAGGGTGCCAGAATAGAACTTCTCTAAGGAAAAGATGACTCTGCTAACCTTCATAATGATAATGGCCTGGTTAGTGGATCTTAAAACGGTGAAATCCAGGAACAGACAGTGTAAAGACTGAAATCTGAGACCAGAATTCAAATAATGGCTCTCCATTAATCAAACTTGGCAAAATTATCTAACTTCTTGATGCCTCAGTTTTCTTATCTATAACAATGTGGATAGTAGCAGGATGTATTTCACAAGTATTTTTGAGAGGATCATGTCAGATAATTGTGGAAAAGCTTTGGCAATGCACCTTATTTAAATACTGTTAAATTCATGTTTGCTATTGACGCTCAACGTGAAATTTCAAAATTTGCTTAAGTATAATCATTTGCTTAAGTATAATCATTTAGAGTTGAGGACAACCCCATTATTTCCTGAATGAGTGAAATTGTCAATATAGTATGATATAATATAATAAGATTGCATAATATAACAATATTATTAATATAATATAATATAACAAATAATTTTAGACACAGAAGGAACCTTAAAGATTTTGTAGCACAACACAATCACAGCACACCTTAGGAAGGTAAGGCCCACAGATGTGAAGTATGTTGTCCAAAATCAGCATTTTTTTCTTTTAACTGTAATATCTACATTTTTAAAGCTAGAACCTAAATCACTTTTTTTTCTTTCAGTATCATTAAGTAATTCGAAAATTTGCTGTTGCATGGGACTTTGTATTAACTCTTTCAACTCATTCCATTTTCGTTAATTAATCAATCTCTGTATAAATTGTCTGATATAACAAACTACTTAAGGTCTTTTGGAAGACCTGTGCTACTTTAACAATGTCAGATGATAAGGTCAAAAACACATAGCAGAGATGCACACTAGCAGCTGAGATATTTTCATATTATTAAAGACATCCATAAATTTTTCTTAGGAAAGTAGAATTAATATTCCTACATGGATTGGAAAAGCTAAATTGTTAATAGCTTCCCTAGGTCTTTGAATCTTTCCACGACACCGTCAATGATTTTGTCACTGTTTAAACAATGTAAACTATCACAACTTATCCTCATAAAAATGTAACCCTGGGCTTTGAAGATCTTAGTTTCTTTAAAATAAAGGATGATTAACTGCTTAACAATTAGCAGATGATTGAACCATATAAATCAAGTTAAAAAAAAAAAACACGGAGATAGAATTATACAGACCAATATCCAAGAGTAATCAAATTATCTGGATAACTACCAAGTTTCTCATTCATTTTGTTCCTTTATCTAGAGCTGCATTCTGTACTATTATCACATATTAAGTAGAAACAGATTATAACACATTCTAGTTTGAAGAAAAGTAAATACATGAGTGATATACTTGATAAATAAAAAAATAGAATGTTGATTTTACAATAAAAGTAAATTATTAGTAGAAAAGTTTGTATAGGCATTAAACAAATTGAGCATGTCTTTAATGTGGGACACTTTAAAATGTACATTACAGTATTATTATTCAGGCTTTAGATGAATAATATTCTCATTGGATTATAAATTGAGCTCTAACTGGATTGGGGAGGCCATCTAATAGCTGGGCAGAGAAAAGTCTGACTTAAAGCTCAAGCAGGCTCTGAGAGAACCCATTAATGCATTAATCTATCACAAATAGGTAAATGGGTAAAGAGATGGAAGGATGAGGATTATGCTCCCTGAGACTGTTCCAATAATTAATGCTTCAGTCACTAGAGCCTTTATTTCATAAATCATTTCTGATAGGTTGAAATATTTTATTCCTATCCAAATAGAATAAACTTTACAATATAAATTTCCAATATAGATACATAAGACATCATTTTTATTCCAACCAAATATGTTAAGCTCTTTTTTACTTTTCAAATTTGTTGTGAATTTTTAATGAAACAGGCTTTGTTTAATATACCTAACATTTTTCAGTTCTGGCATTACACTTCATAGTATGAGGACTATCATAGAACAAAAAATGGAGTTTTATAAAAAGCTTCTGCTCAGCAAAAGAAACCATCAACAAGGTAAAGAGACAGCCATCCTAATGGGAAAATATATTTGCAAGTAACACCTCCAATAAGGGCCTAATATCCAAAATATACAAAAACTCAAATGACTCAGTAACAACAACAAAACAAACGATCCAATCAAAAAATGGGCAGAGGACCTGAACAGACACTTCTCCCTAGAGAACATACAAATGGCCAAAAAATGTATGAAAAGATGCTCAACATCGCCAACTATTAGGAAAATAGAAATCAAAACCATAATGAGATACCATCTCAACACCTATTAGAATAGCTATACTCAACAGGACAAGTAATAACAAATGCTGGAGAGGATGCAGAGAAATAGAAACCCTCATACATTGTTGGTGGTACTACAAATTGGTACAGCCACTATGGGAAACAGTATGGAGGTTCCTCAAAAAAACTAAGAATTGATCTACCATATGATCCAGCAATCCCTCTACTGGGTATTTACCCCAAAGACTTGAAGATTCATATCCGATGTTCATAGCAGCATTATTCAGGGTGGCCAGGACATGGAAGCAACTGAAGTGCCCTATAATAGATGATTGGCTAAAGAAGCTGTGGTACATATATGCAATGGAATATTACTCAGCCATAAGAAGAGATGAAATACTGCCATTTGCAACAACATGGGTGGACTTCAAGATAATCACGCTAAGCAAAATAAGCCAGACAGAAAAAAGTTGAAAATCACATGATGTCACTTATATGTGGGATTTAAACCTAAAAGCAACAAAGCAGGACAGAGACTCATGGACATGGACAGTATACTAGTGGTTACCAGAGGGGAGGGAGGAGAGGGAGGTATACGGGGGGAGGGAAAATTTTAAATCAATTCTTCAATTAATAAAGAAATTGTTTTTAAAGTTTTATTTTTTTTGTTTGAGCTCTAATAATTCTTAATCATAGAATTAAAATCTGTGAGAATAGGTGGACCTTTTAAAATATATATTCTTCAAAGGTTAATTAGTTGTTGTGGCCATAGAGTCAAACCACCTAAAAACATGCATCAGGCCCTACGAACAGATAACACAGTATTCAAACCCAAATCCTGGTATATTTTCTTTCATCCCTTACTTTTTTCTCTTTCTTTGATCTCTTCCTCTTTCCCTCTTCATCTCCTTGTTCTGTGCCTCCTCCTTCACATCCTTCTCACACCTGCTTTCACAGATGTCTCTTGGATAATGCTGAATAACATTGTTCTTTCAATATAATATTCACAGTCATAGGGGATACACAGACATATAAATAGTATATATACAAAGAATAATGATTACACAGAAGAGACAGTGGTTATGAACTGAGTCCGAAGAAGGGCCAGGAGAGGCTACAAAAGCATCCAGCGTTAAGTTGGACTTTAAAAGATATCACCAGGTGGATAGGGGATAGAACAGTTTCCAGTAGAAAGAACAATTCTTGCAAAGTCTTGACAGGGAACAAAATTAATATCATTCTTCTTGTGCTACATCAATCTCAATGTGCCTTTCAAGTCTGTATGCTATCCTTCCACAATTTCTGTGTGACCAATATGGTGGCAGTGGGTTAGCCTTACTAATTCAAGATAAAATATATATACATTGGGGATTCATTTTCTTCTAGTCATAGAGCTATTTGGCTCGCTAGCTGCTCTTCTCAGGAAATAAAGCTTTAAAGTAAACAGAAAAGAGAGATTGATTATTGTCTGTAGCTAAGAGAGTCAATCTAAGGAATGCCATAGACTGAGAAGAAACTTGGAAGAAAAGTACACAAAACTCAGGGAGAGTTAATTTCCCAGGACTTAGCACTCCAGTAGTCATTGCCCCTTAGTTTCTGAAAAAATGTAAAAGAAGGATGAAACTATTAATTGCCAGAAGTTTTTGGGATATTTTTGTACATGAATTACAGTATATTATGTGAATCTAAAATTGGCTCAACTCAAACCCAATTCAGAGAGATTTTAAAGATTTTTTATAAGCCAAATAGCTGTTACACTCCTCCAAGTTTTGCCCTTCTCTCAGTAAATATCAATGTTGAGTATTGGTGATAAGGAGATTTTAAATAACTTTATAAGTAATAGTATAATAAGACAACTTAAACACCTGTAACATAGTATAATAGTATAATAAGACAACTTAAACACCTGAAACATAGTACGTACTAAATAAATATTTATGAATGAGTAAGTGTATGTTCATCCCCGTATAGACTAAGTGAAGATCCCAGTGCTATCATGTCTCTTTTGGCATTAATTTAACATCAGCTCCATGGGAATGAATGGAGAAGAGGGTAAACTAGCAAGCTTTATGACTGATTGAAAAATAAGACTTCTTGTACTTTTTGTTAGAATAAGGTTCTCAACTAGGTGGTACACAGAGGATAATTAAGTTACAGAAGTCAAGCAATGGAAAACATCAGAAATACATATATAAATAAATATAAATGGTGTATAATACATACAGAAATATATATTTTTATTATGAAATATATAACACATAAAATATATGTAGTATAGTTATATATGTATATATATACATATAGATATATGTTTTCCATTACAAAATATATAATACATATATTACATATATAACAATATTATAATAGCTATATATACATACATATAAATTTGTATGTGTGTGTATATATATGGAAAGAGAGATTCCAAAAGGTTGTACACAAAAATATTGATATGTACAAAAAGATTTTGGTGATTTTAAAATGGTTCTAAAAATGATCTCAAACTATTTAACTTCTTAAATAAGACTTAATAATTTAGGGCTTATTTTAAAGAACCACCTTCATGGGCCAAATTAGATAGATGATAGATAGGTAGATGATAGATAATAGATGATTGATAGATAGATGATAGATAGATAGATAGATAGATAGATAGATAGATAGATAGATAGATAGATGATAGATAGCCAGCCAGCCAGTTGGATATTTTTTTCAGACCTACTGATACAGGACATTATAAAAGGAATTCTGGCATTGATTATAGAGATTAAAATGGTATCATAATATTAGATAAACAATTTTTTAAAAAGTTGTTGGATACCTATATGTAGAGGGTGCATGTCTTGAGATATAAAAAAGGGTCATGTTTTAATTCTTTTTCCTCAGTGATAATGAGATTGAGCTTAGTGTCTTTGGAGGAAATTTTCACGAAGAAAACAGAACCTTGATTCCTAGCAAATATTTTTATTTACATTAAATTAGTATTTTATTTAGTCACTAAGCAAATAATATTTGAGCCTCTTCTATATGATAGTACTGCTTTGGGCCCTATAATTAAAATTTAGTTAAATATTTTAATTTTAAAAAATAATTTTTTAAAAAAGATAGGGAATCTACTATTTATTCAGTCAATCTTTCTTAGAGGGAAGCCAGTAATTAAGAAGACTGTCAAGGATTAGAGTGGAAGATCATTTTGGAAATGCTAAAAAGTCTTTAAAGAGAAAATAGCATATGGAAAGTGTCATGGCTAACCACTGAGCCACTCTCTTTGGGTTGATCAGTTTTGTTTTGATTTTAAAAATAATAGTAACAATAATACACAATTGATTTAATAGTAATAATAATATAGATTCTTACATGGTAAAAGTTTTCAAAGAGGACAAAGCAACACCATCAATTAAGATAGAAGCTAAAATCTGCAGCAATGAATGCAACTTGCCGATGCCCTGAAGTTATTTGCTCACAGGAGGTTTTCTTATTGAGGTCACTTTGAATAGGTTTTTATCAGACAACAACATTTCATAAAAGGCTAAATCCAGCCTTTCATAAAAGGAATAATCCAGCTTGATAGCTCCAGGCAACATCTTTTGATTTCTCCTTTGTGTTTTATACCTGAGAAAAAGAAGATGTAAACAATCATTTAAAATTCAAATATTTTGAATTCTCTTCTCTCTCTCTCTCTCTCTCTCTCTCTGTGTCTCTCTCTCTCTCTCTCTCTCTCTCTCTCTCTCTCTCTCACACACACACACACACACACACACACACACACACACACACACACACACGGGAAAAAAAATCCAGAAAATAAAAAATAAATAGTAAATGACCCAGAATTTTTATCCTCTGAGTAAAACCTTAGTTGAAATACGTTGATTCAGAAGACTTAAGTCATCCAGGTAGAAATCCTGGCTTTCCCATTTATTAGTTATGCGATAATTTTCTCTGATTCCCAGTTTCCTCATTGTCTAAACAAGGCTAATGATATTTTTAGTACTGTTTACAAGAATTAAAATTAATATTTGTTGAAAGCTATGCACAGTGTCTCTACCTACTAGCTATTATTACTTGACTAAAGGTCTTATCTAATAAAACAAAAGGTATTCATCCAACTAATAACATTTTCTCAGAGAAATAGGATCGATTTAGCAGAGGTAAGGAATTATTTTCCCGTGTTCCTAAACAGATAAAAATTTATCAACTACATTCTATGGTGTAATAAATTAACAGTGTCTGGACATAAACAAAAATGTGGGAACTTATTTATTTGATTTCAAAGTTCACTTGTGTTATTTTAAATTCAGACTACTAATCTGCTGTATTAATAATCACTTGGGCTTTTGAACAGTTTTATAGAAAAGAATTTTACAGAAGATTTGCATTTTACCCTCCAAATCCTTTTGTTAATTTCAATTCATTTCAGAAAATGTCTGAAGTCTTTAATGAAATACTATCTTCATTTATTAATGCACTATAATTTGGTGAACTTCAGCAACTTAAAGTATAAGGATGACATAATCAATTATAATTCTTTTAGAAATGTTTTTATCTTAATTTTTTTAAAAGATAATAATAGCACTTTTCATCAGCAAAATACCTCATAAAAGTGAACTGATAGGAAAGGAGTGTTCTCTGGTGGTTGAGCAAGAAATTGAAAGTTCATAGAAGTGAATTCTAATTCTCCCCTGTATTGACTTCAGTGATTTTAGATAAGTCACCCAACATATACTGTTCTCTCCACATGTAATGTTTCCTGCTTTAAAAAAGATTGAAGAAATACTACGTCATTAATTCTGTTGCATAAAATAATTGGATAAATACCCTCCCCCATCCATGTCATCCTATTTCTCACTTGTCTATTCTCTCTTTTTTTTTTCCAGTTTGTATATCTTTCAATATTTGACATATGGGTAGGTCGGGGTGCGGCGACAGATAATGCTGCATATTACTCCGATGTAAAGATTCCAGTTTGGAAACAGAAGAACATGAGTTCAAATTCTGATTCTCCATTTATGAGCTGCATGACCTTGGGTAAGACACTTCTCTATTCTGAATTGTTTCCTTATAATTAAGGTATGGTTAGTGATATCCCCTTCTCAGGGTTGTCCTAAGGAGTTAATTAAATAATATTTGATATGCATTGCATTTCTTTGCTACTAGGCTTCTGTTTGGCTTCCCCATCTGGTATAATCTTTACTAAAGCCATAAAAATATTTCCAATTTTGCTTTTATAAAAATTCAGAGTCTTCACAAAAAGATACAAGCGCTGAGATTTCTGCCTACCTTCATTCCAGAAAAAAAAAAAATTACAGATAGGCAGACAGAAAGACAGACAGACATATCCATAAGGCTTCTCCTTATATTTATGATCTCATTTCTCTCACTATTTTCTGTTGAGTCACACTGGCATTCTTGTATTCTTAACAGAATTAATTCTGCCTCAGGGCATTTGATCTTGTTCTTTTCATTTTCCTGGAAACTTCTTCTCCTAGATATCATGATAGTTTACCTTCTCACTTCCTTCAGGTTTGCTTAAATATTATTACCTGAGTGACTCCTTTTGTGACCTTGCTATTCTCTTTCAGTACTACCTATCTTTCTTTTTTACCTATGTCTCTTCTTCAGTTATCCATTATTACATACCATATCAAATTAACTCAAAACATAGTGGCTTAAAACAACAAACATTTATTTTGTCACACTTTTTGTGGGTCAGGATTCCTGGCATAGTTTAGGTGGGTGCCCGTGGTTCAAATTTTCCCCTGAGATTTCAGTCAAACTTACAGCTGTGGTTGTGCCTTATATAAAGGTGTTTGCTTAAAGAAAGAGTTTCCAAGTTCTCTCATGCAGTTGTTAGTGGGATCCAGTTCCTCGTGGACTGCTAGACCAAAGGCCTCAGTTCTTTGCTGAACATTGGCCAGAGGCCTCCCCTCAGTTTTGCCACATATACCTTTTCATAAAGAAACCTACAACATAGCAGCTGGCTTTCTTTAGAGAGAACAAGCAAAAGAAAGAGAATTTCAATATGGAAGCCACATTATTTGCACCTAATCTCTGAAGTGACACTTTGCCATATTCTATTAAAAGTAAACCGCTAGGTCCAGCTCACATTCACTGGACGAGTTTTACACAAGGAGGCGAATACCATGAATTGGGGATTACTGGCGGCGGGGGCCATAGTAAAGGCTGCCTGTTATACCATGCTAATAGGGAATTGTGTGCTTTGCTCGCTGTTATAGCCCAAGTTTATAACAATGCCTAGAGAATAGTTTGTTTTATAGATATATAAAACATATATGTGTGTGTGTGTGTGTGTGTGTGTGTGTTAAATGAATGAATCTAATCCAGAATCTATACATAGTATTTAATAAATGATTGATATTATAAGTTCTTGAATATTCTTTTTTAGTTATTTCTAGTATTTTTTAGATTATTAGATTTGAATTTCTATGATGTCACTAAATTAAACAATAAGAAAGAGCACCCTAGGGTGCTTCCTCTAAAACGTGCATGTTTTGGAGACAATGCATCTCTTCTGGCTATCAAACCTGCAAATAATAGGAAGATCAGAATGCCTATGTGAGAAGCTGTGAGACTAGTAGGAAAAAAAACTAAAGGTTGATAGTACCCATCAAATTACACTGTATAACAGTTGTTAGAAAATGAGGTTCATGAGGAAAAATAGGTTGAAAATTACTGATTTTTTCTGCTCTACAATTCTGTTTCTATTATTTTTATTTCTGGAGAAGTCTGAATTGCTATTAAGGAGTATGTATACATTCCTAAAGGGTCTTCTCCTTCATGAAAGAAGGTCTTGCCCTCATATAAATATCACTTACTGGGGATTTTAATACCATTGAACTGAGACCTGGGAAAATCATAGGTATTAGAAATTAGCAGTAGAAGAACATCCATAGCAGAAAGAACATCTTGTTCTCATTTGAAGCTAGGTGAGATTCAACTGAAGAAAAGTATATATTTTGATGAGCTCAACAACATCTGTTTCTCTTGTTTTTAACTGTTCTTGTGAGTAAATAAATAAAAGACAGGTGCTGAAGAAGAAGTGGAATGCCAATAATCAGAGATATTCTGATTAGGGATGGGACATTGTCCTGTCCTTAATGCAAGTGTGCACAGACAGAAAACCTTGATGTTAGTAAGGCTGGCTTAAGAAGAAGATGGGAGAAAGCCACAGATACCAAGCCTCCATCCTGCGAGAGATATGCTCTGTGTGATCCAAGGTAGTGGGCCCTGAGGGGGAGCTAGGAAGTCAAACCTACAGTGGTTCCCGTGCGATGTTTCTGATGAAATAAGAAAACAATCACTTTTTGCACTTTAACTTTGGTTCACCTTTGCTCTTTGTAGCTATTACTTCAAGTTAAGAATCTGGTAGCTTTTTATTTATGTTATCCCAGAAAATGAGGTAGTCATACATTCAGGAACTGACACATCTACCTTTCAGTTATTCTGGAACTGAGTGGACACCAAAGTTTATGCCCAAATTGGAAGGGCGTAAATTGAGTGTTCACAGTTGTACGCTTACTTTTGTGGGATCACTGAGTGAGCAGAATCAACTGAACAATGCCTCCACTCCAGTAGTACCTTAGTCTATGTAACAGCTTTAGGTTGAAAGGGGTGAGAACTCATCTTCCATCACCCAGATGGAGAGAGTTGGTAAGATAGAAGCCTCCTTCGCTTCCTCTGTGAACCCTATACTACAAAGGCAGCGAGAAGTGTTTTTCTAATAGGAGATAGTGACTTTTCTTATAATACAGTTTATTAACACCAGAATTATAATTTTAAAACAAGCAATAGGAAGTGCTGGAGAAGAAATATTTAAATGATCATATCAGGAATAAAAATAAACTATTCTTTATCAGATCTGAGATTATAAAGGTGACCTTTTTTCTTTGAGGTTACATAGAAGTTAAACTGATTAGTGTCTAAAGAGATTAGATGTAGTCTCTCAGCAAACAATTGAAATATTAATTATACTAAAATTACTCCTGTGAGCTACAGTACCATTTGTGCTACGGAGATGAAATTCGAGAAGGTATAAGTGCACAGGAGTTGAAGTTGACGGCTTTAAATTAGAATTGAAAAACAGGAACATTAGATGAACCATTTCTTGCAGAATAGATTCTAGCTTCATTTAATTTAGAATTTGAAGATTTGCAAAAGAATGAGACAAATATGGTTAGGCTAGAGGTAGCAAAAAAGTGTAAAAACAGTCAGCAAAAATATGCTAAATAAAAGCTGTTATTTACATTAGCACTTAACAGAGTAAACACAAAAAAGATTGTTTTACTAATAAAGACAAAGGTAACAATGCAGTAGTAACAATTCAGGTTTTTAAAACTATATTTCAATCATTTAGGAGGCATTAATGAAAACTGCTGTTAAACCAAAATATAAACAACTGTGAAAGCAAAGAGGTCGTGTTGTCCAGTGGATAGAGCATTGAACAAGAAATTCCTGGCCTTGAAAATTGCGTTTGGCTGGGCCTTTGATTCTTCATGAGACTTAATTTCTCAGTGCCACTCTTTTCTCATCTGCAACAATCCCACAGCTCGGCTGACCACAGTTTAAAGACACTCATCTTCATGATGCAAACAGATGGATATTTGGAATGATTCAAATAAGTAACTCTTTCCTCCACTTTTTTTTCAGCTTTTCCATGTATGTGGTCTTAATGTAGTGACCATTTTAAAGCACATTAAGCTAATAATAAAATTCATAATAAAAATAAAAGGCATTATGGAGATTCAAACTTCAATAGCTCTACTTTTTCCTTCTCGATCAAAAGGTAAATACAAAACAAAATTATTGAATCCTGAATTCAATATATTTCAGTTTGTTGGATAAGATCCAAAAATAAACATTGCTAGGCAAGCGTTCCTATTGTTAAAGAACTCAATTTAAAGGAAAGCTGAGTGACAGCAAAACGCTCTCCACACTAATAATTAAAAGACCTGGGTTCCTGGGTTCTAGCTCTGGTTCCTTCATTTATTGCCCATGTATTTTTGATAACTTCATATAATCTATTTCTTCATAGCCAAGAGACAGTCTTAATAGAGATGTTTACAATGGTTACTGGAGTCAGGACCCATAAACTTTTTTGGTTATTTCAGTAAATGTATAGCATTTTGATTAAATCTTTTATTGATATGAGAAAGAAAAGGAGAAAAAATACATTATGCTCTGTGAATAGAATTCTAATGTAGATATTCTTCATGTCTCTCTGCATTAAGACTGACTTGCATTCACGATTATTAACTAAAAAGAAACATAACTTTAAAGAGGCAAAAAACAAAAATAGTCATACCTGAAAACAATAATGTATTATTCACAGACTCAGGACCCATGTATATCTGAAGGAAAAATATTTTAAGTGGTAAGATTTCATTCTCTAGTCACATTTTTAATGCGCTACTTTTTACCAGCTTCTCCATATCATCTCTGCTCCTCGGCTGATTCGCACCCCCTCAAATCACCCTCTCTTCCTCCTGCCATTCTCACTTTCTTCAGTTTTACCTTTGGAACTTTCCGACTTATATATCAAAGCTCTGATGGGTTTCTGAGTTTTCTGCAAACCTACAGTTGACTTTTTCTTAACTTTGCCCACATAGTTACAAGATAAGTTATGACCATATAATTATACTAAAATGTGGGTAATATTTAAGTCAGTCAAAAGAATTAATGCATATCCCTCCCATTAGATAAGAAGCTATTAGATGAGTAGCAGCAAAGTGGGTGTTGGCATTCTTACATTTCTCTACTTAAATCCCAGAAAATTTAAATTATTAAAAAAGAGAGCGATCTGTCAGTACTACATTATTACTCATGTCCTGACCAATTCTTCTTTGTGTAACATTCACTTTGTTATAATTATGACTAAAGAAAAGACATTGCATTAGCACTCTCTTTATCAAATCTTATTAAGGGTATTTTGAACTAAATGCCTTAAAATTGTTTGAATGTAAAAATAAGAGTTATTTCGATTATATTAGATGACATCTTTGTCATTTGAAATGTATCAAAACAAAAATTCCTAAACTTTAAACTTAAATATGCTCTTTTATTTAACTGCAATAAAAATGCAACACATTATTATATTTCTAATATACACAAAATCTTTCACTATATTTTCTACAAAAACACTTTAATATATTGGTTATTTTACTTGTAAATAACTCATTTGAGAGTAAAAGCTTTCAGGTTTTATTAAAGAACTATATTTAAGATTATAGTGATTTTATTTACACATCGGAATAATTATTTTTAACAATGATATGCTTGGGTTAACACTTATAGAAATAGCACTGCATAAGACAGCAGCCAATTTCTTATACTCCTATACTATTCATTAGTTCCCAATTTCACTTTTTAAAAAATCTTATTGTCACTAAACATAGGAGTTGGACAGGCTGCTGAGGACGAGACATTGTGGACATCACTCATTCATAGGGTTGCCAGGAGTTGGAGCTGACTCAGTGTCACATAATACATACATATATGCATTCTCACTAAGAGGAAACTCTATGATTGGTGTTAAATACTTTTAGAAATATAACAGAGTGCACCCAAACTTAAAAAATCAAACAAATATTATGATTATAATGTAGAGAAACTACATCAGAATTCAGTATAGGCTATGGCCAAAGATGGGATTACTCAATTTGACCCAAAAGCTTACTATGACCAAATCTTGAAAATATTACTGAATTCTTTTCTTTCCATTTTTTTTAAACAAGTTATACTGACCCAGAGTTGTTTTTACATCCTATTCTGCCCTAGCGATATCATATTTTCACATTATCCTTTCTTAGACTTCACATCTAGGAAGCCATTATAAAGGGTTTATTCAAACATGGCCTTCTAACCTGAACACTTCTAAGTGAGTGGAAAAGACATTAGCCACCTACCTTACATATTACTAATGAATAACATCAGGTGAAGTGTTCCATTTTCTAATTGCACAGTTTCAGTCAACTTGCATAAAAAAAATAAAAACCTTATGTACTCCACTATTCACCTTGGAATAAAATTTCTAGAGGACAGCAGCAGTCTTACACTGCAGCACCTAGCACTTCTTGGGTGCTTAATAAATATTGAACAACCCAGCAATCAAGCCCTCCAGGCAATGGCTGCAGTTGTTATTTGACACATATGCAGACTGTACACAGTAGGAATTGCCAATCAAACAGCCAGATCTGAACACACAGAAAATAGCAGAGACAATAATGGCAGCCTCACCTTCAAATACAAAGGACAATCTATATGTATATATTGCACTACATATGAATTAAAAGTATTCATGGATTCCTTTGCATTCCAGTATGCATTTACATAACTCACAGCATGTGAAATTAGCTGAATGCACACTCTTCTTTTCAGTGAATATGCTTAACAAAAGGTCAACAGCCTCAAATTATTTTTAAATAAATAATGTCTTTTCCTGAATTAAATTCAAAATTGTCCTGGGTAGAGGATATCTAACCCTTTTATGCCATCAAATGTGGAATTTCCTCTAATTCTACATATTTAAAATTACTCACTCATGAACATCACAGACCCTGAGAGACCGGTGTGTGAAATGTGTCTCTTCACTAACATATCTGCTTAAGAATTAGATGTGTAAACTTTGCCTATATATAAGATGGTCACTCTGAAACTTAAACCTTTGTTTTTAAAAACTCTCATTCATACATCAGATGATGAAGATACCATTTAGTAAACTATACTATTGCCTCTTTGCAACATCATCTTCCTGGTGGCCTTAAAGAGTTAATGATTCTCAATCTCCGTAATTGTTGTACAAAGCTTTAGCTTTTCCTAAGAGATCTGACCCAGTTTTTAAAAGTAAAGATTGAACCCCCTGTAAAAAAAAAAAAAAAAAAAAAAAGATAAATGAGGGTATGACTGTACTGAGGTGATGGGAAAAGCCTTAGCATGCCTATCGTTTCCCTTCTCACCTAAATTTTTTGTGATCCTTGTTGTTGTGTCAAGCCTTTAGTGAATACTACTTGAACTGCTTAAAATTATA
This sequence comes from Rousettus aegyptiacus, assembly GCF_014176215.1. Classification (NCBI taxonomy): domain Eukaryota; kingdom Metazoa; phylum Chordata; class Mammalia; order Chiroptera; family Pteropodidae; genus Rousettus; species Rousettus aegyptiacus. The sequence goes on from NW_023416306.1 coordinate 101,397,873, forward strand.
CATTCAAAGTCGACTTTATGCTCTAAGGAATATTTAATGTGAGACATCATTCACTTTTGCATAGAAATTAGCTCTGCAGTGTGAAAACTGGCTTCAGGTGAATTCTACTTTAAAAAAATGCAAGTGAGAAGAGGAAGAACCTGAAAGCAGGCACCACAGTCTTATATAAGAGAATCACCACCAGCAGCTGGAGGGTCCAGTGTATACAGAAAATTGTCTTACACCCAGATCAGTGGAGTCTCTTTACTGCACAAAAGAAACATTCAGGTTAGGAAAAATAGGAGTCCTGGCATACACAGAATATTTTTTCCACCTTAAATTCTCAGGAATGTCGTGAACTTGATTCACTCTTTGGTATTTAAGTAGGTGCTGAAAACAAGCATAGTGAAGAGCTTGTCATTTATTTGCTCTTTAAAATACAGTTTTCATACACTCTTACTCCTCCTGACCAGCAGGTAATATTGAAACACCTCATCCAAACACAGCAGGGGGCTGACTTGGATCATTTATTCAATATTTACTGAGTTCTTATGATGTGCCAGGCATGGTAACAGTTGCAAAGTACAAATGAGGAATATATGCCCCCTCTACTCTTAGCAAACATACACTGAGTAGGAGGAGATAGATGCATACAGATCATTGCAGTGCAATGTGGTAAAGGCTAAAATAGAGGCATGAACCACACATCCTGGAAATACAGAGCAAGGAGTAGCTAATCAGGGATGGCAAATGAGAAGACAAAGTAAGTAGGTTTGAACTGAGTTGAAAGTATGAGCTAAGTGGTGTTTGGGGTGTAGGGCTGTACGTTCCAGGCAGAAAGGGCAACTCTCCACATCCTTTAATACCTTCTCCATTAGTTCCTTCAGAATACCTCATTGTAGGGCATATAGATTTCCCTCTCAAGTGGATAGGGGTGTATAGTCACTCTTCACTCTGAAAGGTAAAAATATTTAGGATATCTCTGAAGGACTTGACAATAATCTGTTTGCCACTCAGTGGGAGGTGGATTTCTATGAATTTCGTAATGTCAGCAAATGTGGTAGAGGTCACTTTAAGCTTGGCACTAGGTATACAAAGATAGTAGAATTTGGTCTGTGATCTCTAGGAGCTTGTGTTCCAGGGGGAGGGACAGTCGGATAATCATAGACTTCCCATACTATCTGTTAAGTGCAATTAGAGAGAGATACATTGGATGTCATAAGAACATGAAAGCACAGTTAACCTGTCTAGGAAGGCATTAGCAGCGAAAGGTGTTTTTAAGCATATGGATGTCTGACTTTAGTTTTAAGGGAAGAGTAAGTCATGGACAAAGATTGAAGGAGAAGCTAGGCAGAAAAACAAATGGATGAAGTAATATGTGAAAGCATCAAACAGCCCTGTATATACCAGGCTCTTCAAAAAGTTAAGGATCATAGAACTTAAGGAAGAGGGCAGGAGAGGTGAACCTGTAGAGGTGAACAGATATCGGATGCTTGGGAGATAGCACATGCCTTTGGAAAGAGCTCGATATTAAATTATGCTTAGTGGACAGATACTTTATAAATAATCAAACTGATATCTTAAAATTATAATCAATTTCAAAAGTTGCTGAAAAATTAAGAGACAGAGGTTAGATTTAGGTCTGTAATCTCTCAGAGCCCACCCTCTTGACCGTTACTCCATGTATGACCATGTGAGAGTTGGGATGCCGTTTTCAGATCTTCCATTAACTTAACTTTCCTTTTCATTCCTCTTGCTTTCCATCTATGATAATATGGAGGGGTTAGGGTGTGTAGGAAAAAAATTGTGCTGTGCCAGGAATGTGTTTGTGCTTTACAAAAATGGCAGATGTGAAATCGCTGGGAAGAAGCATGCCACACAAGTACTAATGTGATACCAGAAGCCAGTGATTTTATTTTCCTGCAAAAGCAACAGAGTATTATGAAATTAAAGTCATAATTGGACCCAAAATGCTAATAGGTGCAGCTGTGTAACCCAATCAGTAAACAAAGAAGATGACAAACAGAGAGAAAGGAAATAGAATGTAAGGATGCATGGCAACTAAATATGCCGCCTAGACAATTTGAAGAGAAAAAGGGATGGACGTAGTGTTAGCAAAAATATATATAAATTAATGCTTCTCAGATGAAGGAAAATTATTATTTTTTCTCTGCCAGTGATATAACCAGAAATAGTGGATTTAAATTGACATAGAATACCAGTTTACATTGGAGAAAACGCTGTAAAAGAAAGGTCAGCTGCAAAATACAAAACTTTTATATATGTAGAAGGAAAAAAACACTTAACATTTTCAATTTGTACTTTTTCAGACTAATTGGTCTGTTCTATACATAATGGAATCTTTCAACACTCAGTAGAGGTGACGTACTCAAATAACTTAACAGGGTCCCTTTCTGTGCCTTTTTCAATGATGCTCAGATATCATATCAAGTTTCACTAAAATATTGTCCAGGAAAATGGTTTACTGCACTCTTAGAAAGAGCAACATTGTATCAATAATGGCTGACAATTGAAGGAAACGCAAAGACAACCTGCAGCTCCCTTTTCCTCCTTCTCCTAGTGAAATTTGGGAGAAGAGAAAAAGGTGTTGACGTTAAAATAGGAATTAAAGAATCTGCAGGTGCTCCCCATGTTCTTTGAGCTTCTATTAGTTAACATCCCTTCTCTCCAGAAACTGGTCAGATCAAAAATCTGAAGTAAAGTGAGTGTCTATTTGAAGAATATAGATGGAGTTATAAAGCTTCCAGTTTGAACACAAAACATATGTTATTAAGCTGGGGTTTATTGAAGAGGAATATCCTCCTGGAATCAATTTACTATGGATTTATTTGAAAGTGTAATGACAAATAGTTGAAAATCAGCATTCCAATCTGTGCATCCACATTTATCAGTTTCTTTAGGAAAATACTGCAGATGTCACTGAAAGAAATTTATATTTTGGCACTGATCTCATTCACTTATAAGATGCAACATGTTATATACAAAGCCTATGTCAGTTGGACCATAAGTTGATTTCAAAATTAGTTATTGAGTGCCTGCTATTTTAAAAGGCATGTTTTAGGAGCAGCAAAGAAGATGATAAAATATAAGACACCTATGTGTGTCCTCAAGGAATTTATAAAAATTGGGGAGAAATAGTTGAATACATTAAAATATTTTAATATAAAGTAGTATACTAATTGCTATAGAAAATAAGAGGCAGCAGAAGGATAAAGACAATTATTCTTTATAATCTAAATCATAGTCTCCATGAAATGACAGTGATTTGATCCTGTACATATAAATTTCAACTAGACCTCAGAATTGCCAGAGCAGGTTCATTTTCTACATTTCCAAACAGTCATTTTGCTTCTGTTGCTCTCTCCTCAAATCATCTACATTCCTCGCCAACTCAGCCCCACACTTCATTAACAAAATAGAAACCCTGATAATTCATGCCATTTCACTCTCTTGCTTATAACTATATAATATTTTCCCACTGGTTTAAAATAGAATCTATACTTCCACCACAGCCCACAACTGCAGATGGTCTGTCACGGGCCTTCCTCTATTCCTTTTTTATACCTCCTTCTCCTTAGCACTCTTGGCTCCAGCTTTATTACCTGTTTCACTTCTCAAATGGACCCTCCTTATTGCTGTCTTATGCCTTTGTACCTGCTGTTCCCTCTGCTCAGAAATCCTTTCTCTGGACCCTTTCATAGTCAGCCTTTTCTCATCATTTAGGTCTCAGCTCTAAAGTCATCTCTTAAGAAGCACCTTCCTTACTATCTTATCTGAAGAAAATCCCATTGTACTTCTTCCCCCAAGCATTTCTACCACATAAATATATCTTTTTTTTTTATCAGTTCCACACTAAGGTTTTATTGGAACAATTCTGAGAGCTTTATTTCATATTAAACATGAGTAAATATAGTAAAAATTATTCTTCTCTCACAATGAGTCCATTATAGATTTATAGATTTATATCATTTTCTCTTTAATCCTTAATGTCATCAGTCTAGTCTCAAAAAATTTTGTATCAATCACTTATGCCTTACTGATTTTAAAATAAAAAGCATATATATTTAAGGTATACAACATACATATATATGGTGAAATAATTACTACAGTTAAGCTAATTAACATTTCTATCTCCTTACATAGTTACTACTTATGTGTATGTGTGTCCGTGTGTGTGATGAGAGCACCTGAGATTACTCTCTTAGCAAATTTCCAGTATACAGTACAGTTTTATTAACTGCAAGTTAGATCGCTAGAATTTATCAGTTCCACATAATTGCAACTTTGACCTACATCTCTTCACTTCCCCGCCTCCCTGCTAACTACTCTCTGTGTCTATGAATTCAACTTTTTTGATTTCACACATAAGTGAGATCATGCAGTATTTGTCTTTTCAATGTCTTGTTCTCTCCTTAGCATTATGGCTCTCTGAAATTACTTATTTACTTCTGTTTTGCCTGCCTCATCCTACCAAATGGAAGTTCCTATGGGAAACAGACCTGATGCCCTTGTTCTATGACTGGCACATGGGTTTCAAAAAAAAAAAAAATCTGCTAATTAAATGAGTCAATGCATAACTAAAAGAATAGAAAAGCTTGAAAGTAAATGTGCAAAAGAGAGACTAGAAAGTATGTTGTTCATAGATAAGTCTTTATGCAGTATTTTGAGCAGTGTAGGTTTCCAAACCTGGTATTCGGGTATGGAAAAAATATTCCATCTTTGTTGTTAGTCATGTGCACAGTTATTCTAAAGCATTAGAGAAATTCAACTTATCTGTGGTTTGAGTTAATAGAGGATCAAAAGAATTAAAGAATATAATCCTTACCTAATTTACATAATTTCTACCCATTAAGTTTACATTCATGTATTTTCGATAATGTTTCCTATTGTCCAGCTAAGCTGGACAGATCATCCTCCAATAAAAAAATTTGTGAGTTTTATGCAGCACAATTACATATTCATAAGTGTGCTCAAGAATGCAAACACCATTGAGTAACTAATGTTCTCTATATTGTCCAATGAACAATGGTGTGACACTTTCCTATACACCCATAAAAAATAAGTAGACTTCTAATTTACCTGAACTATTCTAACAAAAAGCTAAGAAGAATATTTACTATTACAGTATATACTAGAACTTAATGCTTTTCTCAATAGAAGAGAAAAATACATTCATTGAATACATGTTCCTGTTAATGTTTTTTAGTTTGATATTTAACATTTCATTAATGTGAACTTTGAGAGAGTAAAAAGAATTCTAAAGGGTCTAAATCAGAGCAAGTAGCCGAAATTATTAAAATCATTCTCTACACATTTTCTTTGCACACGTTTCATTTAACACGAATCTCAGCAATAGCTTCAAAAAGTGAATACCTCTTAAGAGACTTTTAGTTACTTTTAGCACCATTCTCTGGGTTCTTGTAGCCACTATGAAATTAAGGCGGCTTGGGGAAAAACTCCTACCATTCCTGAAAAGAAGCTTTTTAAGTAAAAATCTTCTTTTCTTTTCTTAATTTTATTCTTCCAGCTATTTTCTTTAATGGACTTACTGCTATAACGCAGGATAATGTTGCTCATAAGTTCTGAACATGTAGTTATGGACTGATCATTTCATAGGTTAGAACATTCGGTCAGAACACTCATTAGATTACCATGTACTCTATCCTATTCTATAATTTTTCATATATCCATATGTCTATCTAAACACAAAAGACAGTGGCTGCTCTCTGCTGAGAGCGAAACGGAAATCTCCATTACAATACATTGTCTCCTGAATGAATGCTCTACATTTTCAGCCGTCTTTATTGTATTAACTGATGTCATCTTGTGGATTTTTAGCCTTGTCTAAACTGTTCTTGCAATGACACTAATAATGAAAAAATACATCATGAGGAGCAGTTGTTAATATATAGCACTAATTATATAAAACATTGTTTTGTCTAGTACTACTATATTACATGAAAGACTGCCCTATCATGTTCATTTAATGTCAACATAGTCTATACATGGAGAAATATATTTTGAAAGGGAAGTCGGTAAACTCTTTTTAAAGTCTCATGAAAAGTGGTTTGAAATTACTATATATCACCAACCAAGCCATTACCTAAATTTGCTTTTGTGAATGAAGATCAATCTGAGAAGCAAAAATTTAATAATACAAAACGAATATGAATTATTCAAAAAGGAGCAGGCATTTAAAGTTTTCTTTTAATGAAATACTGATAATAAAAGTGGAAACGTCTTACCAATTTGGAGCTTTGTGCAATTTTATACTTCCCATTCATGTAACTATAACAAAATGCTCTGTAATACAGAAAGAAGATGGAAATCACCATTTTGAAACGTACTAAATCAATACATGCCTTTATTGGCTAGGGCTTTTCTTCTTAATTACATACTCAAATTCTTTGCAGTCAACAAACATTAGAAAAGGAAACAATGGAACCAAATGTTATTAATCAATAACTAATAGCAGAACATAAGATGTTTAAAAGTGTGTAAGGGACCCCAGTGAAATGTGCCAAATGGTCATGGCCCTTAAAAAACTAGTCTTTTAATAAGCCCAGCCCACTCTAGCAAGGCCACAGAGGGACTATGAATGAAGGCAATCCAGTTTGGGGCGCCAGAATTTCTTTACACTGCCTCCAACTTTTCTGTCCCACTATTTCTCACTATTGGCTTTCCCGGTTTCTCCACCTTTCAATTCTTGTAAAGTTTCACATTAGATCTTAGTCCCTGCCAATCCTTTTGGTTTGGGAATGTGGTTTCAATTATTTATTCTAGCAGATCGCAGCACCCTGAAGAGCATGATTTCTAGTCTCTGCCTGGTAATTTTATGAACTCTGACCATAGGCAACAGGAGAAGTTGTACCCCTCCTCATCCTTTCACTTTCTCCTCACTGGCCCTCAAGTGAGGAGAAAGTTCATTGTTCATTGGTTCCTCAAGTTGGTCCTAACCTGGTCCTTCCTGATATAATAGAGAGGAAAAAACAAGTGGACATAGCTCTCAGAGTGTAGAGCCCTTTGTGGAGGGTTGTGATTAGAGAAGGGGACTGTCTCAGGTTCCTCGTCAGAGTATGTGGTGGGTACTTGATTAGAGCCTGAGGAATTTTCAGTGATTCAAACACATAATTGGCTAGTAGAAAGGAAATGCATCAAAACCAATCTGAAAATGTCAGATGAACCAAATGAGCAAAAGTTCTGCAGAAAAAAAAGAGCAACCAATAGGACTTCCGTTTCCATAAAGACAGTATTTATGATATGTTTTAGATTAAATGCCACATTTCTTAGTCTAGAGCAAAGCATCAATATCTTAGATTGTATCTGAGTAGAAAGAAGAACTGAGTAAATGTTGAGGAATTATGAACCTAGACAACTTCGTCTAGTTCTTAGCACTGACCTGGCATATCCATGGTACCTACAGAGTCAGTAAATGCTACATGAAAAATAAATGAATGAAAACAAGGTGACAATCTAAGAAGAAAAATATAATTTTAACAAATAGAATCTTTGAAGAAAATGTTTTTCATATAAAAAATAAATCATATGAGAAATAATTCACATAATAAGAAAATAAAGCAAGAAGAAAATAATATGATCTGTGTAGGTATAAATAAAGGCAAGCATAATTTTAAAATCAAGGAGGCAAAATATAGAACTGGCTATGAAAATGAATGTAGCATAATGTTCTTTTTAATCCTGTGAACTGATTAATAATAACTCTTATTATTTATCCTATGTATTCTTAAAGACTGAGAATTGACGAAGTAGATTCAGATAGAACAAAAAACCACCCAAAGAGTAAGACGGATCCTGACTGGCCTAAGAATGTGTGTCTCAGAAATATAGTACAAAACATAAGCCCTTCCAAAGAAATAACAGTTATACTGTACACTACCTCAAAGGTTGTATAGCCTATAGCAGAATTCAAAGAATATCTTAAAGCAACTAAAGAAAATTATAACTTTATGAATCTGATAAGTTCTCTGTGAGGACTGATTCATTTGCTATTTATTGTATTAGCTCATTTGCTATTCATTGCTATTTGTACTTTTATCATCATAACTTAGCATTAATTACCACAGCATTAAAATAAAATGCCATTTTAATTCTATTTTCAGGGCATAAATGTCTCAAAGTGATACCTATACTTAGCAATTTATCTACCAAACAGAAATTCATTTATACTTTATTCTTTCCTATAAATCAATGTTGACTATTTTTAGTTATCTAATTAATAAAGATATTAAAGTATCTATGCATTTAAAAAATTGATAGTTGCCATTCTGTCATCTTACAAGAACCAAAATTCCATCATTAATTGAATCTTTATCTGTAAATGAGGAGAGAGAAAATTGTTTCCTTTTGGGAAGTAGCATTATATTTTTCTCATTGAAATACATTTAGTTCATTCTATTCACTATCTAAACAAGTATAAATTATATTCTCCAGTGATGTTTTTCAACATGACTTTGAAGTGTTCTTAAAATTAAGTCCTGTTAAATTCATCCCCATGTCGTGATCACCTATTAAAAATGTTTTGGATCCCAATTCCACCATTTACTGTAGTCACTATTCTTTCTAATCCATTCTTTATTTTGGCCTCTATTTTCTTTGTAAACATGACTCATCAGCATTTTATTTATCACTTGTCTAACTCTAATTTTAATTCAGTAATGTAGCGCAACTATCAGATATTGGGGTCTGTGTCATTTGCCCATTGAAGCCCCCGAGTGCGAGTGATCCCTGGAATGGAGAAACCAAAGAGCACTGTATCATTAATGATATACATTAGTTGAGCCAAGAGCCCAAAGCCAAGAGAGTTTGACTAGCAAACTCTGCAACTGCAAGCTGATCTCCACCCACTATCTAAAAGCACTTTTTTTATGGGAACATTAACCACTTCTCATTTTTCTGTAAGCAATTATTGGATCGTGGAGTATGAAAGGATCACTAAGTTCTCCTGCCAAAAGTTATGATACATAGGTCTATGAGAAAGGTCTAGGAGCTGCATTTTTACCAATGAATCATGCAATGCTAGTGTAGATGATTAATGCTCAGTATGTCGAGAAATACCCTGAAACTCAAGAAGATAAAGGATTTTTACAAGACTTAATCCATTTTATCAGGATGTGCAAATGAATCATAATTTGTTCATCTCCTTGTGAGACTAAGCTACAGTTTGATCACATTGTTCAAGAATCAGAACAGGCTACTAGCAAGATCTGCAGAAAAGTACGTGATACCAAGGTGAAAACCAGAACCTCTGGCCCTGAAGGGAAGCATAGAATTGAGAAAAGTTCTCTTAAGAGACATATCCTTCCTCCATCTAGTAAATTACTTAAGCCTATCTGAAACTAGTTTTTAAACCCAAGGATGGAGCAAGACTCTTAAGAACTGAGTCTCGTCTGTGGCTCTAAACCATCCCAAGTAATTTTGAAGAAATGAAATATATTTAAGGCTTTAAGTATAAGTAATATTAATTGACAAATATTACAGCACTCGATAGAACGTAGTGTGAAGACTTACACCAAGTGTGTGTGAATGCGTGCGTCAGTCCTTTCACCTCATTTTTTAAGACGTGTTACCTGCTATGATTTACAGGTACAAGGAACTAAAAAAGAAGGCATCACCACTTCACACTACGAAATAGTCCAATTATACCCTGTTACCTGTATTAGTAATTGCCAATTGCAGAGACATAAAGGTATGGGTCTACAGTTCTATGTTGTTAATTGATTTATGTGCGAATATGCTAATACAATCCTGATTTTGTTTTAGGATTTCTAGTGAGATTGAACTTGAATACTTATTATGACCTAAAATATTTTAAAGTAAGTTTGAAAATCTACAGCTACTATTCTACTTTTCCTAAAACATAACCAGTGTTTAGCTATAGGCTAAATGGGTTTCCTTGCAGAACTTAAAATAAGTTTTCTTACAGTCTAAAGAAGATAAGTCAATTAATATGACTGAGAAGTAAGAAAAATCAATTTAATAGGCACGTAATTATTTAACTTCTGAAAGAAAGGCGTTATTGGCAATGTCTCTTTTTAAGAAATGGATAGATGTGGGCAGCAATGAAAGAATCAGCTAGTATATTCTAAAGCATTTTCTCCAAATGAACTACACATTTTAATTAACATATGTGTGTGGCTATGTAAACATGTAGATATATCTGCATATATGTATAGCCATGTATCTATATTTACAGATATAATATTATATGTCATAATGATCATATTCTTGATTATATATACCACTAATGGTTTCTTTTTAAATTCTTAGAGTGAATTGGCCCCAAACACCAACCAAGACATAAAGAAAACAGTTTTGTGCAAAAATAATTTTTATTCAAATTATTTGGGAATAAATATTACTAGATATTTTGGAAGCAGTGTTAGGGAAGAGGCAATATTATGTGTCTTTCTGTCCCTTTTATGAAGGTATTTGACTTCCTGAAGCCCACTAAGAAGGAAGGAGAAATAAAAGAATCAATTACTGACTAAATGTTCTTTTAAAACAATCTTTAAATTTTTTCTTTGTGGAATAATCTTTGAATTCAAAAAGAACTAAACAATGAAACTGAAAATATAAAGTATGATAATGTTGTTAGTATCTAATTTTTTTAAATACCTAACTAGTATTTATTTCTATTTACAATGTTAAATACTTTGATGGCAAAGTAAAAAATATTTGAACTCTTGAAGTTCCACTTCATTTCTTCAAATTTAGGTTTCAGTCTGCAGTGTGAGGTATAACTTTGTAAATATGTGAGTTAGATTCATATAATTAGTCTGTCTCTGGCCAACATTCAACTGCACCTTTTTTAGTAGTATATAGTAATATTGATTTTGGTAAATATAGATTTTGGTAGTATAGGTTTTGGTAAAATCATAATCACTTTGAGAGCGTTTATGTACAGAGTACTATTCCATATTTTTCAGGCTATACATTTTCTTATTTCCATAGATTCAATTATGCATATGATAGCACTGAGTAAATATTTGTTGAATGAAAAAAAAGAGGAGAACTTATATACTTATATGAAGGAGATGAGATTAATATAAATGAAATATTCCACAGCAAAAATGTCAAAAATAATAATATATACTAATTAGAACCAAATAGATATGGAAACTTTGGCTAAAGATAATTAGCAACACAAAAGGTTGTCCATTAAAATAAAATGCCTACTCTCAGAGAGTAGGCATGGGAAAACTTAACTTGGGGTGTTATCAAAGGGAGAAAGCATAGTTATTAGCAGAGAGCAATGAGGATATGTAAGTCAAGGCTATGGGAGTAAGATAAATTGAGGAGATTCGTTGCAGACTTAACAATGATATGAAAATCTTCGTTGCCAAAGGTAGACATTCAAATCTGACAGAGAAACTTGTCTGGCAGCAGCAAAATCAAGATCTAGGACAAAGTAAGAAATAAATGCCATTGAATAATTAGGGAAGAAGTTGAGGGAAAAGAAGGATGAAAACAAGCAGAAAAACAATTCATCATTTTTGGCTTTTAAAAGTGAACAACTCATGACCTGAATTAAAATGAATTCTGCAGTAGTAAAATGAGATGGTTTGGTAGATAGGATGAACTGGCACTCAGCACCCATTCCACTGTCCTAATGTGTTAGATTTCCCAAACTCCCTTTCAGCTAGAGTCTAGATATAAACTGGATTCAAACACTTCAATGCACTCACATGAGATTTGTAGGCAGAGACAAGGTAGAGCTACGCTTCCACTGTTGCTGCTGTTTTTGCTGGCAAACACAGTCATGATGACATTGGACTTTTCCTGTGGCAGCATTAGCAGAGGTCTGTGTTGAATCATCAAATTGGTCTTGAGAGGTAAGATGTAGGGCATTCATTGGTGGTGTATCTTCTCCTATAATGAGTATGTGTAATCTGGAATTTGATGATGAGTCCTCTTGCAAAACATTCCTTATTCTTCTCACAATTTTGAGCTCTCCTGGTTTGTAGGCTGTAATATCCAAGAAAGCAATACTTCCACTAGGTAACAAACTAGTTCCTAAACTGGAAATTGAGAGTGCCATGAGGCTATCTGGGTGCTCCTTATGACCTTAAAATAGAAGAATAAAAGATTTATCTGTTATATACGAAGATTAAAGTTAATTTTAAGGGACATAGGGCTGCTGTTAAAATGTGTGTCAGAGAGGAGTATGTATGTAACTGGAATAAAGGAGATACTTGGCGGTGTATCTTCATATTACCATGTCCCAAGCTTTAAGTTTATATACAATTCCAGTAAGACAGGCATGACAACCAATGGCTTAGGCCTATCAGAAATGAAAGTTTGCTTCAACCAATCCACCATTTAACCCTAAATAGCTAAGGGCAATGGAAACATGGAATTCAGTGTAAAAAAAAAAAAACATTATATATACCAAATACGATCTTATGACCATTTGGAGAAACAAAAGCTAGAGTAGCCTCTTGTTTTTTATGTGTGTTATCGCTATATAAACACGTTTCCTTTTTTACTACTTGATTTCCTCCATTGTGTATTCTTTGATAACTTTGTAGGATCTGTAAATGGGAAGGTTAGTGAACTAGAAGGAGAAGGAACATCACATAGAGAAGGATTCTGTGACTAATAGAAGTTTGAATTTCTTCTCATGGGCAATGTATGTTTTCATTTGTATGAAGGAGTAGTTGCACTGTAGAGGGTGGAAATCAGTTGTTGCTGCTACTTTTGTTTGGAAATTTATGTGCAGGAAGAGAAGCGTGTATGGTCAGGGAACACACAGATGGACGGTGGGAGTTCTCTTGCGTTGTCGCTCAGTATCTACTCACCCTCTTTCTGCTGTGCTTCCCTGTAGTCCTGAGGCTGAGACGCTAAACTCTACATTTCAAAGTCTCTTTTGAAGACAGGGCTCAGAATGTGGTTTAGGTTGAGACAGTTCATCACCTTCATGTGGTATTTGGAAGGGAGGATAATGTGAAGACCACAGCTCTGCTGTTTCTGTTGGTCATCACAGTCATAGAGGCCCTGGGTTTTTCTGCAACATTAGCAGAGATCCCAGTGCCACAGAATTAATTTGTGAATATTGAGAGGGCTCAGGGCATTCATTTTTGCCCGTGCCAATATATAGGTGTAATGTAGCTCTGGAGTCAACAGTACATAGTTTTCTAATCTGTGGATTTCAACAGCTAAAATAAGATATATCTCAACCCTATGGTTGCAGTGACAGTGAGTGCCCTACATTCTTGATTGTTACAAAGCCAGAGAGTCTCCTCATGGGTTATTTCTGTGGTATCGGAGCATGCCCTCCAGGCTTTCTAATAAGTTTGTACAAACTTAATTCCTGTATCAAATTCATTTCTGCTTAAAATAGCCAGAATAGTTTCAGTTATCTTCAACTTAACCCTGACTCAAAACAGATGGTATATTGAGAAAGAAACATAATTAACCAAATTAAACTATTCTGTTTGATGAAAATCCTTCCTCTCTGAGCATAATATGAACTGGGAACAATCATAGGTTGGAAACAGATAATTTCAGTACAAAGAATATTGACTGATTTATCGAGACACCAAACGTAATTTATAATTTTCAACAGGTTCTTGCCTTTTTTTCTTGTTGTCTTTATGCATAGCTAGGCAAAATTACTATACAAATAGAACTAATTCATTCCTAATTTGAACCTGGCTATTAGCTTTATTTATTAAAACACACACATATTTACTTCATATTAGTTTAATAGTCACAGTTGGTTATACTTATATACTACTTATAAACTACATATTTATCAACAAATTTTGACACCTGAGAAGCAACGATGCCTATCCATATGGATGTTTTTATAGTATAGAGATGAAAGATGTATGTCATACAGATGATAAAATCTAACAGTTTAGGGGAAAAAATGTCCTTATCTGTAAACAAAAAGAAAACTCATAATTAGGTTCAGCTAAGATCAAGCATTACATATTTATATATTGATTTAATTTTTGTTGTAATCTCTAATTCTTTTTCAAGTCGGACTGAGATATTTAAAGAGATAGACACAGAGATGCAGTCATGGGTCGTGTGCATTTCTGAAATAGTGGCTGATTACAGAGGTCCAATCTGGAGGTAGGCGGGGTTAGTCACCCACAGTTAACTCAAAAGATCGAATGACTGATCAATCTAAGGCTGATTATGTAGTGTAGATTTCGTATGGATTGCCAGCTTCTGCTGCTTTTCCTTCTAAAGGATGCCAAAAACTTGGTGTTTTGCAATCTTCATATACTGCTAAGGTATACAGAATCACAGGTATTTGAGCAATTTGATTATGAGGCATGTATATTAATTTTATCTATCTTTCAAACCTGGGCTGTAACAAAATTAGCTCCTGGTTCAAAATAGGAATAAAAGCAAACATCCACCTTCAGTTGCAATTCAGAATCTGTTTTCCACAGATTCTGAAGACCCATATTACTGGTAATTTTAGTATAGAAACAATCTAGTAAGCATAAATTCTGCATTTAAAGACTGTTCACCAATATCATAACTGCAGGATATTTTCCATCTTTCCTACATAATATATAATTTGCTGTGCCTTCTGTGCTTAGAGTTACAAATAATGATTGATATATTCACTCTTGTTTTAATTTATGTAAGGCTGATTCCTTTTTCTTTCTTTGGGGAGGACAGACACATACATATGTTTGAGACAGCACTTTCTTTTATATTTAATTATAGGTACAAATCTGTCCTCTTTGTGACAGGAAAAACACTTGTGAAAGATGAAAGTTTTGATATATTATTTATCAAGTTGATTTCCTATTTTTTATGTATTGCTAAAAAGCATACAAAAATGCTATCATTTCAAAAAAAGGAATGAAAAGCAATCAGAATATTCCTTGGAAATAAAAGAATAAAATATTTTTATATAAAAGTCAAAAAAATTTCCCCAAAAGCCAGCCCCAGACATGAAATAATTAGAGGTCAAATAAAAAGTATCATTAGAAGAGGATTTAGACATGATGGATCCAGGGACTGTTCCCTTGCCCAAACCTTTGTTTCTTTTTAGAGGTTTCTGGCAGCTTGCAGGATAGAAGTAAATTTTATGATAAAATTACTTCTAAATATTTTGGAGCAAACAGTACTTACCATGGCTTCGTATTTTCTCATCCTTCTGTGTCCACAGACAGCAGGAAACCCTCTTGTTGACTAAGGCAGTGTTTGATAATAACCTTTTTCTCCTTGTTATATTACTTGGAGTGCTCATCATTTGAGACATGTAATGTGTTGGGAATCTCCTACAGTCCACTTCAATTGCCAGGCACCATAGCTTCCATATTCTCTCTGCACGCCATTTTTTAAAATCCAACTTTCCAGCTGAGTAGATTGAGGTGCACACTATTTTCTGAGTGTCCTATGAATTTCACATATGGAATTGGCAAGAAAATGTGTGCTGACATTTCCACCCTCCCCACCATCCCCTGCATATAGTCATTCAGGAAAAACTTTTTATCGTTGATATTTTTGCTCTTTATCCTTAATGCCTCCAAACACTTCAGGAACTTAAATAATATATTCGAAAGAGAAAACACAATTGAAACTAGAACACAAATTAAGTCACATAACTCCCATAAAGAGCAATATATTTTAACATGAGATTTTAAATAAGATTAGGAATAAATAAATAGACATGCCTTGGGCCATGGACATCTAAATTGTGTCACTAAATTCAGTGTAATTGTCTGAATAGTTATGTGCAATTAGTTTCTGATTGGCTGGTCAAAAGAGTAATGCTATTGAAAGAGACATATCTAGACTGTATGTAATAGGGTAACAAAGTATAATTTTGAAGTAGATCCTGAAACCAAGGTATATCTAATAGATGGCATCTCTAAATTATCAGCACACAACTATTTGTTCCTACACACTGCAGGAAAAAGGCAAGATTTGTTCCTAAGTCCTTACTTAATTGCACATAAACACACAAAGATGCATAAAAAATACTTATATATGCACAAAGACACACACATAACTACATATGCTTACATTCGCTCATATTTGAACATGTACACATATACACTCACCCATATTATACACATAGGCACACACAAAAATACACACATGTATACACAGATCTACCCTCTTTCAGAAGAATATATGGCAGGGTATTGGCCTAGCCCTAGATTTCTCTCTTTTTCTGTGAAACATTTATTTTTCCCCTCCAACCGCTCTGGATTTTCTGTAGAACTAAGATCAGGTGTCAGCCTTATGGGCAGAATCTGGTCTGCTACCTGTTTTTACATTTTTAAATGGTTTGAAAATTCAAAAAAAAATTTATTTTATGATATATGAAAATTGCATAAAATTATATTTCTATGTCCATAAATGAAGTTTTGTGGGAATATAACCATATTCATTTATCTCAT
The DNA here is from genome assembly GCF_014176215.1 of Rousettus aegyptiacus. Taxonomy (NCBI): domain Eukaryota; kingdom Metazoa; phylum Chordata; class Mammalia; order Chiroptera; family Pteropodidae; genus Rousettus; species Rousettus aegyptiacus. The sequence goes on from NW_023416306.1 coordinate 101,414,270, forward strand.
ATTATCTAAAGCTATTTGGGCTGCAACAGCAGAGTTGAGTAGTTGCTACATCAACTGCCTGTGGATCCCTTATCTCTTCACACTGGTGCTCAAGACACTACCAATCACAGTGATGCAGTTATAAATCCTCAGTGTTTCAAGTGCCACACATTATCTCCATTCCATGACCTTTTCCTATTATTTTTATTACTAGTGCATACACATCTTGAAACAGAAAAATAAGAGAAGTGCGGACTTCTTTTGTTGTATTTTAAGAAACAGTAGAGTATGGATTATATTGTTACTGAATTAGGTCAATAAGTAAGAAATTTTTTAAAAAAGGCAGCATCTATGGCCATGCCACCCAGACCAAGCCCCGATCCCTTCTGATCTCGGAAGCTAAGCGGACTGGGCCTGGTTAGTACTTGGATAGGAGACCACCTAGGAAGACTGGGTGCTGTAGGCATAAAAAACCTTAAAAAATAAGAGATTGTAAGAGAACAAGGTATTTAGTATCTGCAAGGTCAAGCAAGGGTTGCCTCGCCTATAAATAGATAGATAGATAGATAGATAGATAGATAGATAGATAGATAGATAGATAAGACATCAACATCATGCTGGAAGTCCTAGCAAGAATTAGATGCAAGAAAAATAAATAAAAGGCATACAAATTGGAAGTGAAGGAAAAGATGGTCCTTATTTGCAAATAATATGATTGTTTATGTAGAAAATCTTATAGAAGCTACTAAAATCTGTAACTAATATGTAAGTTTAGCAAGTTCACAAAATAAAGATCAACATGAAAGGTCAATTTTATTCTTATATACTAGCAAGGAATAATTATAATCTGAAATGCAAAAAACAATAACCATTTAAAATAGCACCCCCCAAAAATAAAATACTTAAGTGTAAATCTACAGTACAGAAAACTATAAAACATTGGTAAAAGAAACCACGGAATATCTAAATATGGAGACATTCCATGGCACATATTAGAAAGCTCAATATTGTTAAGATGTCAATTCTGCTTAATCTTCTCTCTAAATTCTCAATGCAATCCCAAATCAAAATTCCAGCAAGCTTTTCTGTTGGTATCAACAACCTAATTCTAAAATTCATACAGAAAGGCAAATAACTAAAATAGCTAGGAAAATTCTAAAAAAGAGGAACAAAATTGTAATACATTACCTGATTTCAAGACTTATTATAAACCTGGATTAATATAAACAGTGTGGTATTGGCACATAGATCAATGAAACAAAATAAAGAGCCCACATATATATAGTCAACTGGTTTTTGGCAAAGGGTAAAAAGTTAATTCAGTGGAAAAAGGATACCTTTTTAACAAATGTTGTTAAGAAAATTAGATGTGAATACACAAAAACAATGAACATAGACACATACTTAACATCTTAAATAAAAGTTAACTCAGAATAAATCAGAGATCTAAATTAAAATGTAAAACTATAATATTTCTAGAAGAAATTGTGGAAAATCTGCATAACTTGAGTTTGGCGATGGTTTTTAGATAACACACACAATCCGTGAAAGAAAAATAACTGAATTTAAAAATCTTTGACTTCATCAACCTTAAATATTTTTTTGCCCTGTGAAAGACTGATAAGAGAATGAAAAGACAAATCATAGACTAAGAGAAAATATTTGTAAATGATATATCTGATAAATAACTTGCATCCAGAATCTATAAAGAACTTTTAAAGTTCAATTTAAAAAAAAACTAATTAAAAAATGACAATATCTGAACACACTTCACTGAAAATAATATGTGAATGGCAAATAAACATGTGAAAAGATGCTCGACAGCATCTGTCATAAAAATGCAAATCAGAACTGCAATGAGATACCATGACATACATATAAGAATGGATAAATTTTTTTAAAAAAACGATAACAACATATGCTGACTAGGATGTGGAACAATAGGGACTCTCATTCCTTTCTAGTGAGAAAGAAAAATAATGCAGTCACTTTAGAAGGCAATCTGGCAGTTTCTTATCAATTAAACCCTGACTTCCTATACAACCCAGAATTTATACTCCAAGATATTCGCCCATGTGTTTTGTAAACCTAGGTTCACACAAATACTTGTGTGTGGATGCCTATAGCAGTTTCATGGCTTAGCAATGGTAAGGTTTTATTGTATTTTTTTTTCAAGCTCAGGGTCAAGATTGAAATTTTTCTGAATGAGAAGAACCTCACCTAGCATTATTGAATACTAAATGACTTTGGAAATTAGCTTTTGCTGTGGATTTGGTAATGTTTATTAATGAATTCAACCTAAAATTACAAAGCAAACTGTCCTTTTACATTAGAAACATAATATGGCAACATTTATTTGAGGACAACTAACATTATTTGGATTATAATTTGGACTACAATCAAATTATACATTTTCCACAATACCAAAATTCAAAACAAGATGTGAGATATCCATTTTCACTAAATATTTTGTTGGATATGAGCTCAAACTACAATTTCAGTAGCATTTTTCAAATCTCAATGCAACTGCCAAATGAATTTCTATATTTCAAAATCCATTTATGCAATTGAGAAGCTTTCACCTAACTTTGTATTGGAAGTGACTAACTGCACTGTAATGACATGGTAAATGGCAAATGGCAAGAGAAAAATATAATAGGATTCTATAAATGTCTTCCAAGTGAAAAATATGTTTAATCTAAGGTCATAACTCATAGACTGCTATCAATATTTAGCAATACCTATCTGTGAAAAGATTTTTATAAAGATAAAATATGTAAGATCTTATAGATCAGCTCTAACAGATGAATATTTGCAGTTGATTTTGGTGATAGAGAATACTAACTGAACCAAAGTTAAGCAAAATATTATTCTAAGGTAGAATTTCATTCTTGTCATCAGCAGACCTGAATTACAAAAGGGTACTCATATTTTTAAAAATTACCATAATTTGTCAATAAAAATGTGGAAGTTTGTTTTCTCTCTTATTTATAAGTACCTACATAATAGTCTTAATTTTGCCTCTTGGCCCACAAAGCCAAGATAGTTATTATTTGGCCTTTTACATAAAAACTTTGCCAATGTCTGCCCTCGAATATTTAACATTTTTGCCCTCCTAACTGAAAGTGTTACTACTCTTCAAGGACAACAAGAAAATCTAATTCTACTCTCTGGATGAGAGTTAAGAATATGGAATGGGTTATCTTTTCTCAATGCCATGTATTTCTGACATTAAAATTGAAATTTAAAATATATTTTCCCACAAAATCACTGGGATTAGTTTCTGTGAAATAGGTGTATTACTACCTGTTGTTCCAGTCCATTAAACAGTAAGTGTGCTTTGGTGGACCTGAGTACCTAAACAGCATTTTAATTAAATTTTTCAAGAAAATGAATACTGGGTTTCTACAAAAAGGCTAGTAATCACACTTTTAGAATAGAGCTTTATTACAACTCAAAAACTACTTATAACTTTTTCTTTCCTTTAAGTAAGATAGTATCATGGATAATTTACAGTAGTCTTCATCCAGTTTCTGATTCCAGTGCAGTTTTTAACTTCCCTAGCTTTTATTGTCAAAAAAAAATTTTTTTCAAAATTACATTAACTAGATATCCAGATCAGCAAACGTTGTTAAAAATAAATCAGTTAATGTTGATAAAATAAACTAAGAATTATGAGCATGATATTATGTCATCTATATTATTATCTCCAGGTAGAACTGAACTGCTGGGGTGAAATAATGCTACCCTAAATTCTGGTAGCCAGATTGACTCCCAGGCAGGAAACCACCTCATTCTCTTAAGGTGGATAATTATACACTGAAACCCACATGAGTCTCATTAATGAACAGGCCAAGGTAATAAACAGATCCCACAACATTCTTATTAGCCTAATACACTGCACTTAGGGTAAAAATAAATCTACACTGAGTAAACCTGATAATCAAGAGTCTGAAGTTAGGCATGGTGTTAGGATGGGCATATAGAAGAAAATATAAAACCAAAGACAGAAAGATACGCATACATGTAATAAGAATTACTTATTCATCTATCCATCCACATATCTGATTATTTTATAGTTCTTTACTTATTTTTTGTAGACATATGTTGACATCCAATTTTTAAATTTGCTTTCCATTTTTAAATCATTAGTTCATTCATTTGAAATATATTTATTGTTTTTACTGAGTTCTAGGCAAGTTGTTAAGAATATAGCTATATCCTCAATATCCAATAAGGGAAACAGATAATTAATGTCTAATTATGAAAACATAAAAATGTATGGTAATTCATTTATTACATTATGTCATTTATGATTTGTAACAAACCTCTTAGACGAAAATTATCTCCAATTTTACACTTGTGAAAAATCAATACTCTAGTTAAATGACTTGTGAAAAGTTGTGTCATAAACTCAAATCTTCTGATTCAAGGTCTAGAACTTCTTACACTACATCAAACCTATCTTATTCTTTATGATAATATTGATTTCAAATACCCTGCTTGCTCTTCAGCTTGAATATCTGACTAATAAAAAACACGTTACCAAATTTTCTTCATTACTTGAAGAATCAGTTTCCTTGTTTTAGTAATTCCATTGTATCTTTGAATTCCTCTTCATTTATCTTCTCAAATGAAATGTAGCAAATGCTATTACTTTTATTATCTCACATTCAGTACCTTCTCTATTCCTTCAAAGAACTGCTTCACCACATTTTTACTTACCAACTTTACTACCACTTTGTAACACTGTCTTTCTCAACACTCAGCCTAAAAGAATTGTGGACTAAGCAGTTTCCTCTGAAAAACAACTTTTTATTATGATGGAAAATACACTGGTCTGTGAATAAAATACTTGATCTTCAACAATTATGAGTTTTTCCTTTCGATGGCTCTTCAAATTTTTAAGATTTAAAGAAGTAGCAATGATTGTAGACTGCTGTGAAGCAATCATATGAATTTTTGATAATAACATCTGTGAGAAGGAGTACTAATAAAACAACGTCTAATATTTGATAAGTGTATTTATGTGCCAGGCATTGTGTTAATTGCTTTATGTGTATTATCACTCATAATCTTCAGTAAACCCCTTTTAGGCAAAGATTCTCACTCTCAAGTTACAGAGGTTGCCCCCAAATACTGTGGTTAATAGTATGGACTCCATAGCCATACTATAAGAGTGTATGAGCCCTACTCCCATCGCCTTCTAGCTTTCATCTATGAAAAACCTGAATTTACTCCTTTTGGACTTTTGTCAAACATTCTTCTGAAAAAGGACGTGTGTGTGTGTGTGTGTGTGTGTTTTATCTGTCCATGTGCAAATGCGTATGAGTATGTGTGTGCTTATGTGTGTATAAATATGTCTGTCTGTCTGTGTGTACTTGTGAGTATGTGTATGTTTTATGTGCATCCATGTGTGTTTACGTGTGAGTGAGTATGCATTTAGGAATAAATGTTGCCCTTCTCCCACAAACCATGTGTATAGATGGTGAGTTATGTGTTGGTAATTTGAAGATGCCCTGGAGTTAGCTATATCTTGGCTTCAGGTTCTAGTTGAAAATACATCATACAAATCCACCATAAATTTGAAATGGGTGAGGAAAAAAGTAGAGCCATCAGCTTCCAGTATTTCTGCCTCCAGACTCTTTTAGTTTTTATGTATACCGTAATATTTAACAGTTTCTAGAGGTTTTTGTTATTTTATCATTTTATTTCCTTGGATGATTTTTAGTTGATTTTCTGGTATTTAGGTAACAATTTTATTTACAGAAAGCTTTATCTATATATACATATGTATTTTTTTTATTCTCTGTCGTGTATATCTTAATTATTTTCCTTTTAGAATAGCTATGGCTCAGTATGTTCTGGTTATGTTATTAAGTGTTCGTACAAAGTACATTCTTATTCCTGTTTTTAAAAAGAATAACCATAATGTCTCTCCATTAAGTATGATTCCAGCTCCAAGTTTTAAATATATACTCTTTGTTGTGCTAAGAAACAAATACTCCAAATATAATTTTTAGCATTTTAATCAAGATTAGATGTAGAATTTTTACATTCCTTCCAATCATCTATTGAGATAATTATATGATATTTTACTATCTTAATAATATGATAAATTATGTTAATAATCTCTCCTGCACTATACCAGAATTTCTTGGCTGTGCTAAATCCTATTCATTACAGAAATATATGTTTTAATTTATTTTTTTTATTCTTTGCAGTGGACTAAAATGTTATCTATCATTTCAATATCTCTATTTACAAGTGAGGTTACCTGTCACTTTTTTTGGTTTGGCCTTCTTATGTGATTTAACATTTTTATTTCTAAATGTGACAAATATAAATTATATATCCTTTATTTGTATTAGAATCATTTTCCATATAAAGAAACAATGTTCTTTAAAAAAGAGTTTCTTCTTTGAAAATTAAATAACAATTTTTTGATAATTATATTTGAATCAGGACTAAAGCAGAATAATCTAATGCAATTTCTCAAGGATTGTCCTAAGGGTCACTTTCTTCAAAATCATTTCAGGAGGTTCTTAAAAACATCCAACTCAGACTTACCGAAAGGACCACTTAATGACTTTTGTGGACCTTAGGCACTTTTGCCCCTATGGATCCCTTTTTCCATAAGGAAATATTTAAAAATTATGTTTCACATATGTGTTAGTAAAAAGACAAGTATATTAATATTATATATTAAATTTTTTCGTAGACCTTATTTTTTTTTTTATTTAGAAAAATAAAATATTTCACAGGTCCCTAAAAGTGTGTGAGCCCTAGGCCCTGTGCCTACCGTGGATAATAGGTATATTGGCCCTGCATACTGAATCTAATTCTTCAGGAATAGGATCCAGAAATGTGCATTTGAACAAGCACATATCATCTGTGGTTTTTGTGCCTAGTGGTCTAGTGGTTGAGAGAACTGGGTTTACTGAGGACCAATCCAAACTTTGCCACCAACCAATAACTAATAGTTACATGGGACCAGCCTCTTGACCTCTTCAGGCTTTAATGGTTTTGTCTGTAATGTCTCTAATTTTCTTTTGCTAAAATCTTTTATGAGCAGATACTTTATTGAGAATTTACGAATTTCTCATCTTCTTATGTATTCTTTCATCCAGCAGCTAGATAAATGGATACATCAGAAATTGTGCCAAGTAGTGTCAGAGGCACTAGGAATATAGCAATCACTGAATAAGATATATTTGGCTCTTGACATCTTTGAGCTCACAGTATATTGGGAAAATAGACACTCAGTAAGTACATAGAATTGTGAGGATATGAAAATAAGGAAGTATGGAGTGATAAGAAGGAGCTTTAACCTAATCTGGAAAGGCAGACAGTGTCTACTTGAGAATAAATAGGATCAGCAGATCAGGAATGATGTTGAGGAGAAAACACTCCTACGTGGAGAAAACATTATTCTTGAATGCATTAAAACAAGGGAGTATGATGCATTTGAAGATTTAAAAGAAGAGCAGGATGGCTGGAACAGAAAGGTAAAGAATAAGAATTGCATTTCATGCCGATGAAGAAGTTCACTTGCCGTTGTTTATTTAATTTCCAAAAGAATCCAAGATGACTTGTTTATCTATTCATACTGTGCCTAAAGCTGTTTATTTAGGCAGTATTTATTCAGAGCTTATCATGTTACACATACTGCTACAATAAATGTCCTAATGGGCCTTACAATCTATGGGTGAGACAGACATTAAACAAATACTTAGGCAAATAATTATGTAATTAAGCTTGTACTAAGTGCTGTAGACGAAAAACATATTATGTTATAAGACCGTATTAAAAGAAAACTGACTGAGACCACTCAAATGCTGAAACTTGAGAGAAGAGTCCAGAGACAGGGTACTGAAGAAACATGAAAAGTGCTTTTAGGAGGGAGAATAACATGGTATGAGTCTGAAATAGAAAGAGCTCAGCAAGTACTTGTATTTCAGAAATTTTCAAAAGTTTTTTCTTGTTTTTCAAAATAATATATAGCTGAGCCACATTATATTATAGAAATAATATCTGATCAAAAATCATAGAATTAGTCTTGATACTGCAAACAATTAGCTATTCAATTAATTAAAATCTCTATGTATAAACTGTATATTGGACTAGATATTTCAAAGCTTATTATAAATTTAGCTATTATAAAGCATCTTCTATGTACTTTATATTAAATTATTTTATTTATTCCTTTCAGCAACCTAATAGAATAGGCATTATTTTTGTCATCCAGGGAAGAACGTGTTGACATTGAGATGTTTCCTGTTTCTCTCCTCCTCCTCCTCCATTTTTCTCCTCCACTCTTTACAAGCTCTTCTTGTTTTATGTCTTACTTAATTATTGCTATTTTCATTTTCCTCTTTGGTGTTCCCATTTAAGTCTTTGAGTATAAAAATTAGCATTTTTATTGTCTTTCCCTAGAAATGCTTTGTTTTTTTTCCCATGTTTTTGGCTTATTTTCTATTATTTGCTTTTATTTTTCTTGCTTGCTGCCCTCTATAACTTTTTTACTGATATTTACATCTATATAAACTGTCATTCTGATTTTGGTTTAAAGATCTCAAAATTATGTTTCTGTTCCCTTCTAGTATTTTTTGCCTCTTTACTTTTAGGCTTTTTGTCAATGTTTTCTGGAACACATAGTTCAGTATTGCTAGGTTTTCATTATTTGATATTCTCTTGTATGATCAACTTGTAGATTTATTTTAATGTTCAAAACAGTGAAACATACCATACCATATAGCATTGTAGTAACCTCTTCGTTTCTGTATTTTTAGGGGGAAAGTATGTTAGATGATTTCATTTGTTTTTAGTAGTACCCTTAAAAGCAAAAAAAATGCTGGAATTCGTTTGCAGTTCATTCAGTCTCTTTTCCAAGAGAACTGTTTGTTTATATTTAACGGTATAATTGACAGATTTATGTCACTTCTCTATTAGTTATTATTTTGTGGTATTATCCTTTTTCTTTGCTTTTTATTTATGTAGTTTCTGTGGTTTGTGTGGTAGAATTTGCCTCTTGTTTTTAAATCTATCATTTTTCAAATACTTCTACTATTAATATAGTTTAAAACAACAGATCCAAGTATTTTACTGTTCATTTTTATTAACTTAAAAAATTTTGAAAACTATCAGAAAAATAAGAAATCTAGCACTTAGATGTATCATATTCACTTTAAAAAAAAGTCCTTTCTGAGCTTCATATTTTCTAGTAGTATATAAGCACTTAATACTTAGCCTAAATTAAAATTTATTTTATTGCATTAAATTTTATTGCATTAACCTTCCTTTTATTAATATTATAATCATCTTATCTCTTATAGATGTCTTTCATTTATTTTGAGGATTCCATTGTTTCTTCTGATCTTTAAGCTGTGGGACTTTCATATCAAAATGTCATTAATTTTCACTCTAAGTAAGAAAAACTGGTATTCTTGGGTACGATTTTGTGTTCGATATTTCCAGTTCTCTTAACTTTAAGATATTCTCTTATGATATTCTTTTATTAAAAGTTAATGGATATCAAAGACATGATTTATCTTTTCATTTGTAAAACAATTTCATCTTTATTTTTTGGCAACTTATAGAGAGTACTACTATTGTGTTTAAATGTAAAAAACTTGACAGATAGTTATCTACAGCAGGGGTCCACCAACTATAACATGAGCCCAAATCTGGCTTATGTCTATTTTACTATAAAGTTTTATTGGAATATAGCTGTGCTCACTCAATCATTTCTTTATATGTAGTCTATAGTTGCTTTCATGATACAATGACAGAGTTAAGAATTTATGACAGAAAGGACATGACTGGCAAAGCCTGAGATATTTACTATCAGGCCCATAAGAAAAAGTTTGTTGTTCCCTGGTCTCAAGGGTCTTTCAATTCACGAAAATTATTACTATTATTATTATTATTATTATTATTAAATTGCTAGCCTTTGTATTTCTTAAGAAAGTTCTCACTTTTCTAGTCCTGCCATTTTCTCTAAAATTACTGTCATCTGTTATTTTACTGAAATTTAGGATTCTGAAATTATAGCACACTGATTTTTCACTCTACAAAATTAGTTTTTTTCTGTTTTTTTTAATCATGTGGAGTATCCAAGTTTAATAAAGTTACTCATTATTCTTTTAATTTTTTTAAGATAATGATTATAACCAGAGCTATGATTATTTATTTTCTTGTTCACGCAATTTGTAGAAGCCATTTTTGGAAGTGACTTCTACAGGGTATTAGAAACTTCATCTTCCCCTTTATGGTGCAGTAATGCTTTGTAGTTGGACCTGAATTACGTTTTTCAGACTTTCTGATTGTTAGGGTTAATTTTCTGGGGTTGGGTTATTATTTTCTTTGTTTTAGACATTTTAAGTATTTGTTATATAGGGGAGTGAGACTAAGAGGAAGAAAACTACATTGTCAAACACTTGGCCATTTTTCTGGAAAATCATTTCTTGTTTATTGCTTTTTAGAATATATAAAGTAATATTTTATATTCACATAAGTAGTAGTAACCAAATGACTGGTGATATTGATATCTTATTTCTAAATCCCCTTACATATTCAATTTAATGATGGTCAGAGCTAAAAAGAGCTGAAATTATTCATTGAAGCTTTTTAATGTATAAATTTCCATTGCTTTTTACCCAAATTTAAAACATAAATACAATGAATTTCATTTACTTAGTACTTGCTAAAAAAATTATAATGGATAGACTAGTTTTACCGACCCACAAAATTTCTTATAAATTAAACAGAGAAACTAAGTCAAACACCTTTTTCTAATTATTAAAATTAATGTAAAATTTTTTATTTAAGTTCTTATTATTAATACCTAATCTTTTAATCCCTGAAATAATTTCTATCTCTGTCTTCAAATTATGATTGAGAAGTTCTCACTACCAGATTTTTCTTACAGATATCATATTGTCATGAATTGTTGACTAGATCTTCATCTTTTATTTTTTAAATTTGTTTCCATATATCGTAGAAATAAGCTGCTATATTTATTCTATGTTATCTCATGAAACATAAAGCCTTTCTTGTAAAGCCATGTCTAAAAATAAAATAATGGGTTTATCACTTATATAAATAGAAAACTAATATATATAGAGCAAGTCTCTTCAGCTAGTAAAACCCAATAAACCTAGTAAAATTTTAACTCCAGCCAGTAATTTCAACTTCTCATACAATGTTGATTTTTTTATCAGAGTAATCTGTCTCCCTTCTTAATAAATTGTAATCACTGCTCTTATTCCAACAATATTTTGCTAGGTCAAGTCAACCATATATTCACAGTTATGTAATGAACAATGTAAATTTAATGTATTTTTTTGGTAAGTGCCAGGAGTTCAATGCAAAAAGAAAATTTTAAAAAAGAGAAAATTAAAAAGTCAAGTATGTGATGAGTGGATCTCTAGAATGTGTTAGGCAGTGAGTTTTCTTCTAAAAACTTTAACTTAAATATATCTTAATTTTCATTTTTGGCCCCCAAATATTTGTTGCTACAAAAACTCAGAACTAAGTTACCTAGATTTTCAAAGCTTTAAATTTTGTAACATGTCATGATAACTACCTCCTGAAACTTTGAGAAGATTCTCCTCAGAAAATTTAAATATATTTTTTATATATCATGTGTTGAAATAAATTTGAAGTCAAAATTAAGTGTAAACAACTAAGCCATGCATCCAATAACCATTAGGCTCTTAAAATCTGGCCTCTATTTTTTAAGGCAAAATTTGGGATAATTTTTCACCAGAAACAAACAAAAATCTTATTTTTGACAGAGATGTAATTAGGTTGAATCCAAAAAAAAGTGTCAAATTACAGGAAATAAAATGGCCAGCAGGAATCATTTATTTATCTTTGAGCTAAACTCCTATTCATGAATTTAATGAAGACTGCAGATATTCATGCACACAGTCTCAAAATTGGGATCATTTCAGCATGTCTATGTATTATGGAACAGCAGTCATCCAGAATGATAAGAAACAACAAGCACATTATTTCTTTTTACAAGAAATCAGAAATGAATATAAATTATTAAAAATATAAAACATTTACTCTGATATTTATGTGTCGTCTTTTTATTGGCACTTCTTTAAGAAGTGTGGGTTGTGGTGGTGGTTATAAAGCAAGTATAATAATGACCTCAGAAAATTTTGTTCTACTCTGTGGTATCTGAGGGTATTTGAAAGAAAGAAAAGCAAATCTACATTATAGTGTCATATATATGTAGGAACTCAGCAGAATAATCTTTATCCACCTGCCACAGTATGTAAGACTATACATATAGCAGACGAATATGGTATATAAATATGAATCTAAAATGCTTACCCACTATTTATAAAAATTATGAAAAATTCTTTTGCTAGTACATAAAAAGTAGAGATTACATGAATTAATAATAATCAGAGCCATTATTAAAGTGATAAATTATTAGTTCTTTATTCTGTTTTTCCACAAGAAAATACAGTTGTCAAAACTACTCTTTAAGTTTTGTTTCTTTTTTTTCCATTTTTTATGTCAGTTGTGACGAATTCTGATCATATAGTCCATTTGATGTTGTGATTAATGTAAGTGCTTTTGTGGTTAAATTTCTTTTGTTCTGTCATAACACCCTGAGCAACTTTTATGTAGCGCTTAATTGTACCTTGATATAACTCTTTATCTTTATCTTTATTGTTTTCTTGTAAACTAGGAGCTGCTTGGTAGTGAGTATCTAGTATCACAATGACTAGTTCTTAAATTAGTGAATTAATCACATATTTTGTTAACCTCTCTCTGGACTATAACAAACATAATTAACACATTATGAAGTAGCTAGACTGTATCAAACACATTCAGTAGCTCATCTGGTTCTCACAACCCCAATGATACCTATATCATTGCCACAAATGAACTAATAAAAAATATGAAGCACTAAGAACTTAAGGAACACTTCTCAAGGCCAAAAAGCTAGTTAAGTGACAGAGCCAAGAACTTTAGCCACACAACCTTACCAGACTTAATCATTGCCCTGGGCTAATATTTTTGGATACCTGTCTATGTAGGCCTTATCTACACACATAAGGCAAAATAGGGAGTGACGGTAACTCTGAATAATTTCATGAAAACTCTTTCATCCTGGGAAAAGGGGACATTTCGACCCCCTTGGCATATGACCTTATTTAAAGGTGCCATACTGAAACCCTATTAACGTCTACAAAATAGCAATAGAATGTCTTTAAACGTTACAAGTGATGATTGGAGAAAGAAATGTGCCATAGGAACATTTTAAAATTAGAAAATATAATACCTGAAGTCAAAGCTCCTAAAAATAGCACCACCTTGTCATCAATTTATCATACTACTGTGTTTTTAGCACAATATCCCGAAGAATACTATAACTTATAAAGGATCATCACTTTTAAGAATTATCAAAAATAAAATAATTTTATTATAATGCCAATGCAAAAATAATCCAAGTTCCTGGAAATTATACAATTGGAAAAACAATGAATGATATGTTTTTCTCACAGAAAGGGTACATTGAATTTTATTTTTATTTCTCAATTAATGACATATAAATGAGTCCATAAATTGTTCCAGATAGAGTTTGTAATAATTGCAATGCTCATACTTACTGGTAAATACAAGTGTAAATTCATAGAAATCCATTTTTCTTTGTGACTTATCTGCTTAAGATTAAAATTGTTTCAACAGTCTTCTTTTTTTTTTTTAAAGTATAGTTGGTATACAATCTTTTATTGCTTATATTAATTTTAGGTGTATGATATACTTTTTTTTGACATTTTTATAGCTTACAGTGTAGTCACCCCACTAATTCTAGTAATTTTCTGTCATCATGCAAACTTATCACAATATTATTGACTATATCCTTTTTCCCCTCTGCACCCATCTCCTCACCCCTTCCCTTCTGTTTCCATGAGACTGTTTTTGTTTTCTTTTGTTTGTTTTTTAATTCCACATATAAGTGAAGCCATACGGTATTTTTCTTCTGGGAATTTATCCAAAGAAAAGTAAAACACAAACACTAATTCAAAAAGATACATGTACCCCCATGTGCGCTGTAGCATTATTTGCAGTTGCTGAGATATGGAGGCAACCTAGGTGTTCATTGATAGACGAATGGATAAAGAGGGTATGTGTGTGTGTGTGTGTGTGTGTGTGTGTGTGTGTGTGTGTGTGTGTGTGTGAGAGAGAGAGAGAGAGAGAGAGAGAGAGAGAGAGAGAACGTTATGCAGCAATAAAAAAGAATGAAATCTTGCCATTTGCCACAAAATGAATGGAGAGGGTATTATGCTAAATCATCATTCATCTTGATGTACACCAGGTTATTTGGCGCTTTCTCTCATGCAACCTACAGAAATTTATAAGGTACCTTTGACAGAACATGTCACAATTCTGAAGGCACCCCCACATACTTTCTTTGAAGGCATGTATTCCTGTCAATATGAGACCTTTATTCATGCCCTGAAATTTTATTACTATGTCCATTTCAAACAGAAATGCAGTATCCTTTTATTTCTTTAGATCCTTTTTTAGCTCATTCATTTCTTTCAAGTCTATAACAAACCTTATGATTATTGTTTTTTAATAGGCATTTTCCTATTGCTTCATTGATAATGTGGCCTATAATGGCAACTCCATATTTCTTAAGCACTTATTGATTTTAAGGTATCATTCACCAAACCTTATTTTTTAATACAAGTAGACTTTAATAACTTTTCCTTAGTTCATTGGCAAAATAAATAGACAAATGAGTAAGTAAAGATGTAGAAGACTTAGAAAGCATAACTAACAAAGAGACCTAACTGGTATAGCTGCATCAGTCTGTAGTGTACCATACTCCAAAAACAGAAAACACTTTCTTAACAAATGCTATGGAACATTTATAAAAGTGAATCTATATTAGACCCTAAAGAAAGATTCCAAAAATTTTCAGGACCACAGCATTCACAAAATCCAGTACAGTAACATTAAAGATTAATAACCAAACTAGAAAACAAAGATTTCTACTTCTTGTACACTAAAACTTTCTTTTGAAACCATTCTTAGGCTAAAAGTGAAATAAAAACTATAATTGGAGACTATCTAGAAAATTAAACATATGAAGACATTACATATCAGAATATGAGGGATATAGCAAAAGATAAGCTCACCAAAAAAAATATATTGTCTTAAATTTATTAATAAAGAAGAAAGAAAAAAGAAATGTGTATTAGAAATCTATGAAAGTAGAAACACGCAAGATTACAAAAAACTCCTAAGTAACATAGAAATAATTAATAGAATTAAATTCAGAAGTTAATAAAGTTAAAAACAGAAAAATGATGGAACTAATAAGTTCAAGAATTGTATTATAAATAAATACATTAAAATTAACCCTCAACTAGCCTAATAAATTGATTCTAATAAATATATGCAATAAAGAAAATACCTGTTGCCAGCATTCATTTAAATGCAAAAGTGAGTCTGCGATGGGGCAGACTCAGTTTCTAGGATGTTTGTTGAGATGTTTTTTAGTGTGTTTCTTTGTTATGACTTGCAGCTCCTGGCAGCATCCTTCTTGATACTCATGTACTTGTTGATTTTATTTCCCCTTGTGAAAGGTAATACTGGCTGCCTAGGCATCACGCGGATTGGATTGTGTGTCTCAGTCTCTGGAGGCATCGAGAGCCAGATATGCTCTCCTCTCCTTTTCCACCTTCCTAATGTTTGATTTGGGTGTGACATTGTGATTGGTGGTCCTCTTGCCTGAGTTCTAGTTACATTTCTGCTACCACCTTGGATATTCTCAGGTCAGAGTCTCAAACAATTGAAATTTCAGTTTCCTCTTCTGCAAAATGATAGAGATTGGTTTTGATAATTTCTGAGTCTGTTAGAAGATAATGTTTTTGATGAACTAACTGCCTTTTGATACTCAGTAACCTGTTCACTATAACTTCAGCAGTTATCATTTACATTGGTGGCTCTTACTCTGCTCTCCTCCACCCTAGGATAGTGTCAGGTATTCAGCCAGAGGACATAGTAACCTCAGATTTCTTTGGCTAAAATTGGTTCTAAAAGTTTCATCAGTGAATTTTTTTCCTTGAACATATGTACAAAAACATTTTTATTTGCTTTATCGTGCAGATTGACAGTTCAGTAGCAACTGAGCCAAACTAAGTGCTTCATTTACAAACCAGAAAAATGTAGTTATCTTTCTTTCACTGAATCCTGCTTTATTCAGCCCATTTTCATCTGAGTTTGGAGCTACTTTCATTGATCAGAATGATCATCTATTCTAGATTGTATTTCTGCCATATCTATAGGAAGGTATTAAATGCATTAAGGATTTGGGGGTTTTTCAGAGTCAGTCCACAGACAGTAGATGGCCACCCAAAAGTTAAAAAACAGACAAACAGCTTTCCCATACCCATGAAAAATCTGAGAATTCTTAGAGGAGGCAAATTCTGAATACATTGCCATAAAAAAGAAATAGTTCTTTATGAGAACAGAATATGCAGCAACACATATCAGCTCCTCCCCAATCAAGTCTGCTTACTTGGACACTTATCAGACTGTCCGCACTAACTAGCCTGCATCCACATCCTACTGTTATTACTGATACTAATCACACTCTACTGAACACGAGTTGGAACCAGGAAAGAATACCAGCTCCAATATGCAAAGTGTCACCTTTTGTGAGCCCTTAATAAGTATTCATGAAACAAAAGCAGAACAAAGAAGGGGAGCTCAGTTTATATTAGGAGAATGAGATAGTGAATAGAGTATAGAAGAAAATTCACTTACATAAAAAGAAATTATAAAATTCGTTTAGATTTGTATGCTGAAACATTTCTTTGCTGTTTCTTCTGACTAGAGAGAATGTCAGGGAGTGACTGATGAGCCAGCAGGCTTTGGGGTGAAGTGTTGCTTACTCATGGGTGAGACTGCATTTTCCCTTTTCTTTTTAATAATTTCTTTTCAGTTACAGCTGCCATCCAATAGTATATTAGTTTCAGGTGTACAACATAGTGATTGGACATTTATAGAACTTATGAAGTGATCATCCTCATAAATCTAGTACCCATCTGACACCATACATAGTTATTATAATATATTGACTATATTCCTTATGCTTTTTATCCCAGACTTTATACCCCCATGACTACTTTGTAACTACCAATATGTACTTGTAAATCCCTTCCTCTTTTTCACCCCCTAACCTCCCTCCCATCTGGCAACTATCAAAATGACCTCTGTATCTATGGGTTTGTTTCTGTTTTATTTAGTTCTTTAGATTCCACATATAAGTGCAATCATGTGGCATTTATCTTTCTCTGTCTGACTTATTCCATTCAGCACAATACCCTCTAGATCCATCTATGTTATTACAGATGGCAAGATTTCATTCTTTTTTATGGCTGAGTAATATTCCTTGCATATATATACCACCTCTTCATAATCCATTCATCTATTGATAGACACCCAGGTTGTTTCCACATATTGGCCATTGTAAATAATGCCACAATAAGCATATGGATACACATGTTTTTTCAAAATAGTATTTTAGGTTTCTTCAGATAAATACCCAGAAGTGGGATTATCGGGTCTTTCTTGTTATAGCCGTTGTCTATAACAAGAATATTGAGTCTTTTGTCTCCTGTTATAGCCTTTGTTTTAAAGTTTATTTTGTCTGGTATAAGTACTGCTACCCTGGCATTTTTGTTTTTTTATTTCCACTTTCATAAAATATCTGTTTTCATCTCTTTACTTTCAGTCTATGTGCCTTTCATATGAAGTGAGTCTCTTCTAGGTAGCCTGTATAATGGTCTTGTTTTCCTATCCATTCAGCCACTGATGTCATTTATTTAGAGCATTTAATACATTTACATTTAAATTGTTGATAGATATGTAGCTATTGCCATTTTATTATTCACATTTTTTAGCTTTTTTTCTCCTTTTCTTCTTAAAGAAGTCCCTTTAACATTTCTTGTAATACCAGTTTGGTGGTGATGAACTCCTTTAGCTTTTATTTTTTTTTGTCTGGGAGGCTCTTTATCTGTCCTTTGACTCTAAATGATAACTTTGCTGGGTAATCTTGGTTGTAGGTCCTTGCTTTTCATTACTTTGAATATTTCCTGACACTCTCTTCTGGCCTGCAAAGTTTCTGTTGAGAATCAGCCGACAGTCTTATGGGAGCTCCCTCATAGGTAACTAAATGCTTTTCCCTTACTGCTGTTAAGATTCTCTCTTTGTCTTTAAACTTTGGCATTTAAATGATGATATGTCTTGCTGTGGGCTTCTTTGGGCCCATCTTGTTTGGGACTCTCTGCGCTTCCTGGGCTTGTATGTCTATTTCCTTTGCCAGGTTAAGAAAGTTTTATGTCATTATTTCCTCAAATAGGTCAATTCCTGGCTCTCTCCTCTTGCTGATTCCCCTATGATGTTGGTATGCTTGATGTTATTAAGCATAGACCTCTTAAATTATCCTCATTTTTTAAAATTCTTTTTTCTATTTGCATATCTTGGGTGTTTTCTGATACCTCATCTTCTAAATCGCTGATTCAATCCTCTGCTTCATCTAATCTGTTGATTCCCACTAATGTATTCTTTTTTTCAGGTATTGTCTACTTAATTTCTGACTGGTTCTTTTCTGTCTCCATTTTTATGTTTTCTCTCTCTTTGTTGAAGTTCTCACTGAAATCACTGAGCAGGTATATATAAAACCAGTGTTTTGAACTCTGTATCTGGTAGATTGTTTGTCTCCATTTTGTTTAGTTCTTTTTCTGGAGATGTTTTGTGAATCTCTCAAAACCCTATCTGGGTTTTGTGAATCGTTGAGAGATTTTAGGAAAGTCTGTGGCATGAGCCAAGACAGGATGTTTGTATGGAAAATCCACCTGAAGCAACAGGTGGTCCTTCATATGTAGTGGGGTGAGATCTCAGGGAGTCACCAGGGGAGGTGACAGTGGAGACTCAGATATGGTGGCCACCTGCATTTGCATTCTGGGTGGAGGTAGGGCTCAACAAAGGAGCAATGCCCTCTGCCAGCACTTCTGTCTAGGAGAAAGCTGCCCCTCCAGCCCTCGTCTTGAAGCCAGACAATTCATTTCCCCCTTGTATATCCCTAGCACCTTTCAAATTGCTACCCCAGTGCTGAAGCATAGAGTAAGTGAGTCCAGAGTTGTTAGTAAGTTCATGCCTGGGACCTTTAAAAGGAATGCCTAGGACTCTATCTGCCCTCCATCTCACTCAGCCACAATCTCCACTGGTCTTCACAGCCAGGACTTGTGGGGACTTCTCTTACCAGCACTGGAAACTGTTATGAGGCTGGGACCCCCTCACTCCTTCGAGGGGACCTCCTCAGCCAAGATGTTCCTCCCAATATTTAACCACCACATGCCAGTGTGGGACCAGCCCATTCTACATCTCCACTCCTCCTACCAGTCTGGAGGTAGCTGCTTCTGTATGTCCTTAATGGACAGACTTCTGTTCAGCTAGACTTTGGGTGATTCTCAATAATCATTGTTCTGCGGTTTAGTTGTATTTTTGATGTGGTCATCAGAAGAGGTGAACACAGTGTTTTCCTACTTTGCCATTTTGACTGGAAATCCCATCAAAATCTTTAAATTTTTAAATTAACCTTGTGATAGTGCATTTACCTAAAAAGTAAATAATGTCTTCATCAATATAATATTCTACTAGACAGAGGGCAAATGCAACCCATACCTTTCCAGAACTTATTCAGTATAACCAGTTAGTTAAGAAAGTATTTGGAGATTTCTCTTCCATTTGGAAAATTGGATAACACAATCAATTAACTGCATGTTTATACCCAAGATTTTTTAACGAAAAGGGTAATAAATGTTTATGCATTTTTGACAGCATTCCCATTGGTAAGAGGGAAAGAATGAATAAAGTTAGAACAGCAAATTAGGAAGAAACTGAGCATTTATGTATCCTGCATAATAATATTAAATGTCTCTACGAGAGATTTAAAAAGCACCATGCCAGAAGCTTTGGAAGGATATAAACTTGGGTAAGAAAACTCCTTTTCTAGATGTTAGAAATCACTGGTCCAGAGGCTGAGTCTGAACACAAATAGCCAAAATACCAGTAAAATTCAGCAAGTGAAACTAATAATTTCTCTTGAGATTTGACCATTGTACATAGGTCGCAAATGAGAAAATGGTAAGAAAACATTGAAAGTTCAGAGGAAGTGAGTATCCCATCCTGCTCAGGAAGAATTTAAGGTAGGAGGTACATGAGCTCACCCATAAAGAGCCATATATTTGAGCACAAAGGTGCATCACAGAGAGAAGATGCAGGGGCAAATAGAAAATAAACAAATCTTGTTTAGGGAAAAACAAATTTTACATTTAAAAGTTAAATTTAACTAAGAGTGTCAGATGTGTGAAGGAGCTACTTACTATGAAATATAAATAGCATTCAAGTTATAGGCTGATAATTGAAGACCTTAATGCTTTAATAAATTAAAGGGTTTTAAGCAAATATGTAATATATTCAGCAACAAGCTCGAGAATCACATCTGGCATTGAGACCTGGAGTCAGTGATTTGGAGATGATACACATAGGAATGATAAGATATACATAGAGGTACTACATAGAGAAAAAAGAAGGCATTGAAAGAAAGGAGAGGAAGATGAGAACATTTTCAAGGTAAATACCTATTTTAAAGGGCAAGCATAGAAAATGATACAAGAAGACGTAAAAATAATTATCAGAGACGTTGAAGAAAATAGTTTTGGAGAGCCAAGGAAAAATTCAACTTGCAGAAGGACTGGTTGGCAGCAGATCAGATACTCCAGATAGGTATTAATCACTTTCAAGAAAGCAGATTCTGAAGGGTGGTGAGAAAGAAAGGTAATTGTGTGTGGAAAAGAGAAAGCTACAAATGGAAGATAGTCTCTCTGGTATTTTGGTAGTGAAACAAAGAGAAGGAAATAGAAGAAATAGGAGTAGCTTTAGACTAGAAGATTCCTTAGTTCCTGTGTAGACAAAGAAAGATGATCGGTAGTGATCAATTTATGCAAGGAAAGGTAATAATTCACAAGGAAGATAAGAGGGTATATAACAAGAGCACAGAGATGGTCAAGTTCATAAAGGAAGACCTTTTCTTCTGAGAAAGAATATGAAATAGAAATCATACTTAAATACACAGATATATTTAATAAATAAGATAGTATAGGGCCGAATATATTTCAGATGCCTTTGAATTTAAAAATAAGAGATGAGATACTTTGTTTTCTATGTATGATGAGAACTAATATAAATTTGAGTTTTTAAGGTTATGCAAATTTCAAAACACTGTGATGGAAAATTTAGTGCAGAATAAAAAGCTTCATGAGAAATAAAAATATAATTGTTCTATTGTAGATCAAGATGAAGTTAGCTAATATGCACTTATAGTAGACTTTATACATATGGTTAATATTCTTAAATACAGCTATTCAGCTTAGGCACACATATAACACATGGAAAGCGGAGATAATTTGAGGTAATATTGGCTATAATAATAGGTCTGGAGATAATAAGTAGGTCAAAGAGATAATAGATTCTATAATGTTAAGAGTTTCACTGAATGCTTGATTATGATTAAGATTCCAGTTAAACAAAAGAGAACAATAGATTGTGTGAATGGGAAGGCCAAAGTTTATAATGAGAATGAGAGGTAGGTTGGACAAAAGTGAAAGAAATTTGGGATAGCAAATAAGAAATTAGAAAATGTAAATCCACTTGTCCTTCTGTGCACTGCATAAGAGAACAAGTTTAAAGGTGAACAAAGGTTTGATAGGGTGGAATAAAAAAATTAATCACATTAAAACACAAGATATAAAATCACTTAATAACTTATGATATCCCAGATGATAGAACTGGCTGGGATGTTGTTATATAGAGGATATATAAAATTTAGAGTGTCTTATCTCCTTCTAGGTATAGTATGTCCTTAGAAAATGGTAGATGTATTGATTCATTTCTTGGGTGAATAATTATCGGAAAATGTTTGACTGCCAAGTAAATATTCCCAGATGTCAAAACGAAGACTAGGTAAACATAAGAAGATTGTTCAACTTAAAATTTATTTCCAAATCAAAGCCCAATTGCCTTCATTGATTCTCCCGGTATCCAATGATTTTCCTTGCAGCTTGCTAACTGTGAATCTCAGCTTAGTTTTTAATATAGCTGATGGAAGGAAGGGAGAAAAATGTCCTGTAAATAAAATAGAAAAAGTTGTTGGTCTCTGTGTTTGAAATAATAGATAGAGCCTTGTGAATGTGAAATATTGCATTGCATGGAAACATTTTGTTTTGGAGTATTTTGATTTCAGTTATATGGGAAAACAGTATGCATTTTGGAAAACATGTCAAAGCATTGAAAGCTACTTAATAACAGAAACTGGAAATTGCCTGACAAAGTGAAACGTTTTAATGATGTCAACTTTTCTGAAGCAGAACCCAGTCATTGTTAAAATAGAGACAATTTATCTTTTAATTGTGATAATTCTAGTCCATTTTAAGCTATATTCTTTCATAATTCTAACAATAAGAGGTAGTTTGCTGAATTAATATTACTTTAAAGAATATTTCTTTATCTTTTCTCTATTGCATTTTTACAGCAAAGAACATTTAACACAGTTATCTTTGGTGAATTATACAAAATTAGTATTTTACCATTCCAGAAGTCACACACATTTTGGTCTCCATTCAAGATACTTGAGAGCAGCATGAAATTAAATTCTTAGTAATAGAAGACTACTTCAAAATGGTGGGGAATCCAAGGCAAAAAAAAGATAGGCTTGAGAAAATTGCATGAAATAACAACTTAGAACAAATTACATAAAATAATTTAATAAACAACCAGCATGATATTTTAGTGATGTAATCTTGGAAAAAGTAATTTCGTAGGGAGAAGATGCATACAGCAAAGCTTAGGTCTAATAAACTCACTGAGAACTTGGAGTCAAAAGTTCATTTATGAAAATTGGATTCCACCTCTAACACTGAGTAAGTGAATATATAGATATGCAAACAAGAAATTAAGCAGAAGGACTTAAAAGGTTATAAGAATTCACTCTTAAAATCTAGAATCTATATTCATTTAATCATATAACAAGCATTTGTTTATGGTGCCTGGAAGATCCAAAGTTGGTAATCCATGAATTCTACCTTCAACTTGCTCACAATTTAATAAGAGAAAGACAAAGGAAAAAAAGTGTAATTTAACCTGTTTAGATTTCTGCTTACTTTATTTCCTATAGTTATTCTTATATGTGTATGCAAACTATAGTACATTGTGAAAATAAAGTACTAGACATATATATAACAACACAGTCTAGAAATGTACATCCCTCTGTTTTTGCTGCTAACAGTCTGTGCTTAACTTCCAGTTCCACTGATAACCAGTTGTAAGTTACTTTAGATTTCTCATCTGTAAAATAGTATAACTACCTCACAGATCACTGTAATGAAGGTTAAATGGGATAACACATTCAACACACATACTAAAGTACATTTGGCATTAATAGTCATTTGATAAATGTTGGTTAAACAATGATCATTATTTAAGTAGTGGTGGTATCCTTATGGTATAAGTGATGAATAGGAGTTTTCCAAGTGCTTATGGAGGTGTTACTGTATAAGAAATAGATATAGAAAAATAACATGGTAAATATGGTGATATCCTTGATAATACCTTTCCTTTTATCAAGCTTTAAAAACTGGAATTCTTCCCCTCTCCTTTCTCTATACTTTCATCCTAGCACATCTCAATTATTCCCTTGGTCATAAATGCCATATAAATATTGCTTATTTTCAAATTTATATTTCTAATACGAACCTCTCTTTTGAATTCCAGGGTAAAATATATAATCTCTCACCACCCAGTTCATTAACTGGCATCAATATCTGCCCAGTGCCTCAAGCAAGAGACTTAGAAGTCATCACTGATTGCTTTTTCCTCCCATTCTCTATGACCATACATCGGTGAGTCTTCTCGATACCTGATTGTATCTCCAAAAGGTATCTACACTGCGACTATCCTCTCCCCTGGCCTACTTCAACAGCGTCCTGTTTTCACTCATTCCTTCCTAGTCCTTCCACAAAGAAGCAGTCCTTATCTTTTACAAACAAAGATTGGATACCATAATGCCCTTTCTTAAAATCATCTAGCAATCTCATTGTAGCTAATAATAAATCACCACCAATTACCAGACTAAGGTCCAGCAAGATCTGTCTCCTGCCTGATCACCAAATTTATTTCTCTCCCTTACAAATCTCCAGGCCCACCAGCTGTCTTAGTTTTGTGAAACAGGCAAGAGCTTTCCCCACCCAGAGATTCTCTGCCTGGAATTCTTTGCATACAGTCTTCACCAGAGTAGCTCATTCTCAGTCTACACGTGTCTATTTAAAACATACCTACTCAGAGTAAACTCCCTTAGTCATCTTGTTTTAAGTATATCTACCACTTTCTAGTTATTCTCTCTCATAATTCTGTTCTTTTGATTCACAGTAAGCTCTATACTTAAGACAATATCTGCCCTTTTTAAACCACTTAGATTCTCTTCCACCCAATTAATGATGCATTAATTCTTTCAGTCCAAAAATATTAGTCGAATAGCTACCATGTGCTCAACATGAAGTTGCATGATGTAATCTATGTTTCAGAGGGCTTATCGGATCAAATATATAGGATGAATTGCAAAAGGGCAAGAGTGGAAACAGTAGGACTTGTTAGTACATGACATCAGAGAAGTGATTGTCACTTTGACTAGGTTGATTACAATGGAGATTCAGAAAAATGGATGGGTTTAAACTATTTACTAGAGTAGAACAAATAAGAGTTGCTGATGAAATGAATATGAGAGTAAGAGAAAGTAAAGAATGAAGAAAAATTACACCAAGGCTTTTTACTTGAGCAATCAAATGGATAATAGTATCAAACAAGGAGTGAAATTGGTTTGAAAGATATCAATTTCTATTTTATATATGTAAAATTTGGCATGCCTTTAGATATGCAAATGGAAATATCAAATTTGTAGTTAAAAATGTTTGTTGGAAACCCATGTGCAATGTTGATAATAAATATAAATTTGTTGCTATCAGCATGGAGATAGTATTAAAGCCATGATATTAGAGAAAATATTCTAAGACACAAGTGTGATAAGTATCACTAACATTTACAAAGCACTTAAGTGCCAAGTACTGTCCTAGGCATTTTGTTTTTTATATTATCTCATTCTCTAGGTAGTAGATACTATTGTTACCTCCATTTTAGATGATAAAACTGAAATACTAAAAGGATAAGAGATTTGCCCACAGTCACATAGCTAGTAAATGTTAGGTCTTGGATTTGAGTACAGGATGTCTGTCTCCAAATCCCAAAAATAGATGAGAGGAGTCCGAGGATGAATCTATTATATGATTGAGGAGTAGAAATCACCAAAGGATGGAAAAGAGGTTGTGGAATCAGTAAAATGAGAAGAGTGGACAAAAGGAAAATTAGGACAAAGTGGTGTCACAGTAGGGATGAATTTTTTCAAAGGAAGGGGGAGTCATTCACATTGAATTCTGCTGAGATATAAAATAAAATATGGACAGAAAAGTGTCCCCCTAAGTTTGGCAATAAGGAGAATGTGGGACTGCAGTTTCAGTGGAGTAGTTAGAATGGAGAGTGCCTAGAAGGTATATTTGAAGAAAAGGTTACTGCACAGTAAGATCTTTTGTGCTGTTAAGGCATGTTATAATGTAGAAAGAATAAATAAATGTAAGGGTGTGGTTTAGTAATATGTGAGCACACAGAGAGAGCATGAAAAATGAAGTTAGAGAGGTGTTAAGTTCCACATCACCAAGGTCCTTACATTCCTGGATCTCTCCATGAAAATAATTACAGTAATTGCTATTTTGCAAGCAAATGTCTCAATTTATTATTTTTGAATGACATATGCTAAAAGGAAACCAAACCATCATTTGTAGAGCTTGATGAGAATATGAAATAAATGATAATATTTGGAAATTTAAACCCCTCACGTTGCATATAGAATTTTTACTAAGAATAGGGAATTGTTAAATCTTCTCATGTAGATTTTTAAAGTTGAAATCAAATTTACATATAGCGAAATGCACAGATGTTAAATGTTTCATCTGTAACCCCTACTTTATTATTTATCTTATTGTGTCAGAAATGTGAAGTAATTCAGATCGTGGCCAGTCTAATGCCTATTCAAAATTATTTTTCAAACATGAATCTCACTCTTGGAGAGTAGATTGATTAGCACTTCAAAATCTGTAAGTGCTATACAAATATATTAAAATAAGATGACATGTTTCCGAATAACTTTCATAGTAAACCTTCTTCCTGTGAAATTTATGAACTTATGCAAAACTGGATACATGTATGTAAATGTTTTATGAAAGTGTCTAAAAAGCAATAAATATCATAGTAGGAAAAATAGCTAAAAATATCAAGGACGGAAAAAAATTGCTATTCACTGCTACATTATAATGAAAATTTAGGGGCTTCTTACTATTGAACCGTTTTTAAAGGTCTCATGCTAGACCATTACTCTGCTAATACTTCTCTCTTTGACTTAAATGGTAGACTATGAGAATGGCATGTTTGCAGTGACCTCACCCCTGTTGTGCAATGATTAATCATTATGAATACGAGTTAAGATCAAGCCATGGGAAACTTGTCTTCTCCCATCTAATTTGATTAATGAGTTTTATGGCTGAGATGCATTGTGAAGAAAAAGTTAAAAGTACCTGAGGCAAAGACAATTGTACATCTCACATGAATTTTTAAGGAAATAGAAACAATCGTGAACATAAAAATTCCACTGTTACAAAGTGACATCATCTATCTAAGGTGGCTATATATGATCATTAAAGATTTCAATATTCTCTATAATCTGAAAATAAATAATCCTCTACTATGTACTTTCTTACTAATAGCTTTTAACATAGTCTAATAATCACTGAGAGACTGATGCTTTTTAAAATTGATTTTTTTACAAGCCAAATAGCCTCAATCTTTTAGAAGTAATTAGGGTCATTCAAATATTGACATTGTCACTCATAAAACAATATAGTTCTGTAAGTAACAGTAGAATTGCATTTATGACACTTAATTAAAAAAATGGTTCATGGCAGCTTTTTGGACCTTAATGATTCAGTGAAAAACACAGTAATCTCTTTAAAAAGTCAATTGAAAGTAAAGAACAGCTTCAGTAATTTTTAAAATGTCAATACAAAGCTACAAATAACAGACAAATAAGGCAAATTATTTTTGTCACATTTTGGACAAAATCCTTATTAGCATTAGGACTTACATTACCCACTTTTAAAAAAATATGACAGTCTTTATTTTTTAGAGATCAGATACTGTCCTGACCTAAATTTACATATTTTTCCTAATATATTCTTTATAGTTTGAATATTGAAGCTCTTTTGACATTTATTCCTGAAGTAAATTTTTTTCTTCAAACATCCTTGCTTCCAAATTTCCTGTCTAATTAACTTGTGTGTGCATCAAACTTCAATATTTTAATCTCATCGTTCACAAACACACAGCTTTTATGATCTCACATAAATAAATGGAGAACACAAAATAGTACTAGTTCTTCATATGTTCTCCCTCAGACATTGGACTGATATATAATTCTATCCAAAAATAATGACTATTGTATTAGTTTCCTAGTACTGCCATCACAAATTACAACAAACAAACAGATGGCTCGAAGCAGGAGATATTTATTGTCTCACAATTCTAAAGGCTAGAAGTTCAAAACCAAGGCATTGCCAGAGCCATGTCCTCTCCAAAAATTCTAGGAGAGAAACCTCCTTTCTTACCTATTCCTAGCTTCTGGTGGTTGCAATCCTTGGCATTCCTTGGCTCAGGAGTATATCATTTTTATCTCTACCTCGATAGTCAGCTGGCTATATCCAAATGTCCTGTGTCTGGGTCCAAATTTCCCTCTTCTTATAAGGATTCCAGTCATTGGATTAGGGCCCACCATAATCCATTATGACTTCATCCTCATTTGTTTATATCTGCAATTACTCTATTTCCAAGTAAGGTCACAGTCACAAGTACTGATATTCAGGACTTAAATATTTTGGAGTGGGGGCGGCACAATTCAATCCATAATAACCACCAACAATATGTAGTCCTAAAATCGAATTATTTTCTAGCACTGTAAATCATTACTTTATAAAATTATTAATGTGTTGACTTTCATAGCTTGCTCATAAAGTGTTACTTTTTCTTTAGGATAACTATGTATTTTATGAAAGAAAATAGCTCCCTGACAAAGTGAACCTTAGACACTTTTTTAATCCCTTTCTTACATATCATTAAAAAGTAAATATACTAAGTATATAAACAAGATAATGATCATTTACTTTATAATTTTTTCTATTTAATAATTGAGAGTATTTTCTTCTTTTGTGCCATATGTTTAAACATAAGCCGAAGCTTTAAAGCTCTGGAACAGTAAAATGTAAGTTTTACTATAACATCTGTTTAAAAGCATATCATATCTATCTACCTATATAAAATATATTTGCAAGAACTTTACATAATTTATAATTATATATGCAACATATTTTTTAAAGCAAGAAAAATGAAATTAAGGCATAGAGAAAATAAGTGTAAAACAAATATACAGAACTTGATAAAATATATTTGCTATATTAATAATGGCTTTGAATCTGTTTATTATGGGCTTAAATTTTGCTCTTAGCTTTCTGGAAGCTAATGTAAAGAATGAAACAAACTATCAGTGGGCACTTTTTAAAAAGCAGTTATCAAAAAATATATATTTATTTCTGATAATAAAATTTTAAAAATAGTTTTCCTGTCGATGATGATAAACTTGAAAAGAGTATGATCCAATGAACAATAGCCATAAGTTTTCTATAGATGTTAATTATAACATTAAAGTAATATCTTGTGTATGACCTTTTTAAAAAAAAGTACCTGCCTTAAATTCAGATCACAGTGGTCAAAAGACTTCAATCCAATAAAAACCTTTTTTAAGGACTGATATAATCTAAAGATAAAATTTTAAGTGTCTAAAAGTGATGGAAAGCATTAAATATCTAATGCTAAGTTTCCAAACATATTTTGTTAAAAAACTAAGCTGTAGATAAGTTTTGAAATATAGGGAATTGAATTACACCTTGCAAATTAAAGGCAACCTATATGGTTTAACAGTACACCAACTTTGTCAAAGTTGAAAAAATATAATCAAATAATAAAATACACAGTTGAAAACAGGCCACCCTATAAATGGAAAGGAAAAAGATAATATAGAAACTATGCAAGTGATGTGAACAGGAAATTCACAAGAGTAAACACGAATATAGAGTAAACATTTGAAAGAGGATCAAACTAACAATAAGCAGAGAAATATAAGTTAAAACCATAAAGAGAAGGTATCTTAACCCATAAACAGTTAACCAAGAATTAAAAAGATGATATCCAGTAAGTCTAATACACATGAAATGAGTACTGTGTTATACCAAATGTGAAAATGTAAATTGGCAGAATCTATATAAATTAGTAAACTTGTTTATTCATTCTACATAAAAAGCCACACATATACAAAAAAGGACAAGTATAAGGATATTCATTGCAGTATTGTTTGTAGCACAAAATAGCAAATAACCTAAATGTCCATCAGTGGAGGCAAATAAATTTTCACCTATTCATATGATGAAACACTACACAGCAGTCAAAATAAATGATGTAGAATAACAAAAGATTTTCAAGGTATATTTTTGAATAAAAAGAGCAGGGTGCTGGCACTAAAGATATTCTTTTCTGGAAACAAATACAAAGAGGAGCAGTTTGTAAGTCAGAGGTCTGCAAATTTGTATGAAGAGCATACAGTAGAATGTGTTTATCTTTCTGTCCTCCATAGGAAAGAGTCGTTTATCCAACTCATACAAAATTAAGTCACAAGACATAAATTAAAGTCATGGGATGGCAGAACAGAAAACTGGTTTATCCCACTAGAACATCTGCCATTAAGTTCTTGCCAGCACTTGCTCACATGTTAATAAAAGGTTTTATATAAGCATTAATAGCTAAGGATTTATGTCTCATTCTTATGTCATCCCAAAGGCACTTCCAGTTCATTGACTCAAAGAAAAGGTGTGAACAAACTTATGTTGTTCCAATGGATTTATCCACATGATTACAGAGTATAAAAAGTATCAAAAATAGGATAACTGTGTCAATAGCTTGCCTATGGCTGGTTATAACATATAAATTCTTGAGGAGCCCAAGCTGTGACAGACTTTTGAGATGAAAACTCTATAAAGCTACTCTGAGGGGATTGTTATTTTTTTTATCAAATGAATTTTCTAAATAGAGAGAAAGATGGTTATAAAAGCATATATTCGTCAGTGGATTCATACTTAATGATAGAAAAAAAAAAAAACGAGGCCCAATCTCTAGGACCATAATCAGGGATGTCATAATGCCTTCCCAATTTCCTGAGGAGCCTTTAGCTTATGGTAATGAAATTCTTATGACTACCCCTTCCCATCTGATATGAAGTCAGGTAGAAAAAATGCTTTCATGTTATTTTTACACACACAAGATTTGGGGAGAACTCTTATAATGAACACGTGATATCATAACACCAAGTGACACAGTTATGATGAAAACTATGTATAAGCACAGATCTTCCCACCAAGATTAAAGGTATAACAAAGTAAAATAAGAAACCTCATGAATAAAAGTTTTTTATTATTATTATTAAATTTACCGAGGTGAATTGGTTAATAAGATTATATGTTTCCAATGTAAATTCTATAATACATCATCTATATGTTGCATTGTATGCTTATCACTCAAAGTTTAGTCTCCTTCGGTCAGCATAGTTTGACCCCTTCCTCTCCTTAACCACCCCTACCCCTTTCCCCTCTGGTATCTGCCATAATATTGTGAGACAGTTTTTAAATGTGAGATATTGTAGCTAATAAGCTATATGCTTTATAAAATTCAGAAAATTCAAAGTTTTCAAAATTTGCCCATAAGATTTTTAATCAAAGGATCAATATTTGTTTTCATTCTTATCACAGGAGTCTTTCCAATTTAGGAGTCTCATCAGAGGTCTCCTCAAGTGGAAATAACTCAGATGTAAATGGCTGTGCTCTAAAAGCATTCCTCTGGCATATCTTTCTGACAGAATCTTCCAGGTCAGTAATGAATACACCTTTTGAGAAGGTAGAGAATTTCACTAAGTCACAGGCCTATTAATCAATTAATTCATGTGGTATCCAAAGATGTCCAGATGTTCTAATATCTAATCTTTGAGAAAAAAAAAATCCAACAAGAGGCACATTCCAAACTGCAAATTGGAAGTTTTACCTTACTGTCATCCAAAATACAGACATACCTTGGAGATATTGTGGGTTCAATGCCAAAGCACCACACCAAAGTGTGTATCACAACGAAGTGAGTTTCAATCTGTAAGAAACACATCTGTGAAGTGTAATAAAACATGTCACAATAAAATGAGGTATTCCTGTACTACCCAAACCAGTTTGTTTTATTAATTTCTATATTTTTGAACACGTTGAATGAAATATGTATCAAAGAGGAAAAATAATTGCTTCAGTAAAATAAAAGTAAAAATATTAAAGTTTGAGAGTATGGTTTCCTCTATAATTGTACATAGCCCCTGTTAATTAATGAGTGGAGTTAATATAAGTAGTTTTCACAGATATTGTCCAAATGAAGGAGGAAACTGAGGACATTTTTAAGAACTGAAGTAATTCTATATTGATACAGCAAACAAAATAATGTGGATAACGATGAAGGTGTGAAAGTAATATCATACACAAAAGCTATAATTTACTAAAGACTAAGTGCCTGTCACTGTGCAAAAGCACTTAATGTAGATTCACTCCTCATAACAACCCTGAGATGTAGATATTACTTTCTTTATCTTGTACAGTAGGAAACCGAAGCTAAGCAAAGTTAAAAGGCTGGCCTAAGTTTACAAGTCTAAAAATGTTGACATCAGCACTCAAACCCAAACAACTTGACTCCAAAGTTCACGTTCTTTAACAAACACAGATTGTTAAGAGTGGTTTTAAATCAGGTGTTTCTGAAAGACATTTCAGTTCAAACTTGGTCATCCTCAGAAATGCTTTCAGAAATTCATAATACAAATATTTATTGGTTACATACTGTCCGACAGTCTGTTCTTGGAACTCAGTATACAACAGTAGCTATATATTTTTTTAAATGTTTAATCATCCAATTCAAGCCATAGGACAATTTTAACTTGAATAAAACTAGTCCCATATGAACACTTGTCATACAGGGAAATATATTGTTGACTTTTATTTTTTAAAAGCTAAAGAATGTGTCATCCTAAGCAGATATACAGAAAAGTATGTTAGCTTGTAATCTTGTATTGGCACTGTGATTAATGTTTAGTGGTTTAAGGAAAATATAGTCATTTAAAATGATGCAGAATTCCAATCAAGTAGAAGAATTAAGTTAGAACAGGAAAAGCCTAATAAATATTGTCATTTCCTGAAGTTTAGTAGAACTTTCCAGTTTTTTTCAGTTTTACTTTTTAATCCTGAAGGCATTACTTCAGTGTGTATACATTTATGCTAATCATATACTACAGCCATGGGTTCTTCTATCAATATGAAATGTTTTGTACTTGCTGTTTTTGTGCATCTTGTATTGTTATGTGCAATATACAAAATAATGTGTCTAACTATGCCATTTATGCTTTTGAAAGAAAAAGCAAATTACTTACTGAAGAGAATGGCATTTGCATGCATGTGTGTCAGCTTTCAAGCCATTTCCTTCTACAAAATATTGCTTTCTACACTTAGAAAATGCATCCATCCATCAGTTACAAACCATTTCAAAGCACTTTATGAATCTACAGAGCAAAATGTACTTATCTTACATTGGCAGTGTCCCAGCTGTTACAAAATTGCTATTGTCCTAATACTTACAAGGCAATTTTAGCATCAGTTAATAATTTTACAGGATAGATAACTTCTAAAGCATTATAAAATGACAGACATTAAACAATAGCAACTTAGCATTTTTTGAAACAGTTCATGACAGCTTAAAAACTAAAGTGATTTTAATGTATAGTCTATGCAGTTTTAGTTTCTCATTGACAATTCCTTTAGAAGATAAAAATGTGAAAATCCTTTTAAATAGTGGGTGAAAGAATAAAACAAATTTATCTTTAAAAGATATTCAGTAAAAATCTCAATTAGAAATAATGTCTCAAACCTTCCTGTACAGATAGTAGGTGACAAGAATTTGAATTTATTTAGGCAGAAAAAAAAAGTGATGGTATCATTTAATGGTAGGGTTCCACAAAATAAAAGGCATATCTATTCATTAAAGCTAATACAAAAAGAAAAATACAGCCAATAGCATTTTATATAAATCAGTATGCATTATTTCTTCCTAAACACTGTTTTCTATCTATCTTAGTTTAAAAGCTTCAGTTAAAAATAAAAATCTGGGTAAATGTAACACATGTGTTCTCCCTACTCCCTTTGTTTAAGTTGTTGGGATAGCCATACAACCCATTTTGGGTTGGATATTTTACCATTCACCTTTGATAGTTAATGCTTTGAGGTACAAAAAGAAAAATAGCTCCAAACAAATTACATTAATCGGTAGTTTGATACTGCACATGTGCAGCCCCTTCAAGGAAAAAAAAATGCCTTTGATAAGCACCAATGTGCAATATTGGCTATTTTTATAAATGGACTTATTAAACAAAACCAATTGTTCAGTGAATGTTTGCAAAGGCTACATAATGGACCACATCATCAAAATACAACTTAAATTTCTTTAGTAGATAATTATCATCTTCTTGCTGTCACTGAGCATATTTATATCACATAGGCTCATTTTACACCAGCTACTTCAGAAAATCAAGTTGATTTTTCAGATGATGTAAATTGTGTTCACACATTTAGTTTTCTATAGAATATTATATGTGTATCTTAATATTGTCATTGTCTCAAAAATATAAAATGAGAAGTTTGCATAATT
Organism: Rousettus aegyptiacus; assembly: GCF_014176215.1. Taxonomy (NCBI): domain Eukaryota; kingdom Metazoa; phylum Chordata; class Mammalia; order Chiroptera; family Pteropodidae; genus Rousettus; species Rousettus aegyptiacus. The sequence continues at coordinate 101,448,332 of NW_023416306.1, forward strand.
TCAGCCCTTTTCATGGTACCAGTATATGTGAAGAAAAGTGTAATTCAAAGAATCTCAAATACTTCTTCAGTATGCAATATATGCTAGTTATTAAATAGTTGTATATTATAAAGCATACAAATTCTTATTTTACTCCTACTGGAAGAAATACATCTGGTAAAATAGATCAAATAGCCAGCATTCTATATTGCCAGCTCCACAGAGGTAGGGACCATGTCTCTCACAAATTACTCCATTCCTATTCATCATATACAGTGCCTGGAACATAGTGTATGAACCACAGGTGTTTGTTGACTGATTGATTAATTGTCTTGGTCCGATTCAATTGAGATTAACTATTTCAATCCTACATTAGCTGTTTTTATTTACATCTTAGATTTCAAGATTTTCTCAGTGTTCATGTAGAGAATAGTTCTTGAAAATAATCCACTTGACTCTAACTTAGAGAATCAAACAGCCACTTATTGCCAAAAATTAATGGAGAAAATAAATCTTTCTATTAAAAAACTATTTTATGTTATTTACATATTACTAATGATAGTCTTTTTTAAAATTGTTTATTGGGTTAACATTGGTTAATATAATTTTATATTTTCAGGTGTACATTGTAATTTGACATCTGTATATTCTATTATGATATTCTTAATAAAATGATTTATATTAATAATATGAAATGAACTCATCTCTACAATGAAAACGTAGAAAATTAAAGTGGTAAGTCTTTCCTTTTGCTTTCAAATATCACTAAATTAATACTGATCTACTTAAAATATCATATTTATTTACTGTTGCCTCTGCTAACATGTTTATTATTAATGAATATTGAATACAACAAGTTTCATACAACATAACAAGTAAAAAATTTAAATAATTCTTGGTAATGAGACTAACATGTCAGTTAAAGTTGTAATTTTAAAGTGTCATTAAATTCAATCATTTTTTAATTTCAATCTGAAAATATAAGTCCATCTACCCAATTTTTAGCAAGAATGTATTTAAAGACAGTGGAAATGAATTCCTACCTATGGGAGGAAAAGCATATTTGGGGGATTGCCACAGAAGCAAGGTGGAACTTGGCAAGCCCTAGTTTTCACAAGCAGGAAAGCAGCCTAAGACTTTCCATCATCTTTTATTACTGTGCTTTAAGATACAAGGACAATCTAATATTGCAGTGTTTACAGCGTTTTTGTAATATAGCGTTCTTGAATAGATCTGGAGTAGGTTTCCACTTTCTTCTTCACATTATTACATAGCCATGGCCTATTACTACCATCTATGTTTATTCAAATGTGAAGACTTTCTAATGCTGCTCTCAAAAGAGATCAGACACTTGGCCTACAGGGCAATGCACCTGAATTTATACCCTAAGTTAAACCTGGACCTAGTACTTGAAGATTGGACGACCCTACTGGAGGATTCTGCTATAAATTTTTAAGTATATGACTGAGAATTTTCAATGTATATTTGCCATATTGCTGAATCTTTAAACTAAAAACTTGTTGCTAACTTAGTTTTCTTTGCTAACTTCTCATATACACCTGCATTGCATGAATTATTAATGTAAATTACATTTTGACGTTATACACATCAACTGGTTTCAGACAAGAAAGCCAGAAGAACAAAATATGACCATTTAAACAGGAAAACTAGCATGATGGAGGTACTAGCATGATGTTATATATTTTGAATACAACTCTAGATACCATACTATTTCTAAGAAATTGGTCCAGAAGTAACATGTTTAAATTGTCCTAAGATTTCTCATTGCTTTGATTTGTCTAGTCTAAAGCAAGCAGACCTAAATATGAGGAAGAATGAAAACTATTCTGATTTCTGAAATATCCTATATACTAAAGTCAACATGATCCTGCACCTCAGGAGTTTTCCAGTTGTCAGTGTATCCAGCCTATCCCAGATCCATTTCTCTGAAACTGCCATTTTGAGCAAGATGCCCTAAAACTATTGTCTACTGATGGGAAAAAAAGTATCTCTCTTTAGTGAGAAGGCAACTTTTTAGAAATAAATGACCAATGCTGTTAGAAACTATTATGGCTTTAAGTTGTTCTTCATACCACAGCAGTGAGAAACTGAGACTTTCTATAGATAATCTCATTCAAACCCTAGAATGATTTTAATCTTACATATATTTGATAAGGTGTTAATATTTCAGCATGCACTCTACAGCTAGAATGTTTGGATTTAAATCCTGCTCTAGCATTTTTTACTATGTCCAGCCTTGGAAAAATTGCTTGGGAAAAATGCTAAACACCTGTCCTTATTTATAAAATGGCAATGATTATGATGATAATAACCACCAAAGAAAATTAAGTTTAACTGATAAAATCCATATAAAGTATTTTTGATCAGTGCCTGAGATATATTAAGAACTCAAATAAAGCTAATTATCATATTTAACATGTTTGGCTTCATCATCTTCTACGTATTAAGTATTTCCCTTAACAGAATAAGTCAGAAATTTGTTCAAATCAGTACAACCCTCTAGTTAACATTCACAAAGTAAATAGGAAATAACATACTGAGTTGACTAGATGGTACAGGGAAATAATCTTATTTGAGAGGAGAATTTTGATATATGTAATATCACAAAACTATCTACAAATTATAAATTGGTCAATTGCATGTATTACCCCATACAAGCTGGAAAATTAAAACCAATCATTGTTTCTTACCATTGCATATACATTTATATAGTATATAATATAAAATATATAGTATAATAATCAATAGAAACCTTATATAAGATAATTGAAGGAAGTATCCAAGTTCTTAAAATTTGAAGCAAGACTAAACCTTTTTGAAAATAAAGGGGTTTCAAGAATGCAAAGCACACGAACTTTGTTGCTGTTATTGAAAATGAAGATATTGATGCTATTATTTCTCATTTACCCATTAAACTTTGATTCAACTTTTCATAAGCTTCCTGGAGCTTATTTGGGGGATTTATTTACTTTTAACATGTAATTTCATGTACTTTTTTCCCCAAATTTTGATCTAATAGCAAATCCAACATATTGTTTTATTTATTTTTGAATGTTAAAAATAGATGTTTCAGTTGTAAATGCTATTATTTTTAAAAAATTAATTTTCCAAACACAAAGATTAATTCAATCTTGAACAGATTCATTGAAGATCAAAACCTGATTCTCAAATACAAAGTGGATAACTAAAAAAATATATAATTGAATTACACTGAAAACACGGTTATGACTGCTTATGTTAAATGGTAAAAAAAAATCATGAAACAAATAAAAGTTTATTTAAGAAACTTCATTGAAAGCATGTTTCATTTTATATTAGTACTATATAAAATATTAGATTAAAAAATGTGTGAAATGAGCTTAACATAGTGTCTGGCACATAGTTAGCCTGTAGTATATGTTAGCTGTCATTAGTGACCACCATCATCGTGTTATATAAATGATGTTATCTTGTCATCGTCTATTTCCAACTTGAGTATAAACTCCTTGATCAACTGATTGAAGTGTATGCTTTTTTGTGTGCTAGGACTATGTGAATAATTTGTTAGTTTTCAGACTCTGCTCCCACCCCAAAAGGTCCCCTTTTAGTTTAACCATAACCATGCTATATATTATTCCTTCAACATGGTAACAATCCATCTCTTCCTAAGTTTAAGTCTGTAAAAATAGTGATAGCAAGTTTTTTCTTCATTATAAGCAATAATGTTTATAATGTTAAATGTTGTTATTGTAAATTTAGCAATAAAAAATATTCAGTGATCTTCAATTGGCTACCAGATGTAAAAGATAGAGGGACTGTGTCTCAGTCAAAGGAGCACCTGATAATAGCTCTGAGATTGACATTGCAGTTCTCATACATAAACCATATCCAATAATGCCAAAATATGTTGTTATTATTTTTCTCAAGCATAACCACTCATAATTGGGCAAAAGTATTTCACAATAAATTAACAATTGTTTTGGTTTTTTAATATAGTTTCAATATAAGTTTTTTTATTAAACTTATTGCCATGATATTGGTTAATAAAATTATATAGGTTTCAAATGTATAATTCAATAATACATCACATGTATATTGCATTGTACACCAACCAAAGTTAAATTTCCTTCTGTCACCATATATTTAACTCCTTTACCCTTATCTACCTTCTACCCCACTCTGGCCCAGCAATCCCTCTTCTGGGTATTTACCCCCCAAAAAATGAAAAACATTTATCGGTAAAGATGTATGCACCCTGATGTTCACAGCAGAATTGTTCATAGTGGCTAGGATATAGAAACAACCCAAGTGTTCTTTGATAAATGATGGGATACAGAAAAATTTTTATAAAAAATAAAATAGCAGTAACTCAAGAGTGCTTGTAAAAGCAACAGATATCTTCAAGGTGAGATATCTTGTTTTTCTCATGAATTAAATAAATTTACTGTTTTTGTTCAGTGTGAATATAGAACTTTCCACAAGATTAAAATAATATAATTTTGTAAAAACATACAAGTCTATTCTGAGCATCTCAAAATACACACCAAAAAAATATATAATTTAAAGGTTATGGTTAATTGCATATAAAAATTAGAAAATTAAATCATGATATTTTCAACATAAATAAAATTTTCAGAATTTCCTATGCCTGCCAAAATCCTTATACATTTAACTCTAAGGCTTTGATTCTTGACAAACTCTAATATTGTGTGAGTTATATTCTGCTATTAAATCTTCACATATATTACTCTCTTTGTTCACACTCTTCTTTTGATCCCATCTTAGATTTAAATAATTTTTTTAATTTGCTCACATTTCAGAGAATAGAACTAAGATTCTTATGATAGAAATAGTGTTTTCTTCAAGAATTCTTGAAGCATGACGACTCAGGTCATGAAAAACTTTCCCAACCATATGCCCTCAAATTATAACATATTTTATTTGCCATCTTTCTTTAGAAGATCCTGAAGTTATTTATAATATGTATAATCTTTAAATAGAGGGTATGTCTGTTCCATAGCTGAGAACATTTATGGTACAAAAAGGCAAAGTGGCAAACTTAAGATGGACTATAAACAAAACCTTTCAAAAATCAGCAGGAAGGAGAATCATGGGCTTTGCTCTTCATAGATCATTCCTCCACACTTCTTTTAATGCTATACTCAAAGTGATTTGTGATTGATCTACTTCAAACCATCTCCAAAATATGCACTGACCAGTTGGTGTTTGGTAAATTCTACAGAGATACAAATAATGTGTGAGATATTAACTTGGCCTTCAAGAACATTACACTGTAACCCAGAGATAAAGTTAGATTTTGGGAAACTAACTTTGAGGATAACCGGGTACTAAAATGCATGAAGCAGTTAATAAGTGTGCCAGAGGTAATATTTTTAAGTGCCTGTCATTGAGAAGTAATTATTTATGAGTTTCTTTCCCTGCAACACTTTTGCTACTTTGTTCTAGTAATAGATAAAGTGAATGCCACCTAAAGAAGGGGGAGGGTATGATGGAGGCAGTTTCTGTCAGATTGGAAAAGGAAAGGCAGAACAAAGGAAAAGATGTGAAGTAAATCATGAACATTCTTTCTTGCCATTCCTCTATTCCCCAGAGAGTGGAGCCAGGAATGGTACATTATGGGGGGGGGGGGGGTGGGGGGGGGGGGGGCGGTGTCTATCTGTGTGTGTGGTCACATAGAGTATTTATTTTAATTTGACCAGAACACTAGCTTCAATTGTGGTGATCCGAAAGCATAGTTGACATCAGCTAACATGATATTGTTTTTCAGACCATGAGAACTAACTACCTTTGATGCACATTGACATTGTTCTTTCAGAATACTTGGATTATCTTAGCTGAGGCAAATTCCCTAGGATTTGACTTTTGCCAAGATTTTTTAAACATTTTATAAAAAAGAAATTTAGACTTTAGGCTTTAGAAGAGTTACATAAATAGACAAAGAATTTTTGTAGACCCTTCGTCCAGCTTCCCATAATGCTAACATCTTTTATAACCGTAGTTCAGTTGTTAAAATGATGAAATTAAAAATGACAATATATCATTAATTAATAAAAAATTAGTTATTTTTTAGTAAAAATTTAGCAGTTTTCCTACCAGTATCCTTTTTTTCTTGTTAAAGACCCAATTCAAGGTCCCATACTCTATTTAGTTGTAATGTCTCTCTAGTGTCCTTCACTCTGTGACAGTTCCTCAGTATTTCTTGTTCTTGACACTTTTGATGTATATGGGCCAGTTATTTTTTAGAATAGCATTCAATTTACATTTTCCTGATGCGTTCTCATAATTAGATTGATGTTACACTTTTTTTGGCAAAATTAAAACAGAAGTGATGCTATGTCCTTCTCAGTACATCCCATAATGGATTATATGATGGCATTATATTTTATTAGTGGTAATGTTAACTTTGACACATTGGGTTAAATGGTATCCCAAAGACTTAATATTTTCCCTTTGAAGTTAGTATTTTGTGATGGAATACTTTAAAACTATATAAATATCCTATTTTTCATTATGCTTTACTTCTAGCATCCATTGATGGTTTGAATAATATGTATACAGATGGATAGATATAAAAAAATATTACAGTGGGGTTTCTTTAGTGGCGAATTTCCATTTCCCTTGCTCCTTATAGATTTATTAATTTATATTCTACTATAAAGAAAAGTACTCTCTTCTATTTATTTTTTCATTTATATATGTGTGGAGTCATTGATAATTATTATAATGTAAAGATTAGGATTCAAATCTAGCATTATTTGGGTTGTTCTATAATTAGCCCAACATTGGCCATTAAGAGTTCTTTAAAATTGTTTTTTTGTGTTCTGTTTTGTTTGAGATGCTTCCATTATTTTGTGAGTACTCCTATACTTTAGTTATTTTAAAATGTTCCAGTCTCTTCGGATAGTACTAGAAAGGGACAGGAATCAAAACGGCATGGTATTGGCAGAAAAACAGACACAGAACCAGTGTAGTGGAACAGAATCAAGAGTCCAGAAGTAAATTAATATTTATATGGGCAAATAATTTTTGACAAAAAAAGCCAAAAACATACAGTGGAGAAAGGAAGGCCTCTTCAATAAATGATGCTGGTCCAACTGGAAGGCCACCTGCAAAAGAATGGAACTAGACTGTTGTCTATCCCCACACACCGAAATTAACCCAAGATAGATTAAAGACCTGAATATAAAACCTGAAACAATAAAATGCTTAGAATAAAACATAGGAACTAAACTCAAAGACCTTGGACTTAAAAAGGATTTTATGAATTTAACCTCAAAGGCAAGGTAAGTAAAAGCAAAAATAGATGAATAAGACTGCATCAAACTAAAAAGCTTCTGCTCAGCAAAAGAAACCGTCGACAAGGTAAAGAGACAGCCATCTGAATGGGAAAATATATTTGCAAGCAACACCTCTGATAAGGGCCTAATATCCAAAGTATACAAAGAACTCATACAACTCAATAACAACAACAACAAAAACGATCCAATCAAAAAATGCACAGGGGACCTGAACAGACACTTCTCCCTAGAGGACATACAAATGTTCAACAAACATATGAAAAGATGCCCAACGCTGCTAGCTATTAGGGAAATGCAAATCAAAACCACAATGAGATATCTCACACCTGTTAGAATAGTTATAATCAACAGGACAAATAATAACAAGTATTGGAGAGGATGCGGAGAAAAAGGAACCTTCATACACTGCTGGTGGGACTGAAAATTGGTACAGCCACTATGGAAGACAGTTTGGTGGTTCCTCAAAAAATTAAAAATTAATCTACCGTACGATCCAGCAATCCCTCTACTGGGTATTTACCCCAAAGGCTTGAAAACCCATGTTCGAAAAGATATTTGCACACAATGTTCACAGCACTGTTCACAGTGGCCAGGACATGGAAGCAGCTGAAGTGTCCTAGATAGATGATTGGCTAAAGAAGCTGTGGTACATATACACAATGGAATATTATTCAGCCATAAGAAGAGATGAAATACTACCATTTGGATGGACCCAAGATAATCATGCAAAGAGAAATAAGACAGACAGAAAAAGTTGAAAATCACATAATATCACTTGCATGTAGGATATAAACCTAAAAGCAATGAATGAACAGGACAAACAGAGACTCATGGACATGGACAATGGACTAGTGGTTATCAGAGGGTAGGCGGCGGGGGAGAAGGGGAGAGGTAGATGGGGTAAAAGAGGTCAAATATAGGGGGACAGGAGAGGGCAAAGTGGGTAAAGGGGATCAAATACGTGGTAGCTGAAGGAAACTGGATTTGGGGCGGCAAGTATACAACAGAATATACAGATGTCAAATTATAATGTGCACCTGAAAATTATATAATTGTATTAACCAGTGTTACCCCAATAAACTTAATTTAAAAATAAAGAAATTAAAATTAAATCAAAAATACAACTTGGCAAAATTTGTGGAATGCAACCAAAGCAATGCTTAGAGGAAAATTTATAGTTCTGAGTACATTAAAAGAGAAGGAAAAAGTCATAAATCAATAATCAAGCTTCTACTATAGAATATACAGATGTCAAATTATAGCATACACTTGAAAATTGTATAATTTTATTGACCAATGTTACCCCAAAAAGTTAACTGGAAAAAATTAAAATAAAATAAAATTCGAAAAAACTAAATGTTCCAGTCTCATCCTGTATTTTCTTAGCCCTGGCCCTTCCTGATATTAGCCATTTCTCCAAGGAGCTCTGAGCTCATTCTTTTAATTGAAAAATGATATTTAGTTTCTAAGTTCTAAGTGCTAAGTGTGCTCATGGCTACTGGGTTGTCATTGTTTCTAGGCACTCTCAGAGAACAGAGCTAGGCAGATGCGAGGGAGATCTGGCTGTGACATGTCACCCCAATAATTGCCAAGGTTGATTCAGCTAATCTGGCTGGCGAAGGGGGTGTCCCCTTCCTCCCTCGCAGCTATATGTGTACCCCTCCCCAAGCTGCCCAATCAGTGGAAGAGGACAACCTTCCCTGATAGAGAACAGAGCTGTGATATAGACATATGTATAATAACACTGATACACACATTTATTTCTATATCTTCATCTGTATATACACATATATTAAAAATTATGAGTTCATACTAATACCTTTTATTCCAATTTACAATGATAGGGTTTATTTGAGTCTTTCCTATTTTCATGTGTAATCTCTCTGATGGTGAAAAATTCAGCTCTTTACTAACTATATTTGTTTATTTGTTCAAGCCCTAGAACATAAAATAGTTCAGAATTCCTAACTTTATACCCATGTTAGAATCAAATTTACTGAAGAGTATAGCATTTGTGAAAATATCATGGGATGTTTTGTTTGTCTTTACACTTACTATATTTAGTCAAAATACTGCTTTTTAATATACTTTATGTTCTTTTATCTCCACCCTCTTTGGTGTGGTTATTTTATTTATTTGTAATACAATTAGGTTACTGGTTGTTTCCATTTGGGGTTCTCCTCAAATCCTTTTTGTTTAATCATTCATTTATTTATTCGGGAGGCATATCATGAAACAATATCATGATTCTAAGAAACAGTATCACGGTTCTAAGAATAAGTATATTCACAAAAGTATCGCTTCTCCATTAACCCTATACCATGTTCCTATTGCCTCCTTATTTCTGTCCCTTTCTCACTAATTCTTGTATATAATCAATCTCTCTAGTTTCTGTTTTCTTCTTCCTGTAAGTCTTTTCCACAAAGGAGCAGATACATGTATATTCTTTTATACTCCCTTCTTGCTTTAAATTTTGGTCACCTACTATACATACTTTTTTGCACTTTGCTTTCTTCACAGAACAATGTATCCTTAAAAGACCTTTCTCATTCTTATTTACAGATGTATAGTACTTCATTGTGTAATGTACCATAGTTTATTCAACTACTTTTCTATGTGTGGGCACTTAAGCTGTTTCCAGTTTTTCACAAGTATAATAAAAAAAATTTAAGAGATACCCAATTTAAAAGAATTTGTTCTTGCATTCTCGAGATATAGCCTAGGAAAACATCAAGAATCTTAGATAAACTCCACGACAAACAGGGAACTGTATGTACAGTGCCTCAGGAGCTGCAGGTTAGGAACAATCTGTGATGGTAAACCATCTCAGATGGTAAAGTTCCTCAGGGCCCATACCTGATGCATGAGGCATTCAAAGTTTCCACATGCTCAACTGCTGAAAATACAAGTAAATTAAAGGAGAACTGGGGCCATGGCAAAGACTGTAAGGTGCAAGTATTTTAAGCCCAGAAGCAATGACCAAGTTCACAATCAGAAGGAATAGATTCCAGAATGATATTCAAATGGGACCAGTCCCTCAGTGAACTCCATTCAGGGGTGGGGAGGAACAGTATCCAGGTAGAATGAGGGTCTTCTCAGCAGAGGGAACAAGGCCTAGAGAATGGTACAAAACACCTCCATCTTCAGCTTTCCTTTGGAAACCTTCCATTTTAGAAGAATGTTGGAGAAGGAGAGACTCTTTGAGTAATTTGGGCAGCTAATCCTATTAGGGAGTTTGAATTGAAAATTACTGAATGTTACCTTACAGAAACTGATATTAAGTATATATTGCTCTGTAACAAATTACGCCAAAACTTAGTGGCTTAAAACAACAAATATTTATTATCTCCAAATAGCTATGGCTCCGTAATTCAGGAATTGCTTAGCTAGGTGGTTCTGGCTCTGGGTCTCATATAAGATTGCAAACAAAATGTCAGCCAGGACTTCTGTCATTTGAGGTCAGACTTTTTCACATGGCTGTTGGCAAGTGGCCTCACTTCCTCACTAGCTATTGGCTACAGGCCTCAGTTCCTTGCCACATGGGTCTCTATATCAGCTTTTTGAGTATCTTTTGACATGGCACCTGGCATCCCCCAGACTGAATAACACCAAAGAAAGAGCAAAGAGGAAACTGCAATGCCTTTATGTCCTAATATCAGAAGTTGTGCATTGTCAATTCCACCATCTTCTTTTCTTCAGCAGCAAGTCACTAAGTCCACATTTAAGGGGAGGGGAATTAGGCTCCACCTTCTGAAGGGAGAAGTAGCAAATATGTGGACATATTTTACAGCTATGACAATTGTTTATAAAGTATGGAAGACGTGAGCTACCTATAATTAACAAACAAAAATTTCTTTCTATCACCAACAGAGCCTTGGCTCTGGAGCAAGATCAGTACATAATAAAGGAAAATATTTTTTTAATATATGTGATGAGTAGATTGTCACCCCTGCTACAATGTAAAGATAGATCATTGTGAGCTAACATGCTGACAGAGAACTTTTTAGATTATATCTGTATTACCTCTACAAAGTCACTAATGGCATTACCTCTTCTTCTATCTTTATCACAAGTAAGATTGAAAAAGTTTTAAATTACCATTTTCACAATTCTTGAATATAAAATACTTTCGAGTTTAGTAATAATAAACCTTAGGAGAAAGAAGTGAACTCAGATATACCATGGCTGGAATCTCATTTCTAGTTACTGGTTTTGTGTGAAAGTTTCTCTATTCCTCAATCCTCTTACGTGCAAATTGGGGTAGTAATACCTTCTTCATAGTATTGGTATCGCTAAATCACCTGGCACAATACTGAGAACATAGTGAGTACTCAAAAAATGATACTATCACTCCATACTACATAAATATAATCGATACAGTTTTAGGATTGAATTTCCTAACCTTCATTCCATTTAAAACTGCAAAATGTTGTATATAAGTACAAATGTCAAGGACATAAAATCCAATGATGTCAGTAGACAAATTTTGCCATCTTTATCAAATGTATTATTTGTAGTACGTGGAACTAGTAAAATCTATTCATCAATACCTAGGATTAAAACACATCTTTTGAATAATCATAGGAAGATTTCTGAGTATAAAGAGTTATGATACTAGTCAGATAATCTGGGTTAAAATACTGGTTGCACACTTACTAGCTGTGTGACATTGGGCAAATCAGTAACTTCTCTGAGCCTGTTTCATCATCTATAAAATATGCCTACATATTTTGAAAGAAGTAAATCAGTTAATACATTAAAGTAATTAAATGAAACCCAAAATATAGTAAGTACTAAATAAATGTTAGCTATTTTCATTAACATGATTATGATTATTACTATTATTATTATATTATTATTACATTCATTTTGCTTTTGTTCTTTAAGGGAAAAAAGTGTTGAAAGTTAAAAACAAGAGAAAGTACCACTATTAATACCAGATGATATTTTTAAATAATTTCCTGTGGGATTTTTTTTTGCTGAATTATTTTAGAAATAATAAGGAAAGATTTGGAAACAACCAAAGTGTCCTTCAATAGATGATTAGATAAAGGAGATGTGGTACATACATACATGGAATATTACTCAGCCATAAGAAAAGATGAAATACTGCCATTTGTGGCATAGATGAATCTTGAAATTATCATGCTAAGCGAACTAAGTCAGATAGAAAAAGTTGAGAGCCATATGATTTCATTTATATGTGAGATATAAAACAAGACAAACAGACCTGTGGACATGGACAACAGGGGAAAGAGGGGAGCGGGCAGGTAGGTAAGGGTAAAAAGTGTCAAATATATGGTGACAAAAGGAAATATAACTTTGGGTGGTGAACACCCAATGCAATATACATATGACATATTATTGATTGGTACACTTGAAACCTATATAATTTTATTAATGTCATCTCAATAAATTTAATTAAAAAATAACTTGAAAGAGAGAAGAATCTCAGAAGTGGCCAAATGTTGTATGTATATGAATTTCAGAGCTAGAAATGTCAAACACTGCTTTAATATTTCTGAATCTAGACAAATGTGTATTACCTGTTCATCATTTTTGAGGCCAGTCTGAACAGAATGCCTCTCCAGCCCTGTGTCATTGATGTTCCCCATCTTCCTAGAGTCTCTCTCAATATCACTCCAAATATGCTAATCACTGACCAGAATTCTCATGAGGTTCATTACCCAATTATTTAGTTCTAGTGATATATTTAGTGCCCTTCAACAAAAGTTGAAGTTCCTGTATTCGAGAGAACTTGCTAAGGAGCTAAGTGGCATTGTGTACCCAAGAAAGCTTACTCTAAACTATAAGGAAATAACACTAACTTTTCTCCATGCTAAGTGAATATCACCCACTCTAACTTTACCTAATGGGAAAAATTAAATAAAATCTATACATCACTCCACCTGCCTGAGACTATGAGAATGATCACATTTACTACAATACTCAAATTGTTGCTAAGTCATGGTGCATACATTTTATTTTCGCTTTACCTTTTCCTCAGAACTCCCCTTCTGACATTCTCAAGGAGAACTTTCCCTTGTTTCCAGAAACAAATTTCAGCTCTTTTTAATCCGCTGGCTTCACAGAAGTCAGGTAATCATAAACTGCTTGAGGGAGGTGGTGTATCACCATTATTGCTGCCTTTCTCTGCCATCCCCCTAGCTATTGTCCCTGGAGTGTGAATTTTACACAGAAGTCTATAGCTGACTGGGGATTCAGAGATAGCCCTCTGCCCAATTCCACATGGAATTTTGGTAGCATTACCAAGATGATAATGCTTTAAACTAATTTGTACTAAAATGTTAATGAATTCCACGTAATATTTTCATTGTAAAAGAGGTAATTTAGTGCCTTGGTTTAATAGAATGATGAGATCATAGGGGTGGTGTAGCCTTATGGTGCCTTTCAAAATGGGGATTGACCTTATCGTTACAAAACTGATGAAATAGTATAATTCTTGGCAGAGAAAAAGAATAAAAAAGGAAAATTAAAAATAGCAGCAGTGAAGACTCATCTTTGCCTCTTTTAGGAACTACATATTCTTTTGAGTGAGTCCATAAACGAGATTTTTCTTTTATTCTAAACATTAAAATGGGCTTATCCATCTTTGCCCATTTTAGACGATAGATATTAATAACTCCAAATAATGGGTATAAAGAACACTATTTTTCCACAAAGGAGGGTTGACTTCTTTGTTGAAGTTTACTTTAGTAATTGAGTAAATATCACTTATTTATATACCTAAACAGGGAAGAAAATACTTGCACCCTGAACTATAATTTTCTTATCCTCTGGAAAATTGTCATTGAACTAATATAAACTACCCTGACTCTTACCTCTGCTCTGTGGTAATGAAAGAATTACTTTGCTTCCGGGCATAGTACTTTAAACAACTAAGTAGGCACTATCTGTCACACTCTAAGTTTGAATCTATTGAATAAAAAAAGTTTCAATGAATTCAGAAGTAAAATCTATCAAATCTGAATCCTTAATATTCAAAGGAAAAAGTAGAGTGAAAATTCTTATTCCACTGAAAATGTGATTTTCCTTAATTTCAAGTGATAAGAATTTAGCATGTGATTCAAGTAAGCTCCCTGTTGGATAGGGAAGAAGTGATATTCTTCAGGGAAATGAATGAAGCCAGTGCAACACTAGCTAATACCAGGAAAGTGATAGGAACAGAGGTGACTAATAATGAAGGTAAATTTGAAAACTAAGAATTAGAGAAGACCTGCTAGCCCAGTAAATAAAAGTTATTTTGTGAAAAAATGGTTAGTTCTCAAATAAAATAATGCTTTAATGTAATTCTTAACATTAATTTTGATACACTATTACTGCAAAAATAATTTTTACAACTTAGTCTAGAGAAGCTCTTTAAGAAGAGAGCAAAATGTTCCCAATTTCATTTCCCACCCTTCTTATGTGTACCACTCATTATAGAAGGTGTTCTCACTCCAAGATCTTTCTGTTTAAGAAAAAGAACAGGTTTCTCAAAAGACTCATTCTAGGAATTGTACCATCTAAATGTAAGTCACTGTATGTGACTTTAGGTTTTTTAAAAGGCAACTTGGATGGCTGCCCATTCTACTGAAATGATGAGGAGGGAGGGACCCTACTTTTTCTGGAGGCCATAGCATCTGAAATCAAAAGCATCAATTTGAAGTATTTCAAAATTTAAATAAGAAAACAGAAAAATAGAACTCTGTGATTAGTGAGATGTGGCCAAGATGAGTGTGCTAAAAATCTTCTTACCGTCAACTTATATTTTTAGCAAACCTCAGATAGTTCAGAGTCTATTGAAAATACCAAATTTTTATCCTCAAGACAACACTGATATGTTTTAAAGTACAAAACAATCTATTTCACAATGTTCTGTAAAGTAATTGGTGAGATTGTCCTTGCAAAATAGTTCATTTTACTTAATATATCTACCTATAAAATGGAAACCTAAATTTTGTTTATGATAATTTGCATTTCTATGAAATGTTATAATGCTTTTAATTTTTAAAAAGATGTATCCCTTTCAGAAAAATAATGATTCGGTATCAAATGATCTTGAAAATACAATGTCTTTGACTGTTTAGAGACTGAAATTTTATTAGTAGGCTTTTAATCATTTAAAACAATAAAGGGAGTATCGTCTATTCTTTTTCAATAAGACAAGGCAGTATTAAAACAAGACCATTCCATCAGAGAAGCTTGATTATTTCCTCAGTGTTTTAAATTATGCATATGATTGGTGACACAAATACATGTTTAAGTGGTTGCAAATTTAAAAAATCAATATTCCCAAAGAACTAAAATTATGCCCAATCATAAATAACAAATTAATTCACCTGCATATTTTGATCTACAACTTACCCCATGAACATGAACATTTTATAAAAGAGAAATATCTTTTCACATCAACTCGTGTTCATTATATTTCATACAAATATAGTTCAAATCAAACACAAGCCTTGTCAAAGAGAAAAAAATAGAACTGTCCTTTTCTTTCCCAGATGATCTAGTGTAAGATGTGGACTGCCATGTTACACCAAACCTACAGCAACCAGAACCCATTGTTCTCAAGGGAAACATAGTCAATGCGGGAATGCAATGGTGCACTCTGCAAGGAACGTGGAAAATAGCATATGTCACTACTGTACAGTACACAACAGACAATTATGATTCAACTGTCCAAATTATAATCAGTTTGACAAATGTCCACAAGCGTCTTCATTCTATTTGATATTTTCCCTAAGACAAGGCAATCACACAACCAGACAATTCCATCAGGGAAGCTTGTTAGCTGCTTAGTCTGTTAAACCCTGGTTGCCATAGCATCTAGAGTTGAAAAAGCTGCAGATTGGCATGAAAAAGCATGTCGACAATTGCCCTGTCACAGCATGCAAGCCAGGTCTGCTCAAAGGCAGCACACTACAAGTTTTCTTTCCCAGTTTGCACTACCCCATGCTGTTTAATAATATCCATTTACTGGTATTGGGATTGATCTAGCGCAGTGTAAAATTCACATCTAGTGAGACTTTGCTTTTCACATGGAGTGAAATTCTTTAACAAATGGGAGTATGGCAATTAATTTAGAAATGTAATACTGTATATACTATAAGAAGTATGGTTAGATTTAATAGAGAAACTGTCCAAAATTTTAATGCACAGTTCTTTAAGGAGCCAAACAGTTTTACTTGGCAATTTTTCAGTTGACTTTCTAGTCATTTCTGAACCTAGCTAGTCATACTTTGTAGATGACAGACAGCATTCAAAATTCAGTGGTACAATTTTTAAACATGTTTTAATCCTACCATAGTCATTTCTTCTTTATGGGCTTGCTATATAATTTAATTAAGGACATACATTTCTAAAATAACTATAATTTAATTAAAGATTAATATTGTGAACACTGAAATTATAGTCTAGAGAACAATGTGCACTAGTTTTTTTCCAGAGGATCATATACTTAATGGTGATAAATTACCATGTATTAATAAGAAAAAGTGGGTTTTTACCAAATGGTATTCACATCCCTGACAACTATCAAATTTATAATGTATATATTTTAAATCAAGTAAAGCATATTTACAAACAACGATTGGTAACTTACTGAAACTACAAAGAAATATGAAATTATCTACCTAAATTGTGAGACTTAGAAAATTTTTGTTCAGAAGTTTATATTTGGACTATTCAGTCTTTCCTTTTTCCATTATCTTCTATTCTAATGTGTCACTTCAATTAAATTTTCTTTCAATGCCACAAAGAAATAAAAATCTTAAAATACATACTTAAGAGCACAATTAACCTATCAAACCAATAAATATTTCAAATATAGATATTTTTCTATATTTTCTAAAATGTTTGTTGTTTCCATTGATATCTGTTGCTTTGCTCTCCTAATGTCAAAAATCATATTTAATAAGTAAAAATTATTATTTGAATGTTACATATAGAAAAAGTTAATAAATAGTTTATAAGAAAGAGAAGTTAATATTCATACTAAAATAGAGATACCAAAATGATTATTTTTTATATTCCTGAACTACGAAAGACCTTTTTTTCCTAAACAAGATTATCAAAGATTTTGACAAATAGAATAATCAAAGCATAATACCTTGAGTTTTATATATCCATATATGTCATTATGAAAATGGTGTCAGTGAGTGAGCCTCTTCTCCAGACTATAAATTTAAATCCCTCATTTTCTAGGAAATCTCAAAAATCTCAAAATCTTGGGATGAAACTTGGTTCACATATGGTGTCCATGAATGTGTTTTCTTATACCACATCTTCCAGTTTAAAAAAAAAAAAGAGAGAGAGAGAGAAAAGCTGTTTACTTGTTAAAGGTCTTTTTATAAGCTTTGATGACTCAAAAACACCTTCATTTTAACACATAGAATTTGGCAAAGAAGTTAACCATGTTACCATTTGAAAGACTTTGATATTTTGAAAAAGAGAATTAAAAACAACAGAGATTGAAAATTAAGTTGGCTTTTGTGTATAGAACATAATTTTCTCAAATATATTTTTTAGTATAAGGACTTACTACTGAAATTTATCTGCCAGAATACCATAACATAGCAAAGCTACAGTTATCCCAAATGAACAATGGTAAATAGAGCCACAAACTTTACCCTGGTGTATCAAGTTTAAAAAAAAAAATACTTTGGGTATAGCATTACGGTAATCTAAATAGAGAAATGTATAGGTCAAATAAAAAGTTTAACAGAAAGGTGTAATTAAATTTCTTCTTTTTAAACTTTTCTAGAAAGATTGTATTTAAACTTTGTTTCTCATCTCCTTAACTCACGTACAATACAATACAGTGCAATCTTTTAAGTTGGATTAAAGAAGGTACCACCTCTCAAGCAGGTTTGAGGATATGCATACTTTCCTACAGTCTTCAAAATATTCAGTTTTCAAAGCCCAAAAACTGGGTAGCATAGAAATGAGAGCTTATGCTTCAACTCAAAGTACTTTTGCTTTATTCAGGTTACTTCAGATCTTCCCTGTAGCTCAAATGCTGTCTTTGTCTGCAATTTACAAACAAATGTTGGTGTTTACAACTGTGCTGTGTTAATATTATTCATTCCTACTACATTTTTTAAAAAATTAATTATGTATAAACTGCATTTTCTTTTTGTATCTGTTTTATTTCATGTTCATGCTTCTAATCTGAAATTGGAAATTACATGATTTTTTTCTGAATTAGATTATTTCTTAGGGTATCTTTATTACTTTTAGACGTCCTCTACAAAAAAAAAAAATTTACCTTTCAATTTTTTGATTATTGCCAAATTGAAGTTTTATAAGAAAGTGTTCATAAACGTAATCTTCCATAAAAAGAAAAAAAACTTGATTCACTACCACAAGTGGTATCTTGCAATGCCATTAATTTTTTTCAAAATACAAAGTATCAGTGTCATAATAAAGATAGTACACTGCTTTACTTTGTAAAATAAATACATCCTATTTATTTCCAAAGTGAAGTACTACCTTATGCAAAATGTAGGTTTCACAAGATGTAGGTTTCACATAAGCACGTACATTCTTGTGTAGTTTTTGTTTTTCTGGGTGATTTTGCCTTATTCTGAAATTTTCTTCACCTGACTGAAAGCACATTAACTGCTAGATAGGCATCACACTGATGTCTCCATGCTGTAGCATACAGCCGTGAATTTGCTACGATCTGTTTAATCAGCAGTGTATTGATTTTCCGCAGCTTTCCTTCATTTTAGCCCCATAGCAGGCTTCTGTAATTTCCTTTGGACAAAGTGTAACCAAACTGTGCTAAGTGATGTTGATTTGCAGGCAAAAGTAAAGGGGTAAATATAAATTAACAAGCTATAAACATTTTACAAGTGGGGAGTCAATAAAAACAGTGTCTGCAGTTTCTTTTTTAAAAAAATGATTTGAAGCAGATTGTTAACAAACGTGTCCAAAGAAACTGACATGAGTCTGAGAATAATTTTTGCGCTTTGTGATTAAGAATTGATCAGTCTAAAAGCCTCGGATGCAACTGAATCACCCATAAGCTGCTGGCCTGAAAAGGCTCAGCAGGGGCTGGTATTTGTTTGTTAAACTCCCATGATTCCAAGTAGATAATTGGTCTGTGAAGTTCATGGCAGAATCTGAATTTGCTTTCTTGCTTCCCAGCTGGCTGAGCACTGGTTTATAGACTTCTGTGTACAAATTTAGCCAGCAGCAAACCTCACATCTTTAATATAAAAGGTGTTTTGTTGTGTTTTTCAGGTGCTGAGTGGAAAGCCCACACTCCAGAAGCTCATTAAAAGGGCCAAGTTACAGTACAGGTTTATTTCTGTCACAGCGTTTCTGAAAACAGTGACAAGGATTAATATGTTTCTTTAGTACTGGAAAAAGCCTGACACAATCCCTTGTGAATTTGATCATCTGTTTCATTGCCTGTATAAGATTCAATCTCCTATTATATCCTGAAGTTACAGCTGTAAACTAATGCCGGTAAGAATTTATAAGCTATTGCAGAAGCCTGGGGCGAAACTAACTGTTTTATTCAACAGTCACTTATTTATTTATTATTTATTTCATACCTCTCTCCTATCATCTTTTTCCAGGAATCCTCCTCAAAGTCAAAATCCTCTTGGCTCTTTGTCTGAATACACAGAGCAACTGTAGGGACGTGGGGAGTTCATGTTTCTAAGGAGCTTTCAAAAGTTTCTACAGATAGGTGTCCTGTGGAAGTGTGGTCTACCCTTAATGTTTTATAAAACCATTCTTCCTTTCCTTTCTTCAACATGGAAATTCCTTATTAAAAAGCAACATCCACACTAACATTATAATCTTTGCCTTCTGAGCAGTCATCTGATAAGAGGCTTTCTCTACTTGGTGGTGGCTGTGTTTCTGGGACATGATTTGACATGTGGTACATGCAAATACTAGTAAAGTGCAAACGATATCATAAATGATTCTATTTTACATCAAATTTGGATAGACAAAGAGCTATTTACCTTTTTAAAAATCAAAAATTATAGTAATATGCTATATGGATACCATTAAATGAATCATCTTTTAAATTGAGAAATCGCTCTCTCATTATTTGTAGAGAAATGCATATTCCTTACTTACCTTTGTTATTATGACAAATTATATCCATTAGAATTTTAGATTTAAATGTATATTCAAAATTTCAAGCTTTATGCAAGTACAAAATAAGATACAAACAGAAGGATCCCTAATAATCCATTTCTGTACACTTTTTAAGAGTTGGTAGAAATTATTGCAAGATTAAATTGAAGTACATTCACGCTATGCTTGAAATTAGACAAGCTTCTATTACTCTTAACAGAAGTTGTATGCCTAATTCCCTATGCACCAAGACATTGTAACCCATAATAACTGATTGTAAATACAGTATGTAACTAGCTAGAGCTGTATTTACACCTGCCAATTTGCTGCCCTCCAGCACTAAAAACAAAAACAAAATGGTAGCAAAAGAACTGCCAAGCAAAACACCCTCTGCCCCTCATGTACATTCCTTTCTATTTCCACAAATAGAATCTTTGCTTCTTGTTTTCCATCAATAAATTCAACTCTGGGATTTAAAATTAAGAAAAAAGACATTTGTGTGACATGATGATAACAAAATAATTGTTAAAAAGGTCATCTCCTTCAAACGTGGTCCCTTAAAACATTGTAAGTACTATAAGTGCTTCATTGCACTTTTAATTGAGAAGTAACACATGTACCATACGATGCATATGTTGCAATAGCAGCTATTTATTTTTACTGAATAGTAAATTTTCACTCAGTAAAAGCCCATGTGATTCATTAAAAAGGAATATATCATTGGCATATATTTTGGTTGATAAAGTTGCATTCTCTCTTTTTTTCCATCTCCTGAGTTTTTCTATCATGCCTCATTTACATAAATAATAACACAATTATTTGATTTTATTTTTTAGAAGCTTAAAGCATTTTGTCAACATTTTAGTGAGGTTTTCCCTACTAACTTGATTCAGTGAAAATAATTTCTGTTAAATGTTAGATAGTATTTTACCCTTCTATTGTGGATACAATAATTTGCATTATTAATGCATATATTACTTGCCTGTATTAAAATAGTAACATAAGGTGTGTAATAATGACTTGCATACATAATTATATGAATAATTTATTTATCAATAACATCTTCAATGAACTCAGTAGTTAATACAATATTATTGACTATATTCCCTACGCTGTACTTTACATACATGTGACTTTTTATAACTGGCAATTTGTACTTAATTCATTCACTGTTTTCACCCAGTCCCCCAAACCTCCTCCCAAACAGCAACTATCAGTTTATTCTCTGTATCTATCAGACTATTTCTGTTTTGTTTATTCCTTTATTTTGTTTTTTAGATTCCACATATAAGTGAAATCATATGGTATTTGTCTTTCTCTTACTTAGCATAATACCCTCTAGGTCCATCCATGTTCTCACAAATGACAAGACTTCATTTGTTTTATGGCTGAATAATATTCCATTGTATATATGTACCACTTCTTTATACAATTGTCTATTGATGGACATTTAGATTGCTTTCGTATCTTGGCTATTGTAGACATCACTGCAGTGAACATAGGGGAGCATATACCTTTTCAAATTAGTATTTTGGATTTCTTCAGAAAAATACCCAGAAGTATAATTATTGAGTCTTAAGGTAGTTTTCTTTTTAATTTTGTGAGGACCCTGTTTCCCATAGCGGCTGCACCAGTTCATAATCTGACCAACAGTGCACGAGGGTTTTCTTTTCTTCACATTCTTGCCAACACTTGTTTGTTGATTTATTGGTGATAGCCATTTTGACAGGTGTGAGGTCATATCTCATTGTGGTTTTAATATGCATTTCTCTGATGATTAATGATGTCAAGCATCTTTTCATATGTCTATTGGCCATCTGTATCTCCTGTTAGGAGAAATATCTATTCAGGTACGCTACCCATTTCTAAATAATATTGTTTGGGTTTTTTGGTGTTCAGTTGTATGAATTCCTTATGTATTTTGGATATTAACCCCTATGGAATGTATCATTGATGAATATCTTCTCCCATTTGGTAGGTTATCTTTTCATTTTATTGATGGTTTCCTTTAGACTTTAATTTAATACCAATTTTGTTCTTCTTTCTCAAGATTCCTTTGGCTATTTGGGGTCTTTCGTGGTTCCATATGAATTTTAGGATTATTTTGAATTCCATACTTAAATATGGAGTACGTTGAATGGCAAAAGAAAAAATTCATACATCTTAATTAACTTTTTAAGATTGTTGAAAACAAATGTTATTTTTATCACATAGAAGAAAATTGAGGGTTACTCCATGAATAACAACAACAAAAAAAAACTGATAGCTAAGCCAAGTTAGAACTCAACGCTCTTTAGATTTTATATCACATCTTAATATTTCATACCAAAGATTTATGATCTCCAGGGCTGGTAAACACTTATGGGGAGATCTGTGTCACTGGGTAAACTATAAGTTTCTGAAGGCAAAATAAATGTTTTATTTAACTTTTCACCAACTAAACACATATTTGGTATTCAATAAATATTCATCAAACTAAATAAAACTGACACTTGTAATACATTAATTGCCAATATATAGTATCTTAATAGAACATACTATTTCTTGTCACTGACAGCAATGTTGATCATTTTTTCAGATCAATACATTACAACTAGAAATTGCCACACAGACTATATCTTTTGTGCCTTCTAATGAGAAATGAGATGAATAAGAATAAAAATCAAAATGAAAACAATATCCGACATGCTATATTTGAATGTTGCATTACTACTATAAATAAAAAGATTAGGTATTTTAGGACAGAAAAAAGTAAAATTCTAAGAATTGCCTTTTTCTTTTCTGGTAAGCCTATAAAGTATAGAATCTTTTGAAAGTAAAAATATGAAAATAAACACAAGAAGAATAGGCATTATTGTTAGTTTTATGAAAGAGTACTAATCAATTCATATCATTCATTAGAAATTATATGTAAAAAATATGAAGTTCCAAATTTCTGTGTGTTTAATTTGAGTAAGTAAGCAGCATGGCCTTATATTTACCAGGGAAATCTATAACAAGAACTGTTGAGACCAAGACAGACATAATTTGTTAAAACAAACTTTGAAACCAACTATATGTAACTTTAGTCAGTTAAAAATTACCAAATGTTTCAAATAGCTAGAAACCTCTTAATAGGCAAAAGAACAACATTTTTATAT
The DNA here is from genome assembly GCF_014176215.1 of Rousettus aegyptiacus. Classification (NCBI taxonomy): domain Eukaryota; kingdom Metazoa; phylum Chordata; class Mammalia; order Chiroptera; family Pteropodidae; genus Rousettus; species Rousettus aegyptiacus. The sequence continues at coordinate 101,471,874 of NW_023416306.1, forward strand.
TCAAAGTAGAAGAACATCCACAAAACTTTCTCATGGCTATTTTGGTCTCTCTTTAGATTTAGAAATTTTTCTACGATTTCTGTTTTCAGATATTAAATCTTAGAGTGTCAGGCATTAAGTTATGTAGGTGTATGATAGAAATATGAGACGTATTTCTAAGAACAAAATTTATGCCAACAATGTCAATCAGAAACTAAAAAGTTCTATTTATTGATGATGATTAATGACTATCCAATGTCTTTGTTGACTTTTCTTTGCAGTTAAGTGGAGGTCTCAAGTTTATTTTGGTAATAAAGCACTGTTCTGGGAAATAATCTTTAATTTTCACCTCTTGAGCCTTTAAGTTTTTGTTAAGTGAAAAATTATGCTTTGTTCCTTCAGTATTTTTTATTTTACATTATACTACATCTTTTCATTAAAAAATATTCAAACCAATGAACTAGATACATACTATAATGTACTGAAGTCTATAGCTGTTCTTAGTTCAAGTAACTTCATAAAGTTAGAATAAGTTAATAATCAATTGTCTATGAATAGAGTATTGCAGATTATACTGTATTTGTGTCCACACTGAACAAAATGAATGATATGTGCTTTTTAGCTGGCCCTTATTCATCCTTTAATTTTTTCCTAATTCATTTATTCCTTAATATCAAGCACATGACTCTATTCAGTTACTTTAGTCTTCATGCAAAGAATATACATTTCATTAATATAGCTGTCATCAGTGTAGGTGATATATCCTTGGGAATTTTATAATTAAAATATAAAAGAATATTAAATATTTATGTAGTGTATACATATACATTGATCTCATTATAACCAACAACTATGCCATAAATATGACACTTAGAATGAAACTACTTAGTTATTCCCAATCATAGACTGTCGAATTTATTGAGCTGTTTATTTTTAAATTTAAAATATGGTTATCTAATTAATTCTTATAGGAAGCTATTCCTTTGGAGAGGTGGAATTATAATATCAGGTAGAAGATTGGCCCAAGTGAATTGCCAGGTTTTCATCAACAATATTTATTAGTATCTTACTATATAAGGTATTTCGTATGGCAAGAATCCAAAGAAGAGTGTAGAGTGGGATTCTTGCCCACAGAGCATTTTAATATATATTGGAAGACTAGAACACACATCAGGAAGACTCAAATAGACACTTTTATTAATCAGAGTTACATAAATACCAAGAAAATGCCAAGTGGAAATGTAATCATAGTCAGATGGGATTAAGCATGAAAAAATTTCCAGAGAAAATTAGCTTTAAACCAGGTTTCAAAGTAATTAAGAACTATTTAATGGAAAAGAGAGAGACTAAATTAGCTCACCAGAGGGGAATTAAATATAATTTGACAAATATTGAAGGCCTTCTGTGTGCAAGGCACTATGCCTAGAACTTGGTTGATATACAAAAGAAACACTGTTCCTGCCCTCATGATCTCTCCATCTAGTGATGGAGACATAGTGGCAGAAAACAATGGCATGTACCAAGGCTCAGGGGCAGACACATGCATAAAATGCTCAGAGAATGAAAAAACTTTTGTTTGCCTGATGAAATTTCCATATAGAAGAATAAAAATGAATTAGTTATGAAAAGAACAGGAGTGGATCATCAGTTGACAGATGATCTTGAAGGCACGTGCATCAGCTAGAAACAGCTTCAGTGCTGACAGCTGTGAATCAGAAACTCCAAAATGTCATCAGTGTCCCAGGTTCCTTCTTTCTGCTCCATGATTCATAGTGTAAAACTCTAGAACTCATAATCGCAATATATCTTCAGCCAACAGGTTTTGGAACTATATTCCAGGCCAAAAGAAAGAGAGGAAAAAATGGTGACTGTACCATTTTCCCATTTCCTTTTGAGGACCTTTTATGAAAAACTCACCCTATAACTTCCAGTTAGATTTTTTTTGAACCATACTGTGACCCTAACTATAAGGGAAGCTGCTCTTATAGTTTTCCACTAGTCACATCACCACTCCCAACAAATCAGAGTTATGTGGTAAAGAAAAAGAGAATGAATATAAGATGGGCAGTCAGTAGTCTTTACCAGAGTAAGGTTGAAGAGTTCTTTGGAAAGCACTGAACATAAGCAAGAAAGTGCTGAAGAAGTATTTGAAAACAATAACTGATAGAGATTATGTTAATGATTGTATATAAAATAAGTTTTTTCTAAAGATTGGATGTAAGATTGTTTTTAGACTATTGAATTAGAGAGCTGAGATATCTTCAATTTAAATGGTTGTAATTAAACTCTAGAACTAGTAAACCTAAGAGATGACCTAAGGAAATAATCGTCAACATTCATTAATGAAAAAAATAAAAATCTGAAAGGATTGTGTGTATGAGAGAGATCGAAATAGGGAGAGAGAATCGAGATTTGCACTTAGGTGACAATATTTTGTTTAAATCACAAAGACTGTGATACAATTGTAAAAAATGGAGAAATTACAAATCTTTGAAACAGGAAGAAGGCAAAGACGCTTAAGAAGATAAGACACGTGAGTAAGTACTTTCTTCTTTTTTACACATATAGTAAGTCTTATAACAGATTGTAGAATGGGTAGAACTCCTCTAAGACTATAGCGATAGATGTAGAAATGGAAATATAGTGGACCTAGACTTCCTTCTAGCATGCACACATATGCACACACATACACACGCAAACACACACATGCACACTTTCCACATCTTAGCTAATTGGCACCCTACTCACTCAAACTAAAAATGTAGAATTCACCTTTTCTTCCTTTCCTTACCACTTGTATCTAATCGGCAGCATTTCCTGTAGGCATTACATCTGAAATCCTTCTTACCATCTCCACTACCACCACCCTAGTTTAAACTTCCAACAGCTCCTACTGGGCTTACTACAAGAGTATTCTATATGTTTATCCTGAACTCTTGTTCCATAATGTTGTCTCTTCCTGAAAACCAGAGGGATCTTTTTCAAGGATACAAATCAGATTATGCCGCTCGCATGCTTAAAACTGTTGAACAACTTTCTATTGCAATTAGATTTAAAACCCTCAGATTCAGTATTAAGGCCTGCCTACATAGCCATAAATTATCTAACTCCTCAGCACTCTTTTACTCATTCTTTTCACATTGACACACTTCTTATTTCTGTGGTACATTAATATCATTCCTACTAGAGTGTGTTCACACCGTTTCTCCTTCCTGCAACACTCTTCCCTCTAGATGATTACACCCGTATATCTAGCTCCTTATCCTTCAGGTCTCGAAGGTTTTTAGAGTCCAGCCTATCTAAAGTGGTTTCCTAGGCATCATCCCTGTTTTCTTTTCTTTATTGTCACTTTCACTAGCTAAAATATGTATCTTATTATTTATTGTATATTGTGTCTACCCACTAGAACATAAGCTCCATAAGTAGGCACATTATCATGTGAATTATTATTTCCCTTCATTTAGAACAACTCTTGCTTCAAAATAAGCGCTCAACAGACACTTGTGTAATGAATAAATGATTAGAATGCTATTAAAAGATGTCCACAGCATTATCTTTGAAATGAGGCAAGTTTTGGACTAGCTGATGAGCACCAAGGAGAAATATTTATACTCTCTTGCAATAGCAAAAGTAATGCTGTGTAGCAGGAAAACAGAATACTATGTATAGGCTGTTCTAAGACATTGTTCCACAGTATACAGCAGACAGAGAAACAGGGTATTCAGTTTTCGAATTTAACTAAAAAAGAATAATGGTCAAGACTGTAGAGTGTGGTAGAGTAAATATACAACCCAATTTACTCGGGATAGTCCCATTTTACTTCTATTGTCCCAACTTAATTATTAACTATGTCCCTTTTAATCTCAAAAGTGTTCCTTGGATTAAAAAATTATATGATCAACCTAAGTCTAGTATGCTAAAGAGCTATCCATGGAGTTCCTATAAGCAGGTGAAGAATAAATGGAGATCCCCTGGTAGTTTTGTATCACTTCACTTGCTTCCCTGAATTGTGGAAAAACACAGAATGTTTTCCAAAGGCACAGGTCTCCAAAGGATTGACATGGACTTTTCCACCAGCTGCTTCAGTGACTCTGCAATAAGCAATCATCCAGGGAACTCAGCCTGAGCTCCTGTGAAAGTATTTGGCATAAAGGAATTAACACTGCTACTTCTGATGCAAGAACAGCATGTACTTCACTGAATCATCAAGTCAAACCAAAGATGGAAGGAGTCCCAGAATGCCAGCTGGGCTAGGTTCCTGCTTTAGGAAGCTAAATACAAAAACATGATCTGGTATCTAAAGACATTACCTTAACATACAGGTAAAATGGGCCGTGTGAAGACTACATTACATAAATAAACCACCTAATGGTAAGACTTCTCTTCCACTGGATTTGTAGCTATAAGTCTAATAATTTTTCATTCAATTTTCTGTAGATTTCTTCCAACTCTAAGTTGAGAGAGAAATTTTTTTAAATAGACTTTATAGATTTTCTCTGAAAAACTGTTACAATTTTTGCCATAAGTAGAACTAATGTAGTAGTTAAGAATAGGTACTTGCTTGGTGCTTTACGTATATCAATTAATTCCTATAAATACTCCAAGAAGTAGATTCTATTATTATTCCTATTTTATATATGAGATACATGGATCCTTGTGAGGTTAAGCAGCTACCCAAAATTACCTAAATAGTGGAATTCAAACCTAAGCCTGCAAACTATGCCTGTACTAATTCACTGTGCTCTACTCTTAAGAACTATAACAGAAACACAGAGAAAGAATAGTTTTCAACTATGAAATCTAAAATAAAATTTTAAATTGCAAAACATGTTTGAAAATTATTTTCCAGTTTTAAAGTAGTTTTTAAATCATGATTTTAAAAAAGTGAAGATCTTTTTACTTTTAATTTTTCTATTTAATCTCTTGACTTTTCAAGGGACAGGCCTGCCAGTTTGGCCATAGTTTAATTTAAGGAACAATGGGACTATGAATAAATCTGTCCTTTCTGGCAAAAGTAGATTATAATGTGAAGAAGGAAGACAAAGCAAGACACAGGAGGTGTCAGTATGTGTTGTCTTGTCATTTTGGGCAAGAATTCAAGTAGTAGATGAACTGAGAAAAGCATATTAAATTTTTTTTTAAATTATACCGTCTATAATATCAGCACACAGAATACTGAAATATAGGTTCTATGGATGTTATCAACCTCTCCGGAGTTTGTACTCAACATCCTATTTGGAAAGAAATGGAATTAAAAGCTGTCCTTATACCAATATGGAAATATCCACAATAAAGATAAAAACTTGGTAGAACTGCATGGAAATAAAAAAGATTTTTCAGCGGCTACATAACATGAAAAGTAGTCAAGATTTCCCCTAACTTTTTGATGGGAAAGAAAGAAGATGGTTGTATTTATATTTAGCTACCTACAAGTGGGCCTGTGTGGTAAGATTCAAAATAACCCCACAACATAAGCTATGGTGTGGAAATTATAGACCAGGAGCTAAATGGAGAATGTGACACAGAATTGAAATGGTCTATAACAGTTGCAAGGCTGAGGTGAGACTTGGTTCAACCAGAAAGAAATAGTAGGTCCTAATCAAGCCAAGAGAATAGATCATGAGTTGTACCAGTGGCAGGATTCAGTATCATAGGTTGAAGGAATTCTCAGAAATGGCACATCTTGGACTGAGCAGGCTCTACTCCAAAGACAAGCTTAGACTAACCATTTCGAGCCAATCAGAGAAGATTCGAAGAATTCCAAGTCAAAATGGCCTGGCTACATCGGTTCTAATAATCCTAGTCTCCATCACAAGGAGAAAAGTCTATCTCTAATATCTCAATAAAAAATGAGGTCTACCTGAAATAAAAAATCAGAAATAAAGTATACATTTAAAGAAACTAATTAAATTATTGGAATACTTTAAGCTCATAGAATTAAATAAAATAAGGGTTTTATTGTTGTTGTTCAACACACAGAAAAACTGAATAAACTCTAAAAAGAGAAAAATAATTAAAGACTACTTTTCTCAACATATATGAGTATACTAAAATTAAGTTTAAAAATTAAATTTAGTAAGTTTAGAGAAACATGGCAGAGTGAGAGACGTCCCCAGATCTCTGCCCTTGAAACAATAATAAGATGAATATCTAAAACTCCACAAAAAACACCCAAACTGCAAACCAACATGTCTGAGTGTGGGATCTGCGCATAAGAGCTACCACAGGTCAGAATCCCGGGTGTCGGGTGTCGGGTGTCGGCAGTGGACTGGGAGAGAAAGAAGATACCACTCACAGCCTCCGGAGCTCCCTGTAGGAGGAGGGGGAGAGGGGAAGGTGTGGTAAGTTCCCCAAACAGCCCTATCTGGGAGAGTTGTGAGTTCCACGGATATGGTGGCAGGGCTCAGTCATCGGAGCAGAAAGCAGAGAAGCAAGACGGCAGAAAAACAGGTGATTTTTACCGGCTGCAGTTGCAAAACCAAGGCTGAGCCACAGCCTCCAACTCCCAACCCAGAAGGCCTATCCCCCATACCTTCCAAGACCAAACACCATGGAGCCCCAGGGGAATCAGAGCAAACGCTACCAAAACTGTTGCTAACTGATAGGGACTGAAACCGAGTGTAGCGAACATGATTAACTACCTAAAAGAAAATAAAAAGGCATTATTAGACTTTATATAAAGCAGAGATCCAAGAGGCTTAGACATCATCTGCTAGAAACCAAAAGAAAAGCACCTTCTTTTCAGCAGGCTAAAGAGAGACCTTTATATAATAAATCTTCTTTCTGGAAGGAAAGCAAAATACACTTCCACTAATGCCCGGGCGGAGAAATAGTCCATTAAACACTATGAACAACCAAGGTAACAAGACATCTCAGAAAGAAAGAGAAAAATCTCCAGAAAATAAGCTTCCAGACATAGAAATATGCAACTTAAATGACAGAGAATTCAGAATGGTACTTCTGAAAAAAATCAGTGAGTTCAGAAATGAGTCATTTCAACAACTGAATTGAAAAAACAACTAAATGAGCAGAGCAAAGAGACTGAAACCCTCAAAAAGAACAGAATAGATCTTCTGGAGATTAAAAAAAAAAAAATACTGCAAGAATTGAAAAATAAAATAGCAAGCTTGGGAAATAGAGTCGACCAAAGGAGGAAAGGATCAGTGATATTGAAGAAAGAAATCTAGAAATAAATCAGAAGGAGTCTACGGCCATGCCACCTCGAACACGACCTATCTCATCTGATCTTGGAAGCTAAGCAGGGTCGGACCTGGTTAGTACTTGCATGGGAGACCATCTAGGAATACCACGTGCTGTCAGTGTGTAAAACAAAAAAATTAGAAGGAAGAAGAGAGAAACCGAAGAATGAAAAATAATGAAAGAGAAATTCAAGAACTAGCTGATACCATCAGAAGAGGAAACATAAGAATAAATGGGCATTACTGAAGGCGAGGAAAAGGAGCAGGGACTAGAAAGCTTTTTCAGATAAATAGTGGACAAGAATTTCCCAAATCTAAGGAATGAGCTGGAGCTTGGAATTCAAAAAGTCATCAGAACACCCAATTATCTAAACCCAAAAAGGCGTTCACCAAGACACATTCTATTAAAATTATCAAAAATCAACAACAAAGAGAATTCTTAGGGCAGCCAGAGAGAAGAAAATGGTAACTTATAAAAGAAAACCCAGTAGATTACCCTTGGTCTTTTCAGTGCAAATCTTACAAGCCAGAAAGAAATGGAATCAGATATTTAAACTATTAAGTAAAAGAAACTACCAGCCTAGAATAATGTATACAGCTAAGCTCTCCTTTAGATATGAAGGAGAAATTGAGACTTTTCCAGATATACAAAAATTGAGGGAATTCTTCACTGCGAGGCTTGCACTACAGGAAATACTTAAAGGGGTCAGCTCACCTAAAAGAAAATGATAAAAAAATAAATAAATAATTAGGAGTAAAGTGACTATCAGGCAAATAGAAGCAGAGGAGTGCAACCCTTACTAAGAACAAAGCATTATAAGCTTATAAGAGAATTGCTATAGCAAGATAGTAATGAATGTTCATCATATATAGGGACAAATTGAGATAACAGTGACTGAAAAGGGAAGGATTCAAAGATCCAAATTTGCAAAGGGGAATGCAAATAAGGCACACGCAAAATGGATGACATACGTGTGTGTGTGTGTGTGTGTGTATTATCCTTTGCATATTCATAATGGTAACCACACATAGAAGATTCAGAACAGAAGTATATAACATAAAACAAGAAGAACCAGAGGGAAAACCCACAGAAGCCAGCCAAAATAAAGAAAGCAGAAGCACAAGGATAAGGAAGCAATGGAAACACTGAGCTACCAGAAAGCAAAAGATAAAAAGGCTATAAGAAGATCTTGTATTTCAATAATCACCATAAATGTAAATGGATGGACCTCACCAATAAAAAGGCACAGAGTTGAAGACTGGATCAAGAAATAAAATCCAACCATATGCTGCCTCCAGGAGACACATCTCAGCTCCAAAAACAAATATAGACTCAAGGTGAAAGGGTGTAAAATGATATTTCAAGCAAATGGCATTCAGAGAAAAGCGGGAGCAGTGGTACTAATATTGGACGAAATAGGCTTCCAAATAAAAAAAGGTAAAGAAAGATACTGAGGAGCATTTCATAATGGTAAAGGGAATCATGCACCAAGAAGACATAACACATTAATATCTAGGGAGCCCTGAAATATGTAAAGCAATTACTAACAGAACTAAAGGGAGAAACAGACCAAAACACTGTCGTAGTAGGGGACCTAAATACCCCACTGTCAGATATGGACAGATCATCCAAACAGAAAATCAATAAGGAAATAACATGCTTAAATGATGTATTAGACCAACTGGACATAATTGACATTTACAGAGCCTTCCATCCCAAAACAGCTGCTTATACATTCTTCTCTAGTGCACATGGAACATTCTAAAGGATTGACCACATATTGGGGCACAGAGAGAGCCTCAACAAATATAAGAGGGTTGAAATCATACCAACCGTATTATCTGATCTTAATGTTTTGACACTAGAAATCAGCTGCAAAATCAGGAAGAACCACAAATATATGGAGGTAAAACAACATACTACTGAAGAATAACTAGGTCAGAGAAGAAACAAAAAGAGAGATCAAGAGATACATAGAAACGAATGACAATGATAGTACAACATATCAAAACTTTGGGGACACAGCAAAAGCGGTCACAAGAGGAAAGTTCATATCATTACAGGCCTATCTCCAAAAACAAAAATGAGCCAAATAACCTAACGCGTCATCTTAAAAAAAATAACTAGAAAAGGAAGAACAAATGAGACCTAAAGTCAGCGGAAGGAAAAAAAGAATTAAAATTAGAGCGAAATAAATGAAATTGAAAAAAAAATTGAAAAAATAAATGCAACAAAGAGGTGATTCTTTAAAGGTTAATAAAATTGACAAACTCCTGGCTAGGTTCACTTAGAAAAAAAAGAGAAAGGACACAAATAAAATCAGGGATGTAATAGGGGAAATTACAACAGACACTGCAGAAATCAAAGGATCATATAAGAACACTGTGAAAAAGTTCATAACACCAAATTTAATAACCTAGAAGAAATGGACCAGTACTTAAAAAACACAACCTTCCTAGACTGAATCAAGAAGAATTGGAAAATCTAAATAGACTGATTAGCAGTATGGAAATCAAAACAATCATCAAAACCCTACCAAAAAGTAAAAGTCCAGGACTAGATGGCTTCACCAGAGAATTCTAACAAACATTCAAAGAACATTTAATATCTGTTCTCCTTAACTTCTTCCAAAATATCAAAGAGAAGGCAAAACTTCCCAACTCATTTTATGAGACTAATATTACTCTAATACCAAAACCTGGTAAAGATAACAGGAAACTACAGACCAATATCACTCATGAACACACATGCAAAAATCCTAAATAAGATACTAGTGAACCAAATACAGCAACATATTAAAAAGATCATACACCATTATCAAGTGGGCTTCATCCCAGGGGCACAGGGATGGTTCAATATGTGCAAATTGATTATGTGATACACTGCATAAACAAAGTAAAAAACAAGAATCATGACCATATCACTAGATGCAGAAAAAGCTTTCGACAAGATTCAGCACCCATTTATGATCAAAACACTTAATAAAATCGGTATAGAAGGAAAGTACGTTAACATGATAAAAGCCATATATGACAAACCCTCAGCCAATATTATACTTAATGGTCAAAAACTAAAAACTTTCCCTCTAAGATCAGGAACAAGGCAAGGCTGTCCACTATCACCTCTGTTATTCAGTATAACATTGGAGGTCCTAGCAAGTGCAGCCAGCCAGATAAAAGGCATCCAAATAGGAAATGAGGATGTCAAACTGTCCCTATTTGTGGATGACATAATTCTCTATACAGAAAACCCTAAAGACTCCACAAAAATGCTACTAGAAACAATAAGCAAATACAGTAAAGTTTCTGGAACAAAATTACTGTTCAAAAATCCATAGCGTTCCTATACTCTTAATAATGAAGCGTCAGAAAAAGAAGTTGAAAAAATAATTTCTTTCACAATTGCAACAAAAAGAATAAAATACCTAGGAATAAACTTAATGAAACATGTGAGGACCTATATAATGAGAACTACAAGACCCTATTAAAAGAAATCAAAGAATATACAAGGAAATGGAAAGATATTCCGTTTTCTTAGATTGGAAGAATCGACATAGTTAAAATGACCTTATTACCTAAAGCATTATACAGATTTAATGCAATCCCTATCAAAATCCTATCAGCATTTTTTAAAGAAATATAACAAAAAAATCATCAAATTTGTGGGTAAAGGGGATCAAATATATGGTAGCTGAAGGAAACTGGACTTTGGGTGGTAACCACACAATAGAATATACAGATGTCAAATTATAATGTACACCTTAAAATTGCATATTTGTATTAAGCAATGTTATCTCAACAAACTTAATTTAAAAATAAGTAAATAAAAATTAAATTCAAAATACAACTTGGCAAAATTTGTGAAATGCAAACAAAGCAATGCTTAGAGGAAAATTTATAGTTCTGAGGACATATATTAGAAGAGAAGGAAAAAGTCATAAATCAGTAATCAACCTTCCACTTAAGGAAACTAGAAGAAAAGAGCAAAATCACTCCAAAGCAAGTAGAAGAAAATAATGATAACTAGAGCATAAATCAGTGAAACTGAAGACAGTAAATCAATATAGAAAATCAATAAAAGTCTAGATTTTTGAAAAATATGTATAGAGTATAACTTCCTCAGCTTGATAAAGAATAATAATATACTACAGAAACATTATACTTAGAAGTAAGAAACTAGCTGCTTTTTTTCCAAAAAATGGGGAACATGGCAAAGATATCCCCTCTAATCATTCTTACTCAACATCTTACTGAAGTCCAAAATAATGCAATTATACAAGAAAAGAAAATGAGAAAATGAGAGGCATACAAATTGGGAAAGAAAAAATATACAAAAATTTATTGCTTTTTCATATGTTAGCAATGACTATTGGAATTTAAAATAAAAAACATGAACCATTTTTATTAACTCCAAAAAAAAAAAAAAACAGGTGTAATACTAAAAAAAAAAAAATGCTGTAAGTTCTATAGGAGAATCAATACAAAATGCTGTTGAAAGAAATGAAAAAGATCTAAATAAATTGAGAGAGATTTCATCTTCATGCATAGGAAGACTCAATATTGTCAAGATGTCAGTTTTCCAATGAAAAATCCAGTAAATTAATAACAACATTTTCTGAAGTTTATATGGAAAGGAAAAAGACCTAGAATAGCCAATTCATTACTGAAGAACAAAGTCATAGGATTGGCACTATCTGACTTCAAGACCTATTATAAAGGAACAGTGATTAAAACACTATCAACGAAAGAACAGACAAATAGATCAATTTAATATAATAGCACAGAAATAGGCCAACACAAATATGGTCAACAAATATTTAGCAAAGGAGCAAAGGCAATTCAAGAAAAAATGCCATTTGGTGATCACTTTGTAAGTTATATGAATGTCTAATCATTAAGTTAATGTTTTACACATGAAACATACAATATTGTATGTCAACTATAATTGAAAAATTATAAAAAAGAAAGGATGCTGTTTTCCATAAATGATGTCGGAACAACCAGATACTCTTTTTTTTTTTTTTTAATGAATCTGGACTCAGACCTCGCACCTTTTACAAAAGTTAACTTAAAATGATTCAAAAAAAAAAAAAAAAACAAAGGTAAAATGCTAAACTATAAAATTCCTAAAAGAAACAAGAAAAAATATAGGTGACCTTGGATTTGGTGATAAATTCTTAGATACAACACCAAAAGCATGACTTCATTAAAATTAAAAACTTCTGTTCTGCAAAAGACACTGCTAAGGGAATGAAAAGCCAAGCCACAGACTGAGAAAAAAAATTCTTTGCAAAACACATATCTGATAAATAACTTGCATCTAAAATATAAAAAGAATGCTTAAAACAACAATAAGAAAATAAAAAACTAAATTAAATGGGCAAAAGATCTGAGCAGACACCTCACCAGAAAAGACATGCAGAGAGAGAATAAGCATATAAAAAGATGTTCAACATCATATGTCATTAGGGAATTATAAATTAAAACAATGAGGTACCATTACACACCTATTAGAATGACTAAAATCCAAAACATTGACAAAACCAAAAGCTGGCCAGGATGTTGAACAATCGGAACTCTTATTCATTGCTGGTGAAAGTACGGAATGATACAGCCATTTTGTAAGACAATTTTGTAGTTTCTTACAAAATTAAACAGACCTACCAGGCATATGATCCAGCAATTGTGCTCTAGGTATCTACGCATATCTACATAAAAATCTGTATGTATATAGCAATTCATATTTGCCAAAATGAATAAACTGATCCACCCATACGATGGAATATTATTCATCAATGGAAGGAAATTAATATCAAACCAAATATCAATAGTTGTCAGAGCATCAGAAGAAGGTAAAGAGAGATGAATAAGTGAAGCACAGAGCATTTTTTTAGGGCAGTGAAACTATTCTGTATAAAACTATAATGGTGAATACATGATATGCATTTTTAAAACTCATAGAACTGTACAACACAAAGAATAAATCCTAATGCATGGATTTTAGTCAATAATAATGTATCAACATTGGTTCATTAATTTTAACAAATGTACCACATCAATGCAAGATGTTAAGAGGAAACTGGGGATGGGGATGATGGGGTGCATGGAACTTTCTGTGCAACTTTTCTGTAAGCTTAAAAATTCTCTTAAAAGTAGATATGCACCTGACCATGTATGTTTATAAGAATCTCTATGGTGGCTGAGATAATGAAGATAAAAGTATTCCTATTTCAGAATTTGTCAGGAATATGATGAAGATCTCAGGTGCCTGGAACTTGAACAACTTACTGTATAAATAGAGATAAAGATAGAAATATTGATACAAAGAGAGATAAAGACAGAGCAAGGATTACAAAGTTCTCCCCAAGATAAAGAAATCATGACATAGGAAATGATAAACATAGGCCAAGCACAAAACTATCTCAATAATAGCTTTTTGTGTATGACTTTGGAATCATCTTTGTTTTCTCCTGCATCTCTCATGTATAATTAAATCACCAAGTCCTGTCAATTCTAACTCGGTTTGCCTGTCCTCTTGATTCTCACTGCTACTTTCTTCATCAAATCTCACATAGACTTAGCCTTTTAGCTCAGTAGTTCACAACCTCTGCAGCACAATAGAATCATTGATTCAGTGGTGTTCCCACACATTAGTATTTTTTAGAGTTCCCGAGGTAATTGTAACATGCAGCCAAAGCTGAGAAACATTGTTCTAATTGACCTCGCTGCCTCTGTTCTCTATCTTCATTAAGGCTTATTTCACAATACTTATTTATCTTTCTAGCATACAGATTTTTAAATATAATTATTTTTGTTTAAAACACTTCCATTACTTTTCATAGCCAGGAAAATTCCAAACAATTTAGGATTATACTTAAAGTCCTTCAGACCTCAGAATCTAATCAACATTATCAGTTTAATATATGCCCTTACACAATCTGGGGCTCAGCCATTACTAGAACATACCATTCTTTCTTATGTCTAGTCTATACCACTGGTTCTCATACTTTGGTGTTCATAAGTAAAGTATGAGGAAGAGCTTATTAAACATGCATAGTCCAAGTACTGCATTATAAACCAAAATGATCCAAATGAACTTCCTGCTACAAAACAACCACATACTTGATAGAACTTAATTATCTATACATTGCTGAGGTCACAGGAAATGGAGAATTACTAAGGGCACTCCCTGTAGGGGGAAAATATCAGTTTGCTGAACCTGGAGTGGAGTGAACAAGCAGCAAGTAAATGAGAATTAAGAAGCTTTTCTGAAGGTAAATGTCAATATCAGGAATGCTATCAGCAAAGTCTTGAACAAGCATCAAGGAAGGAGAGGTGAACCCCAGGCTCTTGCATTAGCAAATGGCTCTAGAAAGAAGCTTAAGTAGTTTCAGGTTGATGGTCTCCTGCCATCAGGAGCTAACTTCAGGGAAGGGGACCTGAAACATAGACTCTTAACATGGGAAAGAAACTCTAAATAATTAAATGCTTATTTAATGAAGGAAAGAAGACAGAGTTGGTACTGGGAAGAAACTTAGGCTTCAACAGTAGAAAGAAAGAAATACAATCTGCTCTAATAAGAGGAACTGAATGCACACAACATGTTATATAGTTGCACAGAGATATCCAAGATTCTCACGAATTTAGATCAAACAAACGAGCACTTAATCGAAGATCCTCAAGCATGCAAGAAAACAAGCCATCATGTGTGAATCAGTAGAAACAATAAACAACAGATTTATTCCCAAGGATTTCAGATATTGACATTCTGGGGATCAAAATATAAAATTTCTAAGAACGAAATATTTAAGAAAATAGAAGATACAATCACAATGTTATCAACTGTTTCTTCGCTTAACATTTTTTCATAATCATTTTTCTCTGTCATTAAAAATTCTTTTAAAATATTTAATAGCTTCATATGTCTAGATCAGAAATTCCATAACCAATCCTCTATTATTGAATACATGTGTTAATTTCACTTTTTGGTATTCTGAATAGCGCTGTTTTAAGTTTTGTTTTTGCGCTTGAATCTCTGCCTGAATTTCTTTTCTTTATTTAGAAAACTTACAATTGTATTAGTTTGCTAGGGGTGCCATAACAAAATACCACAGATTAGATGGCTTAACAACAGAAATATTGTCTCCCCGTTGGGGATGCTAGAAGTCTGAGATCAAAGTGCTAGAAGGGTTGGTTCCTCATGAAAGCTGAGAGGAAAAGATCTGTTCTAGAATTCTCTCCTTGGCTTGTTAGATAGGTGGCATCCTCTCCCTGTGTCTTCACGTTGTCTTCCCTCTGTCTGTGTCTGTATCCAGATTTCCTTCTCTTGTAGGGACATCAGTCATATTGGATTAGGGCCCACACTAATTATCTCACTTGTTGCCATATTGGTCTCATTCTGAGCTACTGAAGGTTAGGATTTTAACATATGAATCTTTAAGGGTACACAATTCAGCCCATAATAAATGGCTCTGAACATTTTTAAATGTGTGAATGCATTTAATCAAATAGCCCTTCATAAATGACTCAGAACAGTCATTTCCAAAACTGTGTAAAGGACTTAAAGTGAAGTTACTCCTGTAGTATGTCCTTTTAAATGAATACATGCAAAGTAACTCCGAGAAATTTCACTATTTTGAAAATGGAGAAGAGTTCTATATCAGACACTGACTCTCTGTTTGAAACATATTCGAGGACAGAATTTATTTATTATACATGTAATTTAGTAAAAACTCTTGCCGAAACACAGCCTGAGTTCTCTTTTCTGAGGGGCATGGATTATAATTACATTATCCCAATGTTTAATATTAATTGATCTTAAAATAATATATATATACACAATATAGTTTACAAATATGTTATAGCTTTTTACAGATGAGACATTTTAGACCAATTTCTCAAATGTTTCTTCTGCCATATTTTGAAATGCTACTTGCAATCAGGCAATAAACTGAAAGGCGACTAAAGACATCCAACACAGCTGCTAGAATAATCTTCCGTAAATGTTTGGATAACATCATTCCCTCTCTTAGAAAGCTATAGTGGCTTTCAACTACTTTTTGTTCTAAATATGAACTTCGAAATATTTGCTACAAAGTTTGGAAAAATTCAAACCCACCTTCCAAAACTATTGTTTTCTTTACCTGATGATTCACAATCCATTTTATCAGGTAACTGCTAAATAACTTCCATTTTATCAGATAACTGCTAAATAACTTCCAGGGCATGTGCATCTCACTCTCTTGGTTGACTTTTGGCTCAGCTATTGCTACCAACTAAACCTCTTTGCCATTAGCTGAAATTCCTTCTTTCCACTAAAATTCTTTTATAAAACTTGCCTACACCAAAGATCTTTTTCTAAAAACAAACAAACAAACAAAAGCAAAAATAAAAAATTTGTTTCATCAAAACGCTCCAAAAAATCCCAGCATTAGGCACATTTTAAGGCCTGTAAGTAGGAACATTTGCTCAGGTCTCATCTGACTTTTCAAAAATCTAATCCTTGTTAGTCAGGATGCTAGATATCTTGATTTTGTAAATTTTAGAAACATTTTCTAGTGTTCAAAATATTTTATATTAACTGAAATTATAGTGTACCCAGCATATGTTGTTCAGTGTTTTTATTTTCAATGATAAAATATTGCATATTATTCTCAAGTACTGTTGCTAGAGTATAAAATTACACAACATTTTTGAGAGAAATTCTGCTATATTTATCAAAAAATTTACAACACAAACTTAAATGCAACAGTAGGTTCCATTGGATACAGAAAATACATGCATACAAAGATATATGTTTAATGATGTAAGTAGTAGCATTGTTTAATGAAAAAAGTTATATGACAGAAAATTGATGGTACTTTTTATGATAATTTTAAAAATTAGCTATTTAGCCAATCATCTATTGTAGGACACTTCGGTTGCTTCCATGTCCTGGCCACTGTGAATAATGCTGCTATGAATATCAGTGTGCAGATATCTTTTCAGATATGAGTTTTCAAGTCTTTGGGGTAAATACCCAGTAGAGAGATTGCTAGGTCATATTGGCTAAAGAAGCTATGGTACATATATACAATGGAATGTTTCTCAGCCATAAGAAGAGATGAAATACTGCCATTTGTGACAACATAGATGGACCTTGAAATAATCATGCTAAGCGAAGTAAGCCAAGACAGAAAAAGTTGAAAATCAGATGATATCACTTATATGTGGGATATAAACCTAAAAGCAACAAATGAACAGAGCAAACAGAGATTCATGGACATGGACAATGGACTAGTAATTACCAGAGGGTGGGTGGGGGAGAGGGAGAGAGGAGATAGATGGGGGGGGGAGGGTGGATTAAATCATTTCTCCAAAATTAATTATTTAATTATTTTTTTAAAGGTGCATGGAAAAGAAGTTTAACTCCGATTTTTAAAAAATCGGCTATTTAGGAATGAGGTAGCTCTGTGAATGGTGGTAAGATAAAGTTTACTAGATATAGTGAAGCAAGTAAAGTTCACTGCAGAGCTCAAGATAATGTTAGGAGTCCTTGCTTCTGGGAAGTATGGTACTTTGAATTTCCATTTTTCAAATAGATTGGAGCATCTATTCTTATAGTATAAAATTCAGAAAACAGTTTTGCCTGCTGCTCTAGCGAGAGCTAGGCTGAATGGGGTGGAGACGGTAGTGGGCAGGCAGAAGGTGAGTATGAGAAGTGGGCAGAGGAGAAGATGGAGGAGGAAAAAGTGCAGGAGGAGAAAGTGCAAACAGAAGAGGTAGGGGAGGAGAACAACAACAAAGAGCAAGAATAAGATTTACAAAAAAAGAGAGAAAGAACAGAAGAGGACATGAGAAGTTTAAGATACAAGCAGAGGAAGCTACATTTCGCAGACTGAGTCCTGCTCGAATCTAGCAACCTTCGTCCAAATTGTGCCATTTGTTCTATTAAGACTGTCATTGATAATGTGGAATTGCATGGAAAGTTTATCAGATTTATCAGTCTCTAAAAAGCTAAAGAGCCAGAAAATTGAGATTCAAAAATGGCACAAGAAAACCTTTGGAGGTGATAGACATGTTCATTATTTTGATCGTGGTGATGTTTCATGAGTGCATACATACCTATGTTAAAATGGACTAAATCGACCATATTAAATATGTTCAGTTTATTGTTTATCAATTATAACTCGATAAAGTCGTTTTCAAAATCCTGGAAATAAAAAATCTCCTTACCTGCATTGGCAGGTGTTGCGCAGACTTTTGACACAATATGAAACAATGAACAATATGGATGAAGTTATACTTGATAAAGTATGTAACACAGAAATTGATATTATAACATGTGCGACAAAGAGGCTAAAACATCCATTCAATAGGTATTTAGCAATTTGAGAACTACTCTATCAAGATACTGCCTACATCCTGAGTAAAATATCAAGTTCTTTTATGCCACATCAGCACACACAGTGTGAAGACTACTTTTCAAGAGAGCAAGTACTGCCACTGAGGGACCTTATTTTAAACAGATTGCTTTTTTTCTGAAGATCCTGGGACTCACCGAGTGTTTTTTGTTTTGTTTTGTTTTGTTCTCAAACATTAGGAAGCACTCCTTTTCCGGGAAAAGAAATTCTTACTATTCTAATTAGAATAGTGATCAAACAAACAAAAAACTCTTTTTTTTTTTTTTTTTGTATAGTCATCCATAGAAAGGAGAATTCTGGGATTCATAGAAGTCCATCGTCATCCACGGTGATGATGAAACCATCACCCCTGATAAAATTATGCAGAAAGAAGCTGATGAGATCAAACTAACTGAAGACATTTCTCTGAAAATATGAGCCTACAGTTGCTTGATCAGAAGACTTATCAAAAAAGAGGAAAAAACATAAAGAAAATTAATCAGGGTGCAGTAACAAAGATAACCTCACTGCTTCATGATTTGGACATTTAAAACTGTGAAAAATATTACCTTGAAGTTGGGGCCTACACCAATGATACGGTAGAGATTATTAAGAAGCTGCATAATAACTTTGGAAATTATATGCTGGCTGTTAATCAACATGCCAATCTGACCTCAGGGTTGAACCTTATGTACTTGGTATCTTTTCAAGGGGAAGTCCATGCTGCCTCCAAAATCTGCACCTGGGGGATCCTCACCCTCACCCCTACCTTTACTTTGCTATCCAATCTCCAAACTTCTCTATTTCGTCCCTCTCATTCGGTCAACCCATTTCTTCATCATCGCTATTGTCCAGAGCAGGATATTTGAATCTCTCAGCCTCACCTGGGGAAAACAAATCAACACATAAAAATTTATGAAATTTGCTGGAGCTTCCATCAACATTGTCCCAACAAAAAGTCCAGATGTTAGAGAAGATTATCATCGTCATCTGTCCACCTGTTCAAGAGCCAATGACATGTCTTTAAGAAATCCAAAGAAGAAAAATTATTTAACCCAAGAAAAGATGAATCTCAAATCCCACATCAGAGTAGCCCTGCAAGCCAGCAAGGGCAGCAAAACCATGGTGGAACTGTAAGTTCGAACCATGCAGAAGTCATCATGTCCTGGGATCGATCCTAGATGAGGAGAAGGAAATAGTGGTCCTAATTTTCGAGCATTTCTTTACCAGCTAAACTGCACAACACAAGATCAGGAAAACTATCTCCGCTGAAGCAGAAGAAGCGGAAATATTCTCAGGAAGTCATCTCACACTGCAGCAATTGAGGCTCCCAGAAACTCCAAGAAAACAACAGATGGATGTAGTCTTTTTAATACTGATAGAATAAGATCAGAGCCAAAGAGAATAAAGAACAAATAAAAGACATCCTTGAGCAATAAAAAGTTGGCCAGTGTCATGTAAGAACATTAAAAGAGGCCCTAAGAATATTAGGCACTAAGAAGGGATGAAGAGAGCCGGACCAGTTTCACCAGACCAACACAGCACCAGGCAGAGACCTCCTCAGCCATATGATTCTCACTAGAGATTCTGAAAGCTTCCAGCCAAGTGTATTTCCACACCCATAGTGCCTACATAATTCTCATGACACTATCCTAGTTACTTGGGCTAATAGAGTTGACTATGTTCAAAGCAAAGAAAAATTTGCATCCTTTTATTTTTTGGTGGAAAATAGCCTCTGCACATGTGTAAGTATTAAAGAGAGAATGAACTAGGTTCAGATGTGCTGCCTGAAGAAAACACAGAGTACCTAAAGCATTAATATGTTTTTGGAATACTGTGTTCCATAATTTGAGTAACTTAAATTTTTAATCTTCTTTTTTCTGTTAATACTTTAAATGGTAAATGCTTAAAAGATCAAGTTATTTGGGGGCAGCCTAATGGTACACAAAGAAGCTTTAAAGAATCTATATATCATACAATTTGACTAAATTAAATTTTTAACCATTTGTATTTTTTTGAACACTCTGAAGGATAAATATTTTAATGAATGAAGTCATTTGGGGCAGTCAAAAAGTTTAGAAAGACATTTGAAAGGCATCCACGAAAAGTCATGGTACAGGGAAGGAGGGCATCTGGGATGAAGCTTTATTCAAGTGGATTCTCACAGCAATTCTAGATAACCTGTGTATGTGAACAAAAGGCATACTATCTTTTAGAAAGATAAATTCTCTCTCCCTGGCTAACACAAATCCATTATTCTTTGCTTCACAGATTTAAACTAGTTTTTACATGTTGCGTATAATTATCATTTCTTTGTCTCTCCTCTACACCTTCTCTTCTTCTCTAGCCTTATTCTTTGTATTTCCTCATCCCTCTGGCTCCATATGCTCCAGAAAAAGCAGTATCTCATCACACAAATAGAAACACAAAAATTGGCTTCAACCTATACTTGGTTAATCAAAAGAACAAAGAGTTCATGGTAGTTATTCTAGAATTTTGGAAGAAGAAAACAAAGCATTTACAAGGCAAGAAGGAGTGGTATACTTAGAACATATTTTGTTCGTGTATATTTTTATGTATCAGCTATCAATGTCCACTAAAATAATTTTTTTCTTTGGAAAAAAATAGAAAATTATCAGACCATATTATCCCAGAATGCTAAATAAATGCACGTCAAAAAAGGAAAGGAAAGGAAAAGGAAGGAAGGAAGGAAGGAAGGAAGGAAGGAAGGAAGGAAGGAAGGAAGGAAGGAAAAACTGCCTCAGATGATTTTTCACCTCAGCACCTTGCTCTTGTGCTTTTTATACAGATTTTAGAAAGCTGATGGTTGCAGCATTTTTTAGTAAAATTGAGTTGGGAAAGTAAGACATAAATTGCCAGCCTCATAAAGATCAAATGATCCAAGTGAGCAACAACTGTTCTGACTTGTCTTCAACTAGTCAAGAATGTATATAAACTTACTTTGGAAAAATATTGACAATGTTTATTACTTTAAATTAGAAACTAAAAGAGAGAAGTACTGAGATTTTAGAATTTCACAGGGCATGTACCATCATGGCTTTTTGTGTTAAAAGATGACGTTGCACTGACTTAGGTGAACATACCATTGTAACAACAGACTATGGTATCAGTTTCCTTTACTGCAAACAAAAATGTTATGATTTCAAGTTATTTCTTCTCATTTTAGAGAAGTTGTGAGCAAAAGAAGGCAAAGTGGTTAATGCTGTGAATACTTACAATGAAGTGTTATAAGATAAATAGGTACCAGGGGCGTAATGTACATCATGGTAACTATCGTTAACACAGCTGTATGGCATATTTGAAAGTTGCTGAAAGAATGGATCCTAAGAGTTCTTCTAACAAGGGGAAGATTTGTGTGTGTGTCTCTCAATGAGGTGATGGATGTTAAACATTGGTAGTCATGTCACAATGTATGTATGTCAAATCATTATGCTGTACACCTTCAACTTCTATAATGTTGCATTACAACTATTTCTCAATAAACGTGGAAGAGAAAAAGTAGTAATATAAAAATAAGTAAATAGTATAATTTTTACTACATTTTAGGTGGACACCTGCTTCAGATAGTTGAATTTTTTTTTCCAGAAACTAGTATTTATCTCATTCACCAACATGTTAAGTTTCCAAATTTCAACTTCTGCTGAAGTGAATGAAACTGAACTTTTCTTGATCTTCCTCATCCTATACACCCATATTCCAAGTGACATATATTATCACCCAATGAAATTTCATGCATAAACAGCTTCTCGTTCTTGAATTTGATACTGATAAGGCTGTGGGCTTTTGACTCCTATAGTAATATTTTAATTTTATCAACACTTTCTAAGATTAACCAAAAATGTTTTCTTCCCCTTATTAACATTTCAAACTAGAAATCTTAAGCTTCCAAAGCAACAGCCCCTACCAGAATTATTAAGTAAATTCCATTAGTTATGCCATGTCTTCTTCCTCTGCATTCCTGATTCTGACACTAAAAATACTCTAAGTAATTCACTTCCAGTTTATTACTTTTTTTACAGTTTGTTAATTTCAAGACCGTATTCAAATTCAATCTTCCAATAAAGATAGTTAACAAATGGTAACATTTACTTGCATTACAAGTTTTAAAAGATTTCAAATCTTTTTCTTTTTTTACATTTTTCCAGTTTTATTGAGAAATAGTTGACGTACATCACTGTATAACTAACTTTAAGGTGTACAAGATGATGGATGGTTTGATTTACATATATTTATGACATTATTACCACAATAGGTTTAGTTAATATCTCATATAAATACAATACATAGAAAAGAAAAAAAAATCTCCTTGTGATGAGAACTCTTAGTATTTGCTCTCTTAAAAACTTCCCTATATGTCATATAGCAGTGTTGCTATAGTCATTATGGGGTACATTATATCCCTAGTACTCATTTATCTTATAACTGGAAGATTGTGCCTTTGACCACCTTCCTCCAATTCCCCTTCCCCCTACACACCACTCCTGGTACACAGATAGGACCTCTTTTACCAGTTGCTGTTTTATTTTTGTTTCTGTTTTAGATTCCACATATAAGTGAGGTCATTTATTTTTCTCTGTCTGACAGTTCACTTAGTCTAATGCCTTTAAGATCTGTCCATGTTTTTGCAAATGGTAGGATTTTCTCATTTTTATGGCTAAATAATATTCCATTGTGTGTGTGTGTGTGTGTGTGTGTGTGTGTGTGTGTGTGTGTATACACCATATCTGCTTAATCCATTCACCCATTGGTGGATGCTTAGGTTGCTTCCATGTCTTAGCTGTTGTAAATAATGCTGCTCTGAACATAAGGGTGCAGATGTCTTTTTGAGTTAGTGTTTTTGTTTCCTTTGGAAAAGTATTAAAATCTTATTACACATATATGTAAAATCTTATAGATATGCAAGTGTAATATAAGAATTTAAAACTTTGTATATATAATATTATATGCTCTTATATTGTAACACATTTCATTCACTATACCATATAGTGCAGTTATATCTATGAAAAATGTATTTAGGTTGCCAAAGCCCTGCTGATAAAAGTAGAATGTTCCAAACAACAGGATTAATTATATTTTTCTCTACATTTTCACCGAATGCTCAAAATTATAATATACTTTAGTTTACTACATATTTTAAAATTACTTCTCGTTGAACATTTTTCTTTCCTAGAGCTTCCTGACGGCTCCAATTTATTTTCTTTCTTTTTTTTTTTTTTGGCAAAAGAAATATGTCTTTTCATTATTACTAAAATTGTCCAGAGCTTTGTTATTAGTTATTTTGTATAGTGGATTTTTTTAAAGATACTCTTTTTGTATCAATCAGACTTCAACCCAGTTTGTACTGATTGTTTTATTGGCTTAATGGATAATTGTCAAACTATGATTTTTTTTTGCATTACATTCCTGAAATAGATCAGCAATCTCTTGCATCTTCTGTCTTTCTCGTTCTTGTTTGTTTGTGTTTCCTGAGGTAAATCCTCAAGTAAGCCCACTGATTGAAAGCCTGTGCAGCACTGAGCTTTCTAAGTCATCACCTGTTAGAAAATATATTTATTTTGACATGTGGTTAGTAGTTTGGCTGTACTTTTCTGCCAAAATAAGAGGAAAAACATAGAAGTTCTGTAAAGCACTGAACAAGTTGCAAGAATTCCATTATCTTAGAGGTGAACCTGTAAGCAACTAAACCCATGTGGCAAGCCAAATAAAGGCCTCTGGAAGATGCCAGTGCCCTCATCTCTACAACCTCTGAATATGTTAAATTACATTCAAAGGGGTTTTTTAGATATAAGTAAGGTTACAGATCTTGAAATAGGGAAACTCTCCTAGATCACTCTAGTGGGCCCTATCTGACCATATGAGTCTTAAAAGCAAAGCACTTTCTCTAACTCAAGTCAGAAAAGATGCAGCTGAAGTCAGAATGTAAGAAAGACTAACCATGTTCTTCTTGGTTTAAAATGGAGAGGGCAATGTGATGAAGAATGTGGGTGGACTTAAAAAAAGGGTCCCAGTTGACAGCCACAAGGAAGCAAAACGTGAGCCCTGCAGCCACAAAGAACTGAATTCTACCGAAAACCTGAATGAGCTTGGGAGTGGATCCTTCCTCAGAGCCTCCAGGTAAAAACCCAGGCCTGCCGACACCTTGATTTTTGCCTTGTGAGACCCAAAGCAAAGAAAATGGTTGAACCCAATGAGACTTCCGACATATAGAACTATGAGATAATAAATGTGTTTTGTTTTAAGCCACTAAGTATATGACAAGTTGGTATGGCAGCAGTCTAGAACTAATACACAAAGCCTTCATCAGAAGATTTGTTAGAAACTTTAAGAATCTAGAGCAACAGCAAAGAATTTACAACAACAAAAAAAAGAAGATAAACATCAAGGAAATGGAAAACAGTTCAATGGGATATATGCTAACTCTGTCAGTTAGCACTTTTCTCTCTAAAGGCTTGTTGCAGGTTGTTTCTCTGGAAAGAAATGGAGATGAGTATTCAGGAAGTTTATTGAGAGTGCCCTTTGTATCCACCCTGCAGAAGAAAAGAGAAGGAAGGAAGATTGGACAGTGGGAGAAACTGAGCTCTAATTAAGTCTAAATGAAGGCCTTAGTCCTACAGGGAGTTCTAAAGGTGGATGGCCCTTCAGAATTACTCCAAGACAGAGTGAATAGTTCAGGTCTTAATACCCATACTTCACGTAGTCACTGGCTGGGGCAGCCCCAGTAAAAGTTATGACCTCAAACAAGGATATTCTCTGTAGCTAAAACAGTCCCTCCATTTAGGTAGCTGACAGTTGAGGGCTTGACGTTAGCAGCACTTAACAGCAGCAGAGGGAGTAAGGCATTCATTCCAGAAAGTGGATCTTGGCATCACATTGGAGTATCCTCTACAAGGGCTGCTATTACCAGATCACCCAGTTTATATTGAAACACAACATAATGTGTCTTGTGGCCAAGAGATTATTTAACATAACCAAGATCCATGATCTATGCATACATATATTAACTCAATAAACAGATTTTTTTAAGTACCAAAATGCCCTAGATACACTGTTTACTTACATGTTTATTTACGTAATTTGTAAGATTTGTATCCTTTTCAGTTTATTTAGACTTTTGTATCCCACCATTGGGTCTATCTTGGTGAACATATTCTGTTCAGTTGTAAAATGTGTATTCTACACTTGTTGAATATCAGATAGGTCAAGGCAACTGATAATACTTTTCAAATCTTCTATATTTTTACTGATTTTTTTTCTAGCTGTTCTATCAGTTGCTGAGAGGGTTAACATCTCTAACTATGATTATGGAATTGTCTATTTCTCTTTTTAATTCTGTCAATTTTTTCTTGGAGTCTGTCCTGTGTATGGATCAGCCAAAGATTCAGATAAATTTAACACATAAAATTTGGAAATACCCTCTCTGGCTGTCTTTTTTCTAGGTTATTTTCCAGTGGCTGTGGTTGCCCTGACCTCTGTCCTTCAATTATTTAAATATGTAAGCTTATAAGTGTTCTAAGAGAGTGTTTGCTGCTGGCGTCATTGCAAAAGCCTAAAAGGAAGATTTACAGTGTATACTTGTAGCGATGGTGCAAAGTCCTTCCTCAAGAGCACCTGGCCTCACTTTCAGTCAAGCGTCTTGCTCTGTGAACTATCTTATATCTTAAAACTGGGTGAGTATTCAATGTCAGATTTTTTGGATACCAGACTTAGAGTTTTTCTCTTTGTGAAGATCAAGAAACAATGTGTTAGGCTACCTATCAATTTCATTGTTAAAGACTCTGTAATCATTAGCTACCTCCAAAGATATCTGTGAGAAAATGCATTCTTATTTCTCGTAAGTCTTTGCTGACCTTTACCGGTTAACATGATCACCTTGTCATTGACAATTAAATGTGGCCACTTAGCCTCTTCTATTCTGGGGTCACATCACCCCCCATTGAAATTAGGGAACCCATCTCCATGTTGACATCCCCTGTAGTCATATCAGACTATAAAGGGGACCAACTGTAGAGTTTTTCAAGGATGCAGGTACTCTTCTCACTAAGAGTAGATGACTTTGTGAGGTCAGTGTTCTCTGGGATTTCTCATGAAAGATACTAGAAGGCAGATATATAGATAAATAGTACATAATAAATCAAATCCAACTTTCCTGTCTCCATAAACCTTTGTATCCCCTCCCACTCATCTTGCCAGAGAGGGCCTGGAATCTTAATCTCATTAAATATGCACCACAGCTGAGTCCAAGTTTCAGTCAGCTCAACTAACCCATTAGAGCTGCATGAGCTAACATATTAGAATTTGAGTCTTTTGTAAAAAAATATCAATAAATTTAGTGTTGCATTCTGTCTTTCTTGATCTAACTCCTTAGAATCTATCCTCGTACATGTTCCCAAGACTTATATGTTAACAAAGTCTTGCAATTCCTTTGATATATAAGCTATTTCCTCCCGACTCATAGTGTGATACTGTTTGCCCTAAAGTGGTGACTCTCAACTGGTGTTGATTTCCGCCCCCTGGAAAATGCTCAAAACATTTTTGATTTTACAACTGGGGGAAGGGAAGTCTCCTGGTATCCAGTGGATAAAGGTTAGGGATGCTGCTCAACATCATAAAATGCATAGGACAGGTACCACAAGAAAGAATTATCCAATTCAAAATGTCAGTAGTGCTGAGGATGAGAAAGTCCACCCTGGAGAATGCAGAGATTAGGTACCGTTTTAGGGTTCGGTGGCAACGGGGGTAGTCGCAGTCGATCTTGAAGAGAATAAGCACCCCCCTCCAAGACATCTGTCCCACTGTGATTATCATAAGGGTTTTCAAGCAGAAAAGGCTAACTTCTTTGGACACTGGAGTACAAGCTACTTTCACTGACAGGGCAGGCTCAGAATAGCATATGGGTTCAAGATTGTCAGTTTCACTTAGGTCCAACCATCTCTCTCCATTGCAAGTTTCAGAATTCCATTCTTTTCCACTTTCACATGAGAAACTTAGCAAGAGTGTGGATTTGCCTGTCATTGTAGTTCAGCAACTCACGCAATTATATTTTGCATTTGATTTTCACTAGTATCAGTCTATGGCAACAAGAAATAAAGTATTTTTAGGAATATCATAGAAATGCTTGGGTTATAAAATGGTAAGTTAAGTTTAGAAATAATGGAGTTAAACTTGTTATTTTCTCTCTATAAGTGATCAAGGGCACGCAAAAATATTTTTATCTCACATTCAGGTTAATATAGAATTTACCACTTGTCAAGTGTAACAGCCATTTGAATTCCCAAGAATTGTGCTTCAGTTGGCACTTTATCCCATTCAACCACAGTTGGTAGCTTAATTAATTGTGATGCCACTACAAGCCATGGGTTACTAGCATTCATTTTCCATTAACAAAGAACTCAGTACTGTGTTAAAGCTCAACGGCATGGCCAAGCAATGTCAGAATCCCATCGCCTGTGACCCATCCCACATCTGATACCAATTCCGAATCAGTCAGGATCTAATAAGGAGATAGCGGGAACATAGTGATTTAAGTGGGAGAACTTTGATATAAAGAATAATTAGAGTAACTATAAAATTAAGAGAATCCTATATGTCTCCCTCAAGCTATAGGGGAGTATCTAAAGAAAGAAAAATTCAGACTTTCTTGAAGAAGACACAGATGCAGAGTTGGTGTTTAAGGGTGAACTTGGAACTGAGAGGCAATAAATTGATATCAGGTAAATCTCTTATTTTTTACTGTAGCCTTTTTCCAATCTATTTATTCATTATTTTATTGGACCAATATTATTGAATACTTACCATGTTTCAGGTACTCTTTTCAGTTCTGGAGATAACACTCTGGACAAAACAAAGCCTCGGCCCTGATGTCATTCTATTGGAGAAGATAATAAACAAGCAAATAGATCAAATAATTATTTCTCAGATTATGATATAAATATCTCTTCAGAGTTATAAATCTGAGTACATGAACAATCCTATTTTTAAAAGTCTCATGAAAGCTGAATTTTTAATTTGATCGAAAGGCTTAAATTCACACTATTTTTTGGAAATGCTTGGCAGCTAATAGAAATAACATATACTCATTAATAAAAGTCCAGTCTGCCCAGCAACACTAAGTGTGAGTACATGTGCAAAATTGTAGGGCTATGCTGAGCAATAGCTGAGATTCTAATTTTATCTTTTTGTTAGCCTCTAGAGTTTAGGTATGTAGTCTAAGAGTAGCACTTTAACAGACAAATTTAAACAGAAAAAAAAAATGAGCGAATAGGGAGATATTTTTCCCAAATTCCCAGGTTTAGTTAAATTTCAGATAACATATTTTGTCTTATGCTGTTACTTTGGAAATATCATGAATGCAAAGCCATGTTTTAAAGGGAAATATTCTTTTAATGCCATTTACAAGAAATGACCTGGAGTTATATAGAAGCAATTCCACTGGCCTTTCTTTTTAAAGAAATCTACATTCTACCCAAAGCATCTGTAGGCTACAGAATATTATCAGACAACTAATACATCCCAATCAGACTGAATTTATTTATAGACAACGTTCTTTTTGCAATGTTAGATGCCTCATTAACTTGATTCAGCTTGTGCATAGCAAAAATATTCCCTCCCTCTTCAGATTTTTGATAGAGTGAATTATAATTTCTTCTCTCACTCATTATAAACCTTTAGTTTGGAGGACATTTCGGAAATGTGTAGTGCCGCTTATGTGAATCCTGGATTATTTGTCCTGAATTAATTATGTGCTTTATTTATTTTTCTTTGAGAGGACTATAAGGGGATATAGTGACCATTCTTAGTTTTTAGTTTACATGGAAAATAAGTTAAAATTTAATTTTGCTATAAATCTCCTCCTAAGAAAAAATGAAATGTGAATTTGTATTTGAATAGATTCCACTATACATCTTATTGTCAAGTTAGTGGGATGTGGGTGGGATAGTTGGGTTTTAAAACTCCTGAAGGCTTAATAATTCAACTTACTTTTTAGATGTGTTCATCTAAGATCTAAACTAAGGTTATACTGTGAAAAACCAGCACATATAACTCCCATATTATGTTATACATCTTTGAATTTTGAAATTTCCTTTTGAATATCACCATGCAACTTCACGTTGTATGCTCTTTTAATTTGCTTGTACTTCTATAAGCATGGGAGAAGAAAGGATTTTTTTCCCCAAATCTTCCACTACAACTGTTTCAGAGTCATTTTCTAAACCAGGTTTAACAGGTTACACTGAGCTCAGGAAAAAGATAGTAATTAAAAAGCTGGCTTCTATTTCTCTTAAATTCAATATGATATGCTTTCAGTGATTTTCACACAAATAAAAATAGTTAACGTTTGATATAAAATGGCCACTAATTATACTGGGAAATATTTTCGCAGTATAAAATGGTAATTTTGTGAAAAAGAAACAATTTATCTTAAACTATACAATACAGTGTGAAAGATCATGAAATTAACTAGAAATTTTTCCACTTCCAGATTGTGAACAGTCTGGATCTACACTGTTTGATAAAAATTTTGATTCTTACAAAAGCCCAGGAATGGATGTGGAACAGCATGACCTACGTTCATCAAATAAAGTACTTTTCTTTGACAGAGGAACAGGAATGGAAAACTGAAAACAGTTTTAAGATGGAGTTCCTAAACTTATTAAGTCAGTCTAGTATGCAAATGGTATGGTGCATGGTTTAAGCATATATGACTGGCCTGTTGATGAACTGTCTTTTTTAGAATACATAAATGAAAAGTTACTTGTAAGCCAGGTTTTGGTCCTAAAGAAATTCCTAATTTACCTGATAATGATCAGGCTTTGAGGCTTCAGGGTACATATGGTAAGCCCAAACTAGAGACCATCCTCTATTCTAATCACAGTTAAAGTCAGCTGTGGGAGGCTGCCACCCTTGCTTGAATGGTTTATAATCAGCTTGAGATATGAAACTGACTCATTTCTGGAAGTGTGGGAGCTGTTTTTTCACTCTTTTCAGTGCATGACTGCCACCATAAAATAAGATCGAATGCCCTGGTGCTGCCCTACTGCTTCCTCTCCTTATTTGTTAACTTTTCATGGTATGTGGATTCATACTGTATTTATGTTTTCTCAGCTTCAAATTATCTCACAGTTTTGCATTGGACAACCCATTTTGCTATACTTCTAAAATAAGACATTATTTCTATTATGCTATATTCTTATTACATTATTTTTAAAGGATGAACCCCTTAAATATAAATAGATATAATACTTAAACTCATTAAAATTATAATATCTTTCTTAGTATCCCTCTCCATTCACTGTCATCTCTTGGTAGATTACTTGTGAGCTTCTTCCACTTTGTCTAAAGGTGGCTATAAACTTGTCCATTAAAATACTATTATTAGGGAATCAAATTGAAACTATAGACTTTCTTCCTGAATCTTCTAAACTTCAAGCTACAACATTTTATTTCCTTCTTTTAAAAGTCTTGGTCTCCTAAATTTTGTACACATATCTTCCGGGATCTTACAGACATTTACTTACTTAAGTTATTGTTCCTTTGAACTTTGAAAAATCTTATTCGAGTTTTAAAGGAAGAAAAGGCTTAACGTACTCAACCATCAAATAGATTAAAAAATTTAATTATATATTTACTATATATATAATTTATTATATGTATAATTTATTTTATATATATATAGAGAGAGAGAGAGAGACAGAGAGCGGTGACAGCAAATGTTAAATGTAAAAATCAGTAAATCTGGGAAAAGAATGGGAGTTTTCTATACTAGTGTCACAATATTTCTTTAAGTTCGAAGTTATTTCAAAGTGGAAAATATTTTTAAATATTGCTTGAGACATGTAGCAGATTAAATACAGTTAATGTAGCAAATAATACTCTGATAATGATAATACAATAAAACTAAAAATATAGCATAAGTGAGACAATAATTGGTAGTTTCCTTCACAATTTTTTTTTTTTACATTCTAGTTTATTATAAAACTAGCCATAGATGACTGGGAATTAGGTCATTTCTAATAAACCCATATCTCTTTCTGAGTATGTGGTTCATGCCATTGTGGGAAATGTTTTACCTTTTACTTTTGTCAATTTGTAATGAGATTTCTTTTTACCCTTTTTAGTTCAGAGATCACCTGATATATCATCTCAAATGCCAAAAATATGCTCTTGAAGGCAAAACAAAATCTTAAGGGTTTTCACAACAGCTTTATAAAATACAGGATCTGAAAGGGATTGTTGTAATTGCTTTTTGATATCGTGAGAGCTCACTAGTCTTACCATGAGTGCCCATGCCCAGCACGTATCTAGCACATAATAGGAACCCAGTGACTATTTCTGAATAAATATATCAATCCCAGTTGATCTTAATTCAAATAAACTGTGCATAGTTTTTATTTTATTTTTTTGATTTTCAAGTTTTTTAATTGGAAAATGTGGAAAGGGAACTAAAACTTTGAGATTCAATATAATATCTATTCTATAGGTGTATTCATAATATATAACACATTCATTTACTAACTAGCTCAATAGAGTCCTACATAGAGGGAATTCTGCATACACATAATGAATATTTCATCATGTCTTTTCCTATACATTGAACATGTGAATAATTTTTGTAATAGCTTAGATTTCCTCTTTTAAAATGCTGCAGGAAATTATACACTTTATGTTTAAAACAAAAAAAAAATATCCATACATTTTATTTTCTTCAATTTGGAATATGTTGTTCCTAAAGGCAAACAAGGTCAAGCTTATAATTTTCATAAATGTAATTTTTCAAATTTCATAAAAGCTAAAACTTCTTTTACTTAAGGTAATGAACAGGTGATGGTGACATGAATAATGCAGTTTTCACAAATGAAGGTAAATGTAAGTTCATATTTCTATATTCAATAAAAATATGAACTAATTCAATAAAGATGAGCAATATTAACCTTAAGGAGTTAATCATCAGAGTGAATGAGGGAAAATAGTATAATTAGCAATATATGAAGGTAGTCATTAAGGCGAACCAAGTCACATAATATAGTTTGCAGTATAATGTAAACAAAAGCCAAAGTTCCCATAGCAACACAAACTTTTCTTCAATATATACATACTCTATTTTGGATTACCAGTTAGAGTTCTAAATTTATAGTTTCTTATTCTTGTGTGTAATAATGGTATGTCAACATGGTTCTGAAAACAGTAAAATTTATATATTCAGATTCAGATGTATTTAAATTCGTAAGCTACACACTTAATTTTCTATATAGC
This sequence comes from Rousettus aegyptiacus, assembly GCF_014176215.1. NCBI lineage: Eukaryota > Metazoa > Chordata > Mammalia > Chiroptera > Pteropodidae > Rousettus > Rousettus aegyptiacus. Next base: position 101,504,704 of record NW_023416306.1, read on the forward strand.
TGACATTCTCTAAAATTATGCTGGCATTTCAGGTCAAAGAAATAACATGTATCTCATTTATGACAATGTCTGTAAGTACCTTTGTTTAAGCTTATATGTTTTAGGATGCATATATTTATTCTATGGTTTGTGAAATCCATTTTTTAAAACTTTCATAGTTAAATCTAATGCTGTTAAAATATAAAGTTATATAAATATTAGGCAACCTTTTTTTTTATTTCTTCCCAGAAAGAGTACCCAATATTAGTCAATCTAGTAACCAGCCCTAAAGTATTTCACATAAGCCATAAAATAGTAGACAACATAGAATGATGTTCTTAGCTTAAATGGACAATTGTATTGAGTCATCCTTTTCATAGGAAAAATGTTTTTCTTATAAAATTCTAACTCAAATAATCCACATTATAGCTATATCTTTACTTTGTTTTTCTTCTTCAAAATAAAACAGGGCTGTTTAAACATTTACATTTACAAAGTGCTTTACAATAATCTGTATACTAATTCTCATAAAATTTTTGTGACTGCGCCAGCTGTGTGATAACTACAACTACTTATATTTTACATATGGAAAAATAGGCAAATACCCAAGGATACACAACAACAACAAATTAGTAATATGGTAGTTAGCACACCAACTTTAAATCCTACGTTATTTATATAGACAGAAAAAAAAAAACTAAGGAAAACCTTGTGTTTTATTTCATATTCACATATTTTATTCAAAAACATATAAAAACATTCATTTTTATGAAGAATCAATAATCAGATGTTTAGAATATTCTGGAGAATCCTAGAATAACCTGGAAACATTGACCTTTTCAGTGTTTAAATTATTAAGAGATTTGCTCCTTGTAAAATGTAAAGAGTTTAAAAGAAAATGTAGTTTTACTAATTTATTCATCCTCGGTTCAAATACCCTCAAATATTTGTCTTTTGAATTATATTATGATAGGGACGGAAGGATCAATCTCTAAGTGAAAATTAGTGTGAAGTCTCAAAATTAAAACATTTTGGAATTGAAACTCTCAGTGACACATAACTGAATATCTGACATATGGGAGATAGTATTTTCTTATAATTCGAATAGACACAATAAAAATGTAAATATCTCACCAAACTTTCCAGAGAATATAGATTTGCATTTCCCTATTAGTTAAAATATATTGATTTGATAAATACATACATAAGAAGTCGGAGAAGCTGGATAAGGGTTAAAATAAGCATAAGGGTTAAAAATTCCTCTTCGATTAATAAAAAATAAATAAATTTTAAAAAGAAAAAATTCCTTTTCAATTAAAAATGAAACAAAATAAATGATAGAAAGGGGCATAGGTGACATTAATATTTTAGCATTTTCTAGCACCTGGAGATGTGGTATGAATATAAATGGTTTCATTTATGTTGGTATTAAAGTGAAAATAAATGTGTCAGGATATAAATTTTAAAACAAAGATGTCCAATTTCAGGGGGAAAAAATTTCTTTTGAAGATAATGATAAATATTCAAGTTTTCCACTATAAAGGTAATATTTTTTTTGTCTAAGTCAACATACTTTACCATTTTTAAACTTTTCTCATCATATCTTTGACAGCAGGTTTTCCAATTTTGACAGCTCTTTAAAAGTAATTTTAACAGCCGAGTGATTTCTCTTCTAAGCAAAGTCAGATTATGTGAAATGTCAGTGTAAAAACTATACACTCTGACACATAATCATTTTTAGCTGAATTTACTTATTAATTTTGCTTGCTATTACTAATAAAACATAAGTGCTTAGCTAATTTATTGCTTTTTGAAATGTTTTAAAGATATTAAAACTGTATCCTTTTTACTACAGAATGTCTCACTTTATCACAATTAACTGTTCTTCCAAAAATGGAGAGGAGGGAGGAGTAGCAGTGCCAGGCAGATTAAAGGCAACTGAGATACTGAGTAATGTGGCTACTGTGAAGTGAAAATACAAGTTGCTTTGGTTAAACCAGTATGAAGGTATAGCTGAATCCCCTGGGGACCTCTTGCAAATATAAGCATGTCCCATCTCCCCTAACTCACAGTCCTATCCCCCCAACTCACATTGTTGAAATTCTGGTACATTCCCAGGGTAGGAGTATTGAGAATATCTTTTAACCTGACAACCTCCCACCTCACTGAAAACCCCTGGAAATAATTTATATAAAAGCTGACAAGTTTCTTGACTGAATTAATCCAGTTAATTTCCTTAATCCTTTATTTTATAATCAGAGTGTTACAGGAGGTGAAGTAATTATCCGGTAAATATAAACAAATGGATTGTCAGTTTGAAAATTATCTTCTCTTTATAATATTTGCTCTAGTCTCCTATTTCCTGATCTCTTTACTTTGACAGTCGAAGGCCTGTTTCTCCATAGAATGAATTTGTTATAATTTTAAATAAAAAAAGTTTTACAGAAGAGTATTTTATTTTAGTTGATGATCCACCACTATGTGCTAAGTACCATCTGATCACTAAGTAGAATTAAAATGTCATTAGAAAAATTGGATTAGTTTTATTGGATAAATTTATTGAGGAATGTACGTTATCTAGACTATTAAATTGGATTCTAAACTACCCTATGTTCTTCGTCATTGTAGTAATGTTCCACTTTACATTGAATGAATAGACAGAATTGCCTTAGAGAAATTAGGAGCATCAATTACATTTAATGTACAATAAATAAACAAAAAAAGTCCAAATTACAAATAAGATTCTGTGATTCAATAGCATCACTCAATAGAAAGTGGAAAGCAATGCAGAAATGACTTACAAATTCCAAGGGAAAATTATTTTTACAGAGACAGTCAATCAAGTGTAAGAATAGAATATAGTCTTTTTAGGTAATGTCTAAATTAATTCACCTTCTAGGTAGCCTTTCTCAGGGTGCTATTAAAGGATATACTCTACCAATGCAAATAAGTAAATCAATTAAATGGTATCCAGCAATCTAGCAAACAGGGAATCAAATTCAGGAAAGAGACAAAGGTAATTTCCAGAGTGTTAAAAAATCTTTAAGAAAAATAACTATCTAGTTGGCCTGAACTGCTGATAGTGCAGTCTCATCAGAAGAATAAACATATCCAAGAAATAAATAAAAGGGAAGGAAATGAATATGTTGCCTGATGTGTTTGAATATACAAAAACAAGTTTTATAATTTTGGTAGAAAATTGGTTCTGAAATTACAATGGTCCCATAAAAAATAACAAACAAAGGTAAAGTCAATTAACTATGAACCAAACTCTGGGAAAAAGAAAAAGTTGTATAAGAAAGTTAATGTAATCAGAGGAAAGAAACACCTAAGCTAGGAAGAATATTTACAATGTTTATTAAAACAGCTTTAGTGAAATATTTGCAAACCATAAAATTCATCCTTCCAAAGTGTACAATTTAGTGTTTTTTGTATAGGCACAGAGTTGTGCAATTATTGCATTACTACTATCTAAATTTAGAGGGGAACCCCATATCCACTAGCAGTCCCTCCCTATTCCCTTCTCCCCCAACCCCAATAACCTGCTTACTATCTCTATGGATTTACCTATTCTTAACAGTTCTTATAGATGGAATCATACAATATGTGGTCTTTTGAGACTGGCTTCTTTATATTAGCATAATGCTTTTAGTATTCAGACATGTTGTAGCATGTATCAGGACTTCATTTATTTTAATTGCCCAATAATATTTTTGTATGAATATCAAATATTTTGTTTATCCAACAATCTGTAGATGGATATTTGGGTTGTTTCTACCTTTTGGTGTATAATAATAGACAATGCTGCATGAATATCTGTACACAAATTTTTGAGTAAACGTATGTTTTCATTTCTTTGAGATGTAAAGCTAGGAGCAGAATTGCTGGGTCACCTGGTAACTCTATGTTTAACGTTTGGAGGAATTGCCAAACTGTTTTTATAGATTGGCTGCACCATTTTACAATCCAGCAATGTATGAGACCTCCAATTTCTCCACATTTTTGTTAACACATTATTGTCCATCTTTTTTATTTTAGCCATCCCATGGGTATGAAGTGATATCTCATTATAGTTTTGATTTGCATTTTTCTAATGACTAATGCTGTTGGACATCTTTTCATGTGATTATTGGCTATTTTAATATCTCCTTTAGAGAAACACCTCAAATCTTTAGTTCATTTTTAAATTGGGTTACTTTTTATTATTGAGTTCTAAGAGTTCTTTACATATTCTAAATACATGTCCTTAATTGTATATATGATTTATAGATATGTTCTCCTGATCTGTGAGTCAGAATATTCTTTTAACATAAACTTTAATTATATTTTTAAGATAGAACTATGGGAAGCTATTGTGTGTATTGGTGTGTGTGTGTGTGTGTGTGTGTGTGTGTGTGTGTGTGTGTCTGTCTGTCTGTCTGTCTGTCTGTCTCTGTGTTTGTATAGGTTTGGGGAGGGGTGTTGATTCACCTGGCAATTATCTTGAATTTGAGAATATAACGAGACTAAATTCAATTCATGCAGTTGAGTAATATGCTTGTTTTCATATTACACAAATATAAAGTTGATAAAAAGAAATTTTGAGTGCTCCTCAGTTTTCCACATTCTCTACTCTGTCTCCTCCACTTTCTGCCCCTTAGTCTGTATATGCAAATAGAGAGCTGCGATAGAGAGAAATCCGACATTTATTAAAATGCTATTTATTATAATGACAAAATAACTAACACCAAAGAGGAAAAAGAAACTTGATAGATCACCCTTTCCCAAATTACTTTTGGGAAAAGAATCTTCCTCGAAATGTCTTAGAGGAATACAACTTTGTCATGAAAGATATTCTCAGGCTTTTAAAAGGAAACTAGAATCTAAAACAAATAAAGAAAATAATGATTTTTGTGACGGAAACTACCAAAAACCTAGGCTTGCTTGCTCTGTGTCAACGGAATGCATTTATCCGATGATGGTTCTTGAAACCCTCTTTTGAGTCTTACCATTATAAACAGTGAGAAGCAATGATAAGTGCATGTGTACCTATATTCGTTCCTAATTTTACTTAATTTTATTATGAAAAATTGCATTTACTTAACATCCACATATTAAGTACTTTTGCAACTAAATACAACAGTGCACAAAGCAGACACAGCCCCTGTTTTATTCTCTCGGGTCTCAATTAAACTGATTAAGTTCCCTTTCTGTGGGGCAGTGACTAATATAGTAGACCCTTATCAAATGTTTGTTCATATCTTGGCCACTGAATTATGATATGTATACAAAACAAAATAACACAATAGCCTTGCCTTCCATAAGTTTAAAGTCTATTATCAGAGACTGAAAAATAAACAGACATTTTCGCCAAAGTGCAATGTCATAATAGAGTTAAGTATGGCACTTAACCCAGTCTGCAGATATGGAAGTGGAGAAGACTTTATCAACAAATTGGCATCTGAGCTTAGACTTCAAGGAAAGAGGTTTAAGAGTTGAAAAAAGAATAAAAGTATACTGGACCAAGGGAAAAATAGGTATAAAGGTCCAGAGGGGAAAGAAACCATCGCACATTCCTTGGCTGTGAGAAGAGAAGCTTTCCCAGCAGAGGAACAGGGAATGTAAAGGTCCTGTGACAGGAACAGTTGTGGTATCTTTGAAAAACAGGAAGCTAGAGTGGCCAGAGACTGATGGAGAAAGAGAGTAAATAGGTATGAAGTTAGAGGGTAAAGAAGGACACAGGTCATGTTGAGCCTTGTATATCTTTTAAGAATATTGGCTTTTAGCCTGACTAAAATCACAATAAAAGGTTGAACAGAAAAATGAGATTACCTGAGTTAGGTTTGAGTATTTCCTTGTTATTGATTGTATAAAAGCTTAAGAGAGACAAGAGCGGAAGCAGAGGCTGTTGTAATAATCCAGGTGAGATATGAATGGCTTGGACCTGAGGTGTGGCAGTAAGGGTGGCAAAGAGCAGATGAATTTTGGATACATTTTGAAAATTGCACCAACATAAATTACTGACAAATTGGATGTTGTATGGAAAGAAAGGTAAGAGCCAAAGACAGTCCTAAGGAATTTTGTGTAATTGGAAGATTGGAATTGCCTTTTCCTGAAAAGGAAAAGACTGGATGAAGAGCAGGTTGTAGGAGAATACCAGGTTACTTTTGGACGTATTGAACTTTGAATGTCTATCTGCTGGAGATACGTTGTGGGTAGTGTAAATAATGGAATTCACAAAAGAAATATAAACTGACCATTTATATTTATATATGTATATATAGATTTATATAGTATGTATTATATTTTACATATAAATATATCATACATATTTGTATATTTTGTATTATATTAAATTTACACTTACATATTATTATAGTATATCAATGGTAATTAAAGCCTTTAGAGTGGATGAGTTCAACAAGGTAATTATTAAGGATAGAAAACAATTGATGTGAGTACTGAGCCAAGAGACATTGCAATATTTACAAGTCAGGGAAATTGGAAGGAAATAACAAAAAATTTGAGACAGAACATCCAGGGGTAGGCAAACAAAGCAAACATAAAACACAGCAACACTCTAAATTTGTTTTCTGGAAGCTGAATAAAATGTTTTATGGATATAGTAATCGATTTTGTAAAATGTTAGTGAGAGTTCAAATAAGATGAGGCCTGAGAATTAAGCATTGGATTTAGCAACATGGAGTTCATGGGTGACCTCAATAAAAAAAATTCAGTGGAGTTCTAGTGCTAAAAATATTTTCGGAATGGATTAAAGAATAGGAGGGAGAAATTGGAAACCACATGTAGAAACTCCTTTTTCAAGTTTTGCTTTAAAGGGAATGAGAGAAATGGAAGGGTTGTAAAGGGAATGAGCCAGAAGGGGAAGTAGAGTCAAAAGTGAGTTTTTTAGAAATACAAGAAAGAGCAACATGTGTGAGTGCTAACGTGAAGCATCCAGTAGCTGGGAGATGTATGTGGTACAGGAAAGAGAAGAGGCAATTGCTAGACCCACATAGTAGAGTATGTGGGAGAAGGATAGAATCTACTACACAAACAGAGGGCTAGCCTTCTCTAAGAGTAAGGCAATAAAATTTCACATAAATTTGAACAAATATAGTTAGGTCAATGGATATAGAGAGAGGAGCTCATTGAAAGCTGCTTCTGCTTGCTTCTATTTTCTGATTGGAGGAGAAATCATGGCCAAGAATTTAAGATGAGAATGTAAGAAGAAATGTTGAAGATTTGAGGAGAGAAGATGTAAAATAATCATCTAAGTCTTATGAATGAACTAGGAAAATGTAGTATGATTGCTAGACAGTATTAATGAGCCACTTGAGAAAAGTGTTCCTAAATTTAAGGTGAGATCAGTCAGCATTGTTTGTATTTTGTTTCCTCCAGCCGCATTCAATTGCAAGTGAGCAAACGTTGAGTAGATTAAGGGTTTGATTTAACAAAGGTGGTGCTTTATCCAACTGAGCACAACAAAGTACGATTAGGGCAAAGGAGTGGATGGTGTTTGCAGGTAGGTGAGTGATTTTCACTGATAGAAGGTCTTTAGTTATACCAATTTAAAGCCAAGACATATTTTAAGGATTTTTGGATGTCATAGATTGCTAAATTTTATGGTGGTCTTTGACAGTTCAGAACACTGTTTTGAGTGAATATATGTTCATTTTGTGGTTCTTAAAAAGTTGCTTTTGTTCTTTACTAGTTTTTCAACTCTATCATTTGAAAACCAGAGTATTCCATTATCAACATAAATATTTGGATGTGGGCTGCTCTAGAACAGCAAATTTTTTAAAAAAGCCTTAAAATCAAAAAAAAAAAAACAGTAATGTTAAATTATCCCTGAGCGCACATTATTTAGTTCCTCGTTAACTTAATTGTTTTCCAGTAAAAAGTGAAATGTGCAATATGCAAATTAAATAATATTACATGTCAGAGTTTGAAAGAAATATTCATTTAACATTGGAAGAGGCTTTTTTTTTCCAGGAAATCTTGTTCATTTATTTTACAAGAATTTTTGTTTGTCGCTATTTGTTCGAACATAATACAATTGTGAGACCCAGTGCCTGCTGGCAAAGTTGGAATAGCTGTCAGCAGGAAATGGCAAACTAATAATAAGTGCTGGTAAAATATTTATATTATAGTTTACTGGGAAGCTGAATGTAGTTTTGTATTTCATTATTGCTTGAGGCAGTACATAGTAACATAGTTGTGCTCCAAAGTAAGTGCATAGAATTCTAAATACTATAGTAAGTTATCTCTCAACTATGTGCTGGGGAAGAAGAGAATTAATAATAGTAAAGCCTCTCACAAGTTGAAATTTAAGAAATTTTAAACCAAGTCCGTAGGGCAGTAATTAGTAGCATCTCACATTCAGTGTTATCGGACACTAGGCTGCTGAATCAACCACTTCTGTATAAGGCCTAGTAATTTAGCTCTGGTTCATAATTTTCAATAACAGAGCTATTCAAGAGGGAGGGGTGGTCTTAAACCACCAGAGGACTCAGAAGTATGGTGATGTTCAAGTACAACACTGTGTTTATGTACTCCCCAAAGTGTATCAAAGCTCGGATCCAGAGAAATAAAAGAAAAGTCAAACAAAACAAGCATTAGACTGCGTAAAATAAGGTATGGACAAGGCAAACAGGTGAGGCATTGTTTAGGTGGCTAAGGTAGATCAATATCTATTCTTGCAAGCCAGGAATCCTGCCTGCTTTCCTCTGGTGCTCTGCAGATCATCTTACGGCTTGCAGACAGACTGTCGCCTAAACCCAACTGACAGACAACCTATTTCACCCTGTAAAAATCATACCCATCTTCTTTCTTTGTGGTTCACCGAGGGGAGAAAAAAATATAACTGCCAAAATAAAATAATACCAGATTGGTTTAACCACTCTTTAACATCCCCTTTCATTAACTTAATTATAAAAGACTGGTTCCTAATTTCTCTTTCATATATAACTTTAATCTGCTCAATAAATGTAAGTATATTGTGAGCATAACAATGTGTGTGGATGTGGAGAAGTGATCAAATTTATCCAAATGGTAAACATATATAAAGTGTCTTGTATATAATAATCAATAAATATGAGCTAATATTAATCTTCCTATCATAATATTTTTTTTAAAAAAACTAACAGAGGATATACAGAGAATCAATTAGAAACTGAAGAAATAGATTGTTTTTACCTGTAATTGTAATTCAGAGTAAGGAGGTAATATCTCAGTAATTTCAAAAACATTTAACAAGCTTACATCAACTGAACTTAGAGTAAATAACAGAAAATCAGATTGTTTACTTTTTATGGCATAGTATCATCAATTTGCCTTGTTCTGATAAACTATAAGTTCATGCATAACAGTTAGTAATCTTTTAGTTTTTTTATATAATGTTTTCATTCTTATGGGAAAAATCAAAACCAGAAATGTTTTCTCAAAAACAGGTTTATGCTATAGTCCTATCAAAAATAACCAAAATATAAAACTTGTTTACTAGTTCCATAGAACTTCAGAAAATTATACAAACTTCCTTGCAAATTGAGAATTACTTTAAATTTTTTACTTTACATATATAACTTTATTTAGGTTTTTTTTTTTTTTTACTTCATAAGTTTAAAGAGGAGAATGCCTTCTGCTTTATCAAATTCAATGGTAATTTCTTTAACAAAAGTTCCATGTAAAGGAGAAACTACAACAAAGGCAATTTAACAAAATATAAACAATAAAAATGTATACAATCCTAATTCTGCTTTAGCAAAAATAGGACACATTTTATATGTTTTACTCTTGAGATAGCATTCACTGAGATAATTTTTCATATGTGTACAGTGAACTATAGATTTCATTTCATCCAGATTTTGATATTAAAACCCCTCATGCTATATTTTACACTGTGAGTTGACTAATAGAAAGAATGACTATTTTAATATAATATTTAAAATACTAAAAGTCAAGACAAATCCTTAATTTTTGTGACTGTAGATATTTTGTTTTAATCTTAAAAGTGGAAAATGTCATATTTTGTAGACTTATGCATATCATAATTCTGAGTAATAAGAATATGTCCTTTCATCACTGCTACAGTTTTTATGGTGGAAGAAATGTAATTTACTTGTCAGATTGAAATGTTTGATATGAATCCTTATCCTATCTTTCGAACTAGCATTTCTGAAATACTATATTGTAAACAAATGGTATGTTTAATTAAACAACTGCTTTACTATTAACTGAACAAGAGAGTGTGATTATATTAATTTAATAGTAAGCCATATGACTAGAATTTAAAGAAGACATTTTCAATTCAGCAAGAAAGTATGATTATACTAATTTAAAATCAAGACATGTGATTGGAATGTAAACAAAATACTTTAAGTTCCTGTCTTCATGATACATTTTAAGTTCCTGTCTTCAGGATATCAAAATAGTTTTCTTTTAATAGTTAAAGCTAATATAACTTATAAAATATTAGTTTACATTAAAATTTCTTTAATTTACTAACCTACATACAACACAAAATTTACAAGTCAATGAACAGTTTACTATGATACTCAAAACTTATTTTAAATATAAACAACTGCGATTTTTAAAGGATTCATTTTACTTTGGTATGTGACTGCTTTTTCACAGCTACAGGTTAGCAATTCTGAAACATAGTAGCTCTATTCTAATAAGAATGAAAATATAGTGAAGTAAATTTAGCTGAATAATTACACATACAATAATGTACATGATTATGTATGTGTGCATGTTTGTTTATTTGTCTATGTATATAAAAATATATTTAAATATATAATATATGATTGTTTGGATGCCAAGCATTAATTTTACCTTTGATTTCCAAATATGAAATAATAGATTTGCTGTAATCACTCAAAGGCCTATGCTGTTGAAAGGTCAATCCAGTTTTACACATTTGTAGGAACAAAGAAAAAAAATCACTGGGTTCTGACCTAATCAAAGCCATAAGTTGTTTTTTAAAACATGCATTGTTAAGTCCTAATTATCTTATTTGTGTTTGTTTAGATAGACAAACAGATGAAACATTTCTGATCCAGATGTGACAATCTCAGCACTGTCATTTACCTTTCAAGGATCATAGAATTTTTGCTTTTAACACATTCCCTTGAGTACCTACATGTTTTCATTATAAACCAGGAGTTGAGAAAACATGTCAGATGCTAAATTCAAAATCCACTGTGCAGGAAACACGGGGAAATGTAACAACTGTTTTGGAAGAAGATGTCTTGAAGTCAACTTACATAAATTCTTAAATGATTTGTCAATGAATTATAATTAGCATTTAAGTTTCAATGGCAAATGCTAAACAATTTCTGCTTAACTACTGTAGGACTGAAATTATTTTTGTCAAATATGTGTAAAACCTTAAGCTAAAATATCTGTGTTCTATAAGCAAACTAAAAGTAATTCAAATGTAAAATTTGTAATATATCAATTTAATTATGAAACGATAGTTTAAACTCCAGAGCACTTAAACTCTTTTAATACTTAATACATTATATGAAATCTTGTGAAGAAAATGCAGAACTCAAGGTAATAATGTCTTATAGAAATATTCAAAAACTTTTATGTCCAAGTAGACTGAAAACAGAAATATTTCTGGAGGTTTACATTCGCTAGAGTAAATTAAATGAAAGTTATAGGATGCTTGTGTAAAGTTTAAAATAACTCAAGTTATTTTCTCAGTAAATGTTTTCTAATCTTCATCAACCATTAATCTAAAATATAAAGAAAATAATTTATATACCAATATAATCAAAAAAAGGCAATATGCAAAAATGGATAATGCAGGATAACTGAGCTAATGATACATATTACCTAAAATATTTAATTGTAGTTCTTATGTGACTACATACTTAATAATTCTACTTAATAAAATAGTAAAAATTCCATTTTCCACTTTTTAAAATGCATATTCACAAACATTTTTTTCTCATGGAATTGCTCAGTTTAATAATATGTATTTGAAATTAAAAACTAATGTATGCATGGATATTCATTTTTCAACATTTATTTATTTAATAAAGGCTAGACATGGTTAAGCTAGCATGGAAACAATGCTCATGACGTTATTTTGAAGTCTATAACCTCTTTTAACTTGCAAATAGATAATTATATGAAAAATTGTAAACTGCACTAGAAAAGCACTTGAAAAACAAATATTTTATGTAAGAATTATTTAGTATTATAGTTACTAAAAGCAGAAGATGCAAATAAATATATAATCATCTAAAGAATGTCAGTCTTTAACTTCGGTGAATCACTAAATGGTCATTTAAGAATGTATCTTAATGAAATTACAAATATATCTTTTAGTTAAGCATGAATAATGAATAGTTTGATTTTTAAGAAAAATATCAAAATGTAAGATCAAGTTCATATGTACATATTAATTATGAGAAAATAATTAAAATATTTATGCCTTTCAAAATAGTATCAATATAATTAAAAATACTCAGTGGAAATGAAACCATTAATACACCATAGCCAGTCTCCAACAGTTTTTTGGTATTACTAAAATGTGGATGTTGAGTGCTAGTTGCTGCTGTTTGTGATTTGTTGGGTAAAGTGTAAAATAAGCAGGATGTTTGAATCTCTTTCTTTAACCATGGTGAATAAACACCATGATGAAAACAATAAAAAATCTGTCTTTTAGAGAGTGCCTGGGAATTCATGTACTAAATGGATTTTAGTATAAAGAACCCTTTCATCGATAAAATGGAACTTTAGAAAAAGTCATATTTGGGAGTATCATAGCAAAGTGTACACTGTTCATAAAGTTTACTATCACAGCAATTCTTTCTAGAAAAAATTCTTAAATCTAAGGTTATCAATCTGCTGTTTTCTGAGTATTGTAATCATTTAGAAATAGCAGTTAATGAAAAAAACTCTTAAAAGCATTGACTTTTGTACTCTTTTCTAACAAAAAAAATCGCTATTTACTTATTTCACAGTTAATCTCCATGCTAAATCTGAAAGTATGTTCTCAATAACAACTACAATAAAAGAATGGTGGGAAAATGACACGAGATGATAAAAGCAAGGAAAATGCTCATTTGAGGATATAATCTCTTTCACATATACAAGCTTTAAGTAGAAATGCTTCAGAAAACGCTTCACAAAAAGTTACCCAGAGAATTCCTATAGAACATAAACATATCAAAAGGTGGTAGAAAAAGTCTTCCTAGCTTCCAGTCTCAGTTGACAAGTCTTTGTAATATGAGATATATAGCTCTATAAAATTATATGTGAATAAATTTTGTAGGCAAGAGTTCCTCACCATCTTTAGCTAATTAACTTAGTTTTATTGGTGGAAATGTTTGGTTCATTGCTAAGGCAGAGATAATGCTCTATGTTCAGCGATACATTATTTTTCATCCCAAATGCACAACTAAATTACATTCCCAAACCCTCCCTGCGATTAGGTTGGGCCATGTGCCTTTTGGCCAGTGGAATAAGATTCTTTCAGAATCTTCAACGAGTTTTGTACCTTCCCTATCTGATGCAGAGTATCCAGCGGAGGACTCTAGAACTCTAGAAGATGACAGAGACACCCCTGGATCCGTAAATGACTGAATGGAACTAAATGGAACAAAGACTCACCCCAACTCTCTACCTGCCTGTAATGTGACATAAAGGAGTAAGAAATCTTGATAATATTAAACGACTGAGACTTGGGAAAGGCTGTTAAGAAGAGTATTTATTTATTTATTCCTCAAATATTACAAATAATAAAGAGTTATAGGAGACAAAAATAAAACTCAGTACTTGAGAAGAAGGCTAAGGTGGTATATTACTAAATCTAGATATTAGAGTCGGAATAGTTTTTAGAAATTATATGAGTTTGTGTTCTGTCTCCAATTGGTCCCTGTTAAAGTCTTACTTCCCTAATTGTATACAGAGTTTATGTCATCTTATTAGGATATTATTAATTCTCTTAATGATAAATGAGTAAAGCATTAGCTACCATTCATTTCTTACCATACTCTGGGCCTATATTGGGCTAAGCAATATATCTTTATATGAATTATCTTTTAATTTCAAAGTGACCACATGAGGGATTTTTGACAACATACTTATTTTACAGAGGAAGCCAATATCTATGAAAGTTAAGATGATCTCACAGTTAGTAAGTGATGAATCCAGAACTTAAGAGGTCTTGTTTGAACAATGGTAATTTACTTCAACTACTCCTACCACAAACAGAACCATATAGTTGTGTGATTTTTATAGGTCACAGGAAAGGCTGAAAGGAAGGGTTGACCTTAACAAATATATTATAATCCTTGATCTGCAACTCAAAGTGGAAACCTTACACCCTGTGATCCACCTATCAAAGGTAGATACACAGTAACCACTAATGTTTTGTCACAGAAATCAAATTAAATATATTAATGATTTAATATAATGAATTATATCTATTATATCATAGTCACTGAAGTCCTGGAATATAGTAATTACCTAAAGGTAACTACCATTATAAATATTTGAAATTCACTTTAGATAAGTATATATTCTAGAAGAAGAAATACTTTGAAAGCCAAATAATCAGAACATCGAAGGACATGGATTCAAAATGAAGATATTTTTATGGATAGAATGTTTAATAACATCAGGTTTAAGCAACCTGATATTCATTCATATTAGAAATAGCCTTGTCAAAGTTCAGTGGAATTCAGTCTACTCCCTCCCCTCTAAACCATACTTGGATAGGCTTTGCCTACATTCCATTTGATTTTCTTTTATATGCTTTCATGGCTAAAATTGTTTCTGTGGATATATCAATACCTTCAACCCTTCTGCACAGGAATTTATCTGTTCTTTTAAGATAACTTTGCACATATTTGTGCTGATCTATTTTGTGTCCATCTTGAAATTTGTCAACCAAAGGCTAAGCTTATCTTGTATCCTTTATTTTTAATTTCTTGCCAACACCTTTCTCACTATAAGAACAATGAAAAGAATCAAAAGAATTAATTCCAGGATAAGATAATGCTTACTGAAAATCCTGGCTATTTATGAGAAATGAGTGAGGATAAATAATAGCAGGTGTCCTCTTTCTCTTTCACTTACGGTAGAAGTAGTATATCCACAGGATTCAGTTAATCATCTTAACACACATCTTGATTGCTAGGATAAAGCTCTCCAAACTCCTCCTACAAGAGGCACCATGTTTCTCTTTATAACGGTACCAAACCCCATGCTAAGCTAGAACTGTTGCTCTGGAAGGAGGTGTGGCCCAGAATAAATCAAAGCTGGCATACAATGTCAGGAAAAGATGGTGCTATGCCAGTTATATTCCATCAATGAAAAAACAAGCTTGTTTAAGATTTATGCTGCCATAGTGCCATGCACTTCAAGAGCAAAGTCTAATGCCACAGTCCCAGTGTTTCTTTTTCCAACTAGGCAAATGCCAAGAGGAGCATTTTCCCACAAGCAAGTGTGTGGGAGATAGTAAATGCAATAATAAGGCTAATTAACCCATCAGGGTGCTTCAAGACTGGAATGATTCAGTCAGACAGAAACAAGCGATTTTTATTCCTTTATTATTATGTCTTCTTTATTTGTAGAGCCAGAGGGTGGGAAAAGGACCAAGAATCCAGACATGGGAAAGATCTGAATGAACTTAGGAACCTATCTAGTAGTTTAGAGTCTGGAGAATACTGTAGGGAGAAGTATTCAAAAAAAAACACTGAAGCAACTTTCTCTGGAGACATATCATGCACACTTATGGAGTTCCCAGACGCTTGTCTGCCTGGATCCAGCTACCATCCATTGAGTTGGAGAACTCATATTTGGAAACCTCTGATTGATAACAGCACACTGATGAATAGTTATATTTTGATGTGACGTGGACGATCATGCCATCATCAGCCTTCATTGTACTGACCAATGAGAAATCTCTGAAAATAACGTGGAAAGGACAAAAAAATATGTGATCAGTACAGAAAAAGTAAAACATCTTAATAAGAAAGAAACAAATATAAAAGTTAAGTTATAAAAATAGTTTTAAACTATATTAATACTGTATTTGTAATTTTTTAATTATTGTGGTATTATAGTATGTTGTTAAGTTTACCAAATTTTATTTTTATTAGAGCTTATTTAATAACATGAGAGAAATTTTGTTAAAGTAAGCATTGTCTATGATGTTGTAGAAATTTGGTAAGATCTGAATATTCGAGCAAAAAAGAACACAGATGAAAACCAGTTGTGTATAATTGAGTATATGCTAAGTTACCCTCCCCAAAAATGAGTAAAGATATTAAAAGAATTTAAAAGGAAAAATGCTGAGAGTGATTTTTAAAAAAATAATTGTAACAGATCCTAAAAATCTAATTAACTTAACTCTATTCAATTCTTACCAACACTAAAAGATAAGACATAGCACACCAAACTCACCAACTATCACATGGTTTCACTTGATTCTACTTAATAACAGTTTCCTATAGTCAATAACAAGCTGAACTATATTAATGAAGAGAAATCAGAAAAAAAAAAAACCCATAAAATTCTAAAAGAAAATATTCCAAAGGGAAAAAAACTAAAGAAACATCTAATAAAACACCCAAAATAAGAGATAACTACTTTCTGGCAGAATTAATGGGGGGGGGGGGAGGCTGAATGAAAGCTTCATTACATTTCCACTGCTACTGAAGAATAGTTTGAAGTATTTGTCTAAAAGTTTTTTGGGACAATTACTTTTGGTTTGTGGGGGTTTTTTTAAACACTATATCTTGATAGTATGTACACAATAAATAAATAATGAGCTGCTAAACTTTACCTACGACTTTTAATTTTAAAAAAGGATCTCAGACCGAATTGTAATATTGGAAGAAACTTCCATATTTTGAGAATATTGTGGATTTGACTTTCAAGTCCTAAAAAGTCATTATCATGAGGCTCTACTTTAATCTTGTAACCGCAGATTGTATATGGGTATCCTTTTCTAAAAATAGGAAATCAAAAAGGATAAACTACTAACCATATTTATAATCTTTTCTTTAAACTGATGGGAGACATGTTGCCTAAGTTCATTTTGAGTGGGTCGTTTGGTTTGTTCTACAACAATTAAATAGGACAATACACAAGATGAAGCCTCATTCAAGCTCTTATATTTTTCAATCAGAAAGAGAAAATGCTCAGATCCTGTGAATTACCTGTCCTGTTTCACCTGTATTGCTGCCACACATCTGTAGAAGCACAACATCAGCCAACTGTTAATCAAGGATCACTTCCCTTCAAAGTGACTGATGATCCACTGTTAAAACAGCTTATAAAAATAACTTCTCCTTCGAAAAGGTGCTTGAGGGTTTTCAGACACATCTCACCATTCCTGCTAGCTTAATGCATGTTTGAAAGTTAATTTCTCATTAATATTTAAAGAACAAATGGCTTCAGAACAAATTTTAAATGATCCATTACATTTTAGAAATAAAATATTATTGGCATTATTTTCATCTCAATTACAAGGAATAATAATGTCCAAGATTGGCTTTTAAAACTGTTAATGAGCCCTGGCAATGTGAAAAAGATATGGATTAGGTAGATGTAATGAGATATGATTAAAGGGTGTAAGCACTGAAGGGTGTTGGAGAAATTCTTTTCAGAAAGAGTATAATTAGTGTCTGATAAAAGTACTTAGTAGATAAGATTTTTGAAGAAGAAAGGTTAAGATAAACACATACTTTATGACAAACCTGCTTAATTTTTCCCCTTTGGTTCTCTTACATACTCAATATTATGTTGAAGTTTTATATATAAATAATGTTTGTCAAATACTTGATGCAATTCTACCAGACAATTAGAGTGTTTTAATTGCCAGACACAGAGAGCAGAAAATGTGTTGAAACATCTTATTCCATTTTCAGTGTACACTTCTTTGTTGATTTATGTAATGTAGCTAATAATATGAAACATACCCTAGTTTTAAACAAACAAATGAACTTCTAAAAAGCAAGCTTCCCATGAGTTGCTAAGCAACTCCAGACACATTTTATTAATTTAATAAATAACATTTAGATGAAAAATCCTTAAAGAAGATTTCTAACTCCATATTATAAAAAATAGAAAATCTAAGCAGGTATCCTTCTGATTTTCCTGTTTCTAAGACCTCAGGGCTAAGAAGAGACACTGCCATTTTGAGCTCCATTTAACTTACTAAACAAATAAAGCATTTCTTCAATTCAAATTGTTACTATAATAGAAGTTAGGTTCTAGGACTCACTGTGTAGCTCTCCAGAGTTAGAGCTCATGCTTCATTCCCACAATTGAAGGTTTTCATCCTGGGCACTATTGACATTTTGGACTGGAAAATTCATTGGGCAAGGGACTCTCCTGTGCCTTGTAAGATATTAAGCAATATCTATCCTTGGCCTCTACTTACTAGATGCCAGTAGTGCCCCCATAGTTGTTACAACTAAACATGTCTCTGGACATTGCCAAATGTGCCCCTTGTGCGCAGTCAGTATTCAAAATCTCACCCAATTCAGAACTACTGCAACGAAATAATGGGTAAGTATGAATAACAGGTAAATGACTAACTTTAAAGTCACCATCGGTCAACACCTAATATTCTCTAGGACCACCAGCAATGAAGAATAAAGGGGTAGTACTGATTTCAGTGATACTGTGGCTCTTGTTCTACCATTTCAGTGTAATTTCCATTATATAAAAACTGGAGAGAAAGGTCCTAATGATTACTCTGTCTGTAGACAATCTCTAGTAATATCCCGATCTGGTCTCTGGTCTTTAAGGTTTCCTACAAATTACCAAACTCCATCTCATCAAACAACTTTCTCATTCTCCATGAATGCCACCTTTACCCACCCCCGAACACAAACAGCTTGCATATTCCAATCTTATGTGACACATAAACGACAAATTCTTTTCCTTCGTGAAAGATTTCCTAATTAATCCTTCCTTTATTCCTTATCAGCATCATATTTCTATTAAAAAATGACATGACTGCCAATTAATGTGAGGCAATTATTTACTGAATGTTTTCAATATGCCAGACACTAAATATTCCTTAGTAGCTGTTTCTATCAATTTACATTTACATTATTTATGCCCAACTAGATTGTAAGTTCCCAGAGGATAAGAATGAATCTGCTGCCTCTTAATAATGATGCTAATAAATATACTTTAAATTTGATTAGCAATTATAACCTTTCAAATTACTTTCATGGTTATTACCTTATTGGTTACATTTTTCACTGTTTTATAGTCAATGAAAGTGGTATAGTAAATACTCTAGGGACTAGTCTACGGGTTACACAACTTGTAATCAGTAGAATATGCATTTAATATATGTCGACAGACTGAATTCAGTCTCACAACTTCACCACTATAAAATTTATCTGCTGGAAAGTTCTTATAGTATTTAAAAACTAATGTTGTTGTAAAGAATAAAAACAGCTCAGTGATGTAGAAGACACAACACAGAAGTGAATTAGGATTGGCAAGGGTTAAACCATCACATAGCTTGAAAGCAAAAGAGAAATATTAGTTTCTCCCTCACATTGACTACAAGAGATTATAAGGCCTTGGCCTCTTATCACAGAAAATAAAACTTGGAAAAGACAGCAAAATGGAAAGGAAAAACCACAGGAGAATTAATAAACCCCCAAATGCTAAAAAGCACAGCATTTTGCCTCATACATAGAAAGTTCAAGAAAACATTTTCAACAGCTCTTAAGAGATTTCCTCCTAGATTTTTGGTGTCCCTAAAAACCATCAGAATGCCTGTAAAAACTACTTATTTAGTAACCTCGCAATTGACTTCAACAAAACACCAGAAGTCAAAGGTCAGCTGATTTCTAAGGATATCCACTAACCCTAAGCACCATGAGCCCAAAGAAGCAACATCATTTATTCAGTAATTAATTCAATTTTTACTGCACACCTACTAAATGCTGACACTGGCCTATCCCTGGAGTTAAAAAAAAAAAAAAAAAAAAAAGGCCTACCTCTCAGTTGTTAATGTGAATTTGTGCAGGGAATTCAGAAAGGGGCAGGTGATCCAAAAAGACAAATTCATATATATATTTATCTTCAATGTTCCTTAACTCTCAACCTCTGACTCTATTTCACCCCACCCCCATCCCACCCTGCCTTCCAAGTTTGAGAAAGCAAGGAAATCAAAGAAAATTTAAAATAAAGAGAAATGAAGGGAACGGGTAAAGGTCTCATCACTCATCAGAATTATATAAAAAACAGCTCTCGACGATATCCCTGGGCCACGTGACTGGGCGGAAGCGCAGGAGCCCACAGCGGCCGGAAGTGCTAAGGGTAGGGAAGGTGCAGGCCCCACAGAGGACCGGAAGTGCAGGAATCTGGAGCACGCGGGAGAGATTGGCCCTGGGCAGGTTTTTACTCCAGAACAGAGGCTGCACTAGGCATCTCAGGGTTTTCTCTAATCGCAAAGCCCTATCATAATCACAACAGGTTTTCTTCAAAATAGGGATTTTTGAGCTTTTCCGAAGACATTCCTAAATGTGGCGGGTAAGCTTGACGTGAGTTCTTCAGGGAAGGGTCTGTGCTCCTCTCCCAGCATTTTCCGAGGCTCCCTAAACCCACACGCGGAGGGAAACGGATACTTTAAAGTCGAGGGGTGTTGACCTGCCCAGCGTTTGCCGAGCGGTGCCTGCTTCCTGAGGGGGTTAAGACTGAAGTGGGAAGCGGGACGGTATCCAGAGCGGATAGGATGTTAGAAAGCGGGCACTCTGGGGTACGGGGGCTCTGATGGGGACATTGATGTATCTACGGAAAGGGGTCGCAGTGGCGGGGGCCTTTGTTCTCGCCGCTCTTCTCCGAGACCCGGCGGATTCGCCCGGGCAGCTGGTGAATTTGGCAGAGGACGGGCTCTGGCCTCTGCGGGCGCCGGGGGCTCGGGCGGCGCTTTGTGAGCCGCTGAGGGGGCGAAGGGGAGGGGTGGAGCATCGCCGGGCTCTTTTGAAATTAAATTGCTAAGAATCAGGTTGTCTCCAGGATTTTTATCTGGAGTATAGAAAAGAAGATAGAAACTCGAAGTTTGTTCCAGTTTGTTTCCCCCCTGTTCCCGAATTCCGAAGCTCTCAGCCTTGCCTGCAAATGCAGGAGCCAGAGGAGAGGGAGCGCCTCTCTTTTCCTCTCTCTTAATCTCTCTCCTCCCTCCCTCTCCCCGTGGACAGAGTCACCCCCGCCCGCACCTTCATCCCACTCACTTCATTGGACTATCTCAGGAATCCAATACGTATTCAACAAAACACTAAACGACCATTGCGCTCCACTTCACTCGTTCAGAGCATTACGCGACTAACTTACAACAAGAATAGGAGGGCTAGAGAGTGTCTTGTTGGTCTTAATATAATTAAAATGCACCGGTCCTGTTCTTTCCTAAGGATGTGAGAGGGAAAGCGTTTGGACCTGGCGCTGAAGGTCAATAAGTCAACATGTTTATGAGACCACTTTTAAGCTCTGCTCATCCCAGTCGTGACTGGGAATTCGGGTGAGAGGAAATAGCTTTCGAGATTAATTTTCATAACATTAAACATAAGACTCCTCATTCTCTACTCTCTTTAAATGGAAACGCCTACGTTAATTTCCAAAAGTCTAGTGACCCAGAGGAGCCCTAACTCCCCTTCCCTGCACTGCTTGCTCCCTACCATCCTGGGAATGGGGGAGAAACCCTGGAATCAGTGGCGGCAGAATTGAGCACCCTAACAACTTCTGATTATAGAGAGGGGGGTGGAGAGATGGAGGAGAGAAATGGAAAGAAAAAAAAACATTTGTGTTCATTTACACATTTCCTGTGCAGAACAAAAAAGTCCCACGATCAGCAAAAGAAGTCTCTTCCTCCAAAATAGCAGCCAAAGAGGGAAAATTAGAATATGCATAAATTCCTTCATTTTCATTCGCTCGGAGGATGATTTCCGGCAGATTTGTGTTTAAACTGCTCGATTAATCCCAATTTCTGAAAAAGCATTTTACTTACCATCTTCCTAAAACTCACCTAAGGAATTTTGCTCTCCTCCCACTATTCTGTTTTGAAGCTTCTCTCTTCCCTATTCTCGAACTGCCCATGAGAATTTCTTTGATAAGACTGTAACCTTACTTTTCCTGTCCATTATTTTCTTTTCAAAACTGGACTGAAGCATTGGACTATAATACAAGCTGGCTGCTGGCTGTGAAGCTATATAACCGCAAATGAGAGCCTAGTGGAAAGGACACGTTTTTGAAATGTGTACTTAAAAGAGGGTAAACATGATGGGACCAATAGACTTTTGCAGTTCCTCTCATGGCATGGAATCCTTTCCTATTCTACACAAGCCATATCCTTTCACTGTTAGCAATAGGTAGGATGCTTGGAAATGTCTACCCTCCAAACCTTCCTCCTCCACATGTTTAAGAAGCATGATAGACAATCACACAACCCTATTCGAAAGAGTATTATTATTCATAAATATTCAGTATGTCAGTCCATTAAATCCCCACACAGCCCATTACTAAAATGTTTGCTTTGCCAATTGTGCAACAGATCTGGCAGTATCTGCCTTGAAAATTCTTTATTGGGAAAAAAAAAATGTTAGCATCGTTTAAAGCCATCCCCTTTCTGAAATATCATTGCTTGACTTGGGCTTACCTCTTCTGTCTTGATATTGTATATATTTCTTTTATCTAATAGTAAGATGTTAGTATTTTAAAAATAAAGTTACTATATCATGGTTTACTAAAAATGTATATAGATCTTAAGTCCACTCACCTCTAAGTTCCTTATTCTTCTTGTATATCCCAAGAGAAAGAAACCTAGATTCGCTTCATAATAAAATCTAAACAAAATGTAGTGGTTCTGGCTTTCCTTCAGTGTTTACAGAACACAAGTAAACCCCAATTATTGGTGGTCAGAAACTTAGAAATCTTAATATTTGCTTAATATATTTAGTTCTTAGTTTCTACAAAATAAACATACAAATTTGAACTATATGCAGTATTGTATATATGAGACTTCGGATATGCATAAGCATTTAAATATCTAGTTTATGTTATTTAAAGACAAGATATTTGAATAGAGAAGCCTATTAATTTTGTTAAATGGGTGCATAAACAGTGGACATGAATGTCTGCATGACTTTTCCTACTCTATGAAATAACTTGTAATTTTTTTACTTTCTGTCAAATATTTCCATTACAAACATATTAACTTTCTTTTGGTTAAGCATGTCTCCAATGACTCAGAGTTCTCAGTTATATACAATTAAAGCCAAAGTGTTTGAAAATAAATTCTTAAAAGGTATTTGAGGGAGGTGTATAACAGGATTGAGGGCCACTTTTATTGGCATTGTTTACTTCTTTTAATTATTAAAACAAATGATAGTTTTCTTTTAATCAGAGGAAAATTGAAATGCAGAAAGAAACAATCACAATAACTGAGAAAAGTGTCCTAAAAGTATTTGAATTACAAATGGATTTTATATGGAGTGCTCCAGTTTGAGTTCAGGTTGCAGAGCTGTACTTCCAGAAGAGTTGAACTTCTTAGTTATTAATTACTATTAGTGCAGGTAGAAAGCCTGAAGAACAGAGCAATATACAAAGTCACCTTTCTTCCGTTGTAGAATGAGCATCATCTCAGTGAATTTATCCCTACAGATGAAAGTTCCGCATTCTTTGCTAATCTGTAGTGAAATAATATTCTCACGAACTGGAATATTTCCATACTTTTTAAAGTAAAAAGACTAAATCAGTGAAAGGTGAAGAGGTGGATGCACGTACAACCAGCAGGGAAGTTGCGTCCTTCTTTCACTCCCTCCTTTTCTTCAACTTCTGTTTGGTTTGTTGTGGACTACGTGTGTATGTAAGTTTGAAGATAATATCTAAAGGAAAAAGTATTCTAGAGGACAAAGATGGGTATTGACAGTTATGCCTTTTTGTAATTTGTTTTTTAACAAAGCATACAGACCTTATTTTCTCATAAATTTTCAGGGCTCCATTAATTTACAGGAAAACAGAACAAAGCAAAAAATATTTAATGGTTGTCCTTCCTTGCTCCGAAACTTTCCTGCTATAGCTAAGGGCCTTCTCCATTTGGCCTTAGCCGCTGGGCTGCCAAGGAATTTCTATCCCAGCCTCTATTCCCCTCTTATAACCGACCTTCCTCTCCTAATCAGCTTTCTTTCCTCTCCACAGTTGAAGGCAGTTATCAAACAACCTGCTTTAACTCCAAGATCTGCCTGACAAAACATTGAGTTTAGTTCCTTCCCCACCTGATTTTTATTTTCTTCCATTTCTTTTTTCTTTGTGGGGCCACTGGGGGCTCAGGAGATAGGAAGAACATTCATTGGGCTGAGAGAAGAGTTAGATTCCTAGATACCGACTCACTGGCAGATTCTTTCCAGCTCTAGCCTCGGGAACTGGTGGCTATTCTCACACCTAAAATAATAACCTTAGCATGTTTACAATTGACAGAAGCACCTGTTTCTCCTCCTAAGGTGCCAAATTTAGCTTTACTATCTAGATCACCACCACTTACATCTTCAACCTGGTCTCCTCCCTCCACTTCTACTCCCCTTCACTCTATTGTCCCCTTTCCCTAAAGAAATTAAAAGAATTCATCCTAGGGGACCTAATTCCTAAATTTTGTGTCTTGCACTATGGGCTGAGTTTCTCAAGGCCACTGTTCTCATTGGATTTACAGGAACCTCATAACTGAGGTACTTTCCTCATCTCGAACTCCTTAGCTCCAAGAACATGATTCCCAAATATGACAGCTTGCCTATTCACCAACGGAGCTCCAGCCAGAGGCATCAGGTCCTTCCACTCAAGAATCCCCTCACATTTTTGTCTCTGCTCCCAGTCTCCTTCCCAGGTTGATTTACTTCTGAATGGTGTTCAAGGGGAACATGCCCATTGCAATGAAGAGGAGTGGGTACAAAAGTACTCATTAAAAAGTACCGGTAAAAAGACCTAGCATATTACACCAAGGGAGTCTTATTAGAACACTAGAGTTAGGGCCAGAAGGATCACCCACCTACCCAGTGAAACAAGAAATCCGAGGAATGCCTAATTGTAGCTGTGAAACACAAATTTCATCATTCCGAAGCCAGAGAAATTATTTTAAAATTGTTTCTGCTATTATTGTTTGCATTATTACTATTAACATTTTATTCTTGTCATTATTGCTGCAGAATTTATTTTATTTGTGTTGTTGTTGCATCTATTATACTATTCAACAGAAGTTTAGGAACATTAGTCAGATTAATTAGTTTATCAGTAATTTAAAGCTGAAAAGTAGTAATTAAGCCAAAAACTAAAAATGACCAGGGATGATTCATATGAATGTAGGATTTGGGAGGAAGGGAATCTAAATTTTGGGTATAAAATTTGGCAGCCGTGAAATAAACAGGACTTGGGGATCAGAAATATGATATTTGAAGTATTCTTAGTCACTCACCCTCTCCCCCTCCTCCATATTTAGCTAAGATCATTCTGTGATTTTCTTGATAGAGGAAAAAAATTAAATTTGTTTTTGTTGACAGAGAACAAAGACCCCATGCTTGTTTTTCATGTGATTTGCATTTGCACGTGGATTCCCTCTGCTTTGGATCATCCAAATGTCTAAGATCTTTCCCCTCCAAGTTTGCCTCCTTCATCTTTTTGCTCTTTTTACGCACCTCACTGAAGAGGGTGCATCATATAAGACAGGTATACAATTTCAGCCCTCTCCACAGACAAGTTCCATAGAATATAAATTCAATAATGCAATTCTCTCCACAACAAGCTCTCTGCTCTCTTTCAAATATAATTAATGTTTTGATAGTGTAGTTCTTTAACTACATATATATACACAAAAACAGACGCACCCTCTAGCTTTGCTGTTTATGCATCTAAAACAAATGGATGTGGTTCTTTCACTGACTCCTAAAATTCCTCAACTTAGCCCACAGAGAAGAAATCTGTTTAGGGAATAACTACACAGTCTGTTGTGTGCCCAAAAATATTTAAAACAATAAAAAATGCAAGCCCCTACTTTTTGATAGCCATTTTTTGTCAAATTTCCTAGAAAATAAAGGCTATTTTGAATTGATATTCTGACACAGACATTCACTAGAAAGCAGTTAAAATCAACAAAATCACTGTCCTAAACTATTGGTTGTTTTTTCCAAGTGTTGATGATGGAAACTGAATTTCAATACTTTCCATTTTAAAAGTCAGTTGGGGCTAAACTGACACAGATGTGTAAAAACCAGCAACCATAATAACAAAACTATGACTTCCATTAGAAATTGCTTACTCCATCAAATACTTCAGTTATATGTTTTAGGTGGATTAATTCATTTAATTGTAATCAATTGTATATTGACATTCTTATGTAAAATAGATGGTCAAAAAGACTGACAGATATGTAGACGACAATATGGCCAGTAGGAACTGAGTGATCAAATGCTGTTGAGCTTCCATATTCAAGTGTACCCTACTCTTAATATTTCTACAAGCTGATTACAATTATCAGAGGACAAATAACCTTTCAGACTGTAGGATGTGATATGTTTTTAGTCTTTGATAAAGAAAATACATAATCTATAATACTTAATTCAATCAAAATATAAACCTTAATCTTCCTATATTGTTTTTTTAGTTAAAGAAGCCAGATATTTGGAACTAACACACTGATTTTAAAGTATCTTGGTCAAATTGTTTGATTTGTGAATGTAGAAAGGTGCTAGCAGGGGAAATATTTTATATATCTCTACACAAATTTTTTAGAGGAGACATGTAAAAGGGATTTTTTAAAAAATCTATCGAGGTTTTATTTTTTGACTCTTCATGTGGTTTTTGATGTTTGGAGTTATAAAAGAAGATTAAAAATGAGCAAGGAAAGAGCACATGTCGCTGACTTTAAGTAGATCTTTTAACTGGATGGGAAAGAAGCAGAAATATTTCCCCAGTGCGGTTGTGCAAAAAAAAAAAAGGGGGGGGGTAAGAGACTGATTTGTGAAGAACTCACTTGTACTTTTTGTTATTGTTTTAGATGGCGGCTCATCAGGGTTCCTTCCCCATTACTTTCCTCCAAACGGTTTTCCTTGAAAGCATAAATGTGGAAACTACTTATCCATTCATTCCCTCAGAGGCTAACATCAACAGCAAATATTTTAGTTAAAGTCAGAGATTGTCTTAGTACAGAACCAAATTACCAATCCTAGTTGATTAAATACAGTTAACTTCACATTTGCCTCTATTGAGCTATAAAATACATATATAAAGGTAAGATTTTTACAATATTGATCAGCAGCGGTGTGTGAGCTATCAAAAAAAAATTTTTCAGACTTTTAATATTTGTTCTGATTTCTTCCTTGTTTTCCTTTTTCTTCCATTCGTTTTTGAGGCAATGACACGACTGCTTCTCTGGTTCTCAAATGAGGTTCTGTTTGGCTCAGATTAATGTTAAAGAAGATCACATATATGGTTAGAAAATATTGTTATTTTTCTTTAATGGGGAAAATTGGACTCCCGCGTGTTAGATCTGTGGTTTTCCGAAGGGCAATGGAAATGGTACTGACATCACTTTGCACTTTAACAATCGGATTTGGTCAGAGTACAAGTTGTTTGTTTAACCCGACAGCTCGGTGCACCCCGTCGCACGCTTTGCACACTCATTAAAACGATTATTCACGACCTGTCGAGTGTTTTCGGGTTCATTCACAGGAAAGGCTTGGTGCAAGCAAGAGCAATTCAAGTCAGCACTGTCCACTACCCTGATGCACATGAGGACGAGCTGGTGCGTGCGTAAAAAGATGGAGGGAGGGGTGGAGGAAGCGCGCCCTAGCTATAAATCCTGTTCGTCCGATGCTCTGGAATCTCAAACCCGAAAGAATGCCAAGTGCTTGGTCCTAAAAGGCCATGGTCCTGTGCTAACTTCAAGGGCTTGACTTAGGACACAAAATAAACTCAAAGCTCTCCTCCCTCCGGTTCATCCTTTCAACGCTCTGCAAAGCTTGAGGTCCCCGGGCTTGCGCACCTTCTGTCAGCAGCCACGGGACTGCGAGGCTCCACCTCTCACAGCGCAGATGCTGAGGTTAAGGAGTTTCAGGAAAACTCGCCAGGGTGAGGAGATTAATTCCTTTCCCATCTCCCAAGACCCTTTCGTCTTCAAGAAAGAATTCAGTTAATTTCCCTCCCAATATTCCTCTCAAATACTAGAGGTGTGGAGGAGCTCAAGAAATGGTAAATAGAACTATAAACTGTCTTTGGTAGATGTATTCCAAATTATTAGCAGGGAAATATTCATCACCCAAACTGTAAGAAAACTCTTACAAAATGAGGAGTAAATAGCCCTTGACAAATTAAGCTACTTTTATTTTTTCAATTTCCAAGTCACCTTTCAACATTTTGTAATGACAATAAGAGAAGCACAAATTCAAATGCTTGGCAATCTCCCACTATTGCCTTGTACTTATAAGACACACCCTGTGGTCTTTAGTTGTCATATTTATTCAAATGAGCCCTGATACATAACATTCGCATATGAGCTATTCAAGAGAAATGCCTATCCTTATAAGGTATGATGGTACATGTACACGAAATAATAGACTAGATGAGTGTATGTATTTAATATGTACCGAAGAACTGTGGAATATCCTGTTCAGCATAAGTACCCCTAGCATAACTTAAGAGTCGACAGATTTTAAAACAAGGTCATTTCTATATTTGAATCCTGCTGCTTCTTGATTTTTCATCTACAGCATTAGTAAACCCAGGGACCACCTTATTCTTATAAGGGTAACCTAGTCGTGCCAATGGAAAAAGACAACAAGGGCTTATTCATCAGTTTTATTCTGTCATATCTGATATCATAAAATTATGTTTTTCTATTTTATTGAAACACATCAATACGATATATGAAGAAAGAATGGAAATTTTCAAGTAGCATGAGGTTTTAATCAGAAACAATTTCCTAATTGCTAAAAAGCAAGTGCGAATAAGTAATTTTGAAAACTCTTTGGGTTGCCATAATTCACTACCTGATTTACTTAAAATTGATCTGTCAAGTGTGTTTCCTATAAAAGCGCTTTCATTAAAGCCAACCTGTGATAATAATCAAGAGGCAGATGCTGAAATATGTAAGTAAATAACTGAAAGCCTCTGCATAAATAAACAAATCAATGCAGTAATAGACAACACTATCGATGTAGGAATGATCGATTTTAGTCTTCTAACCTGCAATCAGAGCTCAAAATGCATAATTAAAAGTATATATTTCAACTCTACTAATACTACTACTACTACTGGAATAAATAATGAACAAGCTCTGCTGCCAGTTCTACCTGATTCTATTTCGTTCTATCTAAAGTACTTTGATGGGGTGGGAGGAGTACTCTACTTTTTCTAAGAAAGCTTTGCCAACTTTAAAGCTACATCACTAATTATAAAAATTATAAAAAGTATTAAATAATAAAATTATTACCTTATTCTTGATCTGAATTTTCAACCTTCATCATAGCCTCTAATTATTCATTCAGCACATTTTAATAGGAAAAACACACAATAGTGCTCATTATTTTTAAAGATTTTTTTCAACTACCATAATATCTTCAGGTTTAAAGATTCTTTGGGCCTTTTGTTAAAACAAATGAGAAAAGTGTCATTTCCTTACTATACCCTGGAAGCTCTCAAGCCTATGGCTGCATATGCAAGCAATCTGAAACAAGGGGCGGGGAGAGCATCTGCGCTATTCCAAAATTGTTTCATATAATGATTGCAAAACAAACAAGTGTCTGACTCAAAGAAATAAATATACTTTGGATTTCTAGATTCATATCTAAAGCAACATTTCAGATTTTGCTTAAAGTTAAATTTCCTTTTTGAGAATATTTATCCCTGGAGGACAGAATTAATTTAGATTAGCAAGCACCGGTATATGATGAGTTTGAGTATTTAGGTTTTGTAGAGTAATGAAAATATGGTGTTCATATTTTTTTCTTAATCAACAAAGATGCTTATTTACATTCATCTTTGAATTAGTGTGGTCCTCTGAAGCGCAGGCCTCTACAAGAATTTGTTTATGAAATTCAGCTTCTTTGAAAGTGATTTCTCTTACTTATCACCAGCACATAAATATTGATTTTGATTATTTTCACATTTTTATGTGACCAAGCATTCTCTTTAACACTTCTCCTTCCCATCTAGAGAAAAGAATTCAGGGGCAACCAGACCAAAATAGAAAATATCATCAGTTATTGTTTAGGGCTAATTTAACAGGTAATTTAACTTCCAACAACAATGATCAGGTCACTGTTTCAGAGCAGTGAGGAAATAAAAGACCTGAGACAACTCTTCCTAACCCCACTACAGTTTTTAGTCTTCCTGCTCAATCAATGGAATCAACAAAGCCAGGCCATACAGAAGTGGAGGAATATATGTTAGCACCTTAAATGCATTCTATTCAAAGAATAAGACAATAAAAGGGGAAGGGAAGTGGGAATAAAACTGAAGAAGACGGCCCCAATGCGGTAGTGCTACCTGGGTAGGAAAATTAAGCCTAAAACAAAAATGAATATCCAAACATGTCTGGCAACCGAACACTCTTTTCACTGAGACACAGAAGCGAATCTCCAAATCTTGCAAGTGAAATGTGCTTTCCTCCCGAGCAGCTCTTCAGAAAGAAGGGATACCAGGGCAAGAAGATCATATATGTCAGGTAACAGACCATGAAAAGAACATGGGGCATTTTATCTTCCCTTTTACCCCCACAAACATAATTTTGAGTATAAATGACTTCTCTGATTACAACAATTTCAAAATTGCTGCCTACCTCAAGTTTTGATAGAGGGCCAAATGAGGATGAGGTCGAAGCATCAAATTGGGTCTTATGGGGATGGGGGACCGTCGGAAGTGGATGAGCTCTATTCTGCATCGTCCTTTCCTTCCCGTTGTCTTTCCAAGATTGAAGACCACCACCTGAGAATCTACAGCCGCGGAAGGCTCTGCCCACCTAAACCCCTGCCTCTCTTTCCTCAACGCAGAGACACCCTTTGTGCTAAAAGAGCTCCTACATGAAGGCTAACTCTTCTAAACACTTCACCTTGGACCACAGGCTTGGGAAGAAAAGGAAAATGGGGTCGAAAGCGAAATGGAAGTGTAAAGGAGAAAAGATGTCTATTACAGAGAAAACAGTTTTATCAACTAATAGATAAGTGCTGAGATCTGAAACCGTACCAAAACTGTAAACGAAAGAAACAAAAGAAACAACTTTTAGGGAAAAGGGAAGTGGGGAGAGAATACAGAAGAATAAGAAGAAAAGAAAAAGGTGGGGAAGCGCGCCAGCCAAGGTTCTGAAGTCAGTTTTCGTGGCATCAGCCAGGGTGAGATACCGAACTCAAAGCTCTGCTTGTCCTGGGCAAGAGCGCCCTCACCTTGCTGCTCCCTGCGCAGCGCCGGCCTTCCCCTCCGCTCGAATCTCAGCCGCAACGTCCGGAGAGCGCCTCTCCACCCCGGCTGCAACGCCGCCAACACCGCCCAGACTCAGCAGCCGAAGTCACTTTCCTACATGATTCCAAAACTCAGGAAAACAACGCTGCTGGGTCCCTTCCTCCACGACATCAAGTCCTGCCTTCGGGCTCCTCTCTGACTTCACCCAGGAGTCCCTCAGGCGCCAGGAAGGCTAATATGAAACCACAGCGGGGGCCCCAAATTCGCTTCGGACCAAGCCAACCTGTGTCTGGTGCGCTCGCAGCCACTCTTGGGACAGCCAGGCTCTCGAGCTTACACCGTTGTCCCCTAAGTGTGCATTAAGAATCAATTATTTGCCTGAGATTCCCAAAGCCAGGAACAGGGATATTCCCAGCAGGGACGAAGTCAAACCCAGAACAGTGCTCATTTCCCTACTCCTTCGAACAAGCAGAAGAGAAGCCTTCCACCCCCGTCCCACACCGCATTCTACCTAAAGCAGTTCCGCTAAATCCCGCGGGGAGTGGGGTGTTGGGGGGCGGGGCTCTCCTGATTCAGGCCACAGAGCTGCAGGCGGAGGGCCAGCTCTGGGAAAGGTTGGTGATATTAGTGTGAAAACGGAGAGAAGGGGCGTCCTAGCCTCCACCCACCCACCTCTCACCCCCCAAAAAAGGAAAGGAAAAAGAACTTTAGAATGGGACAAGTCCTTGGCTCGGGAGCAAAGAGCTTTTTCTCAAAAAGGGAGAGCAAATACCTATGGGTTTGAATGTTAAGAAAGTCCAGTTAGGATATTCTTGCAGCTACGGTTAGACTCATAAATCATATTTCCACGAAAAAAAAATTACTTTGCACTTTGAGACCTATTTCAGTCTCTCACTGTTCCTTTTCTATATAAATTCATCTCGTTTCCCTTCATCACTCTTTCCAAGTCCCTCTTTGCCATGTGTACATCTCTTTACTTAGGGATCCACTGTGACTGTCTGCCAACCTGAAAAAAGCATGCATTCCTTCAGCTACTTCCGTTGATAGCACGCCCCACTAAGGAAATTTTTCAAAAAAAAAAAAAAAAAAAAAAAGGAAAAAAGGAGCACTTTAGCCCCGGACCTCAAAGTTGCGGTTTAAGCCTCAGTCAAAAGCAGTCAGACGTAGCCCTCCTCCCCTCCGAAAATCACTTTCACTTACCCATCTTGGGGTAAGAGCGCTTCCAGTCCTTGTCTTTTTCCTCAGCATCCTTCGGACAACCTCAGGCAGTCTTGTGTGGAGGGAAAAAACAGATAGAAATCGGAAGGGAGAAAACAGACTCAAAACGTAGCACACTACATATTCCCGGATCCACCTTGGCCTACATCCTCAGGATAAGGTCCCGGTGAACCGACTGCTACAGTAGGGTAAAGGTCGGTTTGGGGGCCGAAAACTAAGAGGCGGATTAGTTTAACTTCTGGTGGTTGGGGGAGCGGAGGCTCTGGAGAGGGGGTAGTGAAGGGGTGATGATTGAGATGAGAAAAAGAAAGCCTTAAAGGGGGGGGGGAGGGTGAAGCACGCAAAAGGAAATCGAGAATGAAGTACTGTGAAAGATAGCGCCTTTGAACTCTTACAGGTTGGTAGTTCTTAGAATGCAGACGTGTGTGCGCGCGAAAGGAGAATCTAGATGACCCCCATCCTTTCCATATCTCCAGGATCTGACTTCAAATAGAAAAAAAAAAAAGACAGGAGAATTTTAATTCAAGTCTCACCTACCCCGTTTGTTGGAATGGCTGAGCAGATTTTCATGTTGGAGAGTTCCATCTGTCTGGCAGAAGCTGGAGTGGTGTTGGGGGCAGGTTATCTGGTGAAGTAGGAATGTACAGGAACCCCGCCCTCTAGGCACAGTTACACAACCCCAGCAACCCGTCTCAGCCAGCTCTAATGATCTTCACCTTCACCCTTTGTTAGCCTATTTCTCCAACTGGCATTTAGTCCTAAACACAACCAGCCACTTTAGCTATTCATAAAATTAATTTCTCCAAAGCAAAATTACTTCAATACATTCAAATTCCTCAACAATGCTGTAGAAAATACTTTAAAATATATTTACAGTTCTAAATATACTTGATTTATCCACCTGCTTGGGTGAAATATCCACCAACTTAAATATATTATTAATCAATATACTACAAGACTCATTTTTTTGGTACCTCTCTATCCTTAATTTTATGCAAGTCATAGAAACCACATGAAATCTTCCACGATCATATTTGTATTAAATCTTTTTAGTTCTGGACTTTGTTCACTTGGTTTTCAATTCTGTAACAAGCTGAAGAAACATATTTGGAAGACTCCTTCCACTGCTGTATTTTAACTAAATCACTTTCTCAACGTTTTATATTAATAATTTGTATTAACTTTATACCAAATTCAAGTAAAGTACTTTAAACCTGGAATAAACCATAATTTGGGATTTCAAGTTTAAGTCATGATCACTTTCAGTTCCAAAATCTCAAAAAGAGCAACCTTCATCTCATTAAAAAGTTATAAGTATGAAAGAAGAAAAGCTTCAAAAAGTTTTGAAGTATTTTTCTAGCATAAGCTAATTTTAACTGGCAAAGATTAGTGACAACATATATCAACACAACATTACAACCAGTTTGTTGCAAAAAAAAAAAAAATCTATTAAATGCCATGCTAGACTGTCGTGTGTTTTTGAAGAAGATAATTTAAGGGATGATAGGACAGATTGAGATAAATAAAATGTTCATATTGGGCTGCTGGAGGCCTTCACAAAGTTCTTTCTCTGTTTATACCCCTTTGTACCTAATATGCCTATTAAACAAGCTATTTTTACTTCTAATTACATGCGTTATACATGTACCTTGGACGTGTATCCGAGAATTTCCATTCCAGTCCTTAGTTCCTATGAATTTAAAGAAGTAAATTTTACTCTTGACCTCAAAGTATGACGTTTGCCACTGAAATTCTATTTCTTGATCATGTAAATAAACCCTTATCACAAATAAAATATAGTTATTTAATATGGCCAGAAAAAAAAAACACTCAATGGGGAAAATTTTCTGCTGTATCTATGTTCCTTTATCTCAATATGAATTCAACTTTCTTTTCAACTTCTGATAGGCAAAAAACTATATTTCTTTTGTGCCAGTACATTCTCATTCCACAAATAAAATCTATGGTAAAAGCAAACAATACATGACCTTTTTCAGTCAAAACATGCATTTCTTTGAGCTGTTTGGGTTCACACATGTGTAGAGGGGCTCTCCTTTGCCTACCCTCAGCCACTTGGATTCTATCACTATTTTTAATACCAGCCATAAATTTTGCTTCTAAACCAATTTATTCGCGGCATTTTCTTTCACGCTTCATTCTGAAAAACTGTTAAATTTCATGAAACTTTGACCTTTGGTGAAACTGCTCTCATGTGAAGAAAATAAAATAATACTAACTGCTTAAAGGAAATAATTAAACTAGCTGTCTTAGTCTATTTTGGTCTATTCCCTATTTGTGTATATTTGGTTCCAGGTCTTTTAATTTTCCCTTACCTTTCTTTCTTAGCACGCTCGCTCTAGCGCTCGCGCTCTTGCGCTTGCGCTCGCTCTCTCTCTCTCTCTCTCTCTCTCTCTCTCTCTCTCTCTCTCTCTCTCTCCCCCCTCAGTTCAAAGATCCTTTTTCCTTTCCTCTCCTTCTTCTCTATCTCTCCATTCACAAGCCGTCCATACCCATGTTAAAATATTAACAATTTTCTATTTTTATTTCAAATCTATTTGAGTCACCTTGCTTCTCTCCTAGGCTTTTTTTTTCCCCCTCAGCAACTCTCTAAGTGTTTGCCGATAACATCTTGGAGACAGATTATTTTTCATTGGGCCCATTGTAAGAAGTAGCCAGCTTATTGCATTACTGCAGAACACATTTCAGACTATACAATTGTAACAAATGAACAACTTGTCCTCCACGGACTAACCATAGGATCCAATTAGTTACTAAACCTTTTACTTAGGTTTTCTAATTATTTTCTGGAGTCATAGCAATTGGGCTGCTAAAATAATTAAAAAATGTTTTCATTTTGTTTTAGATTTATATATATATGCATATATATGCATGTATATGTATATTGCAAGTGAAAATGACTGTAAGCAAAAGAAACAAATCCCTAGATTATACATACATATGTAAAAGGGAATCGAATACCTCTAAATTGTAAAATTGAAAGAAAATGAGAGAGGCATTTTACTTCTTCTGAACATCTAGAATTTTAAATTGTTATAATTTAAAAATAAAATATAAACATTGATCTGCAAGTCATTACAACAGGTGACCACTTCAGCAAAATCTATATTGCAACTTCAGCACATCTTTATTAGAACTCTTTCATTGTGGGTAAACAGCCACAAAAATAAATGCTGACTTAGAAAGTATAAATACAAATATTTAAACAAAAATATTTGCAGCATTCATAGCGCAAATAGTACCTGAACTGAAGGGCTCTGTGTGTCTATATATATTACATATGAGTGCATTATATTCGCTTCTATCTAACCATATACATATATTTACTTATAATTTTCCAAGTGCTATAAACAAGATACCTGAAACAAAATATATAAAAAGCATTCTATTAACTGATTTGAAAATAATCACAAGGTAAATAGCTATGCACATAAAATTATCTTTTTGCTGTACATCTACAGAAACTTAAAGATATCAGCTGAAAAGCCTATGCTTTATTTAAAGTTAGTGTTTATTAAATAGCCTGCTCCTTGTAAAATTTGATTCCACAATGGAAGAAAATACTATTTTCATTTTTAAAGTCTCAATTCAAATGAAAGGAGCAGTTTAAATTTTAGTGGGCTGAAAAAGCCTTTGAGTTCCCTGTAACTTGAATGGTCTTTTAAAAATTAGCTCTACTTAATAAAAGAGACAAAAGTATCAAGATATATATGAATTTAGCCTATTTTTTATTTCTGTGTGTTCATAGTAAACATTTTTGTAAGTGACAAACACGGGCATATGACCACAGTATCACAATCAAGAAATTTTAAGACAACATTAACAATCACTCAAATTTATGCGGCATTTGCGCAACACAGGTTACATATTTGCAAGGTTTACCTATAAGTACAATAGGTATTAACATTTCACTACATTTAGAAAAAATAAAAGTGACCTGTTAGTGACCACATACATCAAAATATACACAACACAAACTGAAGGCAATCATTAATTTTGTCCCCTTCCAATTCATTTGAATGGGCAGTGCTGCCAACTGAAACAACTTTCCTTTTTTTGTTTGTCTGTTTGTTTTTTTAATACTTAGTATACCAAGTGCATTTTCCTAGAACCCAATCTTTGGTCTAAAAGTAAACAAAAGAAAAAAAACAGTTTTTTAAAGAAAAGGACAAAACAATAAATGGCCAAAATAATTCCTTGGGCACCTTTACTACGAATGCTTCTTAAATACAAATTACAGTTTAACATTTAAAAACTCTCCCCATAATTTAGGTTGTTCTCAAGGTCTGCGTCCACCATCTAGATCCATGATAACTTATAATACTGCACACATGGAAATCTGGTGGCTCTTAGAAATAGACTCGTCAGGTTTGAATGAAATGGTAAAGCAGTCACTATTTAGATACACATTCTACTATAATTTTGACTTCCAAACCTCATATTCTACAATGTATTCTCCCCACATTGCACCTCGCTGACACTCCACACCTTGTTAGAATAATAAACAACCCTAAAGACTGAACAAACGTACAGAAATGGGGGGGGGCTTAATAAAAAATACCTGGACTTATTTTTTAATTATCATTTACAATGCAAATGTGTGTAAAACGTTCACTTACAGTCTGGTCCCAGGGATGTTAATGTATTAAAGGGTTGGAAGAAGACCCCTGATTTTGATGTGTGAAATAATCAGACAGTCCCCCGGACAGTCCCGTGGTGAAACTTGGCAAAGAGGGTCTTAAAGACTCACAGGGCAGGGTCGAGGGGGCCTGCGGAGACGTGGAGGAGGACGCGGCCCGGGCGCTCATGGACGTGCTGCTCTGCGAAGTCATTGACGGGTGCGGGACATGGGGGAAAAAGTAACTGGTCTGGCCCGCAAGCAGGTTGACCGAGCAGGGGTTGAGGGAGTAGGTCCCGGAGCAGGGCACCGACAGGCCGCAGGGCACCGAGGCCGCGAGTGCGGCGGCCGTGAGGTGGTGCGTGGCGTACGGGATCTCCCCGTTGACCAGCCGGTCCACGCTCAGGCCGTTGGCCGTGGAGAAGGAGTGGTTGTTGCCCAGCGAGTTCTGAGTCAACACGGAGCTGTAGGGCATGGGGTGGCTGGGGTAGGCCGACGTGGTGCCGTTGTAACTCAAAGTGCTGCTGGCGCGGGGGTGGTGCAGGGACAGGAAGGGCGACATGGGCCAGTAGAGGGAGCCGGCGCGGTCCATGAAGGTGAGGCCGGTGGAGGTGAGGCGCGCCCCGCGCTTGAAGGCCAGCTTGGCCCGCGACGTGGTGGAGCGGCGCCGCAGCTTGCCGGTGGTGCCGCCGATGAACACGTCGTCGCTCGACGGGTCCAGCATCCAGTAGTTGCCCTTGCCCGGGTCGTCGTAGTGGCGCGGCACCTTCACGAAGCACTTGTTGAGGGACAGGTTGTGGCGGATGGAGTTCTGCCAGCCCTGCTTGTTCTCGCGGTAGTAGGGGAAGTTCTTCATGATGAACTCGTAGATGCCGTTGAGCGTGAGCCGCTTCTCGGGGCTCTGCCGGATGGCCATCATGATGAGCGCGTTGTAGCTGAACGGAGGCTTCTCGTACTTGCCGTTCTTCTTCTCGCCCTCCTTGCCCCCCTCCCCGTCCTTGCCGCCCTCGCCCGCCCCCTTCTTCTCCTCCCCCCCGGCGCCGGCGCCCTTCTCTTTCTCGTCCGGCCCGACGGGCGCCAGCTCCCCGGGCCCGCCGCCGCCAGGTTCGCCCTTGCCGCCCAGCGCGTCCGCTTTGGCCCCGTCCAGGGCGGCGGCCGGCGGCGGCGGCGGCGGGAGGAGCAGCTGCTGGGGGCCCTTGTCGTCGTCAGCGGCCGGGGCGCCCCGAGCCTGGGGGGGCTGCGGTGCCTGGGGCGGCGGCGGCGGCGGCTGCTGCTGCGGCGGCGGCGGCGGTTGCGGGGCGGGCGGTGGCGGGTGGTGGTGGTGGTGATGGTGGTGGTGGTGCTGGGGGTGGTGGCTGTTGTGGTGGCCGTGACTCGCGTGGTGGTTGTCGTTCTGGACCGCCTCTGGCACCAGGCTGTTGATGCTGAACGAGGACTTGGGGATCATTTTCACCTCTTTCCTATCTCCCATGTCCAGCATCACCCAGTCGTCGAGGGGAAACGGCGGCGACGGCGGCGCGGGAGTGGGGCAGCGGCGCGGCGGGCGGCAGCGACCGGTGGGTGCCGAGCAGGTCGCGGGCGGCGCGGGCGGCGGCAGCGGCACTGAGCGCTCCGGCAGCAGCGCAGTTGGACCGCAGGCTCCGGCGCTGGCAAGTCATGTAGCAAAAGCAGCAACCACCCCTCAGGAATTAGAAGAAGAAAAAAAAAAAAAAGGAAAAGAAAAAAAGAAAGAAAGAGAAAAAAGAAACAACCACCGCCCCGGGGGTGAAGCTCCCTCGCTCCCAACTCTACTTCTTGGTCTCCCCCCCACCCCCCGCTCCCCCCCCCCCTGCTGCTTCCTCCTCCTCCTCCTCTCGCAGCAGCAGTCACAGCAGCAGCAGCAGCAGCCCAAAGGGGGGGAGAGCCGGGCGGCGGGCGGGCGCGTCCCGGAGCGGCCGCGGCGAGGCTTGGGAGACAGCGATCGAGGCGGCTATAGCCACAATTAATTTTCCGAGCTACAGGCGCACACTAGGGCTGTAAAAAAATTTTTGGTTTAACCTTTCCTACGGCTGGGCCAATCAGAGCCGGCGGCGTGCGGGAGCGTCTCTCCCGCCGTCGACCAATCGGCGGGCCCAGGCCCGCCCACCCCCGCCCCGCCCTCCGGCTCCCGCCCCCTCTGGTGCTCGCCTCCCCCTTTCCGCGGGCCTCGGCCTCGCGGCCGCGCGGAGCCACGTAAGGATACGCCGGCGGGAGCACGCTGCGCCGCGGCCCTTCTGTGCGCCCCCTGCGCCCCCTCGGCCCCGCGGGGCCGCTCAACCGAAATTCCCCTCTCAGGGCCGATATCGCCCATTGCCGCCTCCCTTCTCACTGCGTCGGGTCATTTTCGTTTGCGCGTCTGTGTCTGTCCTTATTAAAGTTGGTATCCAATTTGATTTTTAAAAGCGGGGGCGGCGGCGGCGACGGTGGTGGAGAGGAGAGTGGGAGCGCAGGGAGGGGATGCAAGGAGAGGGCAGGAAATGGAGGAGGAAGAGGCGAGGCACTACTTTCCCGGGTCGGCTCTGCAGGCCGGGTCCGGCATTTCTGAGCCCGCAGGAAAAACTGTGCCCCTTGTAGGTAACACTCCAGCGAGGCTCCGGGTGGCTGGGGAGGGAAGGCCCACCCCTGGCATGGGGAGGGGTGCCCTGTACCTGGGGGGAGGAGGGTCTGGAAGAGGTCTGAAACGATGGGGTGAGGAGGAGGAAGTGGGCTGGCGAGCGCGGGGCCAAACCGGGATTACTTACTCGGTTCCTGCGGCCTGGGCGGCGGCGAGCTCGGGACTCGGGCCCCGCGGAGAAGCCGGGCCTGGGGCTCGCAGCGCTGCGGCGGCGGGCGGGGGCGGCTCAGTGGTGGGCGCGTATGATGGCCTTCCGAAATGAGGGGTGCTCAGGGAGAAAACAGTACCAAACAATCTCGAAATAAACCAGGTAACACATGCTGTATATAAGTGTGTCTCTTCCTTCCTCCTCTCTTCTGCTCCGGACCGTCGCTCACGCGCTGGGTGACTCGTGGTCGTTTTTCTCCTCGCCGCTCCAGCGTCTCCTCAGTTTCTAATCCGAATTGGAAGCGAGTAGCCGCGAGCGATCACCCTGGAAATGTTTTCGTTTTGCTTGTTGACATTGGAGGGAAAATAAGGGTGGGCGTCTATTTCTTTCCGGTTTTTTTAAAGCCTTCCTATTTTCGCTCCTTTTTTTCCTTTCCGTTTCCGAAATGCTTTTAATTTGTGCGGGCCTTAATCCTGAGATAAGCAGATGCTGAGGTCAGCCCCTTCCCACCCTGAATGCTGGGAGCCTAGGGAACGTGGGTCCCACAATCCCAGCTTCCTGGGCTTCAGTACTGGGACGGTTCGGTTGAGGGCTGAAGTGAGTGGGGAGATTGTGATTCGGGGGCTTTAAAAGGATCCCGTGGCCAGGGGCAGGGCTAAGGCCCAGCATTTCCCAGGGATTGGAATTTGGTGCGGAGCACACTGATCAAAGGCTGCTTCATCCCACATGAGCACGAAACATACCACATTTTATGGAGGATGTAGCCCGAGAGAAGAGGGATGTACAAGAGAAGCATAAATGAAAAGCACCGTTTTCCTCCTCTGTAAGGTAATTCATCATAAAATGTAAACATTTCTTCACCTTTGATAAACTCAGCTAAATTACCTGGCAGATTTGGTATTTAAGACAACGAAGGAAGAAACAACGGTGCCTATGTGTGACGTTAAATTTCAATTCTAATATAAAGAATACAATTGAGGAATACCCGAGTTAATAGGGAGTTATCCCATGCTCCCCACTCCACCCCACCCCCATCTTGAAATTCTGAGGGAGGAGAGTAAACTTG
This sequence comes from Rousettus aegyptiacus, assembly GCF_014176215.1. Taxonomy (NCBI): domain Eukaryota; kingdom Metazoa; phylum Chordata; class Mammalia; order Chiroptera; family Pteropodidae; genus Rousettus; species Rousettus aegyptiacus. The sequence continues at coordinate 101,545,793 of NW_023416306.1, forward strand.
AAGAGATTAACAGACAATTAGAAATAGCTAGTGATTTTTAAGTATTTCTATTAGGAATGCCATAAAGGAGCTTTGAACATTGGATTAACCTCATGTATCCTTGCACTGTATATGTTTACCCCCTACTTCTACATATTTTCTTTAAAACAAACTATTTACATGTGGGAAAATTCAAGGGTTTCAGCTATCAACGTTGATAATGACATGGCCCCCAACATTGACTTCTAAGCTCTGATTTCTTACAGAGTCCGGTGAGCTAATGGGCTTTTCGGACCAGGCTGGAGAGATCTATGGGCCTTCCTCTTCCTGCTCACTTTTCCTCCTCCCACTCTTCTCCCCTTCTCAGGCTTGTTATTCCTACTTTTCCTCAACTCGCTTTCCTCCCTCCTCCCCTCTTCTTCCCACCTCCCCCTCACTTCCCCACCCCCTCTCCTCCCTCTATTCCTCTCCCTCACTCCATTCCTGCACCTACTCCTCCCCACTTGTGCCCCCTACAACCCCCCTTCTCATTGCCACTTATAATGGCACACAAGGGCTCCCTCTGAGGTGGACGGCCCGGTACGTTTTCGTAGTCGGTCTAGCGTGAAATGATTCGGTGTAACCGGATTCTTGGGAAAGGACAGGTTACGTAAACATTTACTGATGTGGAGTAACTATACTATTTGTACTCTGATATGCAGGAAGGAAAGTGTTGATTAACACAGAAGAAAAAAAAAGCGAAATTAGCTGATTGCATGCTCATAAGTGCAAGCTGTCATTGAACTGCTTTTAAAATAGACACAGCTGGGTGTTTGTGTTGAAAAATTTCTTGTGTTTTTGCTAATACTGAAATAAGCATGATTTTGTATACCAAACATTTTCAGATCATTAAAATTTGTAATCTGTGCTGGTTTTAAACACAAAGAAAAGAAACAGAATCATTTCGATGTAAAATTTGCTGATATTATATTAACTCAATCAGGTCTGTACAAATTGTGCATTGTGCCTCCTAAAATCTGTTTGATCAATTTAATACACAAAGTGCCAAACGTGGGTATTGTTTGTTAACATTGGGCATTTTATTCAAATCCAAGCTCAGCAGCAAACTAGAGGAGCATTCCTTGAATACAACACCAGCACTGACTGATGAATTTTTAATGTTTTAAGGTGTTTCTCTAGGTCAAAGCTGAGTGTGCATTGTTTTGTAATCCTGCATAAAATTTTAGCAGGTGAAAATAAGTTTTTCTTCTGTTTACTTTCAAATAGCAAAAACTGAGGTTTGCTAATGAGAGTTGTAACGTTCTGATTTTATGTGCCATGAGCTTATATTGACTGGAAAAATGTTTTGCATGCAAATTAAGAACGTGTTATATTATTTTCAGGATTTCATGAATGCAAGTCTCCCCAAATAGGATATTTGTGTAGGAATAAATAGAATATAGTTTAATATAATCGTATTAAAGATCTATTCTTCCTGATGAAAAAGGTCATTTGCAATTTTGGGAAAGTGAGTTTGAATTCCTGTTAATAATTTTAATTAGACTTTATGGTGAGATACTGCCATATATAGGTGTGGGGGTAGGCTTGTTCAACAAAACATGCACTGTTTACTCAGCAGCCCACATTTGTCTCAGCAATGGCTTCTTTTTAGAACTGCTACTAGATGAAATGGAGGGGGAGGGGGTTCTTGGACAGAGTATTGTGCAAGTTGAAAGTCCCTGGATGGAGCTTTGTATATCCTACCGGCCAATTTGGGTACAAATTGGATTTGAGGGACTGCCCACGTCTACTTCGGGCCTCCTTCTAAACACATGAAGCCTTAACACTGTATTTCTACCTCACTCAGTCTTAGTGATTACCTTCAGAAGCCAGGGGGCATCCAGTAGTCTCAGATCTGAAACAGAATTCATTCTAATATTTTCTCATCGGCAGCTTAATATTAATATCTCACAGATATCTATAAATCTATCAGTTTATACATCTATAAATACACACTGTGAACAAATCTGAATAAGTCAGAGCAAATGTAATTTTCTGGCAACTTCTTTCCTCTTCTTTCTGCCGTCTCTCCCGGCCACCCCAAAAGAGTACAGGCCTTGTTAAGAGTGAGCAGTTCCAAAGGAAGAATTGCTTGCAAAATGAATTAGATTATTCCATCTTTAGTTGTAATTAATAATCAAGGCTCGACAAACCTATTGCATCTGAGTAGGGAGCAGCACGTTTACTTTTTTCCATTTGGCGATATTACAGTAAGTCTTCCTTAGGACCCATTTTCCGCTTTCGGTCTGTGCTTCTCTTCTTTTTCCCTTGCTACCTGCTGGTTAAGGGAGAGCGGTCCATTTCTACTTAAAATCCACTCCACTGTTGGCTCCCTGGACAGGGTCTCCTTGAAGCAGCGCGCCCAGCTCCAAGCTCTGGCTAAAGCTCTCTTTCTGCAGATGCATAGGGAGTCCCTGACCCAGTGACGTTTGGGAGCCTGCGGAACCCGTGCAGAGGCATCTAGGTATTTCCAGAGATCCTGTAACAAGCTAGATCCACCCTCGCTTGAGCCAGCTCTTCTGTAATCCCTTCCTAACAGCAGGTAATGATGCTAACATTTAGTGATTATAAGTTACTCTTTAGCGCGTTGTATCCTTGTTCTGTAAGTTTTGGTTACAGGTTATACGATTAGGTTTGCGAGAACAGTAGTGAACTAAACTTCTCAGTAAGAGGTCTTCACACCTGGGAAGTGTTACTTTTCTGCTGCAGCCTTGCCTCATCACTCATTAGGGAGCTGCAGGTTGTCAAGCGGCAGCTCTGCGCGCACACGCACCCCTCAACATCCCCGGCGACGCGCACATATATGTGTGTGTGTATGCGCGCGCATACACACACACACACACACACACACACACACTCATTCCCCACACTAAAACTAAATTAAGAAGCCGATGATTAAGACAAGCGTCTACTAGGCCTGTCATTTCAGCATCCTTCCATCATAACATTGTGGCAACGGCAATTTTGCTTGAGAACCTCAAGAAAAAAATCTATGGGAGAGCCTCGTATTTGAGAGTTGAAATGTTTAACTTGTATAAGTGAGGGAGCCACCTCGGAAGCGAGAAAGTCCAAAGTATATTTCAAAAAGAAAAAAGAAAAGAAAAGAAAGAAGGCCTGGATAGAGACCCCTGGGACTGCTCAAGCAGGTTTCTGTGATGCTGCCAATGGTTCTAAGCTCTGAAGGCAAGTGCATACTCATGCAAAGGAACCATCCTGAGACCTGCAACAAAGTAGACTCTGGGAGAAGTTTCTTCATGATATTCCCGATATTAGATATTACCTCGCATAGAGCTAGGCGTAGAGAGATAGATGAAATATTACCACTCCATAGTCTAAGGACCTTTAAAAAGTCTCTCTGAATAACCTCTCAGTTGAATACTCTGCACACACATCTCTTATAAATGTAAAATGCTTACTACCCTCTTACTTACTTCCTGTCATTTGCGAGTGCACCTGGGACTTTTGAGAGTGGACAATTTGAGGAAAGAGTTGAGTCCCTAATAGGGTGAGGGCAGGCCTTCTACTATCCCCCATCCTTGACCCCATCCAACCATGAGAAATGGCCCCAATACCTTTTGAGCAAGCACACACTGAGAAGCCAATTCCTTTTTTCCCCTCTGGTTTCCCAAGGAAATGGCAAAGCCCATCCTTCAAAAGTGTCAGAAAATGTTAAAGAAACAAAGAATTAGAAGGGCGATATGGTAAAGGAGAATGAAGTAGGCTAGAGATACGGTCCTCAGCTTTAATCCTTGAGTTTATCTGAAAAGGGAGGAAGTGAGACTTGGCAAAAGTCAGCACACAAGACAACACTACCTTGTATTTTTCATCATTGACCCACCAAAAGAGAGGGAAAAAAGACTTCATAAATACATATCAGGTTAAAAGAAGAGCTTAGAGGCCTCAAAATGCTGAGCTGCTAAGAGTTGGCGCTTCCAACTATCCCATCACTGTTCTTAATTAGTTGGAGCTTCAATTCGATTTCCCATAGCAGCCTGAATAATGTACTTTGGGAAGTGTTATAACACTTTTCAGAGAATGTGGGGCATCGATTTTCTCTTATTTTAAAGCACCCTTCCAAAAGGTCCCCTAAATTCCCGTCATACGGAGAGATGGAACGAGTGTGACTTAGTCGCAATTATTAGGCAGTCAGCTCTGAACCAGCCATCTTCTCAATAGTTAAAACTACACGAAGAGCACTGAACAGCCCAAGGTCCGTCTAGAAGATAAGTATGTTTTAGAAAATGCTCTCACCCACCGATGGTCTGTAAAGGAATGAGAAGAGAGAAAGCTGCATGGGGCGAGCAGTTCAGAAGACACACAGAGAGAGAACCATCCATCCCAATGTCCCCCTTTGAATGGGGAAAGCTATATAAGAGAAAGACTATTTACTAGTCAAATACATTTGCTTCCTTTCTAAAAACCCAGGTGGACGAACCAATGAACCAGTTTTTACTTCGTGCCTATGTCACACTCACCTGCCTCCTCACTCTTGAACTGTGGTTCCTGGAGGTCTTCCCCCTCCCCCTCCAAATCGAAGCAGTAGAAAATCTCTGGGAGCAGCATTTGCCAAAAGGTCCTGATCTCCCTCCCTCCCCCGCTCACCCTCAAGGCTATAACCGCGACAGTTCCCGGCGAGGAACGTCGGGGAGCCCCCGCTCCTCCCTGCGCACACCCGCGCGCTTGCCCCGCGCTCCTTTGTCGCCCGCGCCTGCTGAGCGTAATCAAGCTAGAAGACTTGCTTTTAGGTTTCATTTCCGGATTTTCCCCCCTTAAAGTTACCTTTTCAGCCGAGAAGTCTGATGTTTGTACATCACACCGGAAGCGCGCACACAGATCAATATTTTTGGGCTAAGAGGTCATCTGCCACGGTGAATGCGGAAAAAAAAAATAGAGACCAGTTAAAGGTTTTTGGCTTATTATTTACATAAAGCACAGCTCAGAGTTAATAGACTGGGGTGCGTGCGGGAGAAGTTAACTCGAATATTCAATTACATAAAAGGGAAGTTGAACCCAGTGGAGGAAGAGCACTTATACCCCTATTTCTCTCCTGCCCTTTGGAAGGAGCTGCGTTCAGGGAGGAGAGGACCGGCCAGGATAAGCTACATGCAGAATGGCGTCAGGAACGAGTTACCGTTATGATGTGAAAACAAAACAACCGGACTCCTCCATTTCAAAATCTACAACAAAGGTAGTGGGGTAAGGGGAAGCTTCAATTTTAAAAAGCAATCCTAGATAGATTCTTGTTTACCAATTTTAGTATCTTCCTTCTTGGTTTGTACACATGAGAGAAAGTAACGTTCAGAAGAAGGCGGCGCGGTCGGCAAGTTTGACTCCCGTGCGTGAGAGAACTGTGGATCACTACGGTGAAGGGGGTTCTTTTTATTTTCACCCTTTTCTTTTCTCCCGGAACGTGAACTTGTTAGATGAGATAGAAGAGGCCACAAGGAAATGGAAACGCTGAAAAAGCCCGGCTCCTTTGGAGAGCGGCCTGTGAGGCCGGCAGACTGCATGCAGCTGCGTGCTGTCTGAGAGGTGAGGGGCGCCGGGCTCGCTCCGGAGCTGTCCCCACTCACGCCTCCGCGCTCGCCCGCAGAGCCAAGACGCCTCGTTCGGATCGCTGCCCACGCAGCCTACCCTTTGGCCTGAGCGTAAGCACCCCAGAAGATGACAGAATGACCCCAAACTGGACTAAGTATCTTCTCTCCGGCCGGGAGCACACAAAACGCGGCCCTCAGGTTTTACTGGAGGAAGTTCGAAGTCCCGACTACAAAACAATCGGGGGATGTGAGACACTGGATTTTAAAGAAATCTGGAATCACACATGAAACATTTTTTTCATTAATTAGAATTCTCTTTCCCTATTTATATGTATGTACATGCTATTGATTACACTCCGCGATTTACTTGAAAACATGCTTAGAGTATCTTTAGCACACACTCCTCATTCTTTGTCCCCTCAAACATTTTCAGCTGATAATGTGGCTGGTTTGGGATCAATTAGTGCTGGATTTTGCCCCAGTATTGCTCCCCAGGGCGGATAAATGGAGCCAACTCATTTCCAGCGACTTTTTTTTTTTTTTTTTTTTTTTTGCCCACGTGTGTATCCTCGCCAGGGCTTTAGAAGCAGTTCAAAATCCCCAGCCTTGGTTTCACTTGATTTTGTTGTTGTTGTTATTGATAAATATTGGGTCATACACAAGCCACTTGTCAGAGCCTTTGGCTCCATCTCGCAGCTGCAGCTCCTAGCGGGTCGTTGGAGTCGTGTCCTAGAAATTGGAAGGATTCATTGGGAAAAGAATTGCACAATCTTACTCCTTCAGTTGCGGAGGGATGGTCCCTTAAAATCCTATGTCTTCTCCGTTTGCTATCACGTTTATGTCTTAATTAGCTCAGATATGTGAACACTGAGTAGATAGATGTGTGTGACTTTCCCCCAGGATCTTTTTTATTGAAATTGTTTTTTCTTTTTTAAGAGGAGGAGGAGGAGGAGGAGGAGGAGGAGGAGGAGGAGGAGGAGGAGGAGAGAGAGAGAGAGAGAGAGAGAGAGAGAGAGAGAGAGAGAAGCTATTGATCCCAGTTTTCTGTGTATATTTGAAACCAAAAAGAACAGGCGAGCAGACAGATAATTGTTGTAATTGCGCAGGGGTGGGTAGGTAGATCGTTCAGGGGTTGTGTAATTGGAGTAATATATACAGTTTATCTTTTGGCTGCGCTGTGTATACTCTTTCCCTTGATACATATTGCACATGAACTGAACCTATGGTCAGCTTGTCTTGGCATGTTTAAAGCCCCAGACACCCAACAGTATAATTACAGGAAAGAGCCAAAATCCCAAAGATTCGAGGCAGGGAGGCGACTGCCTTTGAGGTGAATGGAGAGTTTGTCTTGGCGTTGGACTTTTCCGGTAAGCGCACCCAGCAGCTCAGACGGCCTGGCAGCACAGAGTTCAGGTCTTCCCTGTGCTTAAGTGCAGGGAGAGGGTGGGGAAAAAAACAGCTGATTTTCGACATTTCTAAGGGACTCTTTCTATTTATCACTGTTACCGAAGTGTACGTTACTGGAGAAACAACAAAACAAGCATAGAGCTGCAATTTTCAAGAAAATAGGATACCCAAATATAAAAATAAAAAAGTAGCAGATAAGATGTATAATTCAATCAAATTACACAAAATTGCTTCAAAATCCAGAACAGTAGCGATCCATTATGCTTCTGTTTTATTAGTGACAAGTACAATTACTCTAAAATAAAGAACACTGTTGAATATATAATTGGCTGTAATCATGTTAGTGTTTGAATAAAAATGACGGGAACATTTAACACTTTGACAACAAAATGTTCAGAAATAACTTATTTATTCAAACAGTTTTTATTTTCCACCAAGTGAAGGAGAAACACAGTTTGCTTAGGAAAATCAATGACTTTTCCCTGCAATAAATAAATATCCAAAAGGGGAAAAAACAGCCCCACACCTCTATATTATTACTATTATTATTTTTAACCAGCAAGAAGCTTATCCTGTGTTTGGAGTCAGCACCCGCCTAACGGTTGTTGGTACCAACGTCCGCCACCTAGAGGAAGAGCTCTGCAGCTCACCCAACGCCAACCCTGTTTCCGGCGGTGACCTCCCGAATCAAAGTTAATATTCTTTTGCAAATTGCTCTCCAAACTAACTCCCTCCTCCCCTACCTCAGCACATCCCCACCCGTAAACGTCGTCACAATATTTTCTTAGTAATTGCTCTGTGCAGTTGACGGAAGCCCCGAGACTCTGGCAACGCGGTGCTCTCTCAGCGAAGCGCTGGGGGAGCGGGTCAGGAGATATTTGGGTCTGGGGAGATAATCCATTTTCATCCAAAATTGTCTAGAGCAGCCTGAATTCGGGTCTATAAAGCAATGGCTGATGCCAGAACCACCACATTCCAGTGCTTTTCAGGGCTTTCTTGGAGAAAACACCGCCCCCGATCTCTGTGGGCCAGTTACTTACGGGGACTTTTCCCGGCTTTTCCCCAACCCACACTCCCCTCCTCTCCTCCAAACACGAAGGTCTGCGAACCCGGCTCTCTCTAATCAATTCTTCGAACACAACGGGTCTTTTGACTTTCCTAAATAGGTCGCTCGAAGTACTGAGGCGAAGGCATTAAGGGGGAGGCCGTGTTTGGACGGATCATCCCTGTGGCCCAGGACGCCCACCCAGGAGAAATCCCAGGTCTTTACACTGAGTTCTGGAGTTTCAAGAAACTCCCAAAGTGTGGGGGCGATTTGGGACTGGGTCCGAAGGGACTAGTAGCCTTATCTCATTTTAGTCTCGTGTCTCTCATGGGCTCCTCACTTTCCAATCTTGCCTAGCCGCTCTCAAGCAAATCTTTGGAAACAGGAGATGCTAAGCCAGGGTGAAGCTGTCGTGGAAAGAGAAGGAACGATGGTACTCGGTGCGCTCAGTGGCTGGGTGATACCCGGGTGGCCGACAGTCGACATCTGCGCGCCGGCCCCACAGGCATTTCTCCCCGCCCCATTCGTCCAGTTTTGCTTTAATTCACTTCAAACACTGTTTAAACTGAAAGTTTGCTAGAAAATTAAGGAAGTTGCACAAGCAGGTTAAATTTGAGGGGGAGGGGAGGGAGTGAGGTGATAAGTAATTGGACTTCAAATGAGTTTTCTTCCTGCAGTTTTCTCTTCCCTCTCTTCCTCCCTCCCCTTAGCTTTTCCTTCCTTTTCCATCCACAGTTTCTCACTTCACGCTCCCTCCCTCTTCCCTCTTCTCTTTTCGGTCCCCTTTTCTCCCTGTCTCTCTCAATCTCTCTCTCTCTCTCTCTCTCTCTCAAAAAAAAAAAAAAAAATCTGCCTCTCTCCATAAGTGTAAGAGAAAAGAAGCAGCAGGAGGGGCGTGGAGGTAACTGTTTTTATCCTGGGACAGGGAACCTTTCCATTTGTGGATTCTCAGTCCCAATGCAGGAGTTTAAAGAAGACATTCCAAAGATGACTCTTCCTGTTGTTCTTCCCATAGGCGACCTCAGAACCATGGACTAAGCAGCTCTTTTCATATTGTAGAATTTTTTTTTTAAGCTGGAAGAAATGCGTGTGTATGTATGTATGTATGTATATGTACATACACACATAACTGATGTCCCAGTACATGCCTCCCCTCTGGAATGAGGCCCGCCCTAAACTCGCACCACCCAACCTCCCCACTCCTTCCCCCTCCCCCCGCCCCTAAGAACTTAGGTCCTCAGAAATGTTTCATTTTGTTTTATGTAAAACTAGCTCTTACACTCTCGACTCCCAGGTCTATCATTCCTCTCTCGCATTATATTAACAGGCGACGTTAGCCTTCCCCTACGTGTTTAGGCTGCTAATGCGGGCCACTTAATGCAACAAAAATGCTCATCTGTGGAGATTTTCCCAAGGCTAGCCTTGATGCTGGCTCCTTTTTGCCTTTCTTTTTCTGGCATGTCCATTCCCCTCTCGTCCTCCCTCCCCCCTTTTTTTCTGGAGGTAGGGACTGAAAAGGGGGTTCGACAACTTTGAGCCAGTGTGTGAGAGCTCCCTCCTCTATCTCCTGCCTGCCAATCCACCCAAGAGGTAGTGAATTTTTGGTTTTCCCTTGGGAGCAGGAATATCTGGAAGCTTCAGCCATTGCATTTGGTTGCCTCACGCAGTTAACTTGCCTCCCTCTCTCCTTCAGTCATTCCTTTCTTCTCACCTCAGTCTGTGAAAGCAGTTTCAGGGTTGCTCTCACAGCCTTCTCTGCAGCCTTCTTAGCTCTAGCCTTGTAAAGAAAACTCCACTGGCTTTCTTTTCTGTCCGCAGGAAAGCTGAGTTGGAGGTGCTCTCTGTATAGGATTGTTTGTGTGTTGTGTATGTTTGTCTCATTTTAATAACTTTACAGAGGAGACTCTCCTGGTTTTACTGCCCCCTGCCCCCCGCCCAATTGAGGAGACTTTCTGGAGAAAGAATCACCTGAACTTATATGATAATCTTTTGTCAGGTTCCCTTCCTCTTTAAAATCTGGCCTAGTGATTCACGTGTATCCAGTTTTCAAGAAGAAGGCCATCAGGAGAAAGCAAAATAAAGCTAATTTAATATGTAATAAGTATTATCCAGTGGATTTTGGTTTTAAAAGATGATTGCCTCATTGCTTCCATCTGGAACACTTGTTTTTTAAAAGTATAACCATGAGAACAGTTTCCAACTGGCTTTCCTCTATTGATCCTTAGGAAAGTTATTTCACCTTTCTAGTTATTTCTTCATAAGAAAAATAAGGGATATACATTTATTAATATACAAAATACCATCCACTCACAAAAATTTTAACAATAATAAAAAACAATTCCCAAAACCGTAAGAATCTTTTTTTTTTAATGGAAGCTAGCTGAAAATCTCATTCAAACGGCAGCAGCGACATCTAGTGACCATACTGCTCAATAACAGAGATCAAGATAGTTTACTTAGATTTTTAGAGAGAGACATCTTGGTTTTTCTAATAAATACTGTTTGTCTGGCAAACAGTACTCTTTTGATATCAAAGGGCATTTTACTAAGTTTGGATTATGTTGGAGAAAAGAAAATGTGGTTAACTACCTCAAGGCTGTACACAGGGCAATTAAAATTGGTAAGAACATTCTAGTATCTAAAATTCCATGTGAAGAGACTAAAAATAATTTTGTGGGTTCTGCTTTATTTAACTAATTTCCCAAATTAAAATAAAATGTATTATTGCACAAACACTTAAAACTGGAAAAGGTAGAAATTTCAGACATTTCCTTTTGTCTGGACCAAACATTTAGTTGATTTGAGATTGCCGTATAGTCAATATCAGAGAACATACTAAAAATAACCCCCTCCTTAAACTCACCACGTATATACTCGGTCTCTATCACCTTCGCTCAAAATATTTTGAAATTCAAAGAAATGGGATTCCCATTCCTGGATGATCTCTACCTCTTCTTTTTATAGCAAAGATCATATGGAAGATGTGGGCACAGTAAAATCTTAGCAATGGCAGCAAGACATATAGCTGGGGACTTTTCAAAATAAAAATTTCTGCATTTTCTTGGCATTTAACACTTTAGATAGAGGTAAAAAAGAATTCGTCTCATTCTCTGTGACGATAAGCTGGCCATGTTGCGGGTATAGTTTTTACATGAACTTGCTGAAGCATGTGTTTCATTTCCTATTAGCAAAACAACTGATAACTACCGATGACCCACGTTTTGTAACTTGAAAGGAAGCTAATTTTCTATTTCTTTTTGACTAATATTTTCTGTGGTTTTACTATAGATTTGGCTACTGATTGGAATACTAACTAGTTTAGCCAGAGAATTTTTATTTATGCTGTTTTATTTATTTATTAAGTTTATTAGGGTAACATTGGTCAATACAATTATATAATTTTCAAGTATACATTATAATTTGATATCTGTATATTCTATTGTGTGTTTACCACCCAAAGTCCAGTTTCCTTTGGCTACCATATATTCGATCCCCTTTACCCACTTCACCCTACCCCTACCCCACTATATTTGGCCTGCTTTACCCCATCTACCTCCCCCCTCTTCCCTTATCACCTACCCTCTGATAACCACTAATGTACAGTCCATGTCCATGAGTCTCTGTTTGTTTGTCCTGCTCATTTGTTGCTTTTAGGTTTATATCCCCCATATAAGTCATTTTTAACTTTTTCTGTCTGACTTATTTCGCTTAGCATAATTTTCTTGAGGTCCATCCATGTTGTCACAAATGGCAGTATTTCATCTCTTCTTATGGCTGAGTAATATTCCATTGTATATATGTACCACAGCTTCTTTATCCAATCATCTATCTAGAACACTTCAGTTGCTTCCATGTCCTGGCCACTGTGATAGTGCTGCTATGAACATCAGTGTGCAAATATCTTTTTGGATGTGGGCTTTCATGTCTTTAGGATAAATACCCAGTAGAGAGATTGCTGGATCATATATGGTAAATCAATTCTTAATTTTTTTGAGGAAACTTCATAATGTTTTCCATAGCAGCTGTACCAATTTTCAGTCCCACCAACAGTGTATGAGGGTTCCTTTTTCTCCACACCCTCTCCAACATTTATTACTTGTCCTGTTGATTATAGCTATTCTAACATGTGTGAGATGGTATCTAGCCAGAGAGTATTCTAGAGCAATAAGATAACCTGACTTGTTGTTGATGCAGGGGAGGATTTGAGCTAGTCACACCACTTCCTTAGACCTTAGTTCCCTTATATACAAAATGAGGAAGTTGATCTCTCCACTGTCCCTTATGGTTCAAAAGTTCTATAAATCATCAGTCCTCATGTGGGAAGATCCTCTTCTGGTGCCTCTGTTGTCATTTGTGACTATTCAATGTCAATTCTGAATTCTCCAGTTAGGCATCTCATCGGAAATAAGAACTGAAAGAATTGACAAATCCTTTTTTATGTTGCATCCATCTCCCCTTTGTCTGATTTAAAAAGTGACAAAAATCTTAATTTTTCAGTTCACATTCACTAATTCATCAGCGTTCTCTCAACTGTCTCTTGCTGTCCATCCAGAAAAATCACAGTGTGGGAACGGCACTAAACTGAACACAATGCTGAGGCAGCTGTATTCGAGTTTCTCTAACATGTTCCCATACTCTCGGTAATAACTTTACTATTACTATTACAATTATGATTACTATTACTATTAATCAGAGCCAATGTATTTGGACAGCAAACAGTCCATATTTCTTCTTTGCTTCTGTGAATAAATTCCTTCAGGAGATGGCAGTAAAATGTCTTCCCCTTCTGGCTGGCTTGGGACATTACACACATTTAGCAAGGAGAAGCCTGCTTACAGGAGGTAAATATTGCTCCATGATGCAAATATGCTCCGTATTTAATATAGGCCCCAGTGAGATTGACAACATATACAAGGAGAATCAGAGCTGTACTGACCTGGATTAATAGATGAACTAGGTTAATTGCCAAGAAAATTCTGAATCAGTCAAAGGTTTATTTTTTAGATGCTCTTCTGTTGTTCCCTTGATATCTTCTTGCTCTTCCTATTACTCAGACTTGTAGTAAAAATACCCCATACTTGTATAAACTTAACAAGGCATGTTTTCTCTTGTGAATTCCTCTCAGACCCAATAGAAGCAGGTATTAATTTATTTCAGAAGTGAGGAAACTGACATGGAGAGGCTAAATGACTCACCTCAGCTCATACCACTAGGAAGACACAGAAAAGGAGCGTGAATCCAATTCTTAGGCTGTATCTCACTCCTGATTGTCCTCAGGGGTGGGGTCCTCACATTGGGCACCTGGGTTACTGACTGACCCCGCAGATGTTCATTAGACCTCTCACCAAGATTCCATCACACGTATTTGAGAAGTCTCAACATTTAGAGGATGCTGGGGACCCTTTGTAAAATGGTAGAGTCAGTGCTTGCTACTGTTCATTCATGTATGATTCTCTCCTCTTAATGCTAACAATTTTATATTCTTTCTACAGGAGGGATAATCTTTGCCAAAGATCGTACTCAAAACATGTTGTTAATGATCTTGGTATTCAGAATTTTGGAGTTGGGATGAATGTAAGGCTTCATCTGATTCAGCAGCTCTAGCGACAGCAGCTCTGTCTAAATCAATGTTCCTAGGAGTTGTGCTGAGTCAGAGTCTGGATTAATCTGAATATTCTGGAATTGTTTCCTGCTATCTTCCTCTTGCTTCTTGGCTTCATACATTAATGTCTTTGGGAACTCGATTCTTGCTAACTACCCTCTGGACTGATTTTCCAAACGGGCTGCCTCTTTATTAGCACACTGTAGATCTGGCTAAGGACCGTACTCTCAGCAGGGAGCTAAAGCTTCCTCTTGAATGTATTTTCTTTCAAGTAGCTCTCTGCTACCCTCTACTGGGCATTCAGCCACCAGAGCTAGCTAGCCTTCTGCATCCCTGGCTCCAAATGAGATACAGGAGCATTATTAACCAAACTATGTATTTTCTATATAGCATGGAAAAATAGAACTGAGTCTCCCTCATGTACACTATGATCTCACTTCCTATGAGTTTGAGGCTGGGCTGTGAAGAGGTGTAGCTGATTTCACTATTTTCAAGTATTTGTGGTAGAGTATTTGGAAGTACTTACTTGAAAGTGTAAACCTTCTATTGAATTATCGAATACATTTCAGCTGACACGATACTATGTCACAAATTTCTGAACTTGTTATACTTAGTCATAAAGAATATTAGACATTTTATTTTTAATGGTATAAAGATATAGTGGATTATATGAAGTCCTTTAATGATATATATATTTTTTCATTTATTCAACAAATGTATATCAGGCACATGTTATATGCCAGAAACTATTCTTGATGCTGAGAATACAGCATTGGATAAAGGAGACAAAAACAAACAAAAATTCCCTCTGCCTGTATTGAGCTTGTTTCCTAGTTGAGAAAGATAAACATTAAGCAGATTAATAGCAAAATGCCCTTTAAGGGAATATGGCATTACCATATCTATTTTGTACCACAGATCCACTGTAATGATACCATGTTTTTAAGAATGTAGTATTAAGGTTAAGAGAGGTGTAACCAGAGGTTAGATGGGGACTATGTACCCTACAAATATTCATTGTGTTATTCATTCATTTATAAATTTATCGTGGCTATAGTATGGTCCTATAATTAAAAGCGATTGATGCGGTTGAATATATGAATCCCTTAGCTGCAGAGATGTTTCATCTTTTGATTCTATCACAATCTTTTCTCTTGGTAATTGCCACCTTATTGCTCCCTGTAAGAGCTATCATGGAAGCCCTTGCTATTATAGTCCTCAGTAATGGTCTCTGTTACTATTCTTTGCTCTTTGTTTTTATTTTGTTCTCTTCCTGTGGTTTTTTTTTTTTCCTAAAGATGAACTCTAATAGAAATCACTAGCCAAATGGAATAAATTTTTATTTTCCTATATGACAGAACTACCAATCATAACTAAGCAGGTGTAATCACCTGCTCTTCTCTACCAAGTCTGTTTGAAATGCTTGAAACACAGTTGGCTTGGAAAACAAACAAACAAACAAACAAACAAAACAAAGTAACAAAGTACTATTGGTGTTAATTACAGATACAATTTTTTTTTTAAATGCTTTATTGGTTAAAGTGTTCTTTCGAGTGTGATATCTGGGATTCAGGGATACAATAAGCTTCCTGTCCTTCCTCAGGAATAATGCCATAGCCCTCATCCAGGTTGCAAGCCATCTGCCAGAGATGTTTAAATTACTTGTCAGAAAAGCATTTTGTAACTCTCCTAGTTGAGTAGGGAGCTTAGATGGTTTCGTACCCTTCTTTCTGAGTGAGCTTAGCTGTTCGTCTTCAGAGTTCCAGCCTGAGCTGGTCCTGACACATATGCAATGTCTTTGGCCATAGGTGTCAATAGTTTATTTACATGTCATTTGTGGTGAACTTGAAAAGATCATGTAATATGTTTATAGAGCAGCATGGATACTTGCACAGAGTTTATGAAACAACACATTTATGTATGTCCTCCCTGTCTTTTGCACCGGAAACCAATTCCTGTTGGCCAGGATAAGTGATTTGTTATTTTTTAGAGAATTGCTCTGAACTTAGAAGATATTCTTAAAATTTTAGAGTTTGAGTGTTTGGTGTTTAGGTAATCAAGGTTTAGCATTATTGATTTGAAATGATCAAATGGAAGAGGTGAGGGGTTAGTATGTTTTTTTTTTTTTTAAATGTCAGTAACCACAGTGGCTGCAGTCAATTTTAATACCAGTTAGCTGCAGTGGGTGGCCTTTTAACAAATGTTGCCTTTTATAATGTTGTTTTCATGGGTTTTCTGACATGTAAAATCAATACATGTGTAGCAAAATCTTTCGATCTGTATATTGAAATGATATATAGGGATTATCAATCAAATTTTACATCACACAATGTACTGTTTACAAGAATATTAGTTTTTTTTTTTTACAGAAAACTATAGTGAGGCATGACAGTGTTAGAATTTGTAACAGATGTCTAACCCTGCAGCATAAAATATGTAAGATATCTATATGATGGAACACAATATGTCTTGTTAGTAACATTTATACTTTGACCACATGTAGAAATCATTTAAAGAATTTCTTACAATCATAAATGTTAATAATATATGAGGTAAAATTACATTATAGAGCTCAATGATGATAAAAAAGACTATACTGATCTTAGAAAATATAGATACTGTAACTAATGGAAATAAAATATTTAGAGTGTCACTTCAAGAAAAAAACACATTTTACATTTTTTTCCTTTTTAAAAAATTACTATTTATGCCTATAGCACAGGGTCTTCCTGGGTGGTCTCCCATCCAAGTACTAACCAGGCCTGGCTCTTCTTAGCTTCTGAGATCAGATATCAAGCTTGTTCAGGGTAGCATGGCCATAGATGGGTTAGTACATTTAATTGTATTGAATACACTGTCCATTGTAAGCTGCACCATTATTTTATACACCATGAAGAAAGAAAAAAAATGCAGGAATTTATCTATGACATGCTATAAATTGTGAAGTGCATCTATACTTCAGAGATGTTAAAATACGTACATCTCACAATCACATAAAATATGTTATTTATCATCTTTGAGATGGATTCAAGTATAGCATAGCTTCTCGGGAAAACACATCTATCAATAAATTGATATTGACAATTGTAAATGAAGAACCATAAATGATGGCAGTAAAAATTCTTAATACAACAATTACATATTTCGGTGTGGTCTCAGATCTTTTAAAAATAATTGCTGAAAATGCTTTAATTCTTATAAGAATTCTAAGAAATCTCAGGTTTCCAAGTAATATGTTTGTATTAAAAGAAAAAATAATTTATAAAATAATAATAATGCAAAAATAATAAATAATAAAAATAATCAAAAAAAATAATCCAAAAACCTTCATAATATAAAGCTAATTCTGGGTTATTGATCAAAATGTTTTATTCTTTCTTTGGAGGATTTTTCTGTGTGGAACTTTCTAGTTATGTTTTATGGTTTAGTCCTATGATATGGTCTTCTACTCGGCAAACGTGCCATCATCTTACTGAAACATGTGGGTCAGGGCAGCAGGTAAGAATCAGTAGACCAATCTGTTCTTACACATGAATTAGAAGTTTATATTTTTAATAATAAATTATAAAATATCTATAATTTCTACTTTTGATTTTGGCTTAACACAAACTTTCTGTAAAAAAAAATTCTGATACGTGATAAAGAAGGAAATAAATATAAATCACCTGTTGAAAGAAAACCAGAGGTAATGTCAGTTAACATTTTACATAATTTTAAATACCCAGTCCTTTTCCTATGCACAAATATACACATACTACATAGTACATTTTAAATAATTTGCATTATCCTGAGAGTATGCTGTGTTCTCTCTTTTTTCATTTAGTATTTTACCATGGACATTTCCTTATCGCTATTTTAATTTTTCAAAATTTTTATTACAAGTGTCTATACAAGTGTCTATATTAATTTATGGATTACCAATGAACAATATAACCATTGTCCATTAAACAGTTTCACATTTAGATTGTTTATAATTTTTTATAATTAAAATGACCTGAGATGTACATCTTTGCACATAGATGTATTTCCCCGCCTCTGATTATTTCCTTTTAATAGACTTTTTAGGGAAAGAATTTTTGGAGTAGCCTAGTATACATTTTTAAAAGACAGTTACCACACATTGTTGAATTGTATTTTATTAAGATTGTACTAATATTGCTTACACTAGCAATCTATGAAAGTGCCTGTCTGATTGCACCCTCACCAAAAATTAAATTTTCTTTTGCTAGTGTAAGAGGAGAAAATAATATCTAAAACTTGCTTTAATGTATATTTCTTTATCTACTTGCAAGATTGAATACATTTTTCAAATATTATTCACATTTTAAACTTCTTCTGTGATATTTGTTGTCTTTTGCCTATTTTTAATTAGAATACTATCCTTTTCTTATTAAATTTTAAGGACTTTTCTGTGTAATAATATTGACCCTTTGTCATCTGGTTCAAATATCCTTGACAGTTTTTAATTGCACTTGAGTTTGAATTTGATTCCATCACTTTCTTGCTATGTCAACTTGGATAAGTTATTAAACCTCTCTGTGCTTTAGTTTCACTAAGTTTGAAATGGGAATAATGATAGTAATTATCTCATAATGCTTTTATGAGGATAAAATGATTTAAACTTGTAAGAAAGATACTTGAAGAGTAATAAGCAAATAGTAGGCCCAAAGTAAAGACATATCACTTCTATTATTGCTTACAGTATTTGCATTTATGAATTTTAAAGTTTTATCATTGCTTTTAATAATAAAATAATACTTTATCAAGAGATAAATATTAACATCTATTAACTAAACCAGATTTAGATAAGATTTTGGATATATAGTCTTATAAATTAAATAAATAATGAATTTGATTATTCTGAGGGAAATAATCGAATTATTTAGTAATAGTGTATCTAATAGTTTTATTTATTCAACAGATATTCATTGAACTACTATTACATGTCAGGAACTGTAGTTGAACAGGGAACAAAACAGATTAAAATCTTTGCTCTTGTGGAACTTATATTCCATTTTGGAAGAGGCAATGAACAAAAAAACACCTAAATTAATGACATGAAAAAAATAATGGCGGAAAATAAAGGGGATAAGGAATGCAAAATAGAGTGCTTACAATTCCTAATAGCTTAGCCAGTAGAGGCTGCTGATTGTATTAGTTTTCTACTGCTGCCAAAAAAATTACCATTAACTTAGAGGCTTAAAATAACAGAAATTTATTATTTTACTTTTTATGTGGTCAGGTCAAGAGTCCAGGCATAAGCTACCTTTCAGTCTCATGAGGCTGAAATCAAGGTGTTGTCTGTGTTCTGGTTCTCATGATTTTCATATAGAGCTTGGGGTCATCTGCCAAAGTCAATCAGGTTATTCATTCAGTTCCTTTTGGTTGTAGGACTGAGGTCCCTGTTTCTTGCTAGCTTGTGGCAGAGGTCAGTCTCAGCTCCTCTAGGTCACCTGTATTTCATTGGCATGTGACCCTCGTAAGCAAAGCACAGCATGGTGGTTTGTGTTTTCTTTGAGGTAACCTAATGTGTTTCTCTGATAGTTTACCTTCTTTAAAAGCCTTCTCTGATTACATCAAGTCCACCCATCATAATCTGAATAATCACCCTTTTGATGAACTGACAGTCAATGCTTAGTAAGTTAAACGCAAGTGATATTTCATTATATTTACAAGTCCACCCACACTCAAAGCAAGGGAGATATACACAGTGTGTGTACACCAGGGGCCAGCAATCTCAGGGCCTTCTTCGAATCCTGCCATAGCAAAGAAAGTAGTATTTGAACAGATATCAAATGATTGAGTGAGCGAGCCATGTAGGTATCTGGGGGAAGAGCATTACAGGCAGAAGAAACAGCCCTTGAAAGGCCTGTTAAAGTATTTGGCATGTGTAAATAACAGGAAGATAGGGAAGGAGGACTCCATAGCAGAATAGAAACACTGAAGGGATTAAAAGATAGAATT
Organism: Rousettus aegyptiacus; assembly: GCF_014176215.1. Classification (NCBI taxonomy): domain Eukaryota; kingdom Metazoa; phylum Chordata; class Mammalia; order Chiroptera; family Pteropodidae; genus Rousettus; species Rousettus aegyptiacus. The sequence continues at coordinate 101,565,366 of NW_023416306.1, forward strand.
AGAGACATAAACAAAGGCAAGGTGTTATGTAGTTTCTTGTAGGTCATTGTAAAGACTTTGACTTTAGTATGAGTGAAATCCATACATGGATGGGGCCATTATGGAAGATTTTGAGCAGATGAGTAATATAATCTAACACTTTAAAGTAATTCCTCCTGCCATCCTCCTGAAAATAAACTATTGAGGGTCACAGTGGGAAGCTAGTAGACAAGTCAGAAGGCTATTGTAGAAGTTCAGCTGAGAGATAAAGGGGTTAGGTCATTAGCAGTGGAGGTAGTAAGAAAAGGTTGTACTTTTTAGGTATTTTGAAGGTCAAACTTTTAGGTTTGTCTAAAAAGATAAACATGAGATGTAAAAGAGAGGAGTCAACATTGATTAGAAAACCTTTGGCCTGAACAACAGGAAAACCAGAGTTTCAGTTTACTGAGCAGGGGGAGACTTTAGGTGGACCGGATCTGGACATGATATCAGAGTTAAGTTTAAGAGATCTAGTTGACATCCAAGTGGAAATGTCAAGTGTAAAGTTGGATATGCAAATCTAGAGTTCAGAAGATAAATCTAGGCTGGAGTACAAATTTGTAAGTTATCAGCAGAAAGAGAAGATATTTAAAGCTAGCAAGGCCAGATGAGATCACAGAGTAGTATATAGGAAAGAGGACCAAGGACCGAGTTCAATGGATTCCAATATTAAGAAGTTGAGGAGAAGAGGAGGATAAACAGGGAAACTGAGAAGGAGCAGTGACTGAGGTTAGAAGGAAACCAAGAGTGTATGGTAACCTGGAAGTCAAGGAAAAGAGTGTTGGTAATCACTTGTGTCGAATGCCGCTGATGGGCCAAGTAGTTTGAAAACAGGATATTGATTGTATTTTACAATATGGAGGTCATTGGTAACTATGTGGAGAACAGTTTCATTTTAATAGTGGAGATGAAAGTCTCTTGGGTGATAATTCAAGTGGATGGGAAGAAAAGAATTTGAGAGAGAGAATATAGACAATTCATTGAACAGTTTTGCTAAAAAAGAAGTGATAAAAGAGGCATTAGTTAGGAGAAGGTGCAGCCAGAGAGTGTTTTGGGAGAAAAAGCATGTTTAATTGCTGATAGAAGTGATCCAGCAGAGATGGAGAATTTGATGATATAATGATATAGGAGAGAAAGGAAGGAACTGCTAAAAGCCAGTCCTTGAGTGGAGAGGTGAGTTGGGATCAAGGTCACAAGATGGGAGGGGTTGGAATTAGGTGGAAATGTCAGTAGCCATCTTTCATTACAGGAAGAACAGCAAGCGCGTGGGTACAGAAAGATTTTTTTTTTTGAATTGCTTTAATTTTCTCAATGGACTAGGAAGCAAGGTCAATTAAGACAGGATGACAATAGAAGTGCTTGAAGTGTGAGGAGGAAGAATAAGTTATAAAATATAAAATACTTGTCTGGGAGAGCTGGAGACAGGTAAATGCAACATAATTACCAAGCAGCATTAGGGATCTACCTAAGATTCATGTTCATGAATTTAAATGAGACTAGTTTACATGCTGTATATTTTCTCTAGCTATGTAAGTTGTAGAGGTTCCAGAACTAGCAACGCAGCAAAGGACACATAACCAGTATTGTGATTCAGCCAAACTGAGTACTGAGAGAGAGAGGAAAAGGAACTTGGGCTGTAAAAAAGTAGTGATTGTAAAAATTGGTCATAGAATTTAAACTGGTAAGAAGGGAAATGAGTGCATCAGGGAGGAGAGAAAAGTGAAAAGTACATATTGAAGACCAGCATGTACTGTGGTGAATTTTTAGAATAAATTGATACAAGCCTTTCTTTAAAACTCCCATTTTGATGATCTCAAGGCTATGCAGTATTAAATGCTGGTGGGAGGTCAAGTGATTCTCATCTCCAGCTCTTTGGGCAGAAGGTAACTCTCATGCAATGTATTTTGATACACTGAAAGCACCTTCGTAGCTCTTATCCTCTGGTAAACCTATGAGGGAGAAAAGGGCAGTAGGTATAGAAGGAGAGCCCATGACAAAGTTGTAAAACAAAGTTGAAATTTATTGTTCCTGCCACTATTTCTTTGTATGACTTTTAGCTTCCTCAGTTCAGCTCAGCAGCCTTTGCTGCCTCATGGTTGTTCCATGTTCCGCACTGCAGCTTCCTTCCCCAATTCACAGGCAGCACCATGTCCCATAATTTTCTCTTCTCTCAGTCTTCCTTCATTAAAACCTGAATGTAAGATATTCACTCCTACAGAGTAACCCATTAACTACTTTGGTAAACTAATTCCAATTTGGGTTAAGTTCTCAATGTTATTTATTATCACTTTTAGAGTGATTGTTTTCAGAATGCTTTTCCCTCAACCTATAGTAAGAAATATAATTTACATCATGAATCAGATCACGAATAGACAGACATATGCAACTGAAACAAAAGATTTATGAAATTATAGCCTTACTACTCGTGATGCACTCTGAAATTTTTTGTTCTCTTGTATTCTACTTAAAAACTTACAAGTTGGGACCCACTAAGTGATGTACCAACTACTAATGGGTTGATGGACTTCAGTTTGACAATAAGAGGGGCTTTTTATGCTTCAATGCAGGTAGGTTATAATCATGGGTGAGATTTAAAGCGTGTTCCAGCTGGGGGCATTTTTGGAGAAAAAAAAAGGCTTATTGATTTTTCTCAAATTATACCAAATTTATGGCAATGCAAAAAATGGTCTTAGGTAATATGTTAGTAAATAGTAAATATACTTAGGAGAAATAGATTGTGATCTTAGTTCCACCAAATAGATGGAAAAGATACCAAAGAATAAATAAGTTGCGCTGTATCTAATCTTGAAAAAGAAATTTATGAAGTATGCTAAGAATAACAATTAAGAACATATTTACTAACTTGGATCACTAATTTCTCTAAGACACTGATACTCTTACTTATTTATTAATTTAAAAAAGTAAGTACCAATTAGTGTTTGAAAAGCTTGAGGAGAGAGCAATTCACTCTCTCCTCAAAGTAATTCCATATTGTTGTTGCTTTATAGTTCGTATTCTACAGATTAGAAAACTGAGGCACAGAGTTTAAGTAATTTGTCCTAGGTTCCTGGTAGGGAAAAGTATTAGGAAGTTTGGTTCTCAAGTCTACGCTCTTAACCACTCTCATATGGCTACTACCACTATTTAGCAGGGACTATGTCAGTGTTTTGTTCTTTTCCTGAATCAGTTGTGTCATGTATCCTAGATTTCTTATTAAGCAACAAGGGACTCAATGATTTCTGCCTTTTATAGAGTGCACTGTGCTAATTAACTATTTTATTATCTCTATTAAAACCTGTGGCACTCATAAAGTAAATGCTTTTATTATTTTCTCATTTTTTTTTTGTGCTGGACTACAGGTGAGAAAACTGAGACTGTGTACCCCCCAAATCTGAGAAAGATCACAAAACTCACAGATGAGGGAGCTAGGTGTCAAGTGCAGGTCTCTGTACTCTAGGACTGGGGTATTACTTGATTACTCCCAAAGCTTGATGCTCACTTTATCTTACCTTGTTTCTGGGACACCATATTTACAATGTAGTTTCTGGATTCTCTGTATGTTGAGAAACACCAGGCTGCCTTTCTATTTCCTTTGCTTTTCTCCTCTGCTTTCTGTTTTAAACCTTTAACTAGTTCACCGTGACTTTCCACTGCCGCTGTTATTCTACCATTAAACTCACAGCTCTGTGTGGCAAGTGTCTGTACTGAGGCCATCACGTTGCCTGCTTTAATGATTACATAACTGGTTCTTTTGAAACTGTTTTTCGATATAATTGAAGGGGCTATTTATTTCCACTATGGGTTGGAAGTCTTGGCTTTTTATCAAAGTGCTGACAGCAAGATCTTTCCTTTACCCTGGAAAACGGGAACACACTTTTTCTGCAATGGTTCCTATTTTTCTATTATAAATCTTCCCCCAGATGCAGAAGAACATCTGTTCTTACTGTTCACCATGCATGGATTATGGGTTGATGTTTTCGGAATGACTTGATGGATGTGAAGTATTAATATTAAGGCCCACAGTGATGAAAAAACACAGTCCAAATGCCTGCCCGCTTGGTGGCATGGGTTACATGGGTTTTAGCATACCTGAACTTCTTGGATTAAAGATACTAGATAGCTTACAACTCAGTCAGAAATGCTGATTTTGTTCTGCTTTGTTCTAATATTCCTAGGATATAGTTAGAGAAAAATTATTTTAGGGTAAAGTAAAGTATATTCTTTTGAAGAGATATAAGTCAAAAATACAACCAAAAATATATATATATATATGTATGTATGTATGTACGTACGTATGTATGTATGTATAGAAGCTTGTTAAATGTAATACACAGAGTTACATTTGTGTTTTCTCAAATTGTTCAAAAAGGTAGTTTTAAACCTAAGGATATAGTACACAGCCTTCTAAATGTAGCTTATAAAAATACATGTTTGTTAAACTTCTTTTACAATCTATTAGAACTCGGTCATCCCTAACCGCTTTATTGGACAAGGATAAATACTTCTGTAGGGTTCATATGAAGTTTCTATCATTTCTCCCATTTACTCTACCTGTGGTGAATTGTTTCTTGGGATGGGGAAGAGGGGCAGTAGGAGAGGCTTTAAAAATTACTTAGTTTAGAAATGGTTCATCACGAGTTTCATTATTTTACAAAATAAGCAACACCTGATAGGACATGTGTGTTTTAGTAGCTGAAATGGCCTGAAAATCAGCATTTAGTGGAAAGATCATTGAACATTAGAAGACTCAAATCCTAGACTCCCTTCTATTAATAACTGTATGGTATTGGGCTTCTCATTCTAATCTCTCTTGTTCTCTATATCAAAAATGGAATTCGATAGGAGATCTAACTCTGAAATTTATTCTTAAGAGCAAGTGAGACATTAAGAAAGGGAAGTTTATACATAGAAAATGCAATATTCTGATTTTATTTCTGGATTTGGTTTATGTTGAAACTCTGAAAATCACACAAACCCTCCAAAACATAAGAATATTCATTGTCACAAACTACTACCTACTTAATTGATCTAAAGTCCTTATATATTCTACAAATAGGTTGAATTGTCTGAATATTATACTGTTCCTTAAGTATTTAAAATAAATATCACCAGAAAATATTTGCAGCTTAAAAAAATGTGTATACATGATATAGTACCCAAAACTTTTAGGCATTTTGGTAAAAAATGAATCATATGGTTTTTTTATTTTTTATTTGAGGTTTCAGTATAAATCCACACATCAACTTGGAAGGCATAGTTTACTGCAGCTCCTGTACATTTTCTACACAGCTTATTTGTAATATCATTAGTCATTGTTAGGTCTATTAGTCAGAAGTTTCAAATCTATAATGTGATTGTCATTTTTAGTAATTATTTTTTGAAATGCTGACATAAAGCTTAGTATGTTGAACTTCAGCTTTTTTCACAGATTTCTTCTGTTCTTTTGTAAATCAATGTGAATAATCTCAAAATAACAGTTCCTCTCTACACTTTAAGCATTTTAGATCATATTAATGTTTTGCCCTTTACTATTTCCATTAATTAATTTTGCCCTTTAACTTTTGCTGATCAATGTGGACTAAATTGTAATTGCAACATTTCTATGAAATAATACCAAATTAAGGCTGATGGTGGCATGCTGTGAGTTGGTGTGGAGTATTAACATTTGAACTTGGTAAGTTGATTTAAAACAAGATAGATTTTTGATTTATGTTTAAATTCTAGGTATTAAGAATTTTGAATGTTATATTATAATTAAAATTTCCTTGTAGTGTCTGCTAAATACTGGTGGTTTGGATAACATGTAGCTTTATATCATCTCTAGCTCTTCTACAGTCATTAGAAGGTTAAAATATCCAATGAGGTAAGAAAGGAATTAAATATCTCATGAATGTCTTTATTAATTCCCATAAATTAATTGAAATATTAATTTTAGGTTACCCAATATTGTTGATTTTTTATTCATTAAGTCAACATATAATCATTTCCTACTCGGTACCAGATAATGTACTAGGTGATGAGGATAGAGTGATGAATAAAATTTGGTTTCTATTCCGAAAGAACTCAGATTCCTGGGGAAGAGATGAACACATATTTGTATGTGTACAATAAAAGAAGTGCCATATTGGAGGTGTGCATTGGGGGCCATGGAAGCACAGGGAAAAGCCACTTAGATCTTGAGGTTTAGGAAAAGCTTTCTGGAAGAGATGCCACCTAAGCTTTCTCTTCAAAAAGTTTTTTTAATTGTAAATGAAATATATGAACATATGACAATAATAAAATAATTTAGAAAGATTTATGATGAAAGTAACAGAACCATTTCTATTCAACAGCAATTTGGCTTCCTAGAGGCAAACTCTTTTAAAGATTTTTGCTTGCATTTCTTTTGGTGGTTCCTCCATAATGCTAAATTATATGATTATACCTCTTATATGTATTTTAGAGTTATTTATCATTTTTTACTTCTATAGGTTCTATTGTGTTAATAAATAATACCCACTACATTATTAAGATATGACATTATCACCTCTACTGTTTCCTCCACGTTTTTACCTCTGCTACTCTCTACTATTCATCAGCTACTCCATTTTTATTTTGTTAAGATTGTTATCATTTGTAACTTGATATGAAACAGCAACCAGATGTTTCACTTTCTTCATAAATTATCTCTGACAGTTTATATTTTTATGACTATGCTGGATCGGGTCCTGTGCTATGATAGAATTAATTCCCTTTTCTTAATATCAATTGCTTAAAATTATGCCAAAGATTTATTTTCTCCACATTTGAATCATGGCTTTTTAAACAACTTTGTTCCCTCCCCACTTTGGGTTAGTAATTGGTATTTCTCTCCTGTCTTAAAAAAATAATGTGCATCTTACATTTTCACATACTTTCCCCATATATTCTCATATTTTTGATACATATTTTTATTCTTCTTAAAGAAGTACCTTCAGCATTTCCTGTAATACTGACCTGGTGGTCATGAACTCCTTTAGCTTTTTCTTGTCTGGGAGGCTCTTCCTCTGTCATTTGACTCTGAATGATAAAGCTTTGCTGGATAAAGTAATCTTGGTTATAGATCCTGGGTTTTCATTTTATCACTTTGAATATTTTGTGCTAAGCCCTTCTGTCCTGCAAAGTTTCTTTTGAGAAATAAGCTGCCAATCTATGGGAGCTCCCTTGTAGATAACTAACTGCTTTTTTCTTGCTGCTTTTAAAGTTCTTTCTTTGTATTTAACCTTTGGCATTTTAATGATAATATATATTGGTGTGGGCCTTTTTGGGTTCGTTTCATTTAGAACTGAGTTTCCAAGGGTTGTATGTCTCCCTTCACCAGGTTCAGTAAATTTTCCATCATTATTTCTTCAACTAGGTGTTTTCAACTTCTTGCTCTCTCTCTTCTTTTGGTACCCCGATGATGCGAACGTCGTTATGCTTGATGTTGTCCCATAGTCTCCTTAAATTATCTTCATTTTTTTTTGGATTTTGTTGTTGTTGCTGTTCTGATTGGGTATCCTCTGCTACCACATCCTCTATATTGGCGGTTCAATCCTCTTCCTCCACTCTGTTAAGTCCCTCTAATGTACTCTTCATCTCAGATATTGTATTCTTCATTTCTGACTAGTTCTCTATTTTAATTTCCATCTCCATTTTTGTTTTTTCTTAAATCTCTTTGTTAAATTCTCATTGAGTTCATCTACTCTTCCCCTAACTTCATTGAGTGTCCTTTATAATAAAACCAGTGTTCCGCATTCTGCTTTTGTTACATTGCTTGATTCCATTTTGTTTAGATCTTTTTCTGGAGCTCTGTTCTGTTCTTTCATGTGGGACATTCTTCTTTATCATCCCATTTTGGCTACCATTCTGTGTCTGTTTCTATGTACTATGTAAAGCTCCTGAGTCTCCCAGTTCTAGTAGAATAGTTTTGTGGGGCCCAATGGCACAGTCCTGAGAGGGGTCCAGCTGCAGGCCAAGTTTAGCGCCAGCCAGTGCCCCTCTAGGGCCACCTGGTAGGACTCAGCAAGCAATCCACAGATGGCTGCCATCTGTGCTATGCTTATAGTTACCTCAAGAGGCCACACTGGAAATTGAGGCCAGCTGCCATCAGTGTGGGGCTTGGAGCTGCTCAGCAAGGGGCACAGGACATACTGAAGACAACAATGGATGTGGCTTGGGTGGGGCTGCAAGTTAGGAGAGGCGGAGTTCCAGGGAATCCTCTGGGGCAGAGGGACCTCTGATATCCAGTTTGATGATGACTCAGCTATGGCAGTGTTGCATCTGCACATTGGGAGGGGAGAGAGCCCAACCAAGGATCAATGGATAACACCAGCTCTTCTGTTTAGGAGAAAGCCACACCTCTGGCCCTTGTCCTAAAGCCCTACAACTCAGTGTCCCCCTGTATGTCCCTGGCACCCCCTCTAGAAGCCACCCCAATGCTGGAGCTCAGAGCAAGAGAGTTTGTCACTGCTTAAGTCTGGTCGTGGTTGTGGCCTCTTTAAGAGGAGCGTCTGCATCTGCCGCCTGGACCGGGCAGCCTCGTGTTTCCTCTTCCCACGTTCGAAGGTGCTTTCTTAATTCTCTCCCTAGTTGTAGGGCTTATGTTCATCAAAGCCCCTCAGACCCCCAGGTGACTCTGCTTGCTCTTTGCTCCATCGTTTTGTCACAATTTTGGTGTCGTTGCAAAAGAAGATGTACAAAGCCTCTACCCTCTACACCGTCTTCACTGGAACCCCTTCCCCAACACCCCTTCTCCATTCCCCATTCCCCATATATTCTCAAACTGAGATCTTTTCCCAAATGACTTCCTGGCACCATCCATTCTTCTGCTCTAATCTGAGTCAATTGCTTTCTAGAATTGCTTTCTAGGACCACTATACAATCTCTCTCTAAGAATTTCCTTCACTGCTTTCCTGGATGGGATCCATATTTTCTAAATCCCATATCTCCTCTTCTTCTTTCTCTGTCCCTTATTTTTCTAGTCAGCCCCATAAAGTAACTGTTTAAGAAAAGATACATGGTAAATACATATCGAATAAGCAAATACCTTTATTCTGCTCTCTCTGTGTGTGCTTGTGTGCGTGAGATTGGACTGGGTATATCATTCTAGGGTCAAAAAATTTCTCAGTAAACTGGAAGGCATCGATCTCCTTTTTTTAGTACTCAGTGTTGGTGATAAGTCTAAGTCAATTCATTCTCATTTTTCAAAGATAATCTGTTTTTAATCTTGGAAGATTTTATGATCGTCTTAACGTGGATCTTAATTACAATCGTTCCGCTTGCCACTTTGTTCTTGAAACGTTCGTATATTTGAAATCTGATCAATTTGGTCTATTATTTCCCTTTTAATTTCTTCTCTATTTTCTGTGTCATTCTTTTACGAATTTCTATATTTCAGATATTGTACCGTTACACTAGTCTCCTATAACTTATCTTTTCCCTCATGCTTTCTGATTTTTTGCATTTCTGCCTTACACTCTAGGTGAGTTCCTTGATGTTTTTTCCTAGGCTTCTATTTTTTAAATTCCATTTAGTTAATTGTCTGTTTTGCATTTTCTAGCCTCCATAAGTCCATTGATATCTTTAATTTGCTGATCATTGCTCCCCTACATCCTTCTCAGTTATATACCAATTCATTTTTATGAATTTCTGTTTTTATTTTAGTGGAATCTCAGGAGAGATGAAAAGAAAAATGTATCAATGAGACCTGGTATGACTTTTTGGGGAATTGCAAGCAGTTACAGGTTGCTCAAAAAGTATTAAACTAGGAATAGTCAGGCACATGACTAAAATAATTGCTAGGTAACATATCATGAGGCCCTTGTAGATACACTCTGCTAAGAATATTAGACTTTCTCTTATAGACACTTAGTGTTTTAATCATGAAAGTAGTATGATTATGTAAGGAAGATGTATTTAAAGAGTAGAGGCAGGGAGGAAAGTTTGTTGAAAGAGTTTATAGTGGTAATTAAGACCTGATCAAAGGCAGAAAGATCAGAGCAAAGATGAGGCAGAAATAATAGATGGTACAGAAGAAATTCCAAAATTGATTAAGACTATCAAGGGAAGCAATGCTCAGAACCCCACATAGGATAAATGTAAAGAAAACTACCAGGCAAATCCAAATAAAACTTCTGAAAATCAAAGACAAAAATAAACTCTTCAAAGCAGCTGGGGAAAAAAAAAGGTATAGTACCTTCAAAGTTTCTAATAAAGGCAAAGTAAGAGTGTGAGCTATTGTCTCAAAATAAACAGTGGAATCTAGAAAATAATGGAACGATAATCTTTAAAACACTAAAATAAAATATGTCAGCTTATAATTAAACTGTAGTCTATTTCTACTTTTGTCTAATTTTCTATGCAATAAGAAATGCCACTTTATTAAGGCAATATTTTTCTGGGATGATGTCCAGTTCTACAAAATTATAAGAGAAGAAAAATTTAAGTGTGGAAAAAATAATAAATTGAATTCAGGAGCATTAGAGATCATTGTTAAAGAAGCATAATTTAGATAGTTAATTTTGTAAGATGATGGTCTAAGTAACTAAGAGATTTAAATGGTCACCATTAATATGTTCTAAATGATTAAGAGCCATGCCAATCTAGAAGCAAAAGAATCAACTTATTTATTTTTTTTAACTCCCTTCAGCTCTGGTATTAAATAGTTTCTAAATCTTTTTTTTTCATTACATTTATCATAATAAAGTTGACTGTTAGATTAACTGTGGCAAATTTTGACAAACATATTAAGGCCAATAATATAATGAAGTGAAAATTATAAATAGAAGGATGTGTACAATACAGAGTTTATAAAGATATAGGTCAGAGTGGATCTTTTTAAGAACTGTTAAATATTAAGTATGAAAATATGACTGTACAATTTTACATCCAGGCAGATAGTATGGAAATCAAATTGAGAGATAATATAAGAGGCAGTATGGTGATTAAAAGCATTATCTCTGAAACTCTATTCCCTAAGTGAAAATCCCAGCTTTTCAAATTACTAGATGTATGACCTTCAGAATTTTTTTTTTACTCTATCTGAATTTCAATTTCTGCATCTATAAATTTTTTTTAACAATCGTGGCATAAAATTATAAACATTCTTCACATTAGCTATTATTATTATAATGAAAAGTTGACAAAACAAAGTTAGTGCATTCATAGTAATCGTGAAATACCTTTTGCTGGATTCTGGTGTTTTGCTTAGGCAAAGGAAGTATCTGAGGAACTTTGCATTTTACATAATAATGAAAGAATGAAAAGAAGAGAAAAAATATTGAATGCCTCATGAATTATAGGAATTGTGTTGGCAATCCACATATATAATTTTCTATGATGTATTATTTTTGTCAGTTTATAGATGAGGAAACTGGCTTAGAGATGTTAAGTATCCTAGATTATTGTAAATTTAACATTATAATTCATTTATCAATAAGTAAGTGGGGTAAATTTCAGGGGAGGAGACTGATTTCCTTATATAAATCCTAGAAAAAAGCATAGTAGGTTGTTAACTACTTTCATATTAAACTGATTCCTACTTGCAGATGTGATCACACATCTGTTAAAATGCTGTGTCCTTCCTTTTTTTGGCTGATTATTTAGTTTATTGATTCCTTGTCTTTCTACTATCATTTTATTTGTAGTAGAGTCAATCGATTCTAGACAAAGTTGAAAAGTAGATGAATTCTATCTTTAATCCTAAGAAATACCTCTCTCATTTCTACTTTCCATGTACCCTATTCTCCAATAAAAACTTGTTTTTGAAAAAAGTTTGAAATCAATAATTTATAGCTGGATATAAATTTAAATTGTTTTCTCTTCTTAGAAGATTGTCCCAAATCTTATCTTTTTTTAATAGATGTTTTACTTTATTAAAGGAAACGTAGGCATTTTTGAGTAAGCAAGGGAGACTTTGGAAAATTTGAAAGTGATCTTTTCAGGAATTCTTGAAATATCATAAGTTAGTCTGGGAATAATTTACCTATATTTCATACAAACTTTAAAACAACAACAACAAAAAACTAAACTAGTTATCAAAACCTGCTTGTTGAAAAGGATTTATGATTTAACAAAAATGACAAATATTACTTTATATGTTTTTCCTTTATTGGTTACTAGACTATGCCCTAAAGAAATTTGGAAGTTACAAGTTTTTATATAAAATCAAATTGTAAAACTTGATTATATATAACAGTTGAATTTAGGTACCATTACTGTATTTGGATTACAATGGTAGGGTTGGCTCTTAGCTACACATTTTCATATACTTGGCTATATGAATGCCTGGCCACTCTCAATTAGAGTCAGGTCTATATTGATCAAGAATAATGAAAGGACATACTGATGATGGTATTTCTTGGACAGCTTCAGTGAACAGGAAACATTGATCTCTATTAGTTAGGGTAAGACTAGGATGCTATAACCAAGAGAACAATGATTTAGCAAATTAAAGAAAATAGAAGTTGATTTCTCCTTTACATAATAGTTCAAACTGAGTGGTTCAACCCTTCTCCATGAGGTTATTCAGAGATCCAGGTTTTTTCCATTGATTGCCCTGTGATCACTTAGGGCTGTCATCCTCTGCATGGTAGTGACGGGGTCTCTGTGAATTGCAGCTGCTGATAAGGGGAAAGACAACATGGTGGATGTATATTCATAGTCCTACGACTGGGGTCTATAAGGGTCACATATCACATTTTTTTCCATGGAGAAAAACAGTCCTATGACTCCATAATGATCAGGAGGCTGGAAAATTCCATTTAGTTTTGAGTCTAGGAATAAGAGAAAATACCTTTTGGTAGACAACTAATAGTCTTCACCTTATGGTCTGTTTTTTCTTTTGATCATGTTCGGGTTTCCTGATGATGTGCAGTTTTGCCTCCTAAAAATAGTGAGGATTGATACAGTTTCTGTATGGACTATTAAACTGGAGAAAAAGTACCACCTTAATTTTCCTGCAGACAGTGCATTATTACATCCTGCCTGTAATGGTGAGAAATTATAACCTATCTTTGAATAAGATCCTTATTCAAAGTATCAAAACTTTTCAAAGACCCAAAATTTATTGATTCTCAAGGGGAAAGGAGGCAATATTAAAGCTCCCTTATGATTTTCCTATGCCTTGTAAATCTACTTCTAGTCCCTTTTATTTAGAAGGGAAAAAGCCAGCTCTGCACCTAACTTCCCAATGAAAAATAAGTTCTTAGCAGATCAAAACATATTGTAACTACTGTTCTTCCTGAAACAGGGAACAATTTAACCACTACTTAGTAGATATCTTCTACTGTGTTCTTTAAAATACTCTAGTGTACAGGTAACTTCTAAGGGGAAGTTCATCAGGGAAATAAAACAGAAGGCTTTCTTCAGCCGAGACTCAGTATTAGATACTCTGTGGTTTAAAAGAAGAAAGAATGGTGTCCACTCATGTAGATGATTATTCTCTAATTTTCTGTTATGATCAAATTTATGTCTTGATATAATAGGAAGTTTTGTGTTAACGAGACTCCAGTAGACCCAAGAAACCCCTTATCATCTCCACTTACTAGCAGATGCCTATATTCCTATAAGGAATTCTTGTTTTTCTCTGGGTAATCATTAAATAGTGAGGTTTTTTTTCCTTCAAGATTTTTTTTTTTTTTTACTAAGCTTTTTCTCATATCACCCTTTATGTCCATCCGAACAATCCATCAGAATGAACTTCACTACTTCCTTTGCTTCACTTCCCATCATTTGTTAATGAATCCCAAATCTTTATCTTTAGCCCACCTTGTTTTTTAAGTCCAAATGTTACTATTCAACTGCTTACTGAAAATCTCCACCTGAATGTCCCACATAGCAAAACACTAGGCTTATCAACTCCTCATTCTTTCCCCTCAAACATCCCTTGTTCATGATCTACCAAGGTACTTAAGTCAAAACCTGGATTTTAAGTTTAAAAATCTGGCCTAAAACCACAAATCACATTGGTTATATGTCCATTAAAATAGGATCCTGTCTATAGGTGATAATTGTAAAGTTTGAGGCTTTCCTCACCTAGCTTATGTACTATGATACGGGAACATTTATGTTGTATGAAGCAACAATGCATATAAATAGTGAAGAACATTTTATAAAATATCTGATATCTGGGATATGCTAAGAAAACTATAATAGTTTGGCAACTCTTGGGATTTAGACTTTTTCTATCTTTTGTTTGTTTTCCTGCCCTAGCATATTGAAGCTTGTAACTACATATATTCATCACAATTTTAATCTGAAGGATGTCAAGGAGCCATATAGACTTTACTCGTCTAATGCTTTGGTGCCTTTAGCAGTAGTAAAGCCTATTACTTTTTCTAGTTGGCGCATAATGCCTTTCTTCTCTCTATAGCCTTGTCAAGGACAGACACTATTCTACAGTAACCATGTGTTCAGTCCCACTTGAATATTCAAAATCTTAATATTTTAAAATCAGATTTAATCATGCTTGTATTTACTGTCTCCTAATGTCACTTTTTTTTAATATTGTTTTTATTTGTATTTCAGTACTTTTGGTAATTTATAGTGCTCTGATCTTTAATCCCTGGAAATAATTTTGGCAAATATTTCTGTGGCTTACATTTGGGAATTATTCTATCTGTTGAAGATTTACTGTATAAGATAACATACTTAAACTCGGAAAAGTGAAGGCTTGCAGAAAAATTACACTTGTTTAATCCAGCTATTTAATCCAGTGGTTGCCATGGGACTAAAAAATGTATATCATTTGTCATGCTATTTACTCTTTAGTTTGAAAGACTCAGAACTTTTAAATTCATGAATGTCTTTTCTACTGCATGGACTAAGCAAGAGGGGAAATCTTTCACATATGTACTTTCCACTGGATAGACTACATAAGAGTCTTTTTTCTCTTTCTTAAACAGCTTCCATAGCTGTTTGTTATTGCTTTAGATGATTTCCAGAATTTCTTCACCATCAGTCTTAGGTGGGCTTGTTTTCTTCTGGTGAGATTCTACCCTTTCTTTGGCCCCATTCATACACTGCC
This sequence comes from Rousettus aegyptiacus, assembly GCF_014176215.1. Lineage (NCBI taxonomy): Eukaryota > Metazoa > Chordata > Mammalia > Chiroptera > Pteropodidae > Rousettus > Rousettus aegyptiacus. The sequence goes on from NW_023416306.1 coordinate 101,580,409, forward strand.
AAATCTGTTGTCCTATTTCTTTTGACTCTTTACCTTCTTCCTTTTCTTTCTTACTTTGCAGTCTTTGTCTTACCAATTCTCTTTCAGCTTTATAGAATAGTATTATTTTTGTGCTCCCACATCGACTTTATTAAAACATTTATTCATTAGTGAATAGCCATCTACCTTAGAATGTTTCATTTAACAAATTATTTTGAATAGTTTTCCTTTAGTCTGAAATCTTCTCTGTACCTCAGATGGGTTCCAAATATCCTTGACTTTTCAGAAACATATCAATTGCATAAAATGGAGCAGATTTGTAACATGTAATATCACTAAAGGAAAAATAGTGTTTTGGCAGAAAAAAATTTTAATTAGTTGTTTTAGTAAAAAAAAAAAAAAAAGCTGCAACTCTGTCTTCTATTCAGCATTGAAAATGCACTTCAGTCTTTAGGTCAGTTTATATCAGACAATTAACTGGCAGAAAAGTCAGCACTCTTCACTACACGGATACAACAATATCAGGGAAGTGTTAGAATAACTTAAACTTCCCTAATGAGCTTCAAGGATTTAATGAGAAGATTTTCTATTCTTGTGTGATTAATATTACTCTGTGACAGAAAGAGGACTTTTTTTTTTTTTCTGAAGGAAATATAGAGCAAAAGAGTTTAAGATAAATGATTAAGGGGAAGTTAAGAAGTGTTTAATCTCATATAGTCCAAAGGGGATTAATTATTGATGACCAGTAACTGCCACCAGCATGGAGTCTCTCTAAATAATCATTATAGCCTATAATAAAAACTATTTTGAAACTACTAGTGTTTTAACCATTTATTTTTTGAATTTAATCAACCAAGCAATCTGTTTGGACTGGGTATATAATTGTGTGAAATTGTGAACCTGTATCATGTATTTAGAGATATTATTATCATTTATAGTTAGTCTAAAATTTTTCTCCTATAAAAAAAATCATAGTAAATTACTAAGTCAAAATGGTCAAACAGGCTGTATGTATGTTTGCACATGTGTGTGTGTACATTTGTGTGTGTGTAGTAGGTACACAGCTCTGTGTGCGTGTAGATCCATTTGGAAAGTCAGTAGGTTAGAAGAAAGAATAAGAAAAAGAGATACTACAAAAGAGTCGCTGACACTAAGTAAAATATTAGTATATGTAGGCATACATAATCAGTGGCTTTTTGCACAAACACTGATTTTTTTTTTTGAGTTATTGTTTTTACCATCACTTATCCACCAAAGCAAGATGTCAAGGAGAAGTAGTGAGAATTTAGTGATAAGTTGACTAGAAGCAGTTAGGAGTAGAAGTGATTAGTAGAAGTAAAATTTAGAAGTTATGAGTAGTGAAGATGTCAAGAAGTTTGTGAGAGAAGTAAAATACAGGTAGATTGTCATTCTGTTTAAGTAGAGGTTAGTCATGCACATTGAGCAAAAACTGGATAGAAGTTTGATGAAACTTAGAAGACTAGAATTCCTTTTACATTTTTAATTGAGGAAATCATAGTTATAGAGAAAAAGGAGTAAGAACAAATGTCAGAGGATAGAGGAGAAAATCATTTAATTACCGGCATTGTCGACCATCTTTATGTGTGTTTAGGAGGTTTGAATTTCAGCAGGACACATCACATTTATTTATATAAAAAGGAAGTTAAATTGATGATATTATGATCCATCTATGCTTCCTGAAGTTTGTTGGGAAAGGCAGTCTCTTGCACACAGTCTTTCAACCCCAGCTCAGCCACATAAAAATGGGCCTTGGGCCTGGAATACTTCTCTTATCAAGAGATAGGAAGCCCATATAGCCTTATACTGGAATATCTTTCTCTGTTTCAGACTCAGTGTGTTCTGCTTAAGGGCATGGATCAATGGCCCTCAGACACGCTCCCCTCACCCCTAGCTTTTCATATTTCAGACCTCACAAGAGAGAGATTGGGCCCCTTTTATATGGCAGCAAAAAGTGGATTACATGCAGCCACACTGCCTGTGATAGCTGCAGAATGGATCTACTGGCCATGGGACCCACATATTGCAAGGGATTGAATCTTGTGTGTACTGTCTCTCCAATCTTGCTTTGTGTAAAAGCTGTACCACCTGAATCTGGTGTGAATATTATCTATTCTCAGCAACCTTGGATACTGCACTAATCTTTTCTCTAGGTGTCACTTATCTGCCAGTTGAGTTTGACTGCACTCACGTTATATTCTATCCTGTGGTACAGCCTGACCACCCAGCGAATGGTGAAACAAAGTTTCTCCTTCCCAAGCCTCAATGAGGATTGTGCCATAGTTTGGAGGTGGGAAGAGAACAAGCCATTAGTCATTTATCAATACTGATTATTATTGCAAATGACTACTTCAGGTCTATCAGCTTATTGCTGCTTCTGTAACATTCTTAGACCACAGAACAGTGGTCAAACCAGCAATCAGCTCAGATTGGCTGATTTGTTCCTTTGGTCTAAACTTCTTAGATGGTCCATGCCCCTATGTCTCTCTTAGGTCTCATTGTCTTCCTTTCAGGAATTCTTCCAGGGATAAAGGGAGAGTTTCCTCCTTGCTCTGGACTCCCAGATGTTTCTTATTTCATGTGTAGAGAAATCTTCACTTTGCGTCCTTTCTTAAACTCTACTTTCCCTCTATTTTTTTTCACATTTGACATTGATTACCATTAAAATTAGAATCTGAATTATTGTCAACGAAGATATTATTTACCTTTCCTTGAATCAGAGGGCAAAATCTTTAAAATAGTCCATGAGGAAGAAATGGTATACCATCTTTCCAAGTATGGCAAAGACAGGGGAGAACAACAACAGTTAAGTGCCCATATTAAGACTATTTGAACATTCATAATTTGCCAATTTGTATTGAAATGTGCATATTATTTTTAATAATTAGAATGATACAAATGGATCTCAATAAATGGCAAAAGAAAAACCCCACTTTTTTTTCAAATTAAAGTCAGGAAGGTATGAAATTCTCCACATTTTAAGTACTCCTTTATTACCGGTCTTTCTGTGATTGAATTTATAACAACAAAGAGAGTTGGAAATTAAGGAAATTAATCAGAAAGTTCAGTTTAAAAATAGCAATAAAAAAATAAGTGAAATTTCCTGCAGTATTCTAGTGTTTGGTATCTACACAGCTAAGATTCATTAGGTAAATGCTTAATTCTTTTCTTTATTCTTATGAAAAGATTATTTTCTATTTGTCACTGTGTATAAAATAAAATAAAGATAGATTATACAAATATTCTGATTAAAAGATGAAAATTGTGAGTCTTCCAAGAAATGTGTCAAGATTCAAGAATATCTTATTGCAGTTTGTTTTTTTTTTTTCTACTGTAAATAAAGGATCGACCAACATCTAATAACTCACAACTGCATCTTTTCTTGTTAGAACATGTCGTCCAGCACTTTTTGATGAGATGTTCTCAGATAATACCTGGGACAGATTGACCAAAGAGAGCCATTTTTTTAATCAGGATAACATAATGATTTTATCACAAACTTTAGATAGGGCTATGGATATCGTCATTTTTTGTGTATGTGTCTGTTAATAGCACTATATCTTTAGTGAAATTGAAGACAGGACCTTCTGTAGGTCTCAGTGCAACTTTATAAAAGGCCATAACAATGCCTTTAGAATCAAATCCACTTGCTATTCTACAGAGAAGAAAGTTTCCTAGTAAGTTGGCTATTAGTTGAGAACAGGTACCCTGCAGACACTAAGCTGTGTGATGAGATGAACAGAAATTTGAATTTTCTACTTGGCTAAAGCCAGTGACTTTGATTTCTCTCTGCTTTTGAGTCATTTCGTGAGCATTGGCTTATTCACCAATAGAGAGAGAGGGTTGTCCAACAAGTTCTGAGGTTCTTCCAGTTCTAAAGGTTTTTGGATAATTTACCTGGAACTCAGAAGATGCCCTGAATCTGGTTGGTATGCAATGTATATATAATGATTGTGAAAACTGTGACTTCCAAATGAAGGGTAGCTCATGTCATTCGGAAACATTATGAGATCTCAACACTTGGGATTTTGGAAGCAGAGTCAATATGATTAAATCACAAATAAGATAAATTCCTCGTTTACCTAGGTAAAACAGAAATAGTTGACTAAAAACCATTTGAACTAAATGAAAACAAAACAGGCCATATACTAATTGAAAATATCTAGAAAGCATGATTATTTTTATCTTTGATAAAGTGTCAAATAAGTGGTTTAAATGTATTAAATGTAATGAATGTTTTTTTTTTTTTTTACAAAAGCATTTTAGCTAGTTGAGCTATTTATATTTTGTGACTATAACCAGTATATTTATTATTTTAAAAATATATACTGAGAGAAATCAATATTTAGACAGGTAAGAAAACACTGCAGGTTTAAAGTTTGCTCTCAACAAATTTACCTAATAGAATTATATACATTATATATTTGTATGACCATTAAAAGTTGAAATAGAAGTATATAGTAGATATGCTTTTAATTGATATTTCTTACACTTATAGAGTGAATTGACAATTTTCATGTATTTGGAGTGGCTAATGATAATTTACATTTTTTTGATATATGCACTGTTTTAAATACTTGCATTTATTTACTCTTGTAACAACACTATGATCTATTTACTTTTTTTATTATCACCCATATCTTGCAGGTGAGGCTATTGAGGACCAGAGAAGTTCATTAATTTGCCTAAAGGCACACAATCATTAGTGGTAGAGCCAAGATTTAAACCCAGCATTCTGGTTTTCTGCTCTTAACCAAATGTAATACTGGCATCTTATCATGATTATTTAAAAAGCACTACTAACTTATGTTAATGTATTAATATGTCCTAATTTATTCATATATTTACTAAAGAGAATATTGGCCTGTTTATGTGTTCAAAAAATGCATCCTTTTCTCCTTCACCAACATCTGCAATTTTCTATTTCTTTTTGTAAAACCGAAAAGCTATAAAATCAACTTTTTCTTTGTTTCAATCTGAGACTGTACTTCATTTCTATGATTTGCTAGCATGTGTGCTAGAATATAAATGCTTTTTACCTTTTGCCTTAATATGTAGGGAATCAATTCCTGATGAATTGTTATGAGTTGAGAAGTACTGTGTTCTCTATGAAGTTATAAGTAGCCCATATATGTCTCTTTTTATTCTTTCAGGAAGCGTTATTTAGTTGTTAGCATTATCTCAGCCCAGAATGTGTTCAATTTAGAAATCACTGCATCATCTGTTTTACTCAAGCAGCTGACATTCAATCACATGTTAATATTACTTCACTTCTTATTCAGAGGTCTCAAACATCTATCTATTTCACCATCTTTCAAAACCTTAAATGGGACTGACAATTATAATTATGTGTCTTGTGATACAAAGCATAATAAATTGTAAACAAGTCACGAATAGTAATGACATAAAAGAAAGAAAGCTGAGGAAAAAAACCCCAAAGAGTGTATGATAGTTTCTCCTTTCAGTCAGGGAAATAAATGCTTGTTTGCAGTAGAATTTAACTGTTCTAAGGCCCTTTAAGACAATTTCTAGTGCAAAGTGAGAACATTTGAAGTTTCATTGGAATAATGCAATACTCACTTCTAGCCTGTAAAAATAAACGTCCACATTTTTCTTGTGGAAAAGTAAAGCTAATGCAAAAAACCTCCCCAAAATCTTAAGAAAATGCATCTATTGATATATCTTAGTAGGAAAACAGTTTCCTGGTGCTGGACAAATAGGCATCTGTCCTTGATTTAATAGCTGTATTTCTGTACTCCTTTGAACCTCAGGGGGTCATATTGATACAACGTTAGATGAGAAACAGATTAGTCTGAGTTCTTATTGAAATAATTCTTTAAAATTAAAAGTTTTGAATTGATCAATTTGCAGCTTGAGTTGTATCAATTTAGTCCTATCCAAACTCACTCAGAATATATGTTAAATTGTTTTATGAAAATTCGATAATCTTTTGGTTAAAATTTTGCCTTGCATAGCTGTAAATAGATTGTCTGAACTCTAGAAATCATATTGCTTAATGTTTTTGTAAGTAGTGAAGAACATTATATAGGAATACATGTGAATTAGGATGCTTTGTGAAACAAGTGGTGGAAAAATGGACTTAAGTCAGTTTAAAGATAAGAAAAATTATTACCTTCAAAGGATGGCATCAAGGTGGATTGATTCAGCAACACAACCTTGTCATCAAGAATCCATGGTCTTTCAGCTTTTCTACTCTGTTGCCTTCAACATCAGCTTCACATATAGACTGGTTTCCATTATGATTGTGAGATCGCTGCTGTGTTTTTTTTTTGTTCTTGTCCTATGTTTGTGTGTGTGTGTGTGTGTGTGTGTGTGTGTGTGTGTGTATGTGTATGTGTGTGCATGTGTGTATAGAGAGAGATAGACAGAGAGAGAGAGAGAGAGAGAGAGAGAGAGAGAGAGAGAGAGAAAGAGAGAGAGAGAGAGAGAGAGAGAGATTTTCTATGCGCATACTTGAATACTTGAATTAAATTGGGATTATTTATGAAAGGAAAGTAGAAACAAAGAAAATATGCTAGATGGTCATCAGTGTCCAAATACAGAGAAGCCATGTAAAAAAGTAGAACCATATCATTATATTTTAATGATAATTTTCGTGGATGGCACGTTTTAGTCAAGTCTGACTCCATTGAACTAGTATTATGTTGTACAATATTCAAATCCATATTGAAAAACATAAAATATTCTCTATTTTTACTTCCGTTTTGGAATTCAGTTATGACTGCTTAACACAGAGGCTCTAAATTCTTAATTATCCAGCTACAAAACAAAAATTTTAAATGTAAAATAATTATATAAAATTGCATTCACTTCTTATGGCAGAGATAGCTACTTATTCTCACAAGTTTCAGTTGGGCCATGGTTGCTCAGAATGAAAACCGCTTGGCAGCTCCCTTACAGCTAAATATAGCTATATGGGCAAGGTCTTCCCCTGGGATGTGAGTGGAAGTGGTAGTGCAACTTCCAGTTTTTGGTGTTATAGGGAAAGTGTAACACTTTACAGGGAAAGTGTAATACTTTATGGGTGATAGAAAGGATAAGAAAAAGCCTGGACACCTGGTAACATTAAACAGAATGTCTGATCTATCAGCCTAGATGCTTATGTCTACCTTATATAAGCCGTTTTTAATTTAGCCTGAACCTACATCCTAATATAGCAGATAGCCAATATCAACAAATTATCTAGCAATTAGGTGTGATTCCTTCCCACTAGAAACTGGATTACAACCCTTCAAGGTACAATACAAAATATATTTCTTGTTTTTAAATATTTTTAGGAGGGACAAGCATGATATAGAGCTTCCAATATTTTTATTTTGAAGTTGTGGGGTTTTTTTTTATTATTAATATAGCAGATTTAACTGTTTTGAATGCACTTACTAATTTTAACCAATTAACATTCAATCACTACTTAAAATAATCAAACCATTTGTATTTGTATGTATATACAGCATACATCTTCACTGTTTACCGTCTCAAAACATGTTTAACAAGCTATTGTGCTGGCAGAATTAATTAGATCTGAAAACTGGTGTAATAAAAACAATAAAAGCTATAAGAATACATTAAGATAGAATACCAAAATAATAGCAGCTAAGGTTTCTAAAGTTGTATTTGACTAGTCAAATGTTCCTTAATATCTGGCATTGTTCATTATAATATTAAAGGAATGTAATGAAATGAAAATTGAGGCAATAGAGAATTCAGTATGCACAATTATTTTAAATTTAAAATTGTCCCCATAATGAGCTAAAAACATAAAAGACAAATGATAGAGAAATTAGAAGCAATTATCAAAGAACTTCTTAGCAGAAATTTCTGATTTAAATTAAAGCCTATGATTAAAAATCTCCTGCCTCTTTGTCCTTCTCCTCTCTACCCATAATCCCCTATGGCTGCAGCACCTTGTAACTTCATTTCTTTTCCTCAAAGACAGTCATGCTATGTTTGATGCATCACAAGAACGAACATAACTTCAGGCCTTTCTGGTTCCTATTTCTATTTGTGCTAATGCTTAATGCATTAACAAAGATGGAAATGCTTTTGAATAGAGGCTGTGAAAAGTAAAATTATTTTTCACTTACATAACTATGTTAACTTGGTAAAAGAGGACCTTTTCAATTCTTTTCAAATTGAAGTTTGAAATATAGCACACTATATTTTGGGGGCTGAGGCTGATATACAGCTATTTAGATGCCCTAAGCATTAAAAATATTATAATGCATCATCCCCAGATGTGATTTATTTATTGTTCATTCAATCAAAAACTGTTTTTGAGCATCTGATTAGGTATTGTTCTAGGTGCCAGAAACATAAAAGTAAACAAAATGAATTGTTTTTATTATGTTTACATTCTGGTGAATAAAATCAATACTATGCCATAAAACAAGTATGGGGCAATTCAACCAAATTCTATTTTTCTGATGAATCCTATTTTGCTTCTTTGGGAAATATCAAATTCCTTTAAAAATTGTGTTCTTTTGTTACGAAAATGTGTTTTTTTGTGTGCATGTACTTAAACTCCATATTGGCAATTACACAGTGATAATGTTTATTTGCTGGGTATATCTTTTGTCGTTTTTCAGAAGTCATTGGTAATTAGATATATTAAAAATCTTAATTGAAAATATTCATATAATATATTTGTTTTCCTCTTTTGAAGAAGTTATAACTTTATAAGGTCCAAAATAACCGACTCATTAAAAACTTGAAGTATTTTTAAAAGTTGAAATCATTAATTGTGTTTTGTTGGAGGCTGCTGCTAATTAATTTTGTTTGGGATTCTGCATCCTTATATTTATATAATGTACTCTTACTTTAGGGGAACATATCTTAGGTAATTTTTCAAAGTAATACCTGAGATATACAAAAGAATCTATGTAATATATAGTCACATTATCAATCATAAAAAGAGAAATATCAAGAGTGTAACATTTGTACTTAAAAACTAAACTATTGTTAATACTATTTTTGAATAGTTTAAAGGAAAAATCTTTTTCTGGAAATTTTCTTTAGTTCATGTCCCCCTTTTTATATTTAAACTGCTATGTATACAATATTTTGAGTGTTCCCTTAAGAAATATTTAGTTATTTTCTCCTTTTTTAAACATTAAAGATAAGTTTTATTTTGAAATAATTCCAAATGTATGAAAATATAGCAAGATCAGTATAAATAAGTTTTTATCTGATTTACATGAAAGTGAGTTTTCACATGATGCTTCATTATCTCCCAGTGCTCTAATGCATAATCTCTACATTGATGTTCTTCTACCCAACCACAGTATAATAATAAAAATCAGAATATTAACATTGAAACATCACTACCATCTAATTTGTAGTTCCAATTAATTTTTTGCCAATGCCAATAATAAAAAGTCAATCTAAGTTATGTTTTACCTGTCGCTTTTTAAATTTATACAGACTTTAGTTTTTAGAGCAGTTTTAGATTCACAGCCGAATTGAGCAAAAAGTTTTAATACACTCTCACACACTCATAGCCTCCCCCATTATCAACATTTCAAGGCAAAACAGTACATATGTTATAATCGATGAACCTATATTGACACATTATTACCACCCAGAGTTCGTAGTTTATCTTAATGTTCACTCTGGATTTTGTACATTTTGTTGTTTTTGACAAATGTATTATGGCACCTGCCACGATAGTATTATACAGAATAGTTTCACTGCCCTAAAAATCCTCTGAGCTCTGCCTCCCTGTCCCTTTAACCTCTGGTAATCAGTGATTCTTTTACTGTTTCCATAGTTTAGCCTTTTCCAGAATGTCACTTAGTTAGAATCACACAGCATGTAGCCTTTTCATGTTGGTTTCTTTCACTTCATAATATGCATTTAAGGTTCCTTCATGTTTTTTCATGACTTGATAGCTCATTTCTTTTTAGTACTGAATAGTATGCCACAGTTTATTTATCCAGTTACCTACTGAATGACATCTTGGTGGCTCCCGAGTTTAGGCAATTACAAATGAATCTTCTATAAACATCCATGTGCAGGTTTTTGAGCGGACAAATTCCCCCAAACCTGTTTAAAGCAGCCTTACTCCTGATTCCAGCTTCTGGCAACTACTGACCAATTTTCTGCCCCTATAGTTTTGTCTTTTCTAGAATGTCTTATCAAGACGTGTAGCCTTTTGATTCTGGCTTCTTTCACTTAACATATTGCATTTGAGATTTATCCATATTACTGCAAGTATCACTAATTTGTTCCCATTTGTTGTTGAGTAGTATTCCATTCTATGGAAGTATAGTAGTTTCTTTTTCTGTTTCCTGTTTGGGAGACATTTGGTTATTTAGGGGAAATTTTGAATAGGATTGTTATAAACATTTGTATACAGGTTTTATGCGAGCACTGGTTTTCATATCTCTCAGGTAGAGGTCCTGGTGTGGATTGCTGGATCATATGGCAAATGTGTTTAATTTGATAAGACATTGACAAGCAATTTTTCAGAGTGACTGTACAGTTTTACATTTCCATCGGCAATGTATGATAGTTCCAGTTGTTCCACATCCTTGCCAGCACTTAATATCATTAGTATTTTTTTGTTTTTATTTTTCTAATAGATGTGTGGTTATGGTTTTAATTTGCAGTTTTCTAATGACTAATTATGCGGAACATTTTCCTGTGGTTGTTCGCCATCTGTGTTTGTTCAAATCTTTTGCTCATTTTTAAAATATTGAGCTGTTCATTTTTTTATTACTAGGTTTTGAGAATTCCTTATGTATCCTAGATATAAATTTTTATCAGGTAAGTGATTTGCAGATAATTCCTCTCATTTAGAAGCTTATACTTCAAAGAACAAAAGTCTTAACTTTTCAAAGAACAAAAGTTCCTCATTTCTTAATTTTGATAAGTTCAATGTGTCACTTTTTTTTCTTATAAGGATAGTGCTTTGAGCTTCATATCTAAGAAATATTTGCCTAACCCAAGGTCAAAGATTTTATCTTATATTTTCTTATGGAAGTTTTATAGTTTAAAATTTTACATTTAAAGCTACGAAGCAGTAATTTTTATATATTGTGTGAGGAAAGGATTGAAGTATATCCTTTGTCATATGGCTATCCAGTTTTTTTCTATACCATTTGTTGAAAAGACTGTCCTTTCTTCCTTGGATTGCCTTTGTAATTTAGTAAAACATCACTCTTCTATACAAGCACGGATCTATTTCCGACTTTCTGTTCTATTCCATTGATTTAAATAAATATCCTTTCTCCAATAACACACCATCTTGATTACTGCAGCTTTATAGTTAGTCTTGAAACTAGGTAGTGTATGTCCTCTAACATTTTTTTTTGCCACCTTGCTTTAGATGATTAAATGTTGTTACCTGTCCTCTGCTCTTCCAAAATTCTGTTTTTTGTTTTTTTGTTTTTTGACTCTACAGAGCCCAGTTTCACAGCAGACTCCCCTGCTCTTGCAGCTGTGTATTAAGATCTGCTACAGCTGTGTTTGCCTGGACGTTATATCTGAGTCACGGGAGAGTGTCAACATATTAATAAACTTTGTCTTATGTTCTCTCCCTCACTTTGTTCGGTACCCTTCAGATGTGTTTCCAGCTATGTTACCCAAGTTTCTGCTGGTATTTATTAGCCAGGCTCTGTAGATTTTTGGAAATATTCCCTTTATTCCAATAGCAGGAACCATACTTCACCTTTGGGTCATGCTGAGATATGTCCCTAGGTATTATTGGTCAGAAGCAAAGTGGGAGAGGTGGGGCATATTTTAAGAGAAGATTGCTTAATCTTCCCAGGCATCCTCTGCTGAGGGGAGGCTACTTTCCCCTAGCCAAGAGGAAGGGGCACTTCTTGATTATACAGTTCAGGGCAAGGTGCTAGACATTCTCAAGAATATCTGTCTAAATATTCCCACCTCAGTTCTCAGAGTCCCACTCCTTCTATATTATCCCTTTCCTCTTCTTCCCTGCTAGGGCCTTGACTTGAGCATTGGACACTTGTCTTAGCTCTGAATTCTTTATAACTACAATCAATTCTTAGGTTGGATTTTCAGCACAGCCAGCTTTATGGCTGTAAGAGACAAGGATCTCTTTAAATACTGGCTTGCAGGCCTTTTGACTTGCACACTGTGTTCTGAGTTGATGAAGAGCTAATTCGAGCTTGTCATTTTTTCTTTCTATATTTCAACCACAGTAAACAGCTAGTTGAGTTCGTAATTGTTATAAATACCATTGCTCTTCTCATGTATCTTCTATTCAAGTTCAACATAGGTGTATATTTTAGGAATGTTAATTCCATAACTCACCATGGGTTACCACTATCCTGCTTACTGTTGGCAATGGGTTCCTTGTAACCATCTGGCATGTGCAGTGGAATTGGAATCCAATTTCCAGAATTCCATTCGCAGAGTCCAACTGTCTGATATTAAGTGCTTTATATAGGATTTGACCAAGAAATAAGAAATAGAAATCTGTGGGTAAATAGGTTATTTGCAAATTGACCCCAGGAAGCACTGATAGCAATGAGATGAAGGAAGTAAGACAAGGAAGGAATGGAAGCTAGTAAAGGTGTGCTAACAAGTGGGTTACTGCTATGGGTAACTCAAGAATCCATCCTGCTGAGAACTCTGAGACACAGTACATAACATCCCACTAGAGGAGGGCGGGGGAGCTAGGTGATTTGTATTCCAAATGCCATCCACCATTTTCTGTTTCAGGAGTATTACTTTCCTGGCCCTTTCAGGCTGTATTTATAGATGGACATTGGGAAGTCGCTAGCATGTACTGGGACAGCAAATCGTGATGAAATATGGGAGGAGTCTGAACAATGTCTACCATAATTCTACACTATTATTGTTTTTTTTGTATTTATGAAATATATTGAAGTTATTTATTTATATTTCTCTCATAAATTACTACTTTAATTTCCTGCTTGACTCTTGGAATTTTTGGTAGGAACTAAAATATCCGCAAATAATGATTATTGTGAAATTTTCACCCCTATTTTATAAAGAATACTTCTTATTTTGCTTTTAGTTTTACATCATCTAGGTCCTCAAGAAAACCGTTGAATGGTATTGATAATAGTGGCTTCCTGATATTGATTCTGACTTTAGACGGAAAAACCTCACGTGTTTTATTAAGACCAATGTTTATTCTTTACTTTTATATACTTGTAAAATATTCAGTCAATTTCATTCTATCTCTGATTTATTGGAGATATTTTAAATATTAAGAGTACCTGGTCACATAAAATGTATTTTCAGCATATATGTCAATAACCGACTGTGTAGCTTTTCTACTGTAGTCTCTTCATGTAATACATTTCCTTGCTTTAATGAACTCATGCAATTCGCTTGTAAAACCACCTGTACATGGTTCACTATAAGGGGCTATATATTTTATAAATTCTTTAATTACTCTTACATAATTTTTTTCTCTTTTAATATATTAGTCACTTGAATTTTTCCTTAAAAACATCCGTTTTTGAATATTGGCATACAGATTTATTATTATCACGATTTAAAAAATATCTCCATTTCTGTAGTTATCCATTCACCTTCTGCCTCATATCTTCATCAGATTTGACAGATGTTCGCCTCTTTTATTGGCCTCTGGGGGAAAAAAAAATAAGATCCTGGTTTTAATTTTACAGTTCTATTGTTTTATTACATTCTAAACTTTAATATATAGTTTAAAATTTCATCAAGATTTCCTCTTGGCTTGTTTAGTTTTTCAAGCCCTTCATGTTAAATATTAAGTGAATTTGTAATATTTGCTTTTATTAATTAAAGACTTGAAGGCTGTCCTCAATTTTACACATATTTAGCTGCATGACTCCTATGAACACATTACTATGCCATATCATTATACAGGAAATAATAATTCTGAGTTTTTGACATACTTGGGACTGTCAACAATTCCGTATGTAGGAAAGTTACTTTGGAATTCAATTTTAGATTCAGATTTTAGAAGAACCAACTCACCAAGTAAAAAGCCCAATAGCATTTAAAGAGAAAAAGCCCCCACACATTACCAAAATTACCAAGTTTTATTAGGTCGTTCATAGTGGAATATAAAACAAATTTATCATATGATTATAATTTCTACATAGATAATTAATATCTTTAGACATCAGCATTACAAAGGTCAGGAATGTGGTTATTCTTGTGGGGAGTCAGTTACTTACAGAAAGTGCTGAAGAATCCATTTATTTTGAGGAACTAGTTAGTTTACTTATTTTTGGTTGATGTCAAAGTGCAAAGTGTTTCTTCCTTGTTAGTTGCAGGATGCATTATACATACTTATTCATAGAGGCAGCAAGGTAAAGTGTCAGTAATACTGCCACAGAGAAGAGAAACAATGCCTTAATTATCTCCAAGTGTTTTTATTAAAGTATTGAGAATAGTGCCTTGCATATTGTAGGCTCTTAATGACTATTTGTTGTATTTGAGGCATAGTCTGAGAAAAAAGTTATAGTGAAACTTTGTCACATTTGAACCTCTATACTTGTACAAGTCTTAGAATAGGAACATGAATTTCTAATGATAAGTTTTAAAAATTTAATGAATGTATTTAGGGTACATAAAATATATTACTGAGTATACATTTATTACAGCTAAAGAAGTACAAAGATGCTTGTCTTACTTTAAAGGTAATTATATGAAAAAAATTGCATTCAAAGTTGTAAGAATCTCTTTTCCACAATTGCAGTATATAATTAACAAACTTCTCTACATTTATTCAGGAAAGAGTAATAAACCACTTGTAAATAATGGCAGTCTTGCATTCTGTATTCTTAAATGTCAATAATCTGAACATAAATTTTCTCCTGTTCTTAGTTATACAAGTATGTTTTTGAGATAATGCGGAGACAGGTATCATTACCATTGCTGCAGTTCCATTTTCTATAGATGTAAATGTATTAATGTAAAACATGGAGGATAAATGAAGAGTTCCACTATTATTGAAAACTGTAGTGCATGGAAATTAAATCAAATGCTGCTTTCAAAAACACAACATGGTGACAGCAAAGAAGTGAAATCTGACTGCATTCCAGGAAAGAGACAAAAGTAGTAGGTATCTATTAAAATAACAATAACAGGAAGAAAAAATAAGAACATATTATTTCCATATTTTGATTGCCTGATGTCTGCCCTTTGATTTCTTGAGATTAATAACTCCAGTAAGGAGGAGGCTTTTGTAAAAATGTATGAATAAGGACAGATTTTAAGAATATATAGAAAGTAATTTTTCTTCATCATTTGAAATGGAATATGTTTTACCTTGTAAATTTTTGAGCTACTAGAGTGATATGATCACATGTCACTTAGGTTAATTTAGTGCTCAATAACTAATGCCAATGATAACTTCCTTTTGAGGACAATTCAGGTATTTAATGATGTCATAGTTCAACCATGAAATGAAACACATATCCAGTCATTAAATAGGAAGAAGAAAATTCAGCCTTCAATTCAAAGGCTGTAGTAGATGATGGAAGGATGAGAAAAAAAAGATCAGAGAACGATATTAATAAGACAAAGGATAATAGTAAAAACCGATAGCAAAGTACAATTCACCTAAATACAGCTTCAAACTGAATTGGATTCTTAACAGGTGTGTGTTAACATGAAGTGAGATCTAGGATCCTTCGAATAAAAAATTTGGTTAGATGTTATGCATGATTAATATACCTGTAGGGTACACTGGGATATTTAGGGAGCTATTTAGTAAGTTTATATATACTTCTTATGTATACTAAGGTCTAAGACATTTCCCAAATTACATTTGGTTATAGTCTAAAAATCTAATGTGAAATTGGTTATTTGAAATTTGCATAATACTTTTTCAATGAACAATGTTATAATTGAGATGCTGTCTTCCAGCTCAATTCAGAAAATAATTTAGCCCATAGAGTAGCTTTAAGTCTTATTAAATAGGAAAATATGTGAAAACAATTCAGTTTCGGAAGTATAAATTAAAACCAAAGACTAAGCTCTAAGGAATTATTTCTTATTTCCTCTGCGTTTTAGTGCTCTAGGAGAAGAAACTTGTCTATAAAATTAAGTAGAGAAATCTGTGAAGTTTCTGAAAGGAACTTCTGGGCATTTTTATGGACTTCATATGTTGAAGACAGTTATGGTTTCTTTATGAATATTGTTAAAGAGAAAACCGCAGGCTCAAAATGGCCCTGATACCAAACCTAAATTTAATACCTGATCTCTTGCTGTTTGGACCTCTCCCAGAAATAAAATTTTAACCAGTCTGGAATTTTCTGGCCAACACTGATTAAGGAATCTGTGAAGTGGGTCATCTCTGTCTCCCCACCACTTCTCGGAAAGAAGAGGCAGTCAAACTGCATGATAGAAACCCTTGCCATTCTCTTTCTGTCCTGGTCCAAATATAACCCTTTTCTTTTCTTCTGTTAGTAACCCTTGTCCTACCCTTTTTCCTATAACAACCTTCCATTTTATACAACGACTTGGAGCACCCTTCTGGTTGCTAGATGGAATGCTACCGAGCTTGTGAATCACATAATATAAAAGCTAATCAGATCTTCAAATATATCTGGTTGAATTTTGTGCCATTTCCTAATTTATGATTGTCATATTCCTTAAAATGTGGATTGTGAGAACTCGTCTATCCTGTATTTCATAGTATGCTAATGCTACCATAACAAGATATTACAGATCGAGTGGTTTAAACAACAGAAATTAATGTTCTTAACAGTTCTAGAGCTTAGAAGTCCAAGATCAAGTCTGGACGTCTTCTGAGGCTTTTCTTTTGGGTTTGCAGGTTGATGATGCCTTTTCGCCATGTCCTCACGTGGTGTCTCCCCTGTGAATGAAAATACCTGTTGTCTCTCCTTGTGTCCAGATATCCTCTTTTTATAACAACATCAGCATATGAATTTGGGGGCAAGAGAATACAAAATTCAACCCATTATATAGCCCTAATAGGATTATGGTTAATTTGGATTGCTAGAATTCTTTTAGCCCCAGTTGAATCATTGTTAATTAGGGGATGGAGAGCAAGCAATTGAAATAAATGAAGGTGGGAGAAAAGTTGAAAAGGAGGCTATTTTTAAGCTAATTGATTTAGAATAGAAAAATATTGGGAAATAAAGTGTGTGTGAACTTAAGGTGGCCTTTAGCAGGGAATCCAGAAATGTTAAAAAGAATCGCTTAGTTTCCTTTTGCAGGTAGCTCGCTGTGTGGAGGGAACAAACATTAGCTAAAAAAGAAAAAGAAAAAAGAAACCTGGGGTTAGGAAAGTGTGGAGAGGAAAGCAGTGTGAAGCCTACTGTTTATATTCATGGGTAATTCACTACTGGTTGAATCTTCATTCTCTGGACGTTGTATATAACCTATATCAAGACATCTATTTATGTTTTTATTATTTATTAAAAAGTTTTATTTTTAAATCAAGTTATAATCGACATATAACATTATGTTAGTTTCATTATGTGTTACAGAACAGTGTGATATTTGCATATATTGCAAATTAATCACTGCAATAATCCAGCTAACATTAGTCAGCATAGTCACAAAAACTTTTCTTGTGATAAGAACTTTCAAGATCTACTCTCCTAGCTACTTTTAGATACTCAATACCATATTGTTAACTATAGTCACCATGCTGTACATTACATCTCCATGAGTTATTCATTTTATAACTGGAAATTTGTACCTTTTGACCCCTTTCACCCATTTTGCTCACCCCTAAGCCCTCCACCTCAGGCAACCACAGATTGCTCTTTGTATTCACAGCTCAGTTTTCATTTGCTTTCTGTTTCTTTTTTTTCTTTTTTTTTTTAGATTTCACATATAATCGAGATCATACAGTATTTATCTTTTTATGGCTGATTTATTGCACAGCATAATCCTGGATGATATTATCTCAAGATCCTCAACTTAATTACTTCTGTAGGATACTTTTTCTAAATAAAGTCACTTTCACAGGTTTCAGGTGGACATATCTTTTGGGAGGCTGCCACTTAACCCACTGCAATAGAGAAGTAATATAACTTAATGAAAATTTAAGGATGATTTAGCTAATAATATGTATTTGATGAATGTTTTATAAATAACTTTCTTAGCTCATTTAGGGCTTGATATATGAAATAAAGCTTAAAATCAAATTAAGAAAGGTAATTTTTTCTTTTTTTCAAATATGAATAAATGAGGGAAATTATAATTTAGACAGTAATTATAATATGTGGAATCCTACTACTAATGGGAGAAAGAATTAAGATAATTAATGGACGGCTAATATTTAGTGTTTACTACATGCTTAAACACATTTCTTAAAATGTACTACCTCATGCAATCCTCATAATAACCACAGGGTTCACAATAGTGAGTTCAAAATAGCTACATAAGGCTTCTGGCGAGTCGACCAAATTTGAGATAAGTCATAAATATCTGAAATTGAAATTGTATTGAATAGGTAACAAAGGCATGATAAAGAACTGTTTATAGCCATAGTAGGCTAACCGATTACATGGAGTTTTAATATCTGGAAGAAAATAATAAGGTGGTTTTGTTTTGAAGGAAGTTGGGGTTGGCCCAAGCTGCTTAAACAGAAGGCAATACATTAAGGTGAAGCCCTGTTCCTTCATCATTTAACAAGAGTGCTCTTGGAAGACATGGATGAGATTTCTTCTGGGTGTTGGTATTGTTAAGAAAAGCAGAGCATTTGATAAAATGGTGGCACATGTATTGGTCATTGTCCAGTTCCTTGTGAATGTGATGAAACTATTATCTGAGGGAAATATATTCTGAAAGGATAATGCTATTATTTTTGATGCTAAATAAAAAGGTTATAGTATGTCTAAATGTATTGAAAGACCTATTCTCCTTCAAAAGAAATATCTTCTCTTTGGGAGATAGGAAGAATTGCCTCTAGTGGTAAATAGTATTAGAAGTGGCAGTAGTGGTGGGGAGCCATAGTAGAGCAGGGTCCTCAAAAGAGCAGTGGCAGTAGGACCTGGCTTGGCACAGCTAGAGCCTGTAGTGGTGGTAGGAGTTGGTGATTGGTAGCAGAGTGCTAATTAATAGCAGCAGAATTGAAAGCCTAACTGGAGAATGATGTTAATTAGATAAATTGTGATTTTGTACTGCCCTCTTTATATAAGGAGAAAATTGTCACTTGCAGATTGTAGAACTGATGTTGGCAGAAAACTAGGTGTCTGTGGGAGCCAAAAATCTTTTGATGTTATATACTTTAGAAAAGGGACCAATAGAAATAAAGGCTTCAGAAGTTGTTTTGTTTTGTTTTTAATTGAAGAAATACCTTTTTCAGGAAGACTTGAAATTGTAATTTGTAAAATACTCATGATATCATATTATTAAAATAAATTTAAAATCATCATGTGGAATGGTCAAAATTGGTAGAAAACATGATCTTTGTCATTTGATTGGCCAACAACATGTTGCAAATTTACAGAGCACCACTTTCATCATAACATAAAGCCTCTTAGTAAATGAAAATGCTGCATATTTGGGATGTAATCCTCTCTCTTTCCTTTTATCCAAAACATATTAAAATTTCAAATTAGAAAAAAAACAAACCATTGTGATTCTATTTGGAAAATTTTGATCTGAGTCAAATGGAATGAAACAAAGATCAAAACAGATATCCATTTGGAAATCTAAAGGAAGCTTAACTTATTCTTACACATTTATTCACTATAAAACAATTCATCATTAAGACATTAAGATAGGGAATTGTTATAAAGGATAATTATTGAATAGCTATTTCAGGATAGAATAATTGATTGCTGACCCCAACACACACTTGTTTTTAATTTTAGTGTTTAAGTGCTCTGTAGAAAATATTAAAACACCTACAAATCCTTTCATAGTTTGGTAGAAAAGCAATGAATAAGAAAACTCATAGTTGTTTAATTTACTAATTGGTTTTCTTCTATTTTCCCAGGTTACCTCTGAATCACATTTAATGCTACAACTTCCCAATCCACATGTAAATGTGGAAGAGGGATATATGGGAGAGTATTTCTTGAATTCAAGTTTGGAATCTTTAAATTTCTATCTGGGGATCTAAGAGAAAAGACCGATATTTAGAAAAGTAGATATCTTTATACAAATCTGGGCCATTTTACATAAATTTCTTCAGGAATACAGAATTTACATGAAGCAAGTTGCCATTATCTTGGAATAAATGTTTTTCTTTCTGAAATAGCCAATTTCTTCCTCTCTTCTCCCTTTTCTTTAGCAATGTGCCACTATAATCTTAATGCAGCTGATCCAGAGTATACAAGGAACCCTGCTTGTTTATGACATCCACATACCTATGAACATAAATTATATGGCGGTAGCTGCTAGCTTGTAGAAATGAGCCACTCATAGCACTTCAAAGTTTTGTGCATGAACCTTGAAATAAGTGTGAAGA
Source organism: Rousettus aegyptiacus (assembly GCF_014176215.1). Taxonomy (NCBI): domain Eukaryota; kingdom Metazoa; phylum Chordata; class Mammalia; order Chiroptera; family Pteropodidae; genus Rousettus; species Rousettus aegyptiacus. Next base: position 101,600,810 of record NW_023416306.1, read on the forward strand.
AAAATAACTGATTTGAAAGTTATTTGATATTTTGCTTCTATGACTGATGACTTTCCAGGTGTAATTTCAATCTATACCCATCCTTATCATAAATCTCTTACTATGCTTCTGCTAGCTTGAATTTGTCTTTATACCTTGTGACTATGCTCTGCCAAGAAAACAAAACTGAAATCTTTGTGGCTTAGCACATAAAAGTTAATTTCTCTCTGATATAAGTTTGTGGTTATATGGACAGCTTCCTTCTAAGTGTAGACTTAGAAATAAAAATCTAGGCTGTTTTGCCTTTGCCAAATTAATGAGAGAATTCAACTGTTGCCACAGCAAATGAAGGGAGAACAAGAATTTTATATATTGGCTTTTAGGTGATTCAGTCTGAAATTGACACACAGTATTCTGTGTATAGTTTATTTGCCAGAAGGAGTCCAATGGCACTGCCAAACTGCAGAAATGCTCTAAAATATGGGTGAGCCCATAGATACATATAGTAAGTACTTCTGTCACACAACTGAGTTTAAATGAAACAACACAATTAATACAGATTATAATCAGCATACTCTGTATAATACGGAGCTAGATTATAGTCCTTTGTTGATTGTGCTGAAAGGTTCTGGCTCCTATACTTGGTCTAGTTGGTATTTGAGAAGTGAAAGATTGTGAATTTGAGAAAGGAATTTGTTCTTATATAGGGAGTAACATGGGAAGTGTTCTAGTAATGAAAGTAGAATAAGTGGTTTATGTAAAACTAATTACTTAAGTAAGGATCAGTCTTATTTCATTGTGAATTTATTTATAACTTGAAATACTTTATTAGCAATGTACCAGTAATATACTATAATTTTATGCTCAATACATTTGTGTATATGTGTCACATTTATTTTTCCACAGAGGAAGTGAGATGGTTTAATTATAATTGCTATTCTAAGTATTTTATTCATTGGCTGTCCATCATCTATCCACATAAAAACATAGAAGATTTAAAGTAGTTAGATAAATATGTTGTAATAAGTAAGCGAATGTTTAAAATAATTTTTATAAAACTAGGATTTTTGGTTGTTCAGACTTATTGACACCGTTCCAAGCACTTTATATGTATTACCTCTTTTAATTTTACGCTAACCCTTCTGAATAGATTAGTTAATATTTTAAACATAAGGAAATTGAGGAACAACTATGTTAACTGCTTGCCCAGGTAACTTAATGTATATTTTGTGTCTGGAAGGGAATTAAATTTACCTGTCCATCCTCCTCCATCCTTTGTCTTATTGATAACCCCCAAATTTGCTTAGGTTCCCAAAATAGAAATCCAGAGCTACAACGTAGATCTCCTGACTCAGATAAGATTTTTTAAAATTATGCTTTAAAGCAAAACAGCTATAATTTAATGTGTCAAAATGCTTAAATTGCCTTTTCAGTTCTTGAACACAAAAAATTTTTGTTTTCTAGATTATAGTACTGCTATAGAATAGGGATTAGATAGGGCAAGGTGGTAGGTTTTCATGAGGGCTAAGCACTAGAGGCAAATTGTCAGCCAAAAAGGATTCTGGCTCTAGTTCAACATTTCATTTTGAAATATTAGGGAAATAAGAGAAATCTGTAACCTATCAAGATCCTTGTAAAGACATATGCTTTTAAAAGATGAAATAGTATGTCAAGTTTTGCTTTAATTGGCTCTCTATGGAAATGCTTAGAGTATCCCAAATAATTACATGCTAAATGTAAATAATGTGTTAACATAAGTGCTATAGAAGAGTTGGTAAAGATGAATTTATTGCATATTCCATTACTCACCCATATTCCTTAGGGCAATACTTTGAAAATGTATTAGTTGGAACTATCAGCTGGTAATTTGGATGGGTACACCAAACAGCCCTGTGTTACAGCCCCATTTGTTTTGATATTATCTTAACTATATTTTTAAAAGCTAGAAATATCAGGGAAAAATAAACCACACCCATGTATTATCAATGAGGAATCACAAAGTTTCATGTTTCTATTTCTTCTCTAAATACATAAATTTTTACTGAGACATATAAAGTCCCTTTCTACTCCTTTCCATGACCTCATTCTCTTTATTCCTTCCCAGAGACAACCTCTATTACGATTTTGAAATACATTCTTCCTCTCTATCATCTAAATTTTAACTTTTCATGTTTATACATAAACAAACCCACTTTAAAAATTGTATAAATGGTCACATACCAAATATCTTCTTACAACTTGCTTTCCCCCACTTATTGCATTTTAAATCTATCTGTTTTCATACATTTAGATCTAGCACATTTATTTTAACTGACCTTTCCTTATATATGTCTCCCTGAAAGGAATAGAATTACTGGGTTATATGTTTGGGATTTTAAAAACTTCATTAGATAATACTGAATTACTCTCTAAAGTAGCTGTAGTAATTTATTCTCCCACCAGAATGTAGAGAGTTTCTATTATTTTACACATTTTTGACAATATTTGATAGTAATAGATTTTAAAAATTACATTTCCCCCTAATTTTGAGTTGAATTATTGAATATCCTTATTTAATATTCTTTGAAAACCATGTAATTTTGTCTTCTTTATACCTGGCAGCCTTTTTATTATGGTAGATGGGCATCCAATATATTAAAAAAAAAAAAAAAAAACCTATTCTTAAACATGTTAGACTTTCAATATGATAACTTGATAACTATTTCATAAATAAAATTTCCATACCTATTTAGATTCACTTATTCAAATTAATTTAATTATTTGCATTTGGTCTAAGCTATAGTCTAAATAAATTATATAATTGTATATTCTAAAATACACATGTATATGACATACATTATCTATATATATCTATAAAATCAATCAATCCATAATTTATAATAAACAACATAGGCAGGTTCAACCTCCACAATATCTATTCTGTCTTGCTTATATATTTTTCTTCCCATTGTTGCCTTTCAAATCATTACAGTTTGCCTTGAAGATAAATTCACAGCTTGAACTTTTCATTTAGCTAATTGGTACTTATTTTTGCCACTGAGTTGTTCTCACTCAACTGGGTAATGAAATTGGAAATTGCTTTCTCTCAGAATCTCATTTAAATGAAGGCAAACAATAAATGAGGCAGTACTTTGCTTAAAAGTAACAGAAGCTAACTGTAGCCCTTGACCTTAGATTGAAAAGTCATGACTGATTTGGAACTTTCGGTTTGGCAACACGAGAAGATCAGCAAATTCTTTCCTCAAAAAGCAACAATAAAATTGCACATATTGTCAAAAACAACCACTTGAGAGCTCTGGAAATCTACCAAAGGCATACAACAAAGTGAAAAGTGTTAATTCATTAACAATAACTGAACTTCAGGTAAAATCAGTGGGAAGCAGTGGCATTCCTGCCTAGGGCTACTCCCAGTTTGCATGATACAGTTCTATCAGGTTAGAGAAAGCTAGGAAAAATCAGAAACTTTACTTTGGGTAAAGTCTCTCTTGGTTTGAAGTGGAGGTGAAAAACCTCTGCTCAGGTTTTAGTGATCTTAATGACAAGCCACCAGGGAAGGCCAATAGCTCAGCTAGCTTGAGGTTGTCATTCTGACTGCAGTAAGCAGCAGACAGTAACTTAGACAAAAATCTAACAGGGACATACAGGAAATAAGGTAGGTAAGAGGGACTGATAATCTCTCTTCATATCGTTGACTAACTGGAAGTCAACATAAAGGTTCATGGAGGACTGAACAGTATCCAGACTTTTCATGTATCACAGATGGTCTGGGAAACTTTGTTCATGCAAAAGGGAGACCCAAGAGGGTCTGATGGAAAGAGAACCTGGAGCATACCTGAAAGCAGTTGAACTTTTAATGTGCTTCCCAACTTGCACACAGACCCTTGGGCAGAGAGTGGAAGCCTTACTTGGATGAAAGTGTATGAGCGTAACCTATAACCAATAACTGGCTTACCATAATCTCTGCAGAGCCAGGCCAGTACCTAGAAAGCCTATCATAAAAACTGAAACAAGAACTTAAAAATCTTCCTGAATTTAGATGTTAGCATAGACACGCCTCAAGTGAGATATATTCCACAGATTTAGTCCAGGCAAGTAACTAAACAAATAAACAAACAAAAAATAGCAATAACTACAACCCTCAGGAGGGAAATATCAGAATTTGGAGTGTCAACAATATATTATCTAATGTTCAACATTGATCAAAAGTTATGAGAAAGTGTGACCCGAAATTAAGAAAAAAGAAGCACGTAGACTGTGAACTGGCCCAGATGTTGGATTTAGAAGATAAAAATTTCAAAGGAGTTTTTACAACTATGAATTTAAAGAAATCAACTTAAAAGAATTAAAGGACAGCATGATGATACTTGTTCAATAAATAGAGGTCTTCATGATTTGTATGGAAGCACAAAAGACCCCAAATTGTGAAAGCCATCCTGAGAAAAAAGAACAAGGCTGGAGGTATCACTCTACCTGACTTCAAATTATACTACAAAGCAACAATAATCAGAACAGCATGGGATTGGCAGAAAAACAGACAGACCAATGGAATGGAAATGAGAGTCTAGAAATAAACTCTCATATCAAAAACATACAATGGAAAAAGCAAAGCCTCTTCAATAAATGATGCTGGGAAAATTGGAAAGCTACATGCAAGAAAATGAAACTAGACTGCTATCTGTTACCATACACTAAAATTTACTCAAAATAGATCAAAGATCTGAATGTAAGACCTAAAATAATTGCATTGAAGAAAACATAGGTACCAAACTCATAGACCTTGGATTGAGAGAGGATTTTATGAATTTGACCTCAAAGGCAAGGGAAGTAAAGGCAAAAATAAATGAATGAAAGTATATCAAACTAAAAAGAAACCATCAACAAGACAAAGAGGCAATCATCTGTATTGAAGAAGATATTTGCAAACAACGCCTCCGATAAGGGGCTAATATAAAAAATATACAAAGAATGCATTCGACTCGACTATAAAAAAACAACCCAATATAAAAAAATGGGCAGAGGACTCAAACAGACACTTCTCCCAAGAAGACATACAAATAGTCAACAGACATATGAAAAGATGCTCAACTTCACTAGCTATTAGGGAAATGCAAATCAAAACTACCATGAGATGCCACTTCACACTTGTTAGAATGGCTATCATCATCAACAAGACAAGTAGTAACAGGTGTTGGAGAGGTTGTGGAGAAAAAGGAACACTCAAACATTGCTGGCGGGAATGTAAATTGCTGCAGCCATTATGGAAAACAGTATGGAGATCCCTTAAAATTTTAAGAATAGAATTACCCTATGATCCAGCAATCCTTCTTCTAGATATTTACCCCCAAAATTTGAAAACATTTATACATAAAGATATATGCACCCTGATGTTTATAGTAGCATTATTCACAGCGGCTAAGATGTGGAAACAACCAGTGTCCTTCAACAGATGATTGGATAAAGAAGTGATACATAGATACAATGGAATATTACTCAGCCATAAGAAAAGATGAAATACTTCCATTGTAACAACATCGATGGATCTTGAAATGATCATGCTCAGTGAAATAAGCCAGACAGAAGAAGTTGATTTCACTCGTATGTGGGATATAAAGCTGAAATCAACAAACAAATAAGACAAACAGAGACTCATGGACATGGACAACAGTTCAGTGGTTATCAGAAGGAAGTGGGGGAGGGGAAGAGTTAAATAAGGTTACTGGGGCCAAATATATGATGATGGAAGAAAATTTAACTTTGGGTGTTGAACGCACAATGCAGTATTCTATGACATATTATTGAATTGTACACTTGAAACCTATATAATTTTATTAACAAATGTCACCCCAATAAATTTAATAAAAAATGCTAAATAGAGATCTTGACAAAAAGATTAAAAGTTATAAAAAAAGGAAGTTTTGGATTTGAAGAGGATGATAACTAAAATGAAAAATTTACTTGAGGGGTTCAATGGCAGATTTGAGATGGCAGAAGAAAGAATCAAATAACTTGAGGATAGGTCAGTAGAAATGACCTAACAAAGGAAAAGAAAGAAAATATATTCAAGAAAAATGGAAAGCGAGAAGCATTCAAGTTTCAACGACTCTTGTGGAGTGTGTCAGCCCATGGGATACTGAAGCCACTGTGGGATCTTGTTAAGGGCCATTCCGCACCAGATTTCAAGTCAGCCTTGTCCTGCACCTCTTGTCATCCTGGTCTTTTCCTACCTGGAGTGAGACTCTGCCATGCCACTCAGGACCTAGAGTGATTATTACAATGGAAGAAATCAATAATTTCAAGACACTAAACAAATTATCTGAAAAAAAGAAATCTGCATTATGTTCAACTTTATGTATAAAAAATATTCCTTTCTCTCCGTTTATGCAGAAGCTTGGCTTTCGTACAGGGGTAAATGTCTACCTTATGAAAAGATCTCCAAGAAGCTCGTCTCATTCTCCTCAGGCTGTGAAAAAGATTAATTCTAGATGTAACAGTCATTATCAATGTATCAACAGAGGCTAACTGATGAAGCTAAGATTTTGAAAAGCCTTCATCATCCAAACATTGTACATTATTGTGCTTTTACTGAAGCCAGTGACAGTATTGCTTTTTAATGCTGCCGAACAAAGGCAATTCTTCCTGCTTCTAAAACCAAACCCCTTATTACACTAAGTGGATTGCCATCTACCAATTGGTTTTTGTGAGGCCCACACCGGCCTGCATGAAGGATCCAGAAAGATGCTGAGCTGCAGATTTGAAACCCAGAGGAGGTGTATGCGACACTGTCATACCTCCCAGTGGACAGTGGACAACTCCCAGTGGCATCACTTGTGGGCTGCTGACTGCAGGAGGAGACAGACAGCTTCTTATGGCTTAATCACACATGTGCACTTAGGCGCAGGGAATGAGGATCGCAATGCCCTGACTTGCACCCTGCTGAGAGGGGCAACACTTGAGCCCCGACAGCCCTCAAGGGAGCAGTAGTGCCCTGTGCTGGGAGTCAGAGACCTTGTTCCCAGTGATGGCTCTGTCTGGTTGTGTTACTTTAGCCATTGTTTCCCTATTGTGAACCTCGCATTTCCCATCTAATACATGCGAGGGTGGAATGACTGACCCGATGAGTTCTCAGGGTCCTTGCAGTGCTGACTTTCTCCAGATCTAAAAGGAAGCAAAAGGAAGAGAAAGAGTTGCCCAATTGAGTGGCCAAGTTGGACAGGAACTCTAGCCGCTTGTACTTTTGGCATTCTACAAATGCCAGTTTCATGTTCCACCTTCACGAAGAAGTAAACCATAACAGGTTAGCCAATAACCAGTGATTTCAGCCAGAAAGAGCCTTTCTCCTTTGGGAAGAGCTCAAGTTTTGGGTTCGGATCTCAGCTTCCTCGTTGCACACTTGTGTGCCCCGGGGCAAATTACAGCTTCTTTGGGTTTAGCGTCTTCATGTGTGAAATGGCGATGATATCAGCTTTATAGGATTGTCATTGCTGCTTTCATTTCTGTCTTTAACTCATAAAAAATAATGATGATAATATTAGTATTAATTACAGATGGTATTTGGGTCCTGGGGACATCTCAGTTGTTTAAACACTTAAAAAGTGTCAAAGCCGGAGCCCTCAGACTGCTGTCCAACCCCTTGCTCTTGATCCTTCCTCCCTTCCACCCTCCCTCCGTGATTCAGCAAAAAAAAAAAAGAGCCGCTGCCGGTCTCTCAGAGGCTACAGGACTCCACTTCCATATGATTGACCAGTGGGTGGTACCAGTTGTTAATTTTTAAAAATTAATAGACTTTATTTTTTAAAAAGCAATTTTAGGTTGACGAGAAAATTGAGCAGAAAATCCAGAACTTTCATGTCTGCCACTCCACCCAATCCCGTTTCACCTATTCTTAACAGCTTGCATTAGTGTGGTACATTTGTTGCAACTGATGAACTAAAACTGAAACATCGATACGTTATTGTTAACTAAAGTCTCCCCATTTACATTAAGGCTCACTTCTTGTGCTGTACAATTGCTGTTTTTAATATCACCCTTGGTATTAATAATGACCAACGCTTCTTGAGCCCCTGTGTGCCAGATACGTACTGTTCTAGGTCCTTTCTGCACATCCTCATTTAATTCCCATGTGTCTTAGACTTTAGCCAAAAACAGAATTTGAAAATTTTGTGTGAAAAGTCTGCTACTCTCAAAAGGAATGTCTTAATTAAATATTAGTATCACCTGGGGAGCTTTTTAAACTATGCCAATACCCAGGCCCCTACCCAGACTTTTCTGCGGGAGAACAAGGCCCAAGTATGACTCTTAAGACCCCAGGTGATTGTAACCTGCTGCCTTGGAAAAGGACCACGGCTCTCAGCCCTGGCCTTCAGATGGAGGCTGAGGATAGCAATACAGACTCTTAGGCCCCATCTGAGACCCAGTGAACCAGAACCTGCTTTCTAAAAAGGCTCAGGTGACTCGTATGCACACGGATGTTGGAGACTTGTGATATTGCTTCTGCATGTCACCACATGCATATGTGCATGGAAGGGGAGATTTTTTTTTTTTTTTTACTTTTAATAGTACTGAACTTTAGAAATTATGAGAAAAAATATTTAAAAATAAAAAAATACACCGCATCTATCTTGATCTTGGAATCCACAGCTTCCAGAATTGTGAGAAATACATTTTTGTTGTTTATAAGCTGCCCGAGCTATGGTATTCTGTTAATAGCAGTTTGAATAGACTAAGACAGATGGTATATAGGGAATTTGAAGATTGTCATTTGAATAATTTGGTGTAAATTCTAGGATGCAGAAGATCTAGAAAATTTGCTTTTATGTAACACCATTTGTGATAGGGAGAATTTTAAAATGGCAGCTTGAGTCTGGCCCCTGGTGTGCACACACCTATTCCCAGTTATTCAATCAAACAGTAACGAGGTGCTTCTGGGAGGGATTTTGCCTGTGCAATTAAGATCCCAAATCAGTTGACCCTGGGAGAGGGAGAGAATCCAGGTGGGCCAGATTTAATCAAATGAGCTCTTTAAAAGCAGGGTTTTTTTCCTCCTCTTTCTGGCTGGTCACAGAAGATGAAGTCAGATACAAAGCATGAGAAAGATGTGACATGCTGTGTTTAAATTGAAGATGAAGAAGGCTGCATGGCAAGGACTGTGGGCAACCTGTAAGAGCTGTGAGTGGTCCTGGCTGACTGCAAGCAAAGAAGCAGGACCTCAGCCTACCACAGCAAGAAGGCAAATTCTGCCTACTCCAAAAATGAGTCTTGAATTTGGCTTTTCCCCCGACCCTCACATAAGAACTCAGCTGGGCTTATGCCTTGATATCAGCTTTATGGTGTTCAGAGAAGAGAACCTAGCCACGCTGTCCTGGACTTCTTCAGCTACAGAACTGTAAGTTAATTAGTGGGTGCTGTTATACGCCCTCAAGTCTGTGGTAATTTATTACACAGCAATAAAAACTAACACATCATTTAACACATCATTTAATTGGAAATAACAACTGCTATTTCATTTCCCTTTTTCAGGGCCAAGTATGAAATAATTTCATGATACTTACGAAGCTTGATGAAATAGTAAATGAAAATGTTTTATACTATAGTTCACTCATTAAGGAAAAATGGTGAAATAGAAACTCATTTCATATCTCAACATTTTCTTCAGGGTAGTGCATTAGCATTTTGTTCCCTCTGGGAAATATATCTTAATAAAATAATCTTGGTACCCATCCTTAAATATATCTATATATGTATTTTAGTCAGAGCTTAATGTATAGACGCAATATCTGATTATTCGTTAAGGATGGATTAAGGCTATCAGAACAAGAAATACTCTATACTTTAAAAATAATTGTAAGAATCTCACTATGTTTATGAATATGACAACATCAGTCTCATTAACTACTGCAATTTACCTCACTAGGGAGCATAACTGATTATTCAGCCAGGGTATATGTTGATGACATTGACAGCCATTACTCATGATGACTGATGTGAGTCATAAGCTATGAGTGATGGCCAGAAAGTTTCTGCATTGATCCATAAAGCCTGTAGCTATTGCCAGAAACTCATTTTTGATTTAAATCTGGAGGTGATTCATTTGAGTTAATGCGTAACTACCAGTGATTATTAGAGACAAGAACACTAGAATGGAAATATACAGGCCTGTCTAAAATCTAATTTAGTCTCTATCTGAGCAACGATTTGAGTTTAGTCTCAATCAAGGCAACCTCCAATGATTACAACTCATTTCCAGGACCATGACATTTTGGTTTCCTGGACTGATATTTACAGCAAATTGCTTTGTGACCCTGAACAAGTTTTAAGTCTCTTTTCTTCTAAAATAGTAAAAATGAAATGAGAATATCTGAAGATCTTTCCGGAGGTGTTATGGGAATTTTTTAAAACTCAGAGGATGGGAGAGAAAACCAAATCATCACAATAACAAGATGAACAGCTCGCAAGATATTTTTTACTCACAGTGTTAAATCAGGGCCAAAAAAGAAAATTCTTGGCAATAAATGATGAAGGTATTTCTCACAGTGTCTAGAAGGAAGGTACTAAAATATCAAGAGAGTAGTAGCCTGAAGAGAATTTCATAGCCCATTTAAAAATTTTGAAAACTTTTGTTACAAAAAATTTCAAGCATAAAATTTTCAAGTAGAGGAATAGTATAATGAACTTCAAGCACCCATAACCAGCTTCAAAAATTATCTACTCCTTTCAAATCTTGTTGGGCTTATGTCATCATCCCAGACTATTATGAAGAAAATCCTTAGATTATATTATTTCATATCAGGGTCCAAATATTCAGATAAAATACAGTAAATTCAAATGCATTTCCAAATAATTCAAATAATTTCCAAAAAAGTATTGTTAATCATTAGTCACTTGAACCAATAAAAATTTAAAAAGCCAGAAACTGATTTAAAAAAATAAAACTGCACAGAACCAAGAGGTTCTTTTGAAATGTAGGAAATAATCAAGTAAGCAGTACTGGAGTTTTAGCTATCATGTTAAAATATAGAATTATGTACAGGACACTGCTTAAAACCAACAAACTCTTTCAAGGTAAGAAATAGCATCATCAGTTTCAACTACTGCAAGGAAAAAAAATGCAATGATTACTAAATTTTAAATGAGATTTTTAACTACTTTAAATCTTAATTTTAGCATCTGCTTGGATCATATATCTATGGATTTTTTTTTACCTAGTTTTAGCAACTCTAATTTATAGCACTTTTAGAATTATATAGTCTTGAATTAAATGTATCCTATGTTTGCAGACAGCAGGAGCTGCCCACTTTGTATGTTGCATTGAGAATGTTTTCATTGCACATTTTAGGGTGACTTTTATACCCTTAATAGAACATACTTAACAATGGTTTTAACTTGAAAAATTAGTTACTGAAGTTTTATGTGCTTAAATACGCTCTATCTTGAAGTCAGCTAAATGTTCCTTCCATGTGTGGATTCAAAGTGATGGGAAATAGTGAAAATTTTTACGGAAAAAAAGACTAATGTAGAGGAGCCTGCTGTCTCATGGAATAAACACCAAAATAGCATTTAAACCAGAAGCAGACAGATCATGATCAAGATCAGACTGACTAGTACATACATAATAAGGGACTCAAATCCACATAGGTACAGGAAGAAAACTTCTTTTACTTTATTCTAATAATTCCACTTACTGTGTGGGAGGGAGTTACAACAGGTGACCTGCAATCTATACTGCATGGATACAGAGGAGATCTTTTGGGTAAGAGAAAAGAATCAGGTGACCTGATCTAATCTCAATTAGCTATATAGTAAACAGAACCCAGGGGCTAAGGTCTGGCTTCCTGGAGAATGTCACAAAGGCTTTGCAACACTCTGATGTTTAAAATGGACATATTCTATAATCAAATACCTTCTGCCATGTGAGGAACTCCCCAGTTTATTATAGGCCAATGGTACATGTTCTCAGAAGGAAGGAAAGACCTGGGGAGCTGACTTTGGCAATTCAAACTTCTTTTTGCTTTATGTGAACCTCCCGATTTCATGTGTACTTGAAATTAGTAAAGCATGCTATTGGGGCATGATCTCTGATCAGCGTGGATTTGATTTGACAACCCAATATTTAGTTCGTTTCTCTCTAGGGTGTCAAAGACTTCAACTTATCCATCCGACTCATTTAATGGTGTCAGATGCAGTCCTTTTTAGGTTAACCAGTAAGTTTTTTCAGTAAATACTCAACCTTTTGAGTATCTTCTCTTCCCAGTTCTTCCCGGAGAACATCTCTCCTTTCCCTGGTTCTTACAGTCTCCCCCGAGTTATGTGTTCTGCTTAGTCTTTGGGTAAAAACCTCTTCTCTTTTCATTGCAAAGAAGTGGCGATTTCCCTTACTCCCCTCTAACCACAGCAGTAAGGTTCATAACAGGAAAGTAGGAATAATTTAAAGGCCATTATAGTACGTGACATGCTTAGATGACAGGCTGCTTCGTACGCAAAGGATTCAGTCTTAAAAATAAGTATAGCAATGCATGAGTACCACCAGTAGAGATCATGGTCAAATTCTTGGCATGTGCTTAGTGAAGAAGAGACAGAATAGTTCCAAACTTTTCATATATGAAAGTTAGAAATGTATACAGAGAGGCCAACATATAACATGTGTGTTTCATATTGCCATCCTTTCTCAGATTGCCAAACAAGTAGTCACCCTTTTCTCATTCTTTTTTCTCTAAAGGCTAGAGATTCAATCACATATGTCCAATATTACCTGAGCACCACCTTAGGTAAAAAGATATTTGGTGGAGCATAGCCAGATTCAAATATTTATTTAAATGATACCGATTCTTAGAAAATAATAAAAACAATACATTTGACATTTCAGACAAAAATGAGTAGCATGAGATTAATATTTAGGTTAGATGTTACAAGATGGTGTGTATACCTTACAAAAGTAAATTCAGTTTTGCCATCTAATCCCACTTCACTTGAGTTTCGGTAATAGTTTTCTATCCAGATGTTGCTGGATCAAAATTTTAGCTCTGCTGTGTGGTTTTTGTTTGTTTGTTTGTTTTTTTGTTTTTGGTGAGGCAACCCTTGGTTGACCTCGTTAGCTTACAACCCCTTATTTTTTATTTTTTTATGCCTACAGCACCTGATCTTCCTAGGTGGTCTCCTATCCAAATACTAACCAGGCCCTACCCTGCCTGCTTGGCTTCCGAGATCAGACAGGATCGGGCTCGTTCAGGGTGGCATGGCCGTAGACTTATCTCTGCTCTTATGCCCTCAGTGTTTTAGCCCCTTTAAATTTTCCTGGGTGTTGTGGGGGGAACGACAAGCTAATCTTCCCATTGCTTGAGATTTAGGGAATCAATTACTAAGGCTGTACTGGCCTTTGTACAAATTGTAATAACTGAATTTCACTTTTTTCCCAAGCTCGCTTTTCTTAACATATGTATCCTGTGGATTGTGCAGTTTAAAATGAACTATTCCTTGCAGAATGCACTTCTAGGCATTGCACTGCACTGTGCTTTTTCATCTCCTCCTTTCTTTTGCACTTCCTGCCTAACACACCTTTCTTATATTATTGCCATCTATTACCATTGAACTTTTCCTTTCTCTTCATGTTCCTGTCTTCTCCTCTAACACCAGTTTTTACTCATTGGTTTTCCTATTTCACAGTTGGTGCCTGAAGGCCTTTAAGAATAAGAAAGAATCAATTTTTTTTGACAGATATCTAAGAAAACCACCATCCCTGGTTTTTAAGCATTTTGCCTTTAATCTTTTTCTGCCAATCTGAAGTGAGTTATACAAACTTACGTTCTTTAAAATCAGATGGATTCAATTGGAGGAAGCCACCAGATTGCTGTCAGATTTTGTTTTTAGGTCATTCATGAAGGGTATGATCCACCTTTTTTTTGCATCCACTTCTATCCTCATCAATTTGGACTACTCCTGAGTTAATATATCTAAGACTCAGATGGTGATTTTAGTTTTCATGGTCAGAAACAGAGAACAGCTTCTCTTCACTGAGAAAATAGAAAACATACCCTATGGCTTGCTATCCAGGACCCTATGTTACTTAACCATAACCTGCCTTTCCAGTGTTACTTCTCCCTTTTCTCGTTCATGTACACTTTCAGGAACTCACTGCATCACTTGCTCTTCTTTGTATATACAATGTATTCTTTAGCTCCAGGGACTTAGATTACTTCGTTGGTGTATACCTAGGCTCTCCATTCTTTTTATCTCTTAATGACCTATGTCCTCTTTATTTTTCATGATTTATTTTAAATCAAACTGTCTTCCTGGAATGCTCACTGCTACTCACCTAAGATTTTTGAAATAAACTAATCCTCATTCTAAAAACCAGTAGCACTTACTATATTTCCTCTTGAGCTTTGTCACTCGTGTTGATTCATTGAAAATTGAAAATCTAAATTGTGTCATGCACAATTTTAGGCTCTAGTGACACAGCAGTGAACAAAGCAGACAAAAATCTCTGCCTTCATGGAACTTATCTTCTTGTGTTATAGCTGCCTTGGGGAGTTTTAAAATGTTAATTTATAATTACTCTCACTGGTAAGTGAAGAGAGAAGATCAAATGTCAACAGATTTACATACTTTTAATGTTTTACAAAAGCAAATATAAATTGGTTCTTAATAAGAAATGCTGCCTAAAGTTTGAAAAAATGTGATAGTTCTTGATGTCACTCTATTTTGTTACACTAAGAAATATAGTTGCACTTGGAACATTGAGCAATAGTGCTGATTTCAGAGAGATGGATTAGTGAAGCACAAGTTCTCCTTTGTGAAGACAAGAACTGGAGAAAATAATATAAAAAAAACTGCCAAGGCCACTAGAAGACCTACTCTGTCTGGTGTGGATCCTGCTGTTCCAGATTCTTCTATAAGACTTTATGCAAGCCTTCAGCTGCCCCCGGGTAAGCAGTGGAGGCGATGGCCCAGCTATGTCTTTACTGTGCTCCAAGAGGAGCTGTGACATCACTTTTATTGCCAAACCACCTCTCTTCTTGCTCTAGTACAGAAGAAGAGGTTGGTGAATGGTGTGACTTCTCCTTTTTTGTTAATAGCAATCTCAAGAAACCAACATCTTTCTCAAGAATGTGGGGGAGGATTGGGATAAACTTTTTTCCCTTCTGCTTTTTCCTCATCGAGTTCATCGGAATCATCACTTCTTTGGATCTTACTGTAGGCTCATGTTAATTACATGGTCAAGGGTCTCATCCTATTTCAACAGTCTCTTTTCTCCAAATATAGTATTTCTTGGAGTCCTTGATGAATGTATCACATGTTTTCATTGAAAGCTTGGTTGGATAATCACATTATGTAGCAGGCAGTCCTGTTGCTTCTATTGAGTGATACTGTATCTTTTGGGCTCTCCTAGGAACCACTTTTATTTCTTCTGGGTAACATAGTGCCTAAGAGGTGATGACTGTTGATGACTGTTGCATCCTTGGGTATCACCACACTACAGGCACGATGTATCTCTCAGGCCTTGCTGTTTTTACCACCGGGCACCAAAAGCTCAGGCAACGTCACCATTTTTTGTCATTTCCAGTTAGGCACCACAACTAATGAAATGAATTTTTCATGGGACCAAAACCACTCAGGGGTATGTGGAGATGTGGGGAGAGAAGTATTGTCTCCCTTTTGTGTTTTATCCCATGGAAGGTGAGAAGCAAGAATGAGCCTTCTGCTAGTAATAATTTCATCATACTTGTCTTTTCTTATTTTTTCCTTTTTCTCCTTTTTCTTTTTCTCTTTCCATCCCTACCCCTCCCTTCTCTTCCTTTCTTCCCTTCCTTTCTTAATTTCTCTCCTTTCTTCCTCTTTTTTTTAAATATCATTTCCTAAGACAAGCCATTAGTCCTTGTGTGTAAATGGACAGAGCTTTCTGAGTGTTCTTTCTCTTCTTACTATGTAAATTGTTTTCCAGAGACTTATACACCTCTCAAGTAATGATATCATGAAAGTCAAGCTCCATTGATTAAAAAGATGTGCTGTGATCAGTTCTATAATACAGTAGGACTCAAAAATAACTATGGAGTGAATGAATAAAATATGGAGTATCAATTTTGTGTAGTCTGAAATCACTGTACAGAATTATTTTGGTGAATCTTTTATTTCTTCTGAAATTCTTAGAAGCAAAAGTATGCTTTTATTCAACATTGCACCTTCTAGAGCTCCATGCTTAATAGCTTGCATGTAAAGGCTTAAACATATTTTTGAAGTAATGAATGTTTCCTTTACAGTTGCACTAAAAATGCATAGGGAAAATACGGCTGATAACTGGTATGTAGTCCAAAGTTCACATTTGGGTAGCCTTATTTCTTGCATATTATAATTTAATTTTTACCAAATGGTAATTTTTAATCCTAAGGGATAGATATTTGTCCTCTCTAATCTTCTAATTTTACTTTTTTCTAACTTTAACTAACTGTAGGCATTAGACATTTTGTAAAACATTCTTTTCATATCATTCCTATCAGAATAAATGACTTTTTTTTTAAACAAGTAAGAAAACAATTAGATACTGTCAAAAAAGCCAAAATAACACAAAGCTACAATGACAAAATGTTATCAATGCTTTAAGAAAAAATAAATTTGTCCCGGGTCTTATACTAAGCATTTTTTTGTGTCCTGTGTTCGTTATAATTATTTACATGCTGGAAAGATATTTAAAACACTTTTTCTTCTTTAAGCAGTAGGTCATTATCTCATATAATATTTCATCTAATAGTATTTGAAGATTGTTAAGGTAGGCTGTGGGAACAGCAGTAAAGATGCCCTAAAGG
Organism: Rousettus aegyptiacus; assembly: GCF_014176215.1. Classification (NCBI taxonomy): domain Eukaryota; kingdom Metazoa; phylum Chordata; class Mammalia; order Chiroptera; family Pteropodidae; genus Rousettus; species Rousettus aegyptiacus. The sequence continues at coordinate 101,617,582 of NW_023416306.1, forward strand.
AAAGTATTCACTTAGTGACAGGAGCTGAAAGATTTTCAAAATTTGTGGAAGGAATAAAACCATAAAATAGGCTGAGTTGTTTACCTGAAGCTGAAATTAGGTTGATAATTTAAGGTGGGAAAATTTGAGGTGAGACAGGTGTGACAATATTAGCTTGATTCTTTCCAATCCTAATTTAAATGGTATTATGATGTTACCAGACAACTGGAGTCTTTGTTAGTCTTGTGTATCTAAACAGGATGTTCATGTTAATTTTGAGAGCAATGGTTTTAAATATACAGTTGAGCCTTGAACAATGTGGGGCTTAGGGCCAAGTTATGTGCAAGGACGTAACAGTACAATCAATGACTGACTTCTAATCAGAAACAAGAGTCCAAAAGGCATTGGCTGATATGTTTAAACTGTTGAAACTGTCCACCAAGAATTTTATAACCAATGAATCTAGCATACTTGCTCTAAAATTTCTTATTGGAAGTTCTTTAGGCTGAAGGGAAAAGATTCAGATAGTAGCTCAGATCTATAAGGAGAAATGAAGTACACCGGAAATAACTATGTTGGTAAATATAAAAGATTAAATTTTTCTAAACAAATTTTAAAGGTATATGGTGGCTCAGAGAAAATAATATAGAAAAATTATTATGCTATTATTATAGGACCTTATGCTGTAATGCACAATACATTGCTATTTTTGCTTTGGTTAGTAATTTACCTTTTAGAAAAATTAAAAACAAAAAAATAAAATTTATATTTACCTCTATTTATGTTTTCAGTGTGCTTTATTTCTTGATGAAGATCCAAGTTTCTCTCTAGTATCATATTTCTTCTACTTGAAATGTTTCCTTTAAACTTTGTTATAATACGGATTAGCTGGCAATAAATTCTCTGTTTTTCTTTTTCTGATAAAGTCTTGTTTTATTTTGAAACATATTTTCAGAGTATAGAGTATTTAGTTAACAGTTTCTTTTTTCTTTCAGCATTTTAAAGATGTCACTATATTGTTTCCTGTCTTGCATTGTTTCTGATGACATGTTTGCTCATTTTTGTTCCTTTGTTATGTGTCTTTTATCTTTGGCCTTTTCAAGATAGTCTTACCTTTTGAGTAGTTTGAACATGGTGTGTGTGTGTGTGTGTGTGTTATATTTATTTTGCTTAATATATATTGAGATTCTTGGATCTCTTTTGAAAAATTTTCAGCCATTAAGTCTTCAAATATTTATTTTTCCTAGTCTCTTTTTATCTTCTTTTAGGGTTCTAATGACATACATGCTAGGCTGTTGCTATTGTCTCACAGCTCTTGGATACATTTTTTTTTCCTTTCCTACATTTTTGTGTTTGTGTTTCAGTTTTGGTTATTCTGTTAATCTGTTTTCAATTTCACTGATTCTTTCCTCTGCTAAATTGAGTCTACTTATGAATCTATCAAAGGCTTTATTCATTTATGTTCTGATGGTTTTAATTTCAAGTCTGTCCATTTAATTCTTTAGTTTCTTCTTTCTGGTGAAATTTCCCATTTGATTATAAATGTTATCTATCTTTTTCACTGGGACCTTTTACATATTAACCAGAATTATTTTAAGTTTCCTGTGTTATAGTTTTTATATTTAGCAAGTCTTGTTTTCTTTTGCCTCTTGAAAGTTTCTTTTTAATGCTCCCTTTTATGCCTTTAATTTTTTTGTCGAAAGCTGAGATTTATGTAGGATAATAGAGACTGAGATAGGTAGATTTTATGCCTGGAAATGAGCACACATTTTCTTTGGCTAGGCCTCTGTGTGGAGGGTCAAGTCAATTATTCAGTAATTAAAGTGAGTTTGGTCTATGTTGTTGCTGTGATTAACTTCCATGCACTACACACTTCAAATTCCTCTAGCATTACCTGGCATTAAAGTGGGGGAGACTTGTTTGCCAAAACGCTTTTATCAATATTTGCCTTTTTCTCCTCTTTTGGCCTTCCCTTCAAACTTGTATATTCTAGAGGGTCTTTCTTTACCTTCTTTCCTTCCCTTCTTTCTCCCATGCTTTCTGAGCAGAAGACTGCTGGATTTGCTGCTCTTCACCCAGTAGTTTATGGCTTTTGTTCTGTAAGGGAGATAGTAAAGAAGGATCTGGGCAGAGCAGCATGCTTTTTTTATTCAGTACTTTTGCTTGTTTTAAACTTTTCTATGTCTTTTACTCAACAGTTATTTGAAATGCTTCCACGTTGTTTGGGGTATAGTTTGTTCACTAATATTACTGAAAGGATAGAACTTATCAATATACTATTTATTCATTCTACTATTACTAGATATTTGGGATGTTTCCAGTTTGGGTCTATTTTAATAGAGTTGCTGTATGTATTCTTGTGCATGACTTTTGGTAAATGTGTATATTTTGTTTCTGTTGAGTTTATTTATATCTGTGAGATAAGTGCTGAATCATAAGTTATGCATATAATTAGCTTTAGGACACCCTGCTTAATGATTTTCAGAGTCATTATACCAATATACATTCCCACTAGGAATGTAAAGCAAGTTTTTCTCCAAATCCTTTCCAGTCCTTGGAATTTTCTCTTTTTCAAGTAGCCATACCATAAAATATTAAACTGTTTTTATTTTTATTTCCCCCATGACTAATGAAGTTGGCTACCTTTTCACATGTTGGTATGTAGTTAGCCACTTTTTGAATTGCCCGATCAAATTCTTTATTCATATTTACACAACTGATATTTTGTTCACATTTCTATGACTGGTACAAAATGCAAAAATTAGATATGGACTACATATACATGTCAACTAATCTAGGGTTCTGCACTGTAGTGAGTGGTGTTGTGCTTTCAATGAATGTGATGGGGAGGATTATGGATGATTTTAATTTCTATCTTTATATTTTAAATGTTACACAAAGAACATATATATACACATACACATATATGTATGTGTATAAAACTCACATCAGTAAAAAGGTTTGAAAACTAAAAATTAAGTCTTGTCATGATATATTGTTTACTGATATGTATTGATATGTACACTATAATTTTGATCCATGAATTGATCCGATCAGCAAAATGGTAAAATCCGGCTAGAGATTTAAAACTTTTAAAATGGCAAAAGTAAGAATTATGTATGTTTTATTCAGCACTCTTTCCACAGTGTTTATATAATATGAATAAATGACTGAATAGATGAATAAATGAATGGATGGGTGAATAAATGACCCAGAACCCCCTTTTGTGGTTAATGAATAATCTCTACACTTACTACTCATAAGTGCTATAAAGTTTTTATTTTCAATGTACTTATAATAAATCATTAGCCTCAAAACCTGTATTGGCTTATTATAAAGGGTTATACAATGTTCGAGGTTATTAATTGAAATGATAGTTGCCTTTTTGGAAAGAAATGATATTCTTAGTGAGTGAGTTGTATAACTTTTTTTTTTTTGGCTTCTAAACAGCAGAAATTTATTTCTCGCAGTTCTGTAGGTTGGGACATCTAAGATCAAGGTGCTGACAGATTCAGTGTCCACTGAAAGTCCACTTCCTGCTTCACAGACAAGTTGTATAACATTTTGAATAGAGAACAGTTTGATTTACAAGTTCTAACTGATGGCTTATCATTTTTATTTATCTTTGTGATCTCAGTATTTCCCTATTAAAGGTGCGTTTTTGCCCCGTTTAGAATAGAATTTACTAAGATTTGTGTTAGATGTTATACAGAGTTTTAAAATAGTAAACTGACATTTTATAAAATATGGAACTCCTTTACAACATTATTAAAGGCAAGACTTATGCCTTTATGGAGAGTGTAAGATGAATAGTATACATTTTAAAGCAAATAGTTGATATGTACTAAATAATGTTTGCTGTAATTTCTCCCCAAAGTCAATTAAAAAGTACTCAGTTTTTATATTAGAATATGAAAAGTCATGAGAAAAGTGGTCAAATTTATTGCTTATGAGTTATCTAAATGGAACATATCTACACCATCTCACCAAAACAATTTCATCTGCTTTAGTCACTTTTAGTACAGCTTAAAATATAATTCATTAAATAATATCTGCAACCCACTGATTATAGATATTGTCCTATGCAAAATGTAAAACTAACAGTAACTAATGTTCTTCAGAAGTATAGTAGCCTTTGCAAATTGCTTGGAATTAATTTGTTTTGAGTAAACGAAAATTAGTCTGTTAAATGAAGCTTATAAAAAAAAGGATTACAAAGGGGTAGGAGACCATCTCACCAGGATAGCTTAAAACCCACACATTTATATGAGTCAGGAGAAGTACTGTGCTTTAAAAATGATCTTATTCTTTCCAGTTGCCTGAGCTTTGTGCCTCCTGATGTGATCCAGAGATCTGGCAAAATAGAAACAAATTTAGAATCTTACTCATTAGAATACTGAACTCATCTGTCAGCAGGATTGACAAGGCCTTAGACAAAGCATTTGGCCTGGCACACAACCTGTACTGAGATTTTCCTGTGGCTATAATGTAGCACACCTGACAGATGTTTGAGTCATTTAACACAGCAGGAGGTACTCATAAACACCACAGACTGGCATTCAACATGATAGGGATTATTTTTCTTTTGTCTGCCTGAAGTTATGTGGCCTATAATCAACAAAGGATTTAGGCATAAGTAGCTAAAACATAGGGTGTGATATCCTTTATATGTAGCTTTATATGCAGTATTTCTCTTGCTTATAAAGCTTACACAATGTCCCAGAAGCTGAGATACTTTTTGACACAGGTGAAACACATTTTACATATATTTTCCTTTTCATAATTAGAACTGCTTTAGGAAAGAAAAGCATCAAGAAGTAAATTTGCTCATGAAGTAAAGATAATATATCACCTCTTTATTTTCTTGATGATTCCTTAAAGATGTGACAGGCTTTACTAAATCCATGTTTAGTTTTAAATTCAACATAGTAGTGATGAAGTAGAACTGCAAGGACACTATTTATATTAAGAAATTTTTTTTTTTCTGTTGAATTTTTTATTAAATTTATTTGGGTGACATTGGTTAATAAAATTATATAGGTTTCAAGTGTACAATTCAATAACACATCGTCTGTATATTGCATTGTGTGTTCACTCTCCAAAATCAAATTGCAAGGACACAACTTAAAAAGTCCCAATAACAATGTGTCTGAATCAGAAAAAGAACAGCAGAAATAAATGTACACTATCTGTAATTCTAAAAATTGAACTTTGTGTCCTAAGGGATGGAGATAGGTCCTATTAATATAAATGCCATGTTTGCATAGAATAAAGTACAAAAATTTTAAATTTGGCTTTATTAAAGGTTTTTTTGTTTTTGTTTGTTTTTTTTGTTTTTTGTTTTTTGTTTTTTGTTTTTAGCTCAAGTTTCTCATTTGGTAATTAGCAGTTGGAAGAAGTGCTCATTGATAAAGTTTATTTAGGTTCGCTGAGGAGCAGTACAGGCAGGAGGCCACAGTACTTTCTAAACAGCATTTTATTGCATTTACAAATTATTACATAATCAAAATCATTTTGCCATCTACAACTAAAAGGACTGTGAAAATAGGAACATTGAACCTATCTTAAAGGAACAAATAAATACCACAGTTGAAAGATGGTGCCACTCTGGCATACGTAACTTATTTTATAAGGTTTTTTTTTTTTTTTTTTTTGAAGCATTAATTTGCTAGGAAAAAATTTCAGATTTGTTTAGCTTTTTTTCAGTTCGCTTTAGCGTTCAGTGATTTGCTGGACACAGCAGCATGTGCAGATGTGGAAACTGTTTTGTCCTAGGAAATAACCATAGTTTAGCATTTACGTGTCAAGATAAGTTGCAGAAGTTAATGAAAACATTCTTTAAGGTTATGCCCAAACACAAGAAATAGTTGGAATTCAGAAAAACATGCACATGTCAGAAAGGTTGAAATTTAGTCAAGCACTTTATCTTTGTTTATTCCTCTTGCTAGCTATAGTGTACTAACTGCTTTCCTAATTCTCATATTCTAACTCTTATATTTCCAGGCTGACAACCCATCCTGACATTTGATTTTTGGTCTGTTGGTGGCAATATTTTGAGCAAGATTTTTTTTAGCTAGCTTCAGGATTAGATATTCTGTCCTGCTAGCTACTTTGGAAGAAAACTTCTTAAATCCAGTGTGATGTGTATAGGTATATCTGTGGCTCTGGTTTCATTTTAAACAAATTCATGCAGAAGGGGAGAGATCAGAGCTTTGAAAAGATAGAAATGAGATCTATACTGTAGGTACTGAATATATGCTACTCCTTTAATGGGAAAATTTTGCCTTCAGATTTAAGGCCAAATTCCATTTCTTTAGGAAAGCCTACCAACCTTTCTGACTAACTCGAGGGCCCCTATTATGTGCTTTCAAAGCACCCTTAAGCACTTCTTTTTAATGAGTGTCACCATTGTGGTTTCACATTTATTTTCGGTTATTCGGCTAATATTTGTCTTGCCCGCTAAATTTCAAGCTCCATAGCTACGAGGATTGTGTTTGTTTTTCTCATTCTTATAACCTTGGCAGGTACTCCATTAATGGTTGTCAAATGATGATATTTTATAAAGCACTGCTTTATATTGTGTATATAATTTTGTAATGTTTAATTATAATTTGAAGCAGTCTTAAAACACATACTTTATTAGCATTTTGCTCTGTGTATATGGTATACTTTCAGGGTTTTGTTTTTTGTTTTTTGGCAGACCCATAAATAACAGCCATTTTTTCCCCCTCCCCACTCTGAAACCAATTGAGAGGTGTGTTGTCTCTCAAAATTCAGACAGAGAGAGAGAATAAGACACGGCTTGGGTGCGTGACTATAGTGCTTTCAGTAATCGTTATCTTTACTCATTTCAACCTTACTCACCAGGTCCTTATTTGGGAGCAAAGTAGAGTAAAAAATTACTTTTGATCAACGGGTACCTGAGGAGTGGGAGACACCTCCAAGGAGAAAATGCTGGGAAAGGGTTTAGAGATGTCTCGAGAGACCTGGAAGACAGGGGAAGTAAAAGGGCTGAAAACATTTCGCCTCAGCAGCCATCTACTGTCTTTTCACCTAGAGATTGAAAAACAAGGACCATTGAGCAGGAAGAAAAACGCTTTAGATTCCTGCGCCCTCTCCGTATGTTCAGGCCTGAAGTGAAAAGACTGCACTCTCTGTGAATTTTAAGAAAATGCGTCATCTGGAAAAATGGAATAAACTTTTCTGAACTTTGATATCGTAACCTTAAAAGTTTCAGAGATAGTCTTTATTCTTTTGGTAGTACAGCAGATAACCAACCTGTTCCCTGTTTTTCCTCACCCCCTGCCAAGACATCAAAGTCATAATTATAAGGCAGTAAAGTATACCCAGACTCTGTAAATGCTTCACATGTGCAATCTCATTTTATCGAGGAGATGTGATAAGTGGTATAGATTAAGATCCTGGTTAAATGATGCCACATACATAATGTGTTCAGTGATGTAGTTCCTGACCACAGTGCTCTGTAAAATACTGGCTATTGTTCTGATAATAATGATTATTATATAATAGAATAGAATGGAATTTCTCATTGTTCAGTTTACCCAAGTACTGTTCAGTGCTGGGGTTTCCTCTTCTCTAACACACCCACTCTTGGCGTTGAGGGCCTCCTCTCTATCTTTTGGGGAACTTGGAATGTTCTGGACTTTCAAAAGAGTGTGCACGTGAACACAGTCTGTGTGGAGCTCAGCAAAGTCTCAGGCAGGCATCTCTTGACTGGCCCATACCCTTCAGTGAGATGGACAACTAGTGTGGCTGCTCTGTCTGGGTGAGCATTAGTGCTTCCTGTTATCTCACGTGGCTCCGCGGTTTAGGTGCCTGAAAGTGTTTGAGTATCTGATGCTGACCTCGCTCCTCTCCACCTGGTCCTCTCAGGTTCGGTTCCCCCTACTCCCATCTTTGACTAAAGTCTCACCCCATCCACCAACTTCCCCTATCCCTCCCCATAATTCTGGTGACTCACCTCTCTTTCTCCAAGGAAGTATGGCTGGAATGGTCTAGTTCTTCTAGTCTTTCCACATTTATTACTTTGACTGTGAAAAGCTCCTTTTCCTTCTCCTCCTCCTCTTCTTCTCCTCCCCCCTTACTTCTTTATTCTAAAAAGCCTGCTCTAGAAGTAAAAGATAAAACCAAACATTGATTACATTTCAATCTATTCCCCTGCCCCCTTTCACTATAGCAACCATGGTTCTCCCTAAAGTAATGATGAAGACTTTTATCTACTGGGGAAAAAAATCACTTTTAAAAAGTGAGGCAGGTAAAATAACATGGGAAGAATAAAGTAACATCCAAGATAGTATTTCACTACATTATTATTTTTGATTTTCAAATTAACACTCTCAAACAAACATGCCCTTGTTTTATCAGCAAAAAAAAAAAAAACCTGGCACACTGACAATGCAAGTATCTTGCTCTCAGTCTACAGCCAGGACTCTGGCTCCGAAGTGCATGCTAGATAGAAAGCTTCTCCAAGGACGAAGCTCTGGAATGTTCTCTCTCACCTCAGAACCTTCGCACACACGGCTTTCTTTGCCCAATGCCTGCCTAATCCCTACTGTTGTATATCCCAGAGTTTGCACAGAACGATCCATTAAAATGTGGGAAGAAAACATTACAACTTCAGTTTCTGTATTTCTAACTTTGGAAATGCAGACTGATCTCCACATATGTACTTCCAGATGATCTGTCTCTTTTAGAGAATACTTTTGGCTTTTCAAGGCAGAGGGTAGGCACCAGTCCCTCATGCTCTTCTAAGGCAAGGGGCATATATCAATCTCCTGAGAGTTTCTGTGGAAATTTTTCATTAGACTTTGGCTTAGGAAGTATTTCTCTCATCTCTCTTACTTTTCTAAAAATGTCCTCTTCAAGTTGTCTATTTTTCTATGTAGATAAAGGACATAGTATTGTATGTATGGCTTTGACTACTGGTCTACAATCTTGAAATCCAAGAAGCTCAAAAAAAAAAAAAGAACATCTATATCTATCTCTTATATATATATGTTTTATATTGGCAGCAATACCTGATTTAAACTAACATGAGACTATTTAATCTTTAAAAAATTCTACTTGGTGGGAATATATATACATTCTGCTGTGGAAATGTTAATATGTAATATTCACTGAAGGTGTTATATAATATACAGTACTACCTAAAGTAAAAAAAATCAATTATGAAGTATCTGTGATCGTCAGTTTTATGTGTCAACTTGACTGGACTATGGGGTATCCAGATATTTGGCTAACATTATTTCTGGGTGTGTCTGTGAGGATGATTTTTAGCATTGGAATTGGTAGGCTGTGTGAAGCAGACTGCCCTTCCCAGTGTGGGTGGGATAATGACTTATGCCATTGACTCTGGTTCTCGGGCTTCAGGCTTGAACCGAAACTATATCACTTGCTTTGCTAGGCTCCAGCTTGCAGACATCAGATCTTGGATTTCTCAGCCTCCACAATTGCATGAGCTCATTCTATATATTAAATCTCCCTCTCTCTCTATCCTGTAGGTTCTGTTTTCTTGGAGAACCCTGACTAATACAACATCTTTCCTCAGCTCAAAAGAGTTTCTGCATCTCCAGAGAGGTGCCTTTCTTTATTTATTGGATATTTGCACCCTGATGGAATACCTACACCCATTTTGGTGTCGTGTATCTATTGTCTTATCATGTTAGCCCATTCTATTGTTATCTATTAATATTTTCATCAAGTTGTTAGAATTATTTATGTGTGTGTGTGTGTGTATATTTTTTTTTTCTGAAGAGTTGCCACACATAAGGCAGGATGCAAAAGGACCAGTCTTACTAAAAATGGTTAAAACATGATTTATTTTCACAAAGGAATTATCATCTTAAGGGACCAGTAGACGTCTAAAGTAAACCTAGAAGTCAGTGCTTTCAGTATCATTATGTGACTTTTCAAAGCATATTCTCTCATATCTCAAAGGGTTTCTGTTCCTTTTACATTTTTCTGCCGGAGATTGTGAAGGTGATGACAAAGAAATGTGTTATTAACATGAATTTTTATTTGGTTTACGATTTTGTGTAAATATTTTTTTAAAAATCAATACATTGAAATGTGTATTTTCTAAATATTTTCTCTATTGACTACTAAACAGTTTAAATTTAAATTAATGGATATAGAAAACATAGAATTGCTTTGTAAAAGAAGTAGAGCGGCTTTGTGAAAATCCTTTAAAGAAATAAATCATTTAGAGGAATAGACTTAAATATCTTGGAGAACCTGAAAAATACTAATATGCTGTAATTTCCACATTTGCCACAAGATGGCGGCAAATTCCCTTGTTTAGTTTCTAAAATTGTTATCCTTTTCCCAGCTTAAAAAAAATTAAATCCATTCGTGTTTCTTGAACATTGCTGCAATAGATAGGAGCTAACTAGATATTGCAAACTCAGACTTAACATTCCGTCCTCCAGACAGAATTCCCACCTTTATTGCCATTTGTATCAATTGCCTCATAGTTCCCGCTGTAGTGGAAGCAGGGGGAAATTTATTTTCTTCCTTCTTTTTTCAAATGTGTCTCTAATCCTTACTATCAAGCTAATTCTTTGGTTTTTGTTTTCATTGTCAAGCAGATTAACCTCCTCCTCTCCTCTACTCCTTACCTTAAAATTGCTTTTAACTGGACTTCGACGATTACCTGCTTATTATAGCAGCTACCTGGTTTCTAGACTCCAAAATACATTCCAAAATAATGTAACTTAGGAAAACACTATTACTTAGCAGTAAAGGATCAAGGACTACTATGATTGTATCACTGTCATGACTCAATTTCTTACTATCTCTAAAATCAAGGCCTTTCATCCTTTTGTTTTTCTCCAACTTCTCTCCAAGAAATATTCTCAACTCATTCTCCGCATCTCAATTAAGGTAAGTCTTATTACTGTAACCAGCATGAGGCTCATTTATTCTCATGACCATCTTCACACATGTCATTTTTGGTATGCATGCATGTCTACCACTTCTTTGCCTTTTCATCTCCTTCTTATAGGTTTATTGAAAACTTGACTCTTCTTGAAAGTATACCTTACCCCAGAGTAGCTCAATGTCATCTTATCGTCTGGTTCAGCCTTCCTAGAAATAGTTTACTTGCATATATTTCTCTATCTACACATAGAGTTACATAATATTTTATGCTTTTTTAGAAAATGCCCTTTAATTTTTTATATATTTTTAAATTAGTGATTTTTATTTTTCAGAAGCACCAACACCTTAGAGAACAAAGTTTAAGATTCTATTGACTTTCACTTAATTTGTCCCCTAATTACATCTACAGTATATAATATAAGTTATTCAACACATTTTTTGATCTCTGTGTCCCCATATGTAGTTGATTCTTGAGAATGTTCCATGTGCACTAAAGAATGTACAATCAGCTGTTTTGAGATGGAAGGCTCTGTAAATGTCAATTATATCCAGTTGAACTAATGTGTCATTTAAGGATGGTATTTCCTTATTGATTTTCTGTTTGGATGATCTGTCCATATCTGACAGTGGTATATGTAGGTCCCCTACGACAATAGTGTTTTGGTCTGTTTCTCTCTTTAGTTCTGTTAAGTAATTGCTTTATATATTTTGGGGCTCCCTGATTGGGAGCAGAGATATTAATAAGCGTCAAGTCTTCTTGGTTTATGATTCTCTTTATCATTATGAAGTGTTCCTCAGTATCTTTTTTTACCTTTTTTATTTTGAAGTCTATTTTGTCTGATATTAGTACCACTACTCCCACTTTTCTCTGAATGCCATTTGCTTGAAATATCATTTTCTACCCTTTCACTCTGAGTCTATATTTGTCTTTGGGAGCTGAGATGTTCTCCTGGAGGCAGCATATGGTTAGGTTTCATTTTTTGATCCATTCTGCAACTCTGTGGCTTTTTATTGGTGAGTTCAGTCCATTTACAGTTAGGGTGATTATTGAAATATGAGGTCTTATAGCCATTTTATCTTTTGCTTTCTGGTAGCTAGGTGTTTCCATTGCTTCCTTGTCCTTGTGTTTCCGTGTTTTTGTTTGTTTGTTTTTTTATTTTGATTGGCTTTTGTGGGTTTTCCCTCTGGTCCTTGTTTTATATTATATACAATGATTCTGAATCCTTGGCATGTGGTTACCATTATGAATATGAAAAGAATAGTTTATATATATATATACACACACACACACACACACACACACACACACACACATATATATATATAGTCATCCATTTTCTTCTGTGCATGCCTTATCTCCTTTGTGAATTTGGATCTTTGAATCCCCCCCCTTTTTTCAGTCATTGTTATCTCAATTTGTTCATATGTATGCTGGATGTTCATTACTATCTTGTTATAAAAATTCTCTTCTTATTATTTAAGCATATAATACCCTGTTCTTAGTAACGATTGCACTCCTGTGCTTCTGTATGCCTGATAGTCACTTTACTCCTAATTATGTTTTTTTTTTAAAATTTTGTTTTAGATGAGCTGATCCCTTTCAGTATTTCCTGTAGTACAGGTCTCATAGTGGAGAATTCCTTCAATTTTTGTATGTCTGGAAAGGTCTTAATTTATCCTTCATGTCTAAAGGTGAGCTTAGCTGGATACATTATTCTAGGCTGGTAGTTTCTTTCACTTAGTATAAATATTTGATTCCATTCCTTTCTGGGTTGTAAGGTTTGTGCTGAGAAGCCCGAGGATAATCTAATGGGTTTACCTTTATAAGTTGCCATTTTTTTTCTCATTCGCTGCCTTGAGAATTCTGTCTTTGTTGTTGATTTTTTGATAATTTTAATATGATGTGTCTTGGTGAAGGCCTTTTTGGGTTGAGATAATTGGGTGTTCTGTTGACTTCTTGAATGCCAAACTCCAGCTCATTCCTTAGATTTGGAAAATTCTCATCAACTGTTTGTCTGAAAATGCTTTCTAATCCTTGTTCCTTTTCCTCACCTTCGATAACGCCCATTCTTATGTTTCCACTCCTGACGATATCACCTAGTTCTTGTATTTCTCTTTCATTATTTTTCATTCTTTGGGTTCTCTCTTCTTTCTTCTGATTTATTTCTAGATTTCTGTCTTCGATATCACTGATCCTTTCCTCCATTTGGCCGACTCTATTTCCCAAGCTTGCTATTTCATCTTTCAACTCTTGCAGTGTATTCTTCATCTTTAGAAGTTCTATTTTGTTCTTTTTGAGGGTTTCAGTCTCCTTGCTCTGCTCTTCTGTTGTTTTTTCAGTTCCCGAAATTGTTAATTTGAGTTGTTTTAGATCTCATTTGAGTTTTTTTCAGAAGTACCATTCTGAATTCTCTGTCATTTAAGTTGTATATTTCTATGTTTGTAAACTTATTTTCTGGAGATTTTTCTCTTTCTTTCTGAGATGCCTTGCCACCTTGGTTGTTCATGGTGTTTAATGGACTATTTCTCCACCTGGGCATTAATGGAAGTGTATTCTGCTGTTTTCCAGAAAGAAGATTTATTACATAAAGGTCTCTCTTTAGTCTGTTGCAAAGAAGGTGCTTTTTTTTTTTTTTTTTTTTTTAGCTTCTTGGATCCCTGCTTTATATAAAGCCTTAAAGTGTCTTTTAAAAAAATTTTCTTGTAGATATTTAATCATGCTTGCTACCCTCAGTTTCAGTCCCTGTCAACGTCAGTGACAGTCTCAGCAGCATTTGCTCAGATTCGCCTGGGACTCCACAGTAATCAGTCTCAGAGGGCATGGAGGGAGGGGCCCTCTGGGTTGGGAGTTGGGGGCTGCAGCTCAGCCTCAGTTTTGTAACCGGGGCTAGCAAAAATCAACTGTTGTTCCTCTGTGGTCCCGTCCTGCTTCTCTGCTTTCTGCCCTGATGACTGGACCCTATAGCTTTCCTAGGTAGGGCTGTTCTGAGAACTTGCCACAGGATCTCACTGCTCCTTCTCCTCTCCCTTCCTTGTGCAGGGAGCTCCCGTGGTTGTGAGAGGCAGCTTCTTTGTTTCTCCCAGTCCGCTGTCCGACATCTGGGGTTTTGACCTGTGGTAGCTCTTATGCACAGATCCCATACTCAGGTGTGCATTTTTTGTGTTTTTTTGTTGAGTTTTAATGTTCAGCTTATTGTTGTTTCATGGGGAGAAATCTGGGGACGTCTTTCACTCTGCCATGTTTCCAAAGATCAGAATCGTATTTCCTAAGCAAAAAGAGTTAATACTGGAAAAATTCATGCCTCTACATTCTCCCCAAACTACAACATGTAAATAAACACCCATCCTCAGATTTTGTTTTTGGCAGTATGATTGACTGACTAGTCTTAAACTTCCTGGTACAAAACATTTTTAAAATGTATAATCTAGTTTGCAAGAAAGTAAAGGATCATAAGGGCTCAATGTAAAGAAAGAATAGAAAACCAAAATAAGAAGCCATCTCTAGTGCCTAGATTGTCTTGGGGGTATGGCCAATTCGGAGTGATTGAGTTTTGGTTGCTGCATTAAAAGAGGAGTTAAGAACTTTGGACTGAATAAAGCGACATTTGGATCGAGCTTCTTGAATAAAGCCCATGCCCTCAAACTGCTAAATTCTCAACAAAAAAAAGCTGATAAAAAATGTCATCTTATGGGGAAATAAATCTTTGTGTTTAGAAATAACACACTTCTGTGGAACTCAGAGCAGAAATCATAATGGAAATTAGATAACATAACTAAAAGAAAGAAAGAAAACACAACTTATCAAATGTTATGGGATATGGCTAAAACAATGCTCAGAAAGAAATTTATCATGAAAAGGCTGAAAAATATGAGTTCAGTGTCCAACTTAAGAAGTTAGAAAGAGAACAACAGAATAAATCAAAAGTAAATACAAAAAAGCAAGACTGACAAAGAGAGAAAGGAAAAGTAAATATATAACCAAGGTGGCACGATCACACACAAAGCAGACATTCAAAAAATATGGTCTTCTTACTGCCAATAACTTTTAAAACTTGGGTGAAAGGCACAGTTTATTAGGAAAGTAAAACGTGTCAAATTCTGGTTTAAGAAATAGAAAATAAGAAAAGATCTCTAACTACTTAATAAATTGAAACAGTATTTAAAACATCTCCCACTAATTAACCCTACCTACCTCCTGCCCTTTATACCCTGTACATCTTCCAAGCAAACTGGTTTTACCTGCAAGTTCTATTACATATTCATGTAACAGATAACTCTGATGTTGTCATATACAGACTGTTTCAGAGACTGGAAGAGAAAAGAAGATTGTCAAACTCTTAAAATAAAACAGTTTAACCAAAGTCAAATAAGCTGGTAAATGAAAAATTACAAGCCAAGGTATTGAATCAATTTAGAAGCAAAAAATCCTAAACCAATTAACACCCCAAATCAAAAATGTCTTAAAAAAAAAACACCCAAAAACCATCATGCTTACTTGGGTTTTATCCTACAAATGTAAAGATAATACACTATTGAAAAACCATGAATGAAATTCATCACATTAATAAATTAATGAACAAAAATCAGTTATCTCAATAAAAACAAAGAAAAGTCACCAAATTCGATGTTCTGTGATAAAATTCCTTAGAAAAGTAGGAATAGAGGGAAACTTCCTTAATCTGTCATATCTCTCTCATTGTGGTAAAATGTTAGATGTGTTCCCTGTGAAACCAGGCAAGAGAAAAACATGTCCAATTCTGCATTATACTGGCCAGCCAGAAAGTGCAGAAATTGAAGTAAGTAAATATAAAGATTGAAGGGAAGAAACAATGCTCTCTATATTTCAGAGTAATAGACAACCCAGGAGAATTTACAACTAACTTGTTAAAAATAATCAGACTTCAACAGATTTATTACATATAACATCTAGCAAAAAATTGAAAATGCAATTTTAAAAGGATAGCATTTATAGTAGCAACTAAAATGTAAAGCAGAAGAAATAAATCTAACAAAATATGTGCACTACTTTTATGGAGAAAATTATAAAACTTTTTGAAAGTCATTAAAGAAGAACTAAGTAAATGGGAATAGATACTGTATGTAATAGAAAGAGTCAGAATACTAAAGATGTAAATTATCTACAAATTTGTGTATAAATTCAAAGCGATATTCCAGTAAAAATACCACCAGTATTTTCATGGAACTTGCGAAGATGATTTTAACATTCATTTAGAAGAGCAAAGGGAAAAGAGTCTGAGATGGCTATGGAAAGAACAGCTTGGGGAGACAGCCTGTCAATATATCAAGACATTTTAAAGTATAAATAATTAAGAAAAGGCAATACCAATAAGGGCATAGAATAATGGGCCAATGGAAATGAATAGAAAACCCAGATACAGAACTCTGTGTGTGTGTGTGTGTGTGTGTGTGTGTGTGTGTGTATAAAATGATACATGAGAGAGGAGGTTCTGCAAATTAGTGGGGAAGGACGGACTTTCCATAAATTACTAATACAAAAATTGAATTCTTATCTTTCATTATAAAGAACAGCAACAAATATTCCCTGTTGAATCAAATCCTAAATAAAACAAAAATTTAAGACTTTTTGAAGAAAACAAAGAGATACCTCTTTATTTCAGAGTAATGAGAACTTCTTAAACGAGGAACATAAGGCTCTTAGAACACATAAGATGTAGTCGATAAAATGGACTATACCAAAATCAAACATTTCTGTTTATTAAAAGACTTTGTGAAGTAGAAAAAGGCAAGTGAACAGACTAGATGAAGATATTCGTAGTGCATAGAGCTAACAAAGATTACTACCATGCATATGTCAATGCTTTCTGTGAATCAGTAGTAAAGCAGTGAAACACTCTAATGGGAAATGGGAAAAGGATGCAAGAAACAAGAAGATGACATCTCATTGGCCAGTAAATACATGACATGATAAGCAACTTAATTATCAAGAAAACACTGATTTTAACCACATTAAAATGTATGTTATAGTTTAGCCTGAAGTTAAGTCTAATGTGTTGACAATGATATGCAGCAAAGGAAGCTTGTACACAGTACTGTGATTGTAAGTTGTAAATAATTTTGGAGAGAGAACAGTTGGTTATTACCTAATAAACTTGACAATGCATGTACGTTCAACCCAGAAATTCCTAGGTATGTGTTCTGTAGATGATATTGCATATGTACACTAAGAAATATGCACAAGAATGTTCATAGCTCATTGTTTAAAAGAGGGGAAAAATCTGAATTAATGTAGATAACCATCATCAATAGCATGAATAAGTAAATTGTGGAAAAGTCATATGGTGGAATACATTAAAGCAATGAAAATGAATGAGCTAGACTAGAATCATTTGTATCATTATGGATAAATCTCCCAACATAATGCTGAGTGAACAAGGCTTCTTGGCAAGAATATACACAGTATTTATTATTCCAAGTATTTAATTTTAAGAATGTATGTAAGTAGTGACAATAAAAAGGTAGACATAGAAATGATTCAGTATTTAATTCAGAATGATATTAACTTCTAAGGTGCAGGGAGAGAAAATAAATATGATTTGAAAGAGGGACAGAGGACATTCCGATTGTATAGTTTATTTTTTAAGCTGCATTTGGGGTTCATAAGTGTTTATTTG
This sequence comes from Rousettus aegyptiacus, assembly GCF_014176215.1. Taxonomy (NCBI): domain Eukaryota; kingdom Metazoa; phylum Chordata; class Mammalia; order Chiroptera; family Pteropodidae; genus Rousettus; species Rousettus aegyptiacus. The sequence goes on from NW_023416306.1 coordinate 101,635,113, forward strand.
CTATTTTTATATTTTTGAGTATTTCTGAATTACTTAAGAAAGTCCTTAAGACAAAATCAACCAATAAATTGGTTCTAGATACATTGTGCCTATTAAGTATATCCAATCATTCCAAATGGTGCTTATTCTTAATAACTATATCTCATTACCAAATTAAGATAAAATTTCATATCTATGGAAAGACACATGCCCTAGATTCATGAATGCCAACTGCCTTTGTGATGAGAAATTTAACACTAATAAGTCTATTTGAAGCAAAGCAGAGGCTACAGATGTGTGTGTGTGTGTGTGTGTGTGTGTGTGTGTAGAGAATGAGAGAGAGAAAGAGACAAAAATGGAGAATGAGCTATGAATTGATGAACAGCATGATTATAGTCAGAGCTTTTATTTATAAAAGACTCAAAATTGCCCCCAAATATCACATTTAGATTACATTTCCACCTGTCTCTTCTTTCTCTCTCTCTCTCTTCCCTGTCCCTGCTCGGCTTAAGTAATAATTTTCAAATATCCATCCAAGGCTTTTGCATGTCAAAAATTATTACAAGAGCCTGCAATACTTAAAGAAAATGCTGCAAATTTTCCTTTCATTAACTCTTTAAATTAAGTACTATATAAGTATAAACATAAAATGACTTATGACTAGGAACACAAATGACCACTCTGCATTTTACAAATTTCTTTTTATTGCCAGATCCATTATTTTCCCTCAGTGCCTCCTCTAATGTAGATTTTTAAAAAATCCATTTATTGAACAAAAAGCCATACAGCAAAGATATCTTTTTTTTTTTATGAGTAGCGTTGATTGTAATTCAGTTATGAATCTTTGTGAAGATTAGCTCTATTTCTGAAGCTACTATTTTTGCAGCAAATGCTTTCTTAAGAATAATTTATCTAACTTCTGTTATAAATATTATATTTCTTATATGCGTACGAAGGGCTTAATAAAAGCTTTTATTATCAGGTATTTTATCTACATTCAAAGCCTTTAGAGGAATGTTTGATACTAATTATTTTATATGAGACTTTCTATATACTAAATTTGGTATTCTGTGTAAACATTTTTATCTTAGTAAAGGTTAGAAAGCTGAACTGATTACAATCTTGTATTGATATACTTGTAACTTATTAGAATTTATTTTCCAAGTGCTAATTCACTCTGTCATTTAGGTCTAAGGGCTCTTTTGTAATTTATATATTGATGTTGATATTAAGACCAAATAACCCTTTTTAGGTTTATTATTAATCACCCAGGCGAAGGTAAACATAAAGCTCAAATTTGAGGAGGCAAATTTGCCTCTCTATTTTCATTTTCACAATTGTTCAGGCTATTTCTTTGCATAATTTTCCAGTTCACCCATTGGTGCAGTGTTTAAAGCTCACCGTGCATATCAAAATATGCTTGTTCAGTGACTGCATGGGTCCTTCCTCCCAAGGATCCTAAAACAAACATATAAAAACCTTTCCCTTTCTTTTCACACCCATACGAATAGGTGGGACTTCAGGCTATTGGGATTTGGGACTGCCATTCTTCCACAAACTGTTTTGGGGAGCACTGGACACCCTCACTCCTCTTTGGTAAAATCACTTCAGCTCTTTGGCAAACCCTGTCAAAGTTGTTTTAAACTAATACCCACAGTGAATACTCTTCTCAACCCTTTTAGGATTATTTTTAAAGTAGTTTCCTTGCAACCAGTAGTTAGAGTTTATAGATAGATGAGAATTCAGTTCACCCATCTTCTCTGTAGGTGACCATCAAGTCCCTATTGCTATTCCAATAAACTCATTTCCTGACTCCTGTAGCTGTTAGCAATAGACTAATGGTCTAGATATATTTTCACATTTGTTACTCACATATTTCATATGCTAACAGAACTGTCTAGAATAGATGGCTATTGAAATATACACCTGGAACAGAATTTCTTCATATTATTCCATTGAATACAGCACAGGATCATAGGTCATTTCAAGCTTTCTAGGTTTGGCAACTGTCCATTGTCAAAAGGAAAAGCAGTCTGGAAATGATCTTGCCAAACATGACCAAACAAAAATAGAATTAATAAGTGAACAAATTTAGGTATAAGCAAAAAGAAATGAAGAAAATAATGAGACTAGATTCCAAAACTGGCATCGCAGTAAAGAGAGATTTAATTTCTCTCTGATTTAATTTCCTCTTCATTCACTATGGGTTTATTTTGAGAAAACATTATTTTAAATTCCTGCCAAGTCTTGATTTTGTACCATGTGCATTGACTCCTAAAAAATAAAATAAAAAATAAGTGCCACATGGTTAATGTGTTGTTCTTTTTAAGGACTAGACCAGGAGAAATGAGTTACAATTCTGTAGAAAGAATGAATTTTATCTCACAAACTCAGGCAAGCAAGAACCATATTATATACTTTTCTTTAAACCAACTTGAATCATTTCTGAGGGCAATTTAACCTCAGTTGTTATTGAGATTTCCTCTCCCATGCAAAGTTGTACAAATTCCCCGGTGAAATACTTGAACATGATAGAATCTCCTCTACTTGTAGGTCCCCACTGATTACTTCCGAGATGCCAATGGCGACTGTCTGTGTGGCCCCTTTGGCTCTCTCAATGCTACTTCTTGGCAATGGCAGGGAAATTTCGCTATGTGCACCACACTGCTTTCCCTGGCTTGCAACTGTCACTTCTCTGAAGCACTGGCCCAGGCTTTTCAGGTGACTGAACATTTCTTACCTTTTCCTCATTTCAGGGCCATCTTTTTCTTCTCTCTTGAGGCCCTTGGAAGAATGAATTTTCTCCCTTCCCTGTCTAGCACACTTGGGATAAACTCTTCAAGGAGTTTAGACTTTTACGAAAGGCAGTGAGAACTGTTAATTCTCAAAAACTCTCCTGCTTTCAGTCCAGCAAAAGTCCCTAAGGGAAAAAGAGCAACCTCACTGAAAATCAGAATGAAAAGAAATACATAGAAATATTGAACATGATTTAATATTTTAATTAACTTGCTATAGGTATACCTAGGATACTTGGTGATATTCCCTAACCAACTTGTTTGTGAAACACAGCCAGATATTTAGCAAAAGTGGTGATAGTTGTGATATGTTGGTGTGAATCTTCTTAAAGAAGGGTGTATAGGTTAGCATCCCTTGAAGCCTATAAAACTACAGTAATGGATTCAAGTTTCCATTTATCTTCTGTGTTAAAATGTACAGTCTTTGAGGGTAGGGTCAGAGAAAGGTCAGTACAGCTATTTATTGCAGCCACCAGCTCAATGCCTGAGATAGAGCGGGCATTAAACCTATGTTGAAAGAATGAGTCTAAATATAGTAACCTACCAATATTGGTTCTCAGTGCACAACAAGCTATAATGATGCCTCTAAAGACTTTTGAGATGATGACGTGCCTTCAGAATCATCAAAGACAGTTTCAACTGTGAGCAGTTTGTGATAAATTGTATATATACCGTATTTACTTCTAATTCCTTAATACCCATAATTGGTATTTGGTAGTGTTATGAAATTTTGCAAGAACATTCAGTGAATACTTCATTAACAAGAATGTTCCTGTGATCTAACTATGCTTGCATTCGCAAATGTTTGAGAGTCACTCTCAGTAGGATTGAAAATACTAAAATGCAATTATGAGGGGACATTTGCATTTACAGCAGATATTTTGTATTAACATTTTTAAAAGATTAGTTTAAATCTTATGATTAGCAATGAATTGGCTTCTACATAATCACTTAACATCATAATCTAACTTAAATTTTCCAGGTTCAAATCTCAGAAGAAAGACCATTTTTACAATAAAAAAGTTTGGTTATTATATTTAGTAAGTCCTCTGCCTCATTCCCCTTGCAGAAGATCTAAGTCTACTCCATACACTTGTTCCAAAAATCATGAAGGGCCTTTTAATTATGAAATTATCTACTCCTTTTCGACTGTAAGCATCATCTGTTTATACAATCACACATTTCATATACGCTCCATCAATAGTATCCTTCATACTATTATATGAGAGATTGGCTGCTAGATTTTGTTAACATGCTTTTAAATAAATGTAATTCTCTGAGCAGAACACATGTGCTGTATGTGGAGCACTATTATTTTTAGGTGTTGGTCTTATTTTCCATAATGTCATCATATGTAGATAGCATACAAATGATGGATTCATTGGAATCATTCAATGAAGAGTCCAAGATGTCTTTTGATCTATTCGAAGGTGTGGATTATAAATCCAGGTTCTTTGTTCTCATTTCTGATTTTCTTTCAGATATTTAATTTGGATAATAGATGTATCTTCTATCAAGCCTACATTTAAAGCAGTGTTTAGTATTCCAGACATGCTCTTTCACTAGCAAATGTGAGAACATCCTAAGTGAAAGGTGGAGTTTCTAAATATAGTCCAGCTGTTGTGAACATCAATGTGCTCATGTTTTCAAATCATGTTTACATGTTTGATAAATATTTAGATGTAAAATACTTATCGAACATGTAAATATTATACAAGTCAAAATCTGGGCATCCCCAAACTTTTAAAAGTGTGATTCTAATTCCTCACTCTCTGAGTGTTGATTACTCTCTATATTTAGAAGACATAATTTTTTTCTTGAAAAAGAGCATTTAATGAAAACTAGAGCTTTTTAATTATATACATTAAAAAAGAGAGAAATTGAATTACAGGCTACTTTTTGTTTTGTACTATTATTAATCAAATTATAGTACCCTTTTTCTTTTATCATCTATGCACGGCAGCAAGAGAATGATAGTTACACACCCCAAAACAAAGAGTAGGCCGGGGCCTTGATGAGTGGAGTGGGTGCCACTGCTATACGTAATGTGCTGTTTCCTACGTGCTAGGAGATGGAAAGTATTGCCATTCGGTGGCATCACTCAGCAGGTGCAAATGAAGTATGAAATGAAAAATCCCAACCCACACAATGAACAGAGAAAAAACAGATAGCACTTTGTAGTCACTGCTGTGCCAGGCTATTTACTGTCATAGACAACTCAGCTCCAGCTAGGCAAGTGCCCCAAATCTCTCTGACTCTGACACCTGCAAGAGAAATTGTGTTTCGCTCTGTGCTACTTTGGTTATGTTGATTCCCCTCCAAGAGCCCTTGTCCTTCCAGAAAGAAAACCAGTTAAAGTGTTTAGCAGCTGACTGCTTTCTTAACAGGGTGGAATGATATGAGGGTGGGGGCAGGTATTATTTGGAAATGTGGGCTATTCTCAAAACAGATAATAAGGTGATTCTAAAATTAAGTTCCACACAGAATTATCATGCCTTTTATTGTAATGTGAGAAAATATCATAGTTAATATTTTTGCTTGTTCCATTGTTTGAAGGTTTGTAGGGAACCCACCACCCAACACTGTTGATATGTGAAGTGAGGATGAGTAAAATGTTTGGATAATAAAATTATCTTAATTCAGATAAATTAATATCACCATGTTTTTAGGATTTTTTGCATATCTGTCTATCTAATTGATCTTTGTTCAATATCATCAGAGCTAATAATTGCTAGTTTAAAAAATACAAATATTACTACCTTCAGGGGTCAAGACTAGATTTTTGTTACAGTATATTGAAAGAGACAATATCCTTGCTTACTTGGAGTCTATATTCTATGAAATGTGAATAGTGGATATAACAGACATGAATAGCACAGTAATATATATAGTACATTTTGACTAATTTTAGCAATCAGGAGGAGATAAAGAAGATAATCAAGATATTTTAAAGTTAATATTTTTTTTAGCAAAAAAAGAACTATAGTTTTGAAAAATCAGATGTTTTAGTAAATGACTAAATAATACCAATATAAAGAGTTAGATAAACAAAATACAAAAATAGATGTGAGCAATATCATATATGCAGAATTATTACAACTTCACATTGAATAAAGACTGATGGAAGCTCTGGCTTTCTCTCTAAGCCTAAGTTTTCTCATCTTTACGGAGAATAATAATAATAAAACAGTAGCTGTATGACAAGGTTTTATAGGGATTAAGGAAAATAATCCATGTATAGCAAAGCACTTAGCACATAATAAGTACTACAACAATAACAGTGTCATCCAGATTCACTTATTAGTAAGCTCTAAAGAAGTCTCAGAGAAAATATGTAAGTTAAACTTTTTAGTTCATATCTAGCCACAATTATATTATAAATCTGAATAAGTTAGCATTAACAGATGTTATGTATATACAAGTCTAATTGGAAAAACCTATCTGGAATAAGATCTTTATACAGCTAAAATAGGGATTAGACACAAATATTATTTAATTCCTATATATAAAATTGGAAAAAAATTGTTTTCTTATTTTATGTAACTTTGGGGACTACTAAATTCCTCTATTTACAAAGATACACAATGGCCCAGAAGTGTGGTTTATGCCCATTACATTCGCTATAATCTGGAATCTGACTTCATTATTAATTTAAGATTTTCTCTTGGTGACTCCTTTTCTGCCAAACCCAATGGTTTCTTGTTACACAATGTTTAACACTTTTAATGATGGATTTTTTGGTATCTAAGATCTTGGTTCTTGCATTTTGGGTGAGAAAGCAAAAAAAGCCCATTTTCAGCATATTCAAATATGAGATACTGGGAAAGTCTAATCAACTAGATTTGAGACTGGTTAGAGGGACAAGGACGTAGGATTCTCTGTTGACTACCGAGTTTTTAATTTTGCTTCCTGGAGAGGTGGTGATCCATTTATTGAGATACAGCATGAAGGAGGAAGAAAAAATTTGGTGGAAAATTTGATAAGTTAGTCTGGAAATACTGTTTTTTTTGAGGGGGGGGCGGATAACTATGGAATATACATCTAATAGACATCAAAGACATAGGCTATAGATCAGATCTTGGTTATGGTAATAAAGATCAGAATGATGAGTGTTTGTTTATTTTTTTGCACAATGATTGTATATCACATCCTTGGTAACTGGTGAGAACATAGGGAGGACAGATTATAGATTTATGTGCAACTTTTAGATAGCAGATCTAACTTCATTCCTTGTTTGGGAACTCTTCCGTGACACATCTTTGTGTCTTGGACACCCCGGCGTCATTCAGAAAGAACTTTTTAAAGTAATAAGAAGCAGAACCTTGGTAATGACCAATATTAAAGAACAAGCAGGAAAAGTCAAATCAGCAAAGGGAACTGAGAAGAAACTGTCAGGGAGGAGGAGAACCAGGAGAGAGTGGCATCCCAGAAACCAAGCGAAATAGAGTTTTAAGAATAGGGTACTTAACTGTCGAATGTTACTATAAGGTCAAGAAAGCTCAATTAGAGATATGTATTTTTGTTTTAGTCAAGAAATCATTGGTGATTTTTGTCAGCAGTTTTATGAAATCGTTGTGGTCGGAATTTCACTGCAGTGGGTCGTGCGATGGGTAATCAGTAATCAGGAAGCTGGGACAGTAATCCTAGAATTCTCTGAAGAGGAGTGGTGCTGTGAAAATAATAAAAGCTGGATGGAGAAAAGTGGGGGGGGAATTATTTTGAGAAAGACTTGGCATGCTTTTAATCTCTTTAGAAGGACCCAGAAGAGAGTGAGAGAGGTTGAAAAGAGAGCGAGATGGGGCGAAGAGGAGGCTATGAAGTCTTAGAGAGCACAAAGAGCACATGTGAGGAATTAACCTTGATTAAGAGGAAAAACACTTCTTTCTTTAGGAAGGAAATAGGTGAAAAATGTGAATAACATGGTAAAGCGGGAACTCGAGAGACTTTGCATCTGATAGCACTGACCTTTGAAGCATAGACAGACATCGTCATATCTTGAAAAGGAAGCAGTATCAGAAAATGGTATGAATTTTACTCTTGACTGGCTAATAGGGAAGACAGACATGATAGAAACATACAAATAAATAAGTGAAGACGGATGCTATGAAGGAAAAGAACGGAGTACACACTTTGAAAGTGAATAACAGGTTGCATAAATCAGATCGAGGATTAGGGAAGGCTTTCAATTCAACCGATACCTAAAGAATAAGTAGAAATTAGGAAAAATGAGGAGGAGAGCACATCTTATCAACAGAAGGTGTCGTGACACTTAATTGTCAACAGTCATTTTACTGGCATTTACGTTCTTCTATGTTAGGGCGGTTGGGACAGTCTTATTTGTTTTAGCACCTCCAGAATCTAGAACCATTATATTTGATTACATATGGACACAGAAGCTCAGTAAGGTCCTTTCTCCAATGACTCAGAACGAGGCAGTGTTAGGGCTCAACACCCAGGTCTGTCTGATGCCGCAGCCTGTGCTTGCTTCTAGGTCCTTCGCTGCCTCACAAGTACTTTGTTCTAGGGCACTCTTTCTTAAATGGATGCTATAACAAAATACCACAGGCCAGGTGACTTATAAACAATGGAAATTTATTCTTCACAGTGCTCAAGGCTAGAAGGGTAAGATGAGGCTGCTGGCGCTGTGAAGTTCTGATGAAGGACCTCTTCTGGGTTGCAGACTGTCAACTTCTTGTATCCTCACATGGCAGACACGGGGAGGGGAAGTAAGCTCTCTCATAGCTCCTGTAAGGACAGTGATCCCATTCTTGGGGGCTCCACTTTCACCACCTCACCTCATCCTAATGATCTACCAAAGGCCCCACCTCCCAATACTATCACATCACATTGGTGCGTAGAGTTTCAACAAAAGAATTGGAGAGGATACAAGCATTCAGTCCATAACAGACAATTCTTTCTTTTCTAATTTTGGTTCCTTTCTCTGTTTTCAATTCTAAGACTGGGTGTCACCGAGACTTGTGTCTATGGATTTACTCCTCCCATTTTACTTACTCCTTCTATGACGTCGTCTACACCCACAGCTTTAATAATTACATTGAGACTTCTGATTTCTACCTTTTCATCTTTAGCTCTGAGCTATGCTTCAATCCTGTTTTTCTTAATGTTTTCAGGGAAAAAAAATCCAAGGAAATGATCTGGAATCACCTCAAATTCGCCAAATTGAACTTGACATCTCCACAGATGCCCAAAAGGCTCTGTTAATTCGTCAACAGTTTATACATCTTGAAATCATTTTTTTTCTTGTTCTTAAAAAACAAATCTGCCCTAAAGTTTCACAGTGAAATGGAAATTACATTTCTTCTTTTTTTATATACTAGTTCAGGCTGAAGGAATTACATGCTGAGACAACTCTCTGCTCTCTGCACTCCTTAGAGTTATCATTGAATACCAAATTCTTTGGCTTTCATGGCAATTCATCATGTTGGTGCCTTCCTTGCACTTGGTTTTATATTTCCTTCCACAAAAGTCTTTCGTAAAAATAATGTATTCATATCAAGAATTTACATAAAATCCGTTTTAATATATTTTTATACAATCTATCTACATAGATGGTATTCTTCTGTCTATAATTATCCCAATGCCCTTGCTGAGGTTTCCCTGTGGGTAAAGCTTTCTTACCCCATTGACTGTGAACTTGGCCTATGGCATGCTTTGTTCCATAAAATATGGGGGAAAATTTAATGTGCTGGTGTTGAGTGGGCTTGAAGAAACGTGATGTGTTTCTGCTCATTATCCTGTGCTCCTGTCCTGCACCATGATAAGCACAATGTCCTCAGTAGTTGCGTTCCTTTGGCCAGGCTCCTGGAGTGAGAGACACTTGGCACAGACCTGAGGTTGACCTCTAGAAGGAGAGCCATTCTAGAAAATCTGAGCAAGACTGATCTGTTTGCCATTTGTAGTGTACTGAGATTTTAAGGTTGTTGAAGGTCATCATCGCAGAAATAGCTGACTAATACATAACCATTCTGGAAATCAACTCTACAAAAATAAATCCAATCATAACTCTGATGTTCGTTTTTTTTCTAACTGTTGAGCTCAGGGCTAAATGTTTTGAAGAAGCATTTGATCATAGTCATAAAGGCTTTATTTTATGTATTAGAAAAGCTGGAAATGTTTAGTTAAATCTCAAAATAATTTCATTTTTGGAGGCATATGTTACAGTTTTTATTAGAATTTAAGTTATAAGTTAGAAATAAACTATTAGAAATGAAGTCTTTTAATAGTAGGAATTAAGTAGAAATTAATTTGATAGAAATTAGATTTTTTCTGAAAAGTCTTTCTGATCAAGTCTTTTCTAAACAGGCTTTTGGGAGATCCATCCTGAGATACATAGAAATTTCTTATGCTGAAAATTGGTTCTTTTGTGTTGACCTTTTAAATATGAGGAATAGATTACATTGGGTTCTTTAATAAACTCTCTTGAGTCTATGAAAGCCATATTTATATTTTCACAGAACTTCTATTTTTTATAAGACAAACTCAATTTGTTCCTTGAACACTTTACAAAAACAGCTATTTTTTTTTTTTTTAAAGACTTTTGGAAAGGAACTATTTCTCATCTCTCTTCTGTAATCTTTCTATCAACCTTTCTATGGCCTGATTACCCCAGATCAGACATTGACACATTTTTATGTGACCCTTCAAAGATCCATGAAGTGGTGTCACTTTTTATCTCTAACATGTGACTATAATTTTCTAGAGACTCTTACTGTGTTATTGCCCTTATAAGTCATTCACTTGAGCCAGTTGAGTTTCTGTAAAAGTGGAGCTTTCAGCAGTCAAGATATCCACTGGGAAAAGAGATGCAGAACAGCCAAGGTTGCATGTTTGTGGATTCATTTTTAGTGTATTAGGCAGGCCCAAAGTCACATACTACATCCCAGAGAATGGATTGAGTCTGATAGATAGACTCAAAGGTGGCAAGCACGGAGGGCCCCATCGAGCTAATATCATTAATTGTGAAATGCTGGTGAGAATCAGTTGAAGGAGAAAGAAGGTGGGCATATTTGATTTTCAGAAAAGCATGTGGAGTAGTTAAAGAAATGAATCAGAAATCAGCAATCCAAAGGGTTTTCAGTAGGGAAAAGTAGGAATTACTTCAGAAATATTTTGGGGTTTGGTAAAATGGAAAATGGTAAAATAGAAAATGAGAAGTAAAGAGCACATTAGGATACTGTTAAAAATGTCACATCCTGTCCTCATTTGTTCAAATGAAAATCACTTTAAAACTGATAGAGCAATTTTTTTTAACCTACTTTTTCTCATTTGTAGAGTCTATGTGGAAAGAGCTTCATGCCTTTTGATCTTCTAGCCCATGGGCCAAATCCATCGGTTGCCTGTTTTTTGTAAAAACTATTTTATCAGAATCCAGCTACACCTGTTTATGTATTGTCTTTGGCTGCTTTCAAGCTAGACAAATAGAGTTATTGCAATAGAGATTGTTTAGCCACCAAAATAATAATTTTACTATCTAGGATTTTACAGGAAAAGTTTGCTGACCCTTGTTTAAACCCCATGGCTTTCAAATATTTTCAATTATGTCCTAAGGTGATAAATATATTTTATATCCCGACCAACATACATGAGCACATGCAGACAGGGATATATCTGGGAAAATACTTTGAGATAATATTTTTTTATATACTTATTTTTCTATTTAAGCATATTCTCTTTTAGCTTTTCAAAAATGCTGTGTCAATCTTAATTGCTTAACACTCTCCTACTCTCACACTCAGGACTCTGAAAGCATTATTTTCCGCACATATCAATGTTACTAATCTGTTTAGAGTATTGAGTTTAATAATACATTTTATGTAAAGTAAAAATTTTATTATCTTTGCTAATAAAAGCTAGTAAAAGAAAAAATGTCAGCCACCTGAAATACTAACATAGGGGAAAAGATTGAGAGAGACCACATGTACTCTGTAAGAACATTAGGGTGCTACTAACTTAATGACTTAAGATTATTTACAAGTCTTCCTCAAGAACTTAATTAATTTCAAATAGGTATCTTACATTCCTGAAAATTTGGCTCATTTCCATTTGTTGTTAAACTTTTCACTTGTTGATTGGAGCAAGAGCTTAGCATATAATACATAAAAACAAGAATCCAAATAAGATATAAACTTGAATCACTGTCAAACAAATCCTTTGCGTTTTTCATTTATTCTTTAATTCACCTGCTTATTGAACACCTGTTCATTTTTTAATTCTAGACATGGCGTTGGCATTCATGATAGACTAGTATCTTTATGAAGCCAACTGCTCAATATGAGAGACAGAAATTAATCAAATGATCACATAAAACTGCATTCATGATAAAAGGCATAAAGTTGAGATATATGTGCTGTGAAGCATACAATAGGGCAACTTGACCTAGTCAGGGAGGTCAATGGAGCTGTCCATGAGGAAGTAATGACTAAGCTGATGGGACAAATCATTTATGAGCTGAAAAGGACAGGGTTGAGTAGACACTCGCAGTATTTGGGTGTCTGCACAGAAATTTACTCTGGCTCCCTCTTTGACCAGTGCTGTCGTCCTATTTCTTCAATCTTTATTTCAGGTTTTATTTTAAATTAGTCATTCATCTATTTTTTTGTCTGCTGCCTTTTGTCTACAAAATGGAGAAAACATAAGCTTAAAAACTCTATTATGTATTTATTCAAATTTTTCCATGTAAGATACATTCACATTTGTAGAAATTGTTCTTGTTCATTAGGATTAAGTCTTAGATGGTTTCTTTAAATAGCCCTATAAATTGTTATGAAAGCCTAACTTCAGTTCTCAATCAGCCTTTATTTATGGTTTGGAAATGCTTCCTTGTGAAATAGGTAGGTTCAGAGTTGCTGGACATGGATTTATGGTTGTACCCACTATGACATGCTTGGGCTCTAGAATGGATAGCAAGGTAAAGCCACTGCAAGAATGAATTTTTGTTGTTGAGATCTAAAACTTTTTTTTTTTTCATCTATAGACTTTTCCTTTGGAAAAGAAACTGAAATATAAATGACTTTTATTTTTTAACACTATAGCTGAACTCTCAGTCCAGAACTAACTATATAGGCAGTAGGATAAAATTAAAAAAAAAAATTTAAAAAGATGTTATAGTACCAGTAAGGCCACATTCTAGATTTTTACTGTTTTCTGTATAAAGTGGTAACATTCTAATATTTTGATTATTTAAGTGGTTAAATAGATTAAATAGGCTCCGAGTGTAAGGGTTATTAATATCACCTTACTTGGGGAGGATGTTCAGTAAACGGTTTTTTGCTGTACTGGGATTGCCTGCTCTTTAGAGGAAATGTGGAGAACTATAGTTAAGTAAATGCAACTTCCGAATAGCTGAACGGAATTAGAAGAAATTCAGTGATCTAGAAATGTGCTTTTTCTTGGTATCATTAGACTTAGTTTGCTATCTTTCTCAAATATGGAGTGACTATTCAAAAAGCTTTTCTTACATAAGTCAAGACTGGTCTTTGCTCTTCAAAAAAAAACCGCAGGAAAGCATTACAGCCCTTTAATTTCTCTCTGAATTTCAAGCTGCCCAGACTGTCATGGAGGCCTAAATCCAGCAGATGGCGCTCGGCTTCTGTCTCAAAAACAGAAGTGAGTTGCTTGTTCTTCAGCCTTATTACCATTCATTTTAAAGGGTGAAAAGCAGTGTTGAGAGAAAAATCTTTGTTAGTACAAAGGCTCTATATTTGTGAGAGAGAAAATTACATTTCTAGTTCATTCAAAGACTAGCTGGTAATCTCCGAATTTTTCAAGTGAAATTTGCAAGTTAACTCACAGGCACATGGAAAAAAATTCCTACATTTATTGGTTAACTAGGTAAACTCATTTGCTTTATATCAGTCCATTGATGTTTTATTTGGGAGCATGGAAAAGGCAGCTGATATTTTCATGCATTTTGAAGGAAGAATAAAATGGCTGGTTCTCTCTGTCTTGCTTGTTCACAGATTCTGTAAGCCGAGGAAATGGATACTACGGTTGTTTGTAAAAACAGATCCAAACAAAGGAAGAAAGCCAGGATGCTTTCCTATAACACTGACACATGTACCACACTCTAGAAAAGGGATGAGACTGCAAAAGAAGGTTTTAGCTTAGCATTTCAATTCTAAAATGGATGACCCTATTTAATTTTCCACACACAATGTCTTTCCTCACCCAAAGAATAGATTAATATTACTAATCTCACTTATGTAGCAGCTTTAAAAGGCCGCAGCAACGAGGATATTTCTAAAGCAGATTGTAGGCATTTCTGCTGGTATAGAAAATACCCACACCAAAAGTAATTGTGCTGGTAATCTCATGCTATTGCTTTATGGGGAGCCTGCGTCATTCTTTGCTCCACGTGAGCTAAAGACAGGCATAATGGATGGAGTGATGAGAGAGTGAAATGATGAATTAATATCCCAGAGGTCCTAAAACTAATAACAATAAAGGCTTTTCTGTGGCCACTGGATTCCTGGAGTATTGTTATGAAATGTGATTCTGAGTTATCTGCTGACTGGTTGCCCTGTAGAAGGTTAGAAGAAGAGTTCCCTCAATGGCAGGATTAAGAGAATGAGAAAAAGCAAGACATACATTTGCTTGCACCATAACAAAATAAAATCATGAACCAAATATAGACTAGATTTCCACACAAATAAAGGGAAGATTTTTTTCCCTCAAGCATTATATTGTACAAAACATCACTGGTTGCAGCTTAGTATTTACTTTTGGTTTGCATTTTGTAATAGGAAGGGTGGACATATTCATGGTATATTAAGCTGCTGCTTCTAGTATGTGTGGATTAAGCATCAGAGATGGCCTGAAAAATGCTTTTTTATTTCTTGCAACCCTTGGAGGTGTTATTGGGGAAAATAGACCCAAAGTAGGCATGATGAACAAATGTTAATGTTAATTACAGTTTATTCTAATTATTCTTTTATCCATTTTCAAACTCTCACTGAGTGCCACCTTACACAAGGCATAATACCAGACACCAAGGATAACAATGGAGTAAATGGCAGTTCCTTCTCACAAAGAGGCAGATCTCACAAAGATCTAACACAAACATGAATGTTACTAGTGGTAGTGCAATATGATACGTACTGTGGAACAAAGGTCTTTAGATAAATCTAGTTATTAGCCCAGAGGATTCGAATTAAAGGTAAACTTATTAATGAAAGTATATAATAGCCAATTTCTATTATATACAGGGAAGATATAAGCCAAGAAAAGCGCTAGCTGAGAAAACAAGATGATGAGTGCCTTTCATTCGTGCAAGAGATGATTCCACTTCTGGCCAACATAGTGAGGAGGAAGGAACCGCAGTAGGAGAGTGTACACAGAAGGTGACCATTGTGCTGCTCTTCTCACATCGTGTCTTTACGATGTGTGTTTAAATTCGGTTCGACTAATTCGGCCTTTCTAGAATGAAAATATTTTCACCTCCAAACACTAAAAGGTATTGAAAGATTTTAAGAGAAATAGCAGTACCTAAAACATTTGTCAGTTTAGACAACCCAGACATCTTCTTTCCTCCATTCAGACAGCTATTCAAGAATTTACTGTATCTTATAACTAGTTTTCACTGCTCATATCCTGAAGCAGAATCATACATATTTTTAGTGAAAGATAAAAAAATGGAGTAATGTATGTATGTATGGTCTTCACAATGGCTAAGTAATCATATGCTATAATTTTGACACATTAATATAAATAGGGCTTCATTTTTTAAAAATGAGAGGAAGGAGGAGAGAGAGAGAATGTTTAGTTTGGTTTAGTTTATGAGATAGCTTGAAATTGCTCCATGATTTTAAGTTACTTGTATTTGCTCCTGTGTGAAACACTTTCAATAAACCTTATCGGTAAAGCACTTGGAGATCATTGGTTGAAACATGCAACTGAATGTGAGTTCGGGCTTCAGAGTCTTACAATTAAGAGTTATAAATTTTTCTTTGCTGGCATAACTACAGAGATTATTTTTATGCAGAGATGTGGCTTTTTCATTTTATAAACACTTCAAACTAGGTTCTTGAGTAATGGATCTTAGACCAGTAGAAAAAGTGATTGCAGTAATAATATATATACCAATCACTATTTGAATGCTCTTAAAACTTTCTTTACTGCCTTGAAATAAGAAAAGACAAATCTTTTGCAATAATTCTTTTTGTGTTATCTTCTACACTTATGTCAGATTACAAGAGGTAAAATCATGCACATTTACTTTTTTGGGGAGAAAGGATACTTGAGAGATTTTCCCTAAAGACTCAGATTTCTATCACCTATTTCAGGTTAAATGGGTATTCTGGGATGACACTAAACGTATCAGTCACAGAAAGGGGAGATTTATAGTTGTTGGGAACATTGTTTCATCATCTATCATCCAGAAAGAAAAAAAATCTTAAAGGAAAAAAAAAAAAACTAGAAGTAAACTAAACTTTCCTCAGCATGAACTTAACTTTTCCAATCAGAAGAAGTTCATTGAGCAGGTCGAGAAAAGACACTGCAAGAATCAGAAGCTGAGAAAGGACACCGATGAAAAATACATCACAAATGACTAAGAAATTGTAAATGAAAATTGGGTGACTTTCAGGTGGGAGCTGCTAACAGGCTCAGGCAGCATTTGACCTCTTTTAATGAAAGTTTTAAGAGAGGCCTAGAGGTGATGGAGGGTCATTCAGCCGATGTCAATGAGTTCTGAGTAGTACTCCTGGTGGGCGACATGGATCGTGTTGAAGGATGGTGGAGAAGGTGCATCAATCGGCAGGGCAGGAGTCAACTCCCCAGCTGGCTTTTTTCTGCAGCAGTACAGAAACTGCACAAAGTACAAGAAGCCAGACCTTTTGTTTTACTTGTGTTTTTATTAAGATATAACAATATCTTACATTTGTTTAGTGCATTATGTTTTAAAGCCATTTACCACATTAATCCATTAAGAATACCAAAGTAAAATGTTTTCATCTTGAAATATATTTCTATGCTTGATGTGATAAAAAAAAAAAAATTCACTTACAAGTCACCTGGGATCAGAGCAATAATAAAACCAATCTTTTGCAAATATATTTTGTTCTAATGTATAGGAAAAGTTGGAGAGAATAAAAGCCATTAAGGCTGTGTATGAAAGATACATTAGAGTTACATTTATATCATTGATTACACTGTTTCTCAATTATATAGTTTGGGGAAAAAAACACAAGCAATTAATCATAGTAGATTACACTCATTTTGTATTTGGCCAGGAGTAGCAAGTAGTTATTAAGAAGTCTGAGTTCCAATTGTTTCTCTAAATAATACTTTGTAATATCTTTTGCTTATGTTATTTCTATAATACCCTTTGGTAAATGTGATTATTTATACCTAGAAATGATTTTAAAGTAGCTCTCATTCCCTTCTTATAATTATACTTTTAAATAGATTTTTTAATATATTTATATTCTTAATATGATGCCATTACCAGCTCTGCCATTTGTCTTGTTTAATTTAGATATGCATAATTATAAACCACACCAATTACAATAACTATACATGCCTTATCAACTGGGTAAACATTTAGTAGTAAAAATAGGATTAAAATATTCAGATAAAATAATCATATCCCTAGTTTATTAAAAATAATAACAAATAAATACTGGAAATTATTAAACTTTTTATTTGGTAGAAAAGCGTTGGTTATATATAAGTAATATAATTCAGGATTGGTAAAGAGCAAATGTTCTATAAACAACTTAATTCCTTGGATGGAATTTTGTGTAGCAATAGGAAATATTAAGTAATAACTTATTCGAGATATTGGTTGGACAGATAATATTTATATGACCTATTTACAGGTTTGAAGTGGCCCACCAAGAGCAAAAGAAGTCATATTATTATAGCTTTCGCAAGACCTTAATATACTAATATCTTAGTATCCTCACTTTGAATTCAACAAAGAAATTAAGAAATAATTAGCTAGGCCAGAAATTATTTTAGATGAAGCAATTTGAAATACATATTTTTTTTCCCTTAGAAACTATAAACCCTTGACATATGGGTTTAAAAGACTGGATTTATAATGAAATGTTTTCATCCATGTCTATAACATTTAGATAACAAAATTTAGCCATATATATTTTTCATTGACTATGAACTATATCAAACCGTAGTCCTTTGGGTAATATCCTGATTTGTCTAGCCTTCTTTATCTGTTACTTGTGCTATTTGCACAGCCAGATCTATCTGATAATTTAAACAGTATTCAAGAAAAAATGGAATATTCAGCAACATCCTGAGCTCCGCATAGTAACTTTGTATTTCTGTAACTTAGTATAGTGCCTGACATACATAGTAGGTTCTGAATACATGTTGATTGAATGACTGTATTTAAATTTATTAAAATAAATCTTATTCTACATTTATTAAAATAATTCTGCAAATTCAAATAGCCATGGAAACAGGTTGAGAGGGATGGTAAATGTTACTAACAATTGCTCTAATCAGAGAAGAGACTTGAAATGATAGAGGAAGGGGGACAGAGAGGAGGAAGGGAGGACGAAAGAAGAGAGAGAAAGGAACACGAACAGGTAAAACAGGCTGACTGGGAGAAGCTGGATATGCTCTTTTGGTAATAGATGAAAATACAGTGTATTCAGGTGGTGACCAGTGATCGGGCTAAAGTTGACGATATGGGTGTCTGAAGTTTCTAGAATGACTTCATGGTATATTTAGTAGGTGCTCACAGAGGAGAAACTTCTTAATTAATGGAAGGCAGTCAATAATTTTTTTGTTCAGTTTTATTTTAATTTGTGGTGAGCAAGCAACCATTTGCTTTGGGAAGTCCTTGGCTTACATTCATTTATATTTCATGGCCATATAGTTAAAAAATATAATAAAATAGATTCTGCATGCTAGAACTCACTGAGAAGCTCTATAATTAACAGACAATTGTTAACTGGACATTTTAGAAAGAATAAGCATTTTATTTTTGTTCCATTTCCTTATTTTCATCTGCTCATTTCTATTGTTCCCAGTCTTAGAGTCATGGAAGAGTACAAACCGACATGGTGTGAATTCAAGAGTCCTTCCCTTTCCACCCAATTCATTCTTTCTGCTATTCTTTGAACCTTAGCCCAAGCACTTCTGCTCTTATCTTTTTTTATACTTTACCTTCTCACATCACAAATTATCAACTCTATGAAGTTGATTTCCAAGTCTGCATCTCAAATTCATTCTTCTTATCTCCCAGTCCATATTTGAAAAGTACTTGCTCTATATTTATAGATTAATACAGTAAAGAAATAAAACTAAACATACATGGAATTCATTTTTATAACCCAATCTCTCATTTCTAATTTTTCTAATTTCATATTCTAGCCACTTAGACTCAAACCTCGGATTAATATTTGACTCAATTAATTCTTTTGATGTCCGCCATTTCTTTTATCTTCTTATTCACTACTTTGTGCCTAGTCAGTAAAAATAATCTTAACTGTATCCTTACTTCTCTTTAGGTATCATTTTGTATGTCGTAGACAATTAGTTTCCTAAAACTTTCATCAGGGCATTCATAGTTGTCTTCACTTCAACTCCACCTTATTTTTCTAGGCCTAAAATGTATTTTAAACTCTTCTCCTGAGAGAGCAGCTTGTTTACCTAATCAGTGCATTTTGCCTCCATATTTCTGTTTTTTTGAAATGTTATTCTTTCTGTGTAATTATCTTGACACCCTTCTCTGCTTCTATTAACACTTCTGATTTTTAAAAGTCTAGCTTATTTTTAATTCCATCTTGAGTTTTCTTTGCTCAACATGGAGTCTATATTTTGATCCTTTTGACATTAGACGAGTTGGTCTACTTGCTGTTCTTCAAATTCTATTGCATAAGTAAGTCTCCATAAACTTTTCTAGCTCTTCTCCTTCCTTTCATTACATTTCTTTAAATCTACCAAAATGTTAAGGTCACATATGTAGCACCCTGGTCTAGACTTAAGTTACGTATTAATGTCAGGGACTGTGTCATATTTATTTTTAGATCTCTAACATTTAGTATAGTCTCTAGCATATCAAAAGTGCTTAATGAATATTTGTAAAATAAATGAACAAATGGACCTTCATAAGAAAATCTTCCAGAATACTCTGAATACTGTTTTCCCCATTCCAAACATCATTATATTTTCACTGATTACATACATTACTTAACTTTCAACATATATGAGAATTAGTTCTCTTTTTGTTTAAATCGAAGGAACTGGAGGACGATTTTATAGGGCCATAGTGCATGCTTTGTACAGAGTAGATTGTACAACGTAGATCGGGAAAGTTATCTTTTAACAATATGATTTATTTCACAGATTACATATTTTAAATATACATGCACATGAATACTTTAATATGACTTGAACTTCAGAGGCAAAATTATCCAGATTTACTTATTTTAAAGCTGATAATTCATGAAAATTACTAAGGTGCCTTTTAAAAGTAAATAAGATATAAATAAAATTATTATTAAAAATTTAATAAATCAAAACCAATTTAAAAAAAGCAGGGGACAATGTAGAATGAGTACAGTATTTAAGATCTCAATTTAGCTTTGGTTCACAAATTAAGGAAAAGGGAGGAAACGACAGCATGTAGATATTTTATTCTGATGAAGTAACTCTAAGGATATTTGATTTGATAAAGCATACATGTTCTTCTGGGAGTTGAATTTTTTTAATCTGTTATTGAATTCTAGAAGATATTTATTTCACGTACTTTATAAAGGCAAAGTGGGTAACCTAATGGATAATGTTGTTTTCAACTATGGTTCGGCAAAAGATACAAGCCTTTAAATGAACATTTCTTGTGTTGGTACTCTGGAAAACTTGAGGGCTATTGTGAATGTGTGGAAAAAAAAACCTCACTGGTGGGCATGGGGAAAAGGTGCTGACCCAAGTAACTGGGGTTCAGTGAAGGCTACAGGACTCTTGGCAAGAGCACTGTGAACATTTTATAAGCACATAAGCACTATACTCTAGTTGATAACATTGTTTTCTATGGTATTATGAGTTAAAAAGTCTGAACCTACTATTCATGTGTACTGGAATTTAAAAAGTCATGGGAGCCAGGTTCCTCACTGATGGAGGGGGAGATTATAGACAAAGGCAAAGGCTAGAACAATCTATGAAGTAATGAGTTAGAGTTGGAGATGTCAATATGAACTCATGGTAGCTTATATAGTTACAAGTGGGAACAGAGAAATGTGTATAGATATGCGTATATAAACTGTTTAGTATATACCCATATTCTCTTGCTCTGTCAGCTAAGTAGCAACAGCCTATATACTAGGAGACAGTTTTTATTACCATTCTCCAATCAAAGGAACTTGGACTTCTTAGAGAAATGGCTGATCCTGGGGCAGAGAATATATAAGATGAGCCTGGAGTATCTCACAGTGCTAGAAGTTAAGGAAATGCTCAGATACACATATGCATACACATATCCTCACACAATGATGGGATGTTAAAGAGACACAAGAGCCTCCGAAAGATCTCTTAATGGCCAAAGCTGGAACAATTAGAGTAAGAAAATGAAGTATTATTGAATCATATCCCAGAGTATAAAACAAAATCTATGAGTTCATCCTGATATAAATGATTGACTAAATAAATTAATGGAAGAGAATAGAAAAGTATTCTCTTGCAGAAGAATCCCAAATAATTTATTTAGATACTCTGTTTTAAAGTAGGTGGAACATAACAATGCTCCTTACATATGCGTTTGTTGCACAGAAGTGACTTTCTCTGAAGAATATGGTAAGGGAGAGTAATTTAATAGTGCAGAAACTTGGCAAACATAACCTCAGTCAGGTGTTCAAGGTCAAAACATCAACAGTGGTGTCATGTTGATGCTATAAAACCCTGATAAGATAAGAAATCACTTCACCTCTGTGTTCTTTCTCCCCAACATTCATATCCTCAGTATAATTATGAGAAAAACATCAGGCAAATTCCAGTTGAGAGATATTCTACAGAATACCTGACCAGCACACCTAAAAACTGCCCAAGTCATCTAAAACAAGGAAAGTCAGAAACTAACAAACAAGAGGAGCCTAAGGAGTAATGGTAACTAAATTAATGTGGTCTTCTCATGGGATCCTGGAACAGAAGACCATTACATTAAAACTAAGGAAAAATGGATAAAATATGGCCCTTAATAATAATGTATCAATATGGATTCATTAATTATGATAAATATACCATAGTAATGTAAGATACTAATAATATGGGAAACCGAGTGTGGGGTTTATGGGAACTTTCTGTAGTATCTGTGTAACATTGCTGTAATTCTAAAAAACTATTCTAAAATAAATTATTGAAAAACAAATCTTAAAGCATAAAAACTTAAAAATTTTAAGGCATCAATCTCAAGAAATCTGAGCAATCTTGGATTTTGATTCAGATTTGCTATTTTATAATTATTACAGTATATCATAGGGAATAAATGAATATTGAGCATTTCCATAAGACACTCTCGAATAGTACATTCATTGAGTGATTTATTTGTCCAGGGCTGATTTTCAGTCAATTCATTGTAAATTTCACTGTTGAATTCCCCTAAAGACTTTCTTTTCTATATTGATGTAAGAAAAACCTATAGAGGAGACAGATTTAATTATGTTTAAGTTTTTAAAAAGTCAAGATCATAAACAAAATAATAACAAAGGGAAAACAAATTAGAACATGTGAGATATGCTAACCATTATAATGCTTAAAATTAATATGAAGATTCTGTTAGAAAATTGTATGAAGAATATGATCAGACAATTCATAAAATAATAAATGTAAGCAGCCAAAAAACATAAGAATATATTTAACTTTGCTAGGAATTCAATAAATATGAATAAGAAAACATAAACACAATTATTTGTATTCAAGTAAAGGTTAACACCTAACACAGATAAATACATATAGAGACGTAAACTCATCATTCTAGATAATTCTTAGAGGCCCGTGATTGATTCCACAACAAAAATAACTACTAAACTGCTGTTACTAGTACTGCTAGTAGCCTCCTGAGTACCAAAATTATTTTCTCGCCCTACCTTTTAAGTATTTAGAGACATACACACAACTCTTTGGTATTTTCAGCATGTAGTCAGGGGAGTTTCATTGTCTTTTACTTGTGAGGCTTTTCAACATGGAAGCTAGACTCCCCTAAAATCTCGTAAGACATTTTAGTATGATTCACACATTTCAGAATGTAATACATTGCCAAGTCATTTCTAACTTCAGCTCACTTGGTTTCTGAGAGACTTTTGGGGTACAGCCCTTAGCTTTACCAAGAAAAGGTAGTTGAAATGGTATGAACTGGCTTTCCTTTTTCTCAGATTGTCATTACTATTTCATTAAATAAAAACTGGAAGAATTTTATAACTCGAATAAACTATTTTAGGGTTAGTGAAGATTCTTCCATATTCTATCCTTAGGTTGTTTCTCAATAGTACTTTTTAATTTGGATGTGAGTTTTCATATTTTTTATGAATCATCATAGACGTTTTGGTGGGAAGCTGGATAGGCTACCTTAGATATGCTAGCCCGATGTTGTCATGGATTGGATGGTTGTTACATAATTTTGATTACAGATGTTCTCCCTACAACCTACCCAAAATAGTTCATAGAGGAAATCTAGCTCCAAATTCACCACCTGCATCCTTGCCAAATACTTAAAAAACATAAAGTCTTTTAAGTTCCTGCTATATTTCCCTTATTGTGAGTTGACCCCAGCTTCATCTTAATATTCACTCTTTTGGCATCTCTCCCAGACCTATATTCCTTTTGCCAGTTTGACTCACCATAGATCTTGACTTTGTAATCTACTCCAACAACTATTCCATCAGTCTTTGAAAGTCTTCGAAAGTGCTCAGTCTGCATTTTTTCCTAAGCCTGCTCTATTGCATATTCCCACCAGGCTGTGCTTTCCATCCATCTTATGAGAAAAACCTATTGAATTGGATAGGAAATGGCATTTGCCAGGAAAGCTTCTCTGCAGGGCATGTAGCATGTACTTTCCCTTCGCCTTGCTATTTTCTACAGTGCCAAGAAAGAGAATTAGTGGAAAGTCATTGATGTATTAATATCTAATGAAAATATTTTTTATATCCCCCCAAAATTATTCTGACAACTAATTTCCAAAATATTCTACTACTTTCTTCTGCTAACTTCTACCTAGCGCAGCGCTAAAAGAAAACTAAACGATAGTATTTTTTAACTTTAAAAAATCATTTTAGGAAATTCCAGGTCTATAGCTTCTTGCTGGAGAGCCCTTAAACTTTTTTCTCTGAATATTTAAAAATATAAATAATAGAAAAAAATTATTTCAACTAACCACAATATCTTCTTCCCCCAGAGAAGAAGATTGAATTCTGTAGCAAAATCTCTTGATGGTTTGTGTTTGTTGCAAAAGATAAGATCCCATGGAAATATCTGTAAGGTCACTACCAACAATGAGAAAGCTCAATTGATTGCCTAAAACACAAATTGAATATTTGGAGATTTTGAGGTTTACAGGAAGAGGACAAATGTGAGAAAACTTGAGGGATCAAGAGGCCATATGAGGTTGGAGGAAATCAAGAGAGAAGTTTGTGAGAAAATGTCCACCTTGGCTGTGGCTGATGGGATTTTTTTTTTTTGAGACCAAGAGTGTGCAGTGTTCCATCTTAAGTTGTCCTCTGTGCTGTATAGTGCTTTATTCTACCATTGAAGCCGAAGGAAAGATGTATTAAACGTAATGCTTTGTGTGAGTCTTGTGGGGAATTTAGAATAAAAGGTGACTTTCATAATGTAAGCCCACAGAAATTTTCAGAAACATTGTGGAGGAAATGAAAAAAATTATTAATATTTTAAAGGAGCCCGAAGACCCCTCCAAAGGCCAAAGCTAGAATAGTTTTAGCAATAAGATAAATATTGATTATATTGGATTATAACCCAAAGAATATAAAAGATATTTATAAGTTCATACTTATATAAGTAATTAACAAATAGGAGAGAGGGAACCCATCTTCTTTAGAGAAATGTTCCAAATAATGTATGTAGATATTCTTATATACAGAAAGCAGAGCTTAATTTCCTTCTCTTTGAGTATGAACTAGACTTAATGAATTGCTTACACAGCATAAAGTATGGAAAGGGAAAAACAACTTGAAAGTGTAGAAACCTGGCAGATATCACATTAACCAAGTGATCAAAGTTGACATTGCTGGTTACGAATTATGTTATATCATGCATTCCTTCATATGATGAGAAGGGCACCTCACCTATGTGATATTTTCATCTAAAACCAATAAGCCCAGTCCAATCATGAGAAAACACCAGACAAACAAACTGAGCAGCATTATTCCTCATTATCTGGTCAGCACTATTCAAAAGCATTGAGATTGTGAAAGATAAGACTGAAAAACTGTCATAGACTAGAGACATGTGACATGAGGGTTAAATGCAATATGGTATCCTGGACTGGATCTCTGAAGAGAAAAGAGACATTAATGAAGAAAAAATGGTGAAATCTAAATAAAGTCAGTACAGTTTAGTAACATCGAACTAATGCTAATGTCTTAGTTTTGACAAATGTAACGTAGTTATGTAAAATGTCAACAGTAAAGAAAGCTGGGTAAAATATATAGGGGGATCCCTCTCAGTGCCTTTACTCTATCTCTCACTCTGCCTCTGAGAGGAAACCACACTCAGTAGAGTGTTACCCCTCTTCTAATAGACTTTCCTTTTGACTCCAAAACACACACACACACACACACACACACACACACACACACACACACACACACACACATATACATATATGTATACATATATATAAACTTTTCATACTATCTAAAATTTTCCCCAATTAAAAAATTTGTTTAAAAAAAATTAAAGGATCGTGTTACTTAGCATAAACTGCTTTCACTTCAGTAAAACAAACTTAATTCAAGAATTCAAATAAATAAATATTAAGTGAGTAACTCTTACAGGCCCTGGACACATGAGTGAAAAAAAGACAAACATTACAGTCTTTATGGAGCTCATAGTCCAGTGGGGAGAGACAGAAAATAAATAACAAAAATAGAAAATATATAAATTTTATTGTATGTTAGAAGATGACAAATATCAAAAATGATTAAACAGGGAAAGGGGGTCTTTGTAGTTCACAGGGTGGAATTCAACTTTATAAAGGTCATTTACATCAAAAGATGATACTTCAGCAAAACTTGAAAGAATGTGAGGCCATTAACTACATCAAAATCTGGGAGCAGAGAATTTCAGGTGAGGGAACAGGCCATGTGAAGGCCCAACTGTGGGGGCATCTTAGGTGCATGTTCAAGAAAGGAAGTAGGATGTCTTTAGCCAGTGATGAGTGTGAGGTGGAAGGCATCATATAGGGCCATTTTAAGAACTTTTACTCTGATCAGAGTTCTGAGCAGAGGTACATTGTGATGTAACTTTGATCTAAAGGAATTAATGTGTCTGCTCTGTTGAGGGTAGAGATTGGGTGAATGAGGGTGGATTCAAGACATATTGGTTCTTAATTTTTCTTACAGTCATTTTTTGAATGTTTTATTATGTCAACCTCAAGTTTAAATTTAAAAAAAAATTACTAAAAGCATGCTATTTATTTATTGCATTATTGCCACTTTTTTTTATTTAGGGATCTGGAAAATTAAAAATAATTTTTGCTGAAAGCAGACGTCATCATCAAAAAAATCATTTTACCTAGTTTTATTGAGGTATAAATGACAAGTAAAATTGTAAAATATTTAAAGTGTGCCATGCGATAATTTGATATACACACACATTGTGAAAGACTTCTCATTGAGTTAATTAACAAATTATCTTTATAAATATTTAAAAATTGAGAGAGATGGTTTAAAATTGTCACATCTAAAATTTTGCATTTGAACAGACAAGAAACTCTAAAACCCTTAATCAAGAAAAGGAAGAAAAGGAGGGAATGGGGGAGGGACAAAGAGAGAGAAAGAGAAAGATTTAATATCATACATCTGTTTAATTTGCAGTGTGTCAGATACAAGTATATAAATAACATAATTTACTAGATATTTCTGGGTAATGCCATAATTCTTGCTAAAATTAGCTGTTGGAATCAGACATTACAATAACCTCATTTTTTTAGACTAAAATTTCAAAATAAATACTGGGGAATTATATTAATTATTAAATACAAAATTTGTCAACTAGTCTATAGATTCATAAATTAGCAAAAAGAAAACAAACATAATTTTCTTCTTTTTTTGTAAAAAATTTGAGGTCAGCAGAATTTAAATTCTTATATTATGGTTTGATAAAGCAATTTGACCTTATAGATTCTATAATAGCTTGGTTAATGTGTAAAAAAGTATTAGGATGAAATCTTAAGTTATACTCTGTTGCTTTCTCAAGGACATTCTATTCTTTCATTTTTCCTTTGCCTTTAAAAACCTATATTAAATTTATTGCCTAGACATTTTTAAAAAGTTAGTGTATCAATGACTAAAATTTTCTCCCAAGTGATGATATCAGCAGAAGAATAATACGATTATGACTTAAATATTGAACTGTGTGGCAAAATGTATGGATGGGTTGAAACTTACTTTTGAGTATTCAGTATTATAGAAATAACTATGCTTATCATTGACTTTTTGATAAGAATTTTAATGTTAATAAAATGTATTTGGGCTGCTATTTAACTAACTTTGAGTTAACGGTTTTTTTAGCTATAGAAAAAATCGGAAAAGCAAATACTTTTGTGTTCTACTTTCAAATGTGATACATCAAAATAAGGGATGTTTAGACAGAAAAAAGAAATCTTGTTCAACTCTTGTCAGCATCAGTCAATTCCTTCTGAACTTGAGGAATGTTTAGTGAAATGCTGACAAATGGACTTCAGAGCCTAACTAATTAGGACTTTTTTTCTTCCTGGGGTATGTTGAGAGGAGAAGTTTAGTCCTCAAATTGAAGCCCAGCTTAAAAGTAGTTTAAAGCCTTTATCTCTTTAAAGCTCACCTCTCAGTGCCTTTTGATTTCGTGGCAGTTCATTCATATTAATGTACCTAATGACAGACACCCTGAAAAGGTGAGAATGAATGCTTTTCCTCTGACATATCAGCAGAGGATGATGGTATAAAGCGTGTCTTTTAGTGTGTATCTGCACGGACTCTGGGCCTGAGAGAATGATATATACTTCTACTTTATGCCTGCAAGATTCAAAAGGCCTTTTCAAATATTCATGTCCTTTTTTTTTCTCCCTTTTTATTCTCTACTGGTATGTGTTATATGATGAGAAGAATGTCAGAGTCTCTGGTGTTTTATTTTTAAACTTTAGTCTTGCCTGAGGGGAAAAATATATTGAAAATTTGCTGGTCAAGCTGTTTATACTTTCCCACAACATGTCTAATAATCGCAAAGTGGTGTGTTGCAATAATTGAGGGAGGCCTTGTGTAGTTATTATGATAGATGGAGGTGAGTTATTGGGCAGTATCTGGCATTCAATTGGTAACACCTAGGTATAACTTCCTCTTTGTGTTGCCTATTATACCAAGGAGAAGTCAGAGGAGGCACAGAGATGAGATTTCCTTTGTTTTGAGCTGAATTCTGATCATTCCTCCCTGATCTTGTTTCAGCTTGGGTTATGACTTCCTCACGTATGATGCATCGGGGTAATAGGATTTGTAGCGCTGTAGCTTCTATTGCCATTTCATATGCTACAGCAGGCAAGTGAAGATGCCAACTAGAAACATGGTAATATAACCGCCTCTACCTATGAAACCTAATCTTGGAGTGCAAGGGCGGTAATAAAGGGTTTTATTATTGTACCCACTCATTGTTGGTATTGTTCATTCTTTTTATTATCCTTGCATTTGAAACCTTGAAATATACATTCATTCACATTTTAACATATCATTTAGTCCTTTTCTCCCATCAGATTTCTGGACCCATTTATTTTTTTAAAGATTTTGTTTTTAATTTTCAACGGCTTCTGAGCCTCTCCTTTCTCCATTACCAACCAGGAAGCGGAGCGGGGAGGGGGGAATAAAAGAATAAAATCACCAGCTGGTGGGAAAGTCATTTGGAGGATGTTAGCCAGATTAACCTTTACACAATAATTATGAATTAATAACTTTTTCCCTCCTCAATAAATTTTACGTATTTAGTTAGCTTCAGGGAAAATAAAAGAGGAAAGAGAAATAAAATCACAGTGAAATGATTCATCATGTTATAATAAAACAGAGCCTTGGCTTCAAGGACTCATAGTCTCTAAAAACTACCCAACACAATAGAGAAGAGGGAATTAAAATTATAATATCCCATGTATTAAAAATATAAGCTACATTCAGAATGAAGTAAATAACTTGTCAATCCCTTCGTTATTATGGGAACAACCACACAGGGATATAACATGTGTTGGAAAAAGTGATTAAAAATGATCCAAACCAGTGCACTAAAATTTTAAACAAGATTTCACTATTGACACAGAAACAGCATTCATTGGGAATAGCAATAACATCCACTTATGCAAAAATATCTTTTGACATGCGATGAAAACATAACCTCTGGATACACATTCTCTCTTTTAGGTTTTCAGTGGGAATTGTGCCTAAGTGATTAGGGCAGGATATGGTCCAATAAATAAACTGAAAATTTTGTAACAAGTGGTGGAGTAATACATATTAATTCTGAACAGATTGACACTGTAATTTGGGATAAAAACCATAATGATTACAGAACGCAGTCAGTGTAAGTCAAGTCTGATGGACTGGAACAGATGTGTCCACCTGTTTAGAGCCCAGCTCTGCATCACTTGGGATGCATAATGTGATTGAGGTCTGTAATGTTAGCTATTTGGAAATGTATACAGGTTAGGAAAAAGGAGAAGTGTTAAATTCTGGATCATTTCTTTGTTCTTCCATGTAGCTGTTAAGGTAAAAAAAAAAAAGAAAGAAAAAAAGATGAGAGCACACTGAGGTCTAAAATAAAAGGGAAAGTCCTGATGAGATGTAAACGTTGTTGCATGCCTTTCATTGGGGAGAATTTGGAAAGCTTCTTAAAGGTCATTTCAAGGACAGGAGGATGGAATAGATTCAAACAGTTTTTTGTCTTTTTAATATCAATAAATTCCATGTTAACTCAGTTTGAGGTTTCTTTTTCTTTTTTAAAATGCTAAAGTGAATGAAGAAAGATGTAGAGACTCTGACTACAATGTTCATGCCTAGGGCATTTCATTTATCTATACCAAGTAAGATTAGGCTTTTGTGAATATTTATCATTTGAAATCATAGGAAAAGATTTTTTTTTTTGATAGAATATGCTAGATCTAAAGATCGTACTGCATGTCATTAGGAGGTAACTTTATTTTTCTTAAGGTAGAAGGAAATATCTCTACTATGATAATAAATGTCTTCTAATTATAAGCAAGTTTTAATATGTGGCCATAAACCTTCCTTTTAAAGACTAAATGTTACAGATGTTACTACTATTAAAAATACCCCTCCTGTCTGTGTGATTCAGTCATTCTCATTTAAATTTATTAACAAAATTAAGTGCTAATGTGCTATTCTCCCTTTCTCTCTTTTCTCTGTCACCCTTTGGGTATTTAACTAATCCTAAATCTATAGTGGCCTTATCATTATAAAGATAAAATGCTATTTTATTGTATTTTTACATATAAAAACTCGTCTAGCTCACTCATAAGCTTTCAACTGTGTTTGTCGAAGATGTGTTATATCAATAATTTTATTTGACTTTCAGCATCATGATTTTCCTTGGAATGAGCTATTCAAATTCCATAACATGACAGATGCAAGTCGGTCTAGAAAACCGAAGATATATCCTTGGCAAAAAGCTATCAGCTGAGTAAAGTCTATCAGAAATACCTAAAATCTTTTTAAAATTTTACCTTCCTTGCCTAACTTTTCCTATACATGGAAGAACTAGGGAAATATCTTTTCAATACAGTCTGTATGCATTACCATACCTTACAGAAATGTTAACAATCCAAAGATCCCATAAACTATATGACATGAAAGTATATAAAATTTAGTGGCAGTATGAAAAGGAGACTATGCAACTAATATGAATAGATGAGACATATGCAAATATTCCATTTCAAGGGGCAACAGAAGGGTTGATTTGGAGGTAAAGTATTTGCTAGTGATCCCTCCTTTAAGGTCAAGAAGTTAAAAGTGTTTAAAAAATGAAAACATGCCATACAACTCTGCACATAGTGTGTGTGTGTGTGTGTGTGTGTTTTGTTTTATAAAAAAGCATTACAATCTGATTTTATAATATTTAAGAAATATATAGAAACAAATGCTGTAAAGCATGACCTCATGATTATGATACTTTTAAATTATACATAACTTATTGTAGTGGAAAATGACTAAAGCCTTTGGTGTCTAAATCAGTATTTTTCAATTCTGGCTGTGCATGTGCTCAGATTTTAAAACAATACTAACGTCTCAGTTGCCAGACTCCCTTCTGAGATTGTGATGTAAATGACCTGAGATGGGGCCCAGATATTGAATTTTTATGATTTCTCCAAGTCACTTTATTGTTTAGTCAGTGTTGAGAAACACTAATCTTAATTTATTTGTTATAAAAGCAGTGAGTTCTTGTGAGGAAAAAAGTAAATAAAATAGTACCTTCACATACAGTTGTATATTTTATAGCTGTCAGAAAGAGTTTAAAATATAGTGGTGGCCTACTGAATAATTAAGGAATAAAATAGAGGTAAATGAAATTTTAGGGGGATTATTTTACCTCTTATTTATCATTAAAAGAGAATAAGATTTGGAGGGAATTATTTAAAGATCATTTAAGATTTGGGGGGATAATTTGGGAGGTGTCATGGAATGCTTCTTGGGGAAAGAGAATTAAAATCTTTGGAATAAAACACAGGTAGACTTTTAAGCTTCATCTATGTTGAAGTATGTATAAGCACTTTATTCCTTTATATGGCCAAGTAATATTTCCATGGTATTATACTACAAAAAGCTGATAACCAAAGTTCACATATACAAGATTCTACTTGAATGAAATATCCAGAATAGGCAAATCTATAGAGACAGAAAGTGGATTACTGGTGGCCTAGGGCTAGGGTAGGATGTATGAAGAGATCGATGATGAAAATGTTCTAAAATTGACTATAGTGATAATTGTACTTATTTGTGAATATACTAAAACCCATTGAATCACACAGTTTAAGTAGGTGAACTGTATGGCATGTGAAATATATCTCAAGGAAGTTTTAAATAAATAAGTATGCTTGCCAAGTCAAATGGATGAGAGCATTTTATATTGAGGGAAATATGGCAGAGAGCATGTTGAACAGCAAGTAGCTAATGATAGGTTGCATATAGGGTTCAGGGAAGGGTCCCGGAAGTGGTTAGAACTAAAGATGGAGAGATAAGCTGGGTAAGATCATAAAGAATGTAGTAAGTTTTCAATTTATTCATCTTTTTAATTGCAGTAAAATGCACATAAAATAAATTTATCATCTTAACCATTTTATAGTTTAGTGTTAAACATATGCACAGTGTTGTGTAATCAATTTCCAAAACTTTTTTATCTTTCAAAACTGAAACTCTATTAAGCAACTCCCCACTTCCCACTCATCCTGAGCCCCTGACAACCCTTGTATGTTCTGTTTCAGTGAGTTTAACTGCTCTAGATATCTCATATGAGTTGATTGTGCAGTATTTGTAGTTTTGTGACTTGCTTATTTCATTTAACATAATGTTCTCAAGGCTTATCCACATTGTACTTGTCAGAATTCTTTTCCTTTTTAAGGCTGAATAATATTTCATAGTATGTATATACCACCTTTCTTTTATCCATTCATCTATATGGTGGATACTTGAGTTGCTTCCATCTATGGGCTAATATGAAAAATGCTGCTATGAACATAGATGTGCAGATATCTTCTTGAGACCCTGCTTTCAATTCTTATGGATAAATTACCAGAAGTGGAATCAGTAAGCCTTTTTAAAGAAGTTTAAAAAGTATCCTAGAGCAATTAATAGTAACTAAGAATTTCTAAAAAGCAAGGAAGTCACACAGTTGAACACCAGACAAGTTGCTACATTATATAATTTAAAATATCTAGTTACCAACAAAAAATTATGAGATATGGAAAAAAACGGAAAAGTATGACCAATCCACAGGAAACACAGAAGGCAATAGAAACTGCTTTGAAATGAGCAGGATGATGGACTTTGCAAACAAAGACTTCAAAGTAGCTAATTTAAACATATCCAGAGAACTTAAGGAAATTATGCTCAAGTAAATAAAGTGTGATGACCATATATCATCAAATAGAAAATATGAATAACGAGATGCAAATTATTTAAATCAAGTAAGTGGAGGTATTGGAGTTTATAAGCACAGTAACAATGGAAAAAGTCACTAGGTTGGCTCACGAGTAGCTAGCACAAGAAAAAAATCAGTGAATCTGAAGATATGTTATTAGAGATTATGTTATGCAAATAACATGAAAGAATGAAAATTATTAATAGATTCAGAAAAGTGAGGGACACCATTAAGTACATCAGCATATGTGTGGAATACTACAGGAGAAAGGGATAGAAAAAATAAAGAAATAATGGTTAAAAATATTATACAAAAATCATAATCTATATATCCAAGAAGCTAAAACACTCCAAGTAGAATAAATGCAAAGAAATTCACATTCAGACATATCATAGTCAATATGTTGAAAACCAAAGATAAAGAAAATATCTTGAAAGCTATCAGAGAAAAACATCTCATCAGCCACAAGAAAGATCATAACAAGGTTAACAGCTAACTTCTCTTCATAGCAATCAAGCCAGAAACAGTAAAATGACCAAAAGTGCTTAAGATAAAGAACTGTCAGCCAAGAATCTTATATCTGAAAAAATATCTCTCAAAAATGAAGGTGGAACAAAAACATTCCAAGATAAAAAAAATTTTTTGTTGCTAGAAGATATGCTTTATAGAAATACAATAGTATACTTATCAGGCTGAAAAGCAAGAGACAAAGGCAATAATTGAAATCCACATGCAAAAACATAATTATCTTGTTTAAAAGGTAATCATGTAGGTAATTAAAAAAGGCAGTATAATTGCATATTTCTTCCCCAGTCTTCCTTTGATTGAAAATATGAAGAGACCTAAAAGAAGTAAAGAGATCAAAATAGTAATTTTAAAACTTCTCACGCAGAAAAGCCAAAGTGAAGATAACTCATCGGAGAATTTTACTAAACATTCAAAGAAGAATTAAAATCAATCTTTTACATACTCTTCCAAATTATGAAAAAGGGAAACATTTTCTGACTATTCATATAATGCCATTTTTACCAATGTACCAAAACCAAAGACATTATAAATAAAGGAAACTACAGGAAAATATTCCTTATGAATATTAAAATATCTTCAAAACACCTCAACAAAAATACTATCAAACTCAATCTGGCAATATATGAAAACAGTTTTATACCATGACCTAGTGGAATTTATCTTAAGAATGTAAGGTTTAACATATCACAATCAATTAGTGTTATATACCATATTAGTAAAGGGTAAAACCCATATTATCACTTATATGCAGGTAATGTTTGAAAAAATTCAACACATTTAATGATAAAATTGGGAATAAAAGAGACTTTCTTCAGCCATCTACAAAAATAAGCCATCTACAGAAAGTCTACAGCTAATGTTCTACTTGATGGTAGAAGCCTAAATGCTGTATTCATAAGGTCAGGAATTAGACAGGAAGTCTACTCTTGTCACTTCTATTTAGCATTGTACAGGATGTCCTAGCTTGGGTAATTAAGCAAGGTAAGGAAATAAAAAGCATACTTATTGTGAAGAAGTAAAACTATCTTTATTCCAGATGACACGGCCTTATATATAGAATATCCTAAGGAATACACACACAGACACAAATACACACATACACTATTGGAACTAATAAACAATTTAGCAAGGCTGTAGTACATAGATATACACACACAAATCAATTGTATTTCAAAAAGGGAATTCTCCATTATGAGGCTAGCATTATAGGAAATACTGAAAGGAGTCAGCTTACCTAAAATAAAATGACAAAAAAATATATAACTATGAGTAAGGCAAATAGCAGACAGAAGTAGAGGAGTACAACACTTATTAAGAACAGGGCATTATAAGGTTAAACAAAAAGAGATTTACTATTGCAAGATAGTAATGAACTTTCAGCATACATAGGGACAAATTGAGACAATGATGACTGAAAAGGGAGGATTCAAAGATCCAAATTCTCAAAGGGGAATGGAGATAAGGTACATGCAGAAGAAAATGGATGACTATATATATACAACTATCCTCTACATATTCATAATGGTAACCACATGCTAAAGATTCAGAACTGAAGTATATAACATAAGAAGAACCAGAGGGAAAATCCACAAAACCCAACCAAAAACAAATCAAAACAAAAAACAAAAACAAACACAAGGACAAGGAAGCCATGGAAACACTGAGCTACTAGAAAACAAAAGATAAAATGGCTATAGGAAGACATCATATTTCAATAATCACCCTAAATGTAAATGGACTTAACTCACCAATAAAAAGTCACAGAGTTGCAGAATGGATCAAAAAACAAAACTTAACCATGTGCTGCCTCCAGGAGACACATCTCAGCTTCAAAGACAAATATAGACTCAGAGTGAAAGGATGGAAAATGATATTTCAAGCAAATGGCAATCAGAGAAAAGTGGGAGTAGCGGTATTAATATCAGAAGAAATAGACTTTAAAATAAAAAAGATAAATACTGAGAGACACTTCATCATGATACAGGGAATCATATACCAGGAAGACATAACACTTATTAATATCTATGCTCCCAATCAGGGAGCCCCAAAATATGTAAAGCAATTACTAACAGAACTAAAGGGAGAAACAGATCAAAATGCTATCATAGTAGGAGACTTAAATACCCCACTGTCAGACATGGACAGATCATCCAAACAGAAAATAAGAAAGTAAACATCCTTAAATGACACATTTAGACCAACTGGACATAATTGACATTTACAGAGCCTTCCATCCCCAAACAGCTGCTTATACATTCTTCTCTGGTGCACATGGAATGTTCTCAAGGATCGACCACTGGGGAATAGAGATAACCTCAACAAATAGAAGAGCGTTGAAATCACACCAACCACATTCTCTGATCATAATGCTTTGAAACTGGAGATCAACTGTAAAAAGAAAATGGAAAGAACCACAAATACATGGAAATTAAACAACATGCTACTGAAGAATGACTGAGTCAGAAAAGAAATAAAAAGAGAGATCAAGATACATAGAAATGAATGATAATAATAGTACAACTTATTAAAACTTCAGGGACACAGCAAAAGCGGTCATAAGAGGAAAGTTCATATCATTACAGGCCTATCACCAAAAACAAGAACAAGCCCAAATAAACAACCTAACACTTCATCTTAAAAAACTAGAAAATGAAGAACAAATGAAGCCTAAGGTCAGTAAAAGGAAAGAATTAAAATTATAGCAGAAATAAATTGAAAACAAAAACAATAGAAAAAATAAATGCAACAAAGAGCTGGTTCTTTGAGAAGGTTAACCCCTGGCTAGACTCACCAAGAAAAAAGAGAAAGGACCCAAATAAACAAAATCAGGGACAAAAGAGGAGAAATTGTGACAGACACTGCAGAAATACAAAGATCAAACAAGAATATTCTGAAAAGCATATAACACCAAATTTAATAACCTAGAAGAAATGAACAAGTTCTTAGAAAAAAAGATACAACCTTCCTAGACTGAATCAAGAAAATCTGGAAAATCTAAATAGGCTGATCAGCAGTATGGAAATTGAAACAATCATCAAAAACAATCACAAAAAGTAAAAGTCCAGGGCCAGATGGTTTCACCAGTGAATTCTACCAAACAGTCAAAGGTTTAATACCTAGTCTCCTCAAACTCTTCCAAAAAAATCGAAGAGGAGGCAATACTTCCCAACTCATTTTATGAGGTCAATATTACCCTCTACCAAAACCTAGTAAAGATAATACAAAAAAGAAAACTACAGACCAATGTTCCTCATGCACACAGATGCATAAATTCTAAACAAGCTATTAGTGAAATGAATACAGCAACATATTAAAAAGAACATATACCACAATCGAGTGGGCTTCAACCCAGGGGCACAGGGATGGTTCAAAATATGCAAATAGATTAATGTGATACACCACATAAAGAAATTAAAAAATAAAAATCATATGATCATATCAATTGATGTAGAAAAAGCTTTTGACAAGATATAGCATCTATTTATGATCAAAACACTTCACAAAGTCAGTATAGAAGGAAAGTACCTTAACATAATAAAGCCACATATGACAAACTCTCAGCCAGCATTATACTTAATGGTGAAAAACTAAAAGCCTTTCCTTGAAGATCAGGAACAAGACAAGGCTGTCCACTATCACCACTGTTATTCAATATAACATTGGAGGTCCTAGTGAGTGCAATCAAACAAGAGAAAGATATAAAAGGCATCCAAACAGGAAAGGAAGAGTCAAACTGTCACTCTTTGTGGATGACATGATTCTATATAGAGAAAACCCTAAAGACTCCACAATAACACTACTAGAAACAGTAAGCAAATACAGTAAAGTTTCTGGGTATAAAATCAATGTTTAAAAATCCACAGCATTCCGACACTCGAATAATGAAGTATCAGAAAAAGAAGTGGAAAAAATAATTTCTTTTGCAATTGTAATAAAAAGAATAAAATACCTAAAATAAATCTAATAAAACATGTAAAGGGCCAATATAATGAAAACTATAACAACTTATTAGAAGAAATCAAAGAAGATACAAAGAAATGGAAATTTAGTCCATGTTTTGGGATTAGAAGAATCAACATAGTTAAAATGGTCTTATTACCTAAAGTGTTATACAGACTTAATGCAATCCCCATCAAAATTTCATCAACACTCTTGAAAAAGAAACAAAATCTTCAAATTTGTACAGAAGCACAGAAGACCACGAATCTCCAAAGCCATCCTGAGAAAGAAGAACAAGCCTAGAGTCATCACTATGCCTGACTTCAAATTATACTATGAGTGACAATAATCAAAATGGCATATTGACAGAAAAACAGACACCTACCAATTTTACAGACTCAAGAGTCCAGAAGTAAATCCATGTTTATATTGGCACATAATTTTCGACAAAGGAGCCAAAAACATACAGTGGAGAAAGGAAAAGCTCTTCAATAAATGGCTCTGGGAAAACTGGAAAGCCAACTGCAAAAGAATGAAACTAGACTGTTGTCTATCACCACACACCAAAATTAACTCAAAATGGAGTAAGGACTTGAGTATAAGACTTGAAACAATAAAATGCATATAAGAAAACATAGGAACTAAACTCAAGGACCTTGGACTTCAAGAGGATTTTATGAATTTGACCTCAAAGGCAAAGGAAGTAAAAGCAAAAATAAATGAATGGGACTATATCAAACTAAAAAATTTTTGCTCAGCAGACGAAATCATCAACAAGGTAAAGAGACAACTATCTGGGAAAACATATTTGTAAGCAGCGCCTCTGATAAGGACCTAATATCCAAAATATACAAAGAAGTGTTACAACTCAATAACAACAACAACAAAAAACAATCCAATCGAAAAACAGGCAGAGGACCTGAACGGACACTTCTCCCAAGGAGACATACAAATGGCCAACAAACATATGAAAAGATGCTCAACATTGCTAGCTATTAGGGAAATGCAAATTGAAACCACAATGAGATACCATCTCACACCTGTTACAGTAGCTATTATCAACAGGACAAGTAATAACAAGTTGGTGAGGATGTGGAGAAAAAGGAACCCTCATATGCTCCTGGTGGGACTGCAATTTGGTACAGCCACTATGGAAAACAGTACGGAGTTTCCTCAAAAAACTAAGAATTGATCCACCATATGATCCAGCAATCCCTCTACGGGTATTTACCCCAAAGACTTGAAAACATATTCAAAAAGATATTTGCACACCAGTGTTCATAGCAGCATTATTCACAGTGACCTGGCTATGGGCACAACTGAAGTGTCCTAACATAGATGATTGGCTAAAGAAGCTGTGGTACATATATACAATGGAATATTACTCACCCGTAAGAAGAGATAAAATACTGCCATTTGCGACAACATTGGTGGACCTTGAGATAATCATGCTAAGCAAAATAAACCAGACAGAAAAAGTTGAAACCCCATGATATCACTTATATGTAGGATATAAACCTAAAAGCAACAAATGAACAGGACAAAACAGAGACTCAGGAATATCCACAATAGACTCGTGGTTACCAGAGAGGAGGGGAAGAGGGGGGAGGTAGATAGGATAAAAGGGGCCAAATATGTGGTGACAGAAACAAATCTAACTATGGGTGGTGAACATACAATGAAAAATATATATGACTTACTGTTAAATTGTATACTTAAAACTTGCTGGATTTCATTAACCAATGCCATAATAATAATAAATAAATAAAAATTTGAGAAACTAAATTGTATTTCTATAAAATAGCAAATGTTCTGAAAATAAAATTAATTCCCTTTAAAAAGCATCAAAAAGAATAAAATCCTGAAGTATAAATTTAACAAAAGTATTGTAAAACTTGTACACTGAAATTACAAAACATAACTAGAAATTAAAACTCTACGTAAGTCACAAGACATTTTACAATTAAGGAGTGGAAAGCAATACTGTTGAGATGGCAATGCTCCCCTAAAATAAACTACCAATCACTGGAATCCCAATCAAACCCCAGCCAGCTTTCTTTTCTTTTTTTACAGAAACTGATTTTTCAAATCTAATAAATTCACAATACATAAAGAACTCCTATAACTCAACAATAAAGAGACAAATATCCCAATTAAAAATTGGCAGAGTAATGAATAGACATTTCTCCAAAGAAGATATGTAAGTGGCCAATAAGCATATGGGAAGATGCTGAAAATTATTAGGCAGAGATATAAAAATAAAAACTATAAAGAGATCCCGCTTTATATCCAGTGGGATAGCAATAATCAAAGACATATAATAAATATTGTCAAAGATATGAAGAAATTGGGAACCTTATATATGCATCGCCCATGGGAACGTAAAATAGTACAGCCACTTTGAAAACAGTTTGGCAAATACTCAAAAAATTAAACATGGAGTTACCTTATTACCCAGCAATTCCATTTCTACCCAAGAGAAATTAAAACACTTCCACATGAAAGCTTATGCACAAATGTTTCTTACAGCATTATTCATAACTGTTGAAAGGTATAAACAACCATATGTTCAAAAATAACATGTAACATTCATACAATTGAATACTAGTTGGCAATAAATAGAAACGAGGTACCGATGCATGCTGCAATGCAGATATACTTTGAAAGCATTGTATTAAATGAAAGAAACCAGTCACAAAACACTATTTACTGTATGATTCTAGTTTTACAAAATATCTGGAACAGGTGAATCTGTAAAGACAGAAAATGACTTGCTTACAGCTCAGGAGAGGGATAGGAGGTGACAGTTAATGGGTATGGGGTTTCTTTTAGGAGGCACTAAAGTGTTCTAAAGTTGAATTGTGGTGATGGGGATCTAACCTTTCAAGTACACTAAAAATATTAAATTGGAAACTTTAAAGGGGTTAATGATATGGTATGTGAGTTATAGCACAATAAAGCTGTTAAAAAGATAATCATGTATACAAACGAAACAATGTAATAGAAAACGTGTATAAGTATAATGTGTGAAAACAATAGCAGAAAAGACAAGAAAAATATTATTTTAAGGTTTTTATATTACAAGCCAACAAAGGATAAAAAATATTCAGATGATCTAAAAGTCGTCAGATAAATAGACAAAAGGAAACAAAGAACAGATGGTGCAAAGAGATGACAAAAAGCAAGATCTGCTATTTGATTGTTGGACTTACTATAAAGCTTAGTAATCAAGACAGTATAGTACTGGCATTAGCAAATAGAGAATTCAGAAATAGACCTATTCAAACACGTACAACTGATTTTTGACAATAGTGAAAAACAATTCTGTGGGGAGATGACAGTATGAAGCAAAAAGTAGTGTGGGAAATTTGGATATAAATGTGCAAAAAACCCCCTCCAAACCCCCAAAACAAACAAACAAAAAAAAACAGCCTCCACAACTGACTGGTGCTTTGTATCATATATAAAAATTAGTTTAAAATGGATCATAGACATACATATAAAACCTAATATAAAATTTGTAGAAAACAATATAGGAGCAAATCTTTGTGATTCTTGTATGAAGTTTATATTTCTGAGATACTACAATCAAAA
Organism: Rousettus aegyptiacus; assembly: GCF_014176215.1. Lineage (NCBI taxonomy): Eukaryota > Metazoa > Chordata > Mammalia > Chiroptera > Pteropodidae > Rousettus > Rousettus aegyptiacus. The sequence goes on from NW_023416306.1 coordinate 101,676,263, forward strand.
AGCGTAATCAATTAAAACTTCAATTTTAAAAAACTTCTATTTGAAAGAGACTATGAGGAGACTGAAAAGCTACAGACTACAGGGAGATATATGCAAAGTATGTATCTGACAGCTTTGATCCAAAATATATAAAGATGTCTCAAAACTCAACAATAATGAAACAAACAACTGAAAAAAACAAGGGCAAAGTATTGTTGCCACAAAGATACATGGATGGCAATAAGCAGAAAGGATGCTTATAAGATGCTATAAGACTGATCTTATACCAAATGTTGGCAAGAATGTTAGAGACACTGGATGATTCCTGCACTGCTTGGATGGAATAAAAATATGATACGATCATTCTGGAAAAGTTTGTCAATATCTTAAAAACTTAAACATAGAACTAACATATGATCTAGGCATTTCACTCCTAGTCATTTATCCCAGTGGAATGAAAAAGCCTATGTTCATAAAAAACGTACATATTAATGTTTATAATATTTTAATAGCAGTTATTTTTAAATAGCTAACAGGAAAAATTTTAATATCCTCAGTAGGTGAATTTATAAACAAATTGTGATTTAGCTATGCAGTACAACTCATAATAAAGGAAAATGAACTATTATATTAAATAATATAGATGAATCTCAAAACGATTTTGCTTAGTGTTAAAAGCCAGAAAAAAAAGCAATGATCAGGATATGCTCATCTAATAGCAATAAGTTAAACTCAGTACTTTATGAATGTATAAAAAGTATTGAGAATGACCAAACTCACACTGTAATATAAAGATGTTTTGTTCTCTTAATAAATTTTATTAACTTAATTTTGAGAGTTCATTTATCTTTTCTCATGTACATGAAAACATAAAAGATAAGCACTGTGAATGTTGGAATATTTTCTTTTCAAGGCAAACTTTTCAGTAGGTATATAAAATGTGTTGGTTAGAAACCTGTGCTCAATAATAAAAATAAAGGTGAGTTAAATGAAATTAAGAAAAAAAAATTCTATTTATGTTTTGAAAGTTGTAGGATTAAAGTTAAGAAGGAGAAGTAAGTATGGAAAGAACAAAATGTACCAGCAGATTCTCATAAATAATTTATAATAATAGAATTGCCACAATTCCTGTAGGCTCTGTGCACTTAGTGATCCTCATTGCCTGTGTTTGGTTTTGGCAATCTTAAAGAACAGCACTGCAGTGGAAGCGGTGTCCCACTAGCTACTTCTGGCTTGGGAGACAGGATGGAATTGTGTGGGGAGCAAGAAAACAATTTCAGAGTACTATTGAGATTTAAAAAAAAAAAATAGTAAGTATGGTGGGAAATAGAAAGCAACGGGAGAAGACAGCATGATTTCAAAGAAGTATCATTGTGGTCTCCACATCCCCTTGCAAAGTGTATGAGAACTTGAAATAGAAAATTGAGTTACTTTGAATTTACTCTTTGACATTAAAACTATGCTTCTTTAGTGTAACACAGCCTCAGTAGGATGCTTCCCCTTTGAATCACAAACAGAAAATGATCTGTATGACTGTTTTCTCCGGTCCTGCCAAAGATAATACATATTAAATTTCTATCTAGATGCATAGGAGAAAGAAGTTAATTCATACGTAAAAATGGAGGCCTTAGTGTATTGATTGGGGGCTTAATTCTTCCATGAAATCCCAGTTGAGAATGGTCTAGAATGAACCACAAGCCATATACAGGATAATTTCACAGATCCTTGGAGCCAGGCTTTTGGAATCTGACATTTCCTGGCAAAAAAAAAAAAAAAAAAAAAAAAATCAGATTAATGACGTTTAAATCTGGCTTATTTCAAAGTATTGATGCCATTTAAGAAAAACTTGCTTCTTGGGCTCACTTCCATGAGATAAACAGTTGGTAAGATCATTGCGCACGAGCTGATGTATCAGGAAGTCACATAGGGGAAGTGTATGTGTGAGTGCATATGCGAACACACCCATGTTTGAGGGTGCTGGAGGGCCAGTCTCGTTTCTTTATCTTTTTAAGTCATACATTTGCTCCTCATCCTCTTTATCTGAACATATCCTGTGTTCATCCTTGTCCCATGTGGCTCTGAGTTTAGCTGACACTTTTTCTTTTCAAGGTCCTAATTTTCAAACTGCTAATGCACCTATATTTGCTTTTTTTCCCATTATATTCTGCACAATGAGAAGTGCCAATTTATAATCCAAGCAATGATTTTCTTTTATTTCATAGTCCTACAGTCTTCTAATTTGAGCCTTCGATCTCAATTTCGTAGTCCTTTTATTAAAGCAAAGGGCAATATTTATTTGTTTCCTATTTTAAATTTATTTTTGAGTAGACAATTTATGGACACAAAAATATTGAAAAGTTGCAAATAAATATTTCATGGAATTTAAATCTCTCCCTCATCCCTATTTTCCAACTACTCATTAATCCTTCCTAAAGATAATCAGCAAAGCTAATTTCTTATGTAGTCTTCCAGATATTTAAGTGAAGGTATATTTTTCCACGTATAATCTTCTTTAGACTTGTTTTCTTTCTAATAAGTTAGCTACTATAAATAATACATTGTACACTACTTTTTCTCCATAGTACAGAAGACTTTAATCTTAACGTCTGCAATAAAATTAACTTCCTGAGTGAAATATAAAGTAAAAAATATGAAGAAAACTTGATTTGCTTTGATACTAAATGTCTTCCCTGGTTACCACATGTTTGAGCTCAATCAACAAAAAAAATATGAATACATGTAGGTAATCTGACAACCTGTTATAATAATTAAATGTGCTGGCTAAAAAAGAATTCATTACATAATGAAACAAATTCTTGAAAATGTGTTTAAATACATCTTTTTTGGTTTTAAATCTTGTCAAGTAGACAAGGTTTTAGAATAATGCTAAATTTTATTAAGGGATCAGGTATATTCAGTAAGAGATTAGTTCAAGTGCACTTTATTTACACAGTTTGTATGATTAATAACTCGAGGGATTTATTTTTTTTTTATCAACTAAGAATTTCATCATTTTTTAGCATAATGATCATTCATAAACTTTCTTGGTTTTAGTTGGTGATTTTCGTCTCTATAAATTCCTCAATTATGTCACAATGTAAAACCATAAAACCACTCATTTGCTAATTTGAACATAGTTCTATATGAAAAACTATTCTTATCTTGCAATAGCAACTCTTACAATTCACAAAAGAAGGCTTTTATATTATTTTGGGGGAAAAAGTTGTAAGCTGTAAAAAATATAGTTATTCTTTTCTTGGCCTCTTGGGATCTGACACATTCATTTGTTTGTACGGCATAACCTGGGAAAGATGGCTTCATAATACTGGCACTTGCAAAATAGGATATATAATTAGCTTGAGAGGTAGTAAATGCCTTTGTTTTTTCCATAAAGCCTACATTATACCAAATAACAATAACTCTTAAGAACATTTCTAAGTCATTCCATTTTATTTTTAGTTTTATAATATTTACTTGTAAATTAAATTTTACTTCTTAAATGAAATAGTTTTCTAAATGAGAAGAAAACACCTCCTGTGGTTGTTTCTAATTTTATTTTCTGCTAACATAGCTGTTGGCACTAGAAACGCAGAACAATTTTCAGAGAGTACTGTCAACCATGTAATTTCTTGGCAAATATATGACAATTACTTTCCATGTAATTATAGTGTCATTCCATGGGATTTCACAGCTTAGTCAAGAAGAGCTTTACCAGGTCATCTTGTCCATCCGTCTACTTGTGGTTGTTTTCTTATGTCAGTGTGCTGGTCAATACCATAATTGGTGACTCCACTTAATACCACAGTCAGGTCAAAGCCATAGAATTCAGTGCAGACAACTGATTTTCTTGTGCTACTAGGTTATGCCTTTGGATTAACATTAAGGTATACTTTGGGTTCGTTTTTCTTTCTCATTAACACTTCAGGGGAATATACTAATGAGAGTGTTAAGGAGTGTCTTCCAAGAACGAAATAGAAGTTTTAAAGCAAACAAACAAACAAACAATAAATAAATAAAGCATCAGAGACAGAAACATTAAAAATGGTAACAATTTTAACTTTAGAAAACAGTTTTATTTGATACTGAATACTCTTCCAAATTTAAAGTACTTTTCTTGAATATGTTCTATTTAAAATGTCTGATAACTCATCATCCAATTTTTCAAAAAGAGCTACAAAAGGGATTACACAGTTTTTCACACTCACAAACTAGAATCCATTTTATAGAGGGGAGTAGAGAAGCAGAAAATTATGCTGACATTTTAAGTTTTAAAAAAAATATTTTCGTCTTAGTTTTGGATAAACTAAGTGTTGAAATCCTTGAATGAAAAAATATAGTGTCAGAAATTTATATAGAATTTTATGTAATTTTTAGGTTCTTTTCCTTAAATATAGAAATTACATTAATGTTAATAATTTAGTTCCTAGGAGTGGGGGCCTGGTCTGCATGACCCACTCACTCTTTATAGATATTTAGATTTACTTAAATGACTTAGGTATTATGGAAAGTATTTTAATTATAATGAAAAAAATACAGAGATTTGATGAAATTACTGTATTTGGATATATTGACAAATTTTCCATGATATGGAGAAAAATCAGAGAGAACAGGAAAGTTTAAACTAACATATAAATATTTTTAGTCAGCATTTATTGAACCAGCTGGTTAATTATGAAAGTCATTTAATTTTGCCAAATGCAGAACCTAAAAAAAAGTCTTCAATTCTTAAAAATAATCATTACTTAGAATATATTGCTTTATTTAAAAAATGCTATTTTTTTATACTGCTAAGTGATTAATTATCTGCAACCACTTTTGGGAGATTAAAAATGTCCAAAACCAGGCAATTATTTTACCGAGATGTCTATATGTTAACCACTTCTAGTTAATTTATAGGTATAAATTGATTTACTCATTTCTTCACATGGGTTTTTTGAGCACCTATTTGACACTAGGCATAGCATAGGTGTTGAGGAAGAGTTAGGGTACCACTATGGGTAGGAAGCGAAGAACATAGAAGTGAAGATTGTGGTGTGCTGGAGCCAGCTTGTTCTGCCTTCACACAAGCCCATTGTGAGCATCTCCTCCAAAAGCTGTGTGCAATGATGACATTCTGTTGCTGTCCTGAAATTGGTAGTAGTGGAAGTGTAAGCGTGGTGAAAGTCAGCAGATGTTACAGAAGATAATTTTTCTCTCATTTTCTTTCTTCCTGTTTTTATTTTTCTTCTCAGAGTAGGCAGGAGCCAGTTTTCAATGTTTTCTAGGACACCATTGGGTAAAGGGTGCAACTCTGCAGTCGAATGTACCAGATTAGCCCTGCTGTGTAAACTTGGACAATTTACTTAACCTCACTTAGACTGTTTCCTCCTGTAATGTGCAATTTATATTATCACTAACATTGTTTGTTTGCTGTGAAAATTAAGTGAGGTAATTACTATAAAGTGCTTAGTGTGGCTTAGCTAATAAAACTTTTTTTTTTAGTCACAGACCTTTTCCTCAAAGCACCAAATGCGTTTCATAATACAAAAGGTGTTATGATAAGGTAGGCTGAATAGACAAGTATTATTGAAGTACCTTCAATTGTTATTTAGAAAGTACTAAGATAATGTAGAGAAGGGGATGCTTAATTCTACCCAGGAAGCTGAGAAGGGCAAATAGAAGAAGTAAATATGAATGGGATTGTGTTAGATACACGGGAGTTTACTAAGCAAAGAAAGTGGATGCTGTGAGGAGAATTCTAGGCAATGAAAAAGTGTATGAATGGCGCAGATATAGTATGGAAGTGTACTTGATAAAATGAACAGTACCTTCAGAGGTACATGCATGTGATCTGATTCCAAGTAAATGCTAGGCAACATGAGTCTCTTTTGAGAAAGTTTGCTATCAGTAAATGTCATCACCACATTATTATGCCTGAAATGCGATGTGTTTTAGTTTTTTTATGCACCATCATTCCTAGAATGAAGAGAGAGAAAGATTTCCCATTGGACACTGACCACCAGATTCATATGTACAATTATAAACTGAAGCACTAAACAAATTAGGTCTTCAAAGTGATTTATAAACATTAACTAATCCACTAATTTATGTGTCAGTCTAAGTAGTTAAGCAGTTTATTAACTTTTATAACTGGGAAAAAGGGTAATAATTAGTCATTAAATTCAAAAGCCAGTACATTTCAAATTTGTATTTGTCAAACACAACCTATTGCTAAACTGAGTATTTCATTAAATGGAGCTAATGGGATAATATCGTTTAAATATTATATTTATTGTATTTAATTTACATTTATTGTTTATTTTCAAAATTTAAAAACTTTAAAGTTACAATATTATGTTATCCCAGTTGTAATAAAATTATAGTATATAATGCCATTGTTAAGCATTATTTAGAATCTCCTGTACATTCTATTGGGTTGTTCCAATCTCTTCTTCCAATTTATTCATTAAAAAAAATAATCAAAGGAAGTTTTTATCTTAATTAAGAGGGAGTACAAAATAAATAATTACTGTAAACCATCAACCACATGTTTTTAATGCTTGAAGTCTTGCTAAGCTATTCTTAGGACAATCCCTTTTATCTTTGGACTGTTCTCTCCAAAGAAAATAGTATTCGTTATGAGAAATTCACTCTTTAGTACTAAAATATAAGGTATTTAAAGATTATAGGTCATAGATATAAAGCAATTTGATCATAATATAGCCTTTTTTTGTTGATTACTGGTGCGATGGGTTAAAATGTATGTGGGTGATGGATTTCTAGCTACATATTAGGAAAGGTTTGGTGGTTTAGTTTGACTGTGGACCTCTATTCCCTGAATATCTGATCATTGTGTGCTAAAAAAATTCTTGCTTACTCTGAACATGATTGGGTTCCCCTGTTCCTTCTATCCTGGCTACTCTCAGTAAAAGTAAGATCTGTATCCAAGTGGTCCATACAGAAGGATGACTTAGTTATTCTTCCAGGACACTAGACCAACAGGGCATGTCCTAAACCTGTAACATACATGCTTTGATACAAAATGTTCAGCCTCTCTTCTGGTTGTCCTCCACCTCTTCGTCCCCTTCTATGCTTCAGCAAGCTCTCCTTGGCAGAGTGAGAATTGAAACCCTTAACTCCTGTCTTCATTTTGGGGGGCCTCTTTTTCCCCCCTACAGCGTGGTTTTTAAAAAAATAGACTTATGTTGTTCAATGAAGCAACAATTATCTAAGAGAAAAGAATCAGATCAGCTAAATTTCTGAAATCAGAATTAGTCTTTCATCAAATCAAGAGATTTGGATAACAAGAACTATGAATTTAGACTTTAAAAGCAAAGGGATTTGCACTGATGTAAATAAGGGAAACAATTAGGGAATTAGAGATTTACAGCCAAAAAAAAAATCACTTTAATTTCACATATCAGAATCCATATTGTGAAAACTTTTCAAAGTAAATCAGGGATATTCCAAAACTGAACTAAGACAATAGAAGTAATTCGTCAAAATCAAACACTTTGAGAAAGTTATAAAGAAAGTATTCCTAGTTCTGACCCTTAGGAACTATCATTACTATAAGAGGCTGTAAAAAAGATTTGGGAGAAAAGTATTAAAGGAGTAGAAGTTGATAAGGTAGAAGTCTCCACAGCTGTTATAAAAGTAAATTTGCCTAAACCAGAGCCAACTGCAAAAGAGAAAGATTTACTACTGCAGGGCTGTCTCTGTCTCTGCTGCTATAATGGGCCCCATTAGCTAGCTATATGTCGTGAAAGCAGCCACTCAGGAAGATGGAAGACATTACTTTTTAGATTGATTCTGGAATTCTCAGAGCTGTTGTCCTACATTCTTGAGAATAGTTTCATGGAAGGAGCAGACGGCTTTAGACTTAGCTTTTGTTATGTCATCATTGAGGCTTAATAGTGTGGTGGTCTTTGATTTTGGATGTATGTAGGTTTGAATGCCAGTTTTACTAATTATTAAGTGTATGTTCTATTTATTTATTTGTTTGTTTGTTTAATTTTATGGTGACATTGGTTAACAAAATCCAATCAGTTTCACCTATATACTTTAACAGTAAGGCATATATATATATTCACACTGTGTGTTCACCTCCCAAAGTTAGATTTCTTTCTGTCATCACATGTTTGACTCCCTTTAGCCTGTCTACCTCCCCCCTCCTCCCCTACCCCATACCTTCTGGTAACCATTAGTCTATAATCTCTGGTAACCACTATCATATAGTCCATGTCCATGAGTCTCTGTTTGTCCTGCTTTTTTGTTGCTTTTAGGTTTATATCTCACATATGACTGATACCATGTGATTTTCAACTTTTTCTGTCTGGCTTATTTCACTTAGCATGATTATCTCGAGGTCCACCCATGTTGTTACAAATGACAGTATTTCATCTCTTTTTATGACTAATATTCCATTGTATATATGTACCACAGCCTCTTTATCCAATCACCTATCATAGGGCACTTTGGTTGCTTCCATGTCCTGGCCACTGTGAATAATGCTGCTCTGAACATCAGTGTGCAAATATCTTTTCAGATATGGGTTTTCAAGCCTTTAAGTGTATGTTCTTGGGGAGGCTCATTTACGTTAAAAATTTCAATTTCATATTTGAAAGAATGAAACTAATGATATTAGCAAACACTTATATTATTGTGAGGATTAGCATATTAGCTCGTAACTTCGAAAACTTTGAAGTGCTTGGCATACATTTTACAATAAACATTAGTTTAAAATACAAGGAGTCAGACCATGGGCTCTCAGTGCTGGTGACTACACTAATTGGCTGTTCTACTATTGTCATATTGTAAAGAAATTAACCTATTTTTATATACATTTGAAAAATTATTAGTCCGTGAAGTAACAAACATACTAAAGGATAAAGGACAATAACAAAAAAATCTTCTTTAGCTCTTCATGGTTTTAAAAAATCATCTCAAAGTACTCAATGCAGTGAGACTTCAACAGATATTATGCACCAATGATGCACAAAGAAACAGAAACAGTTTTGATCAAGAAAAGAGAGCTTCAAAGAGGGAGAGTAAGTTGGAAACAAACAAACAAACAAAAAAAAAACGTAGAAAAGCTTATTTACACAATTAGACTACTTAGGATTGCAGCAGTGTGAGTCAGTGGTTGAAGGAAAGGAGGAGGAAGTGGAGTATCAGATTCTGGGCTGTGCCCTTTACATACATTCTTATTTAATTCACACAATAACCCTATGAGGGAAAGATTACTTTCTGATTTCACTAACAGGAAAACAAATCCAATCCACAGATATTCATGTACTGAAATCCTACAAAAGTAGAGATGAGATGTATTTAACTGGTTTTCTGATATCCTTCTTTGGCTTTCATGAGATTAATTTATATCTAGGCCAGGTGGTTCCAGCCTTGGGCGAAATTGAAGTAATGGAGGAAGCCTGTGTAGAAATGATCACTTATTCTATCTGGAAGAGCCCAGGGAAATCTAGTGAGACCTTCTTCTCTAGGACTCAGGTGCGACTTCAGGGTGGTGGTCAGCCTATTAGACTGCAAGAAGATACAATATAACAATATCATTTTCCAAACTCATTCAGACTCCTAAAGTGTCAAGCAGTGTGTGTGTGTGTGTGTGTGTGTGTGTGTGTGTGTGTGACAGAGCCAGAGACAGAGACAGACAGAGACAAAGACAGAGATGAAGAGAGAGAATAGGAGAATAAGAGGAGAGGAGAATAGATGAATAGGAGATGGGGGAGTATTCTCTGTTATCTATGTCACTTATGTTCTTAATACCAATATACTCTCATAGAGTAATACACAATATGCTCTTCATCTTGATTTTCTTACTTTGATGCTTTTCATCCAGTTATTTCCTCTTAAAGGGCTACACGGGCAGATTTGTGCTATAAGGGGTTGTTAGGTTTTAGTTGTGCTAGGTATCAGGATATGGGTCTCTTATACTAAGGAACATCTTCTAATCACAGGGATAAACATTTTTAACATTTGCAAGGCAAAAATATGATGATCAATCTATTATTTTATAATGATTCATCTCACAATAATTCACATTATAGAGAAAACAAAACATTATGGTTACCTATTTGGCAGAAAATGATGTTATTACCATATGTACAAGAAAAAGAGTATCTTGAATGATCAGTTCTGAGCTCAACAAAATTAGTTTAAAAATGTATTTTAAACAGTAAACTCAAGATGTCTGGTGGTTATTATTCTTGTTCAATGGGGGAATGTTTCTCATAGTAGCTACATTGTAATGGACACTTTTTTATAGCTTTCCTTTATCTCTAAATGTTCTTCCTGTATTGAGAAAATACCTCAGTTTTAGAGTCCCAGCTTCTCTCCTGAAACCCAGAAAAACATTTCCTAGCCTCCTCTATAGCTAGGGTACAGGCAGATGACCTAAGTCCCACCAATCAGAAGCACCTGATTCAGAAGTGACTAAAAGAGACAGGTTCTGCACAGAGTCCATTCTAGTAAGACTGGCAAGTGATATTCCCAGTTTCCAGGGTCAGCAGTGGTGGACATTCCAAGAAAGTGTCCAGTGCCTGGAATCAGTAGAATCTGGCTGGGAGTAACAGAGACTACCTAACAGTGGCAATTATGTTAGCTCTTCTTGATATTTTTTAATTAATTGAAATTTTATTAAATTTAGAGACAATTAAAAGTACAAATGGATACTTCATGTATAGGTTACACATGATAATGACTATTGTGAACATCCAGAAGCCGCCATTCTCTTGCTCCATAGAATTCTACAGTCAATGGGTTATTTTCCCAGTCAGTGATAATTTCTTTTGGAATTTTAATCTTTTAGTTTTATTAATAGACCTATCACATTGCATCAAGAGTAGATACTATCAACATGGTTTCTGACCATTGATATCGACCTTGGTCACCTAGCTGAAGTACCATTTGTTAGGTTTTTCTGCTATAAAGTTACCTCCATATTGTACTCTTCGGAATTTTCTTTGGAAGAGTGTCACTATGCGCAGTATACAGTTAAAGAGTGGGAACTCATGCTTTCCCTCCATTAGGATGGAATATCTACATAATTTATTTGGAATTTCTTTGCATAGGAGATTTGGCTCTACTTCCACATTTATTAATTTGCTCAATCATTTATTTATATCAGTATAGGCTCATGGATATTTATTTTATACTTTAAACTTTAATACTACTTTCATTATTGTTCGATTATTTTAGTTTAGGCCATTAGGAGCTCTTTCGGTTGGTTTCTGTGCCCCTTTGACATGCTCCCATCAACATGTGTGCTTTTAAAACACTTCCTTAACTTCTGGCACTGGCACTGCAAGATGCTCCAGGTTCATCTTGTGTATTCCCTGCAAAGCCTTAGAATCAGCCATTTCTCTGAAGATCCTGAATCTTTTCACATATATGTTAGAAACCAAGGTCCAGATGCTAGTTATTCTTTTTGCTACTTTTTGTTTCTTTCAGGCCCTTTCAGGAAACAAAGCAAAGAAATATATGTGTGTATATTAACCCAAGCCTATACAGAAACCTATAAGTATTTATATATATAACAATCAGTATCTGTATTAAGTTAAACGCACGTTACTGTTCTAATCCTTTATCACAGAGATCATTCTAGTCTCCCTCCACCTTGCTCATCTGAAAATTCTCATCCAACAGTGAGACACATAGCTCCCACCATCTACCATTCATTTACTTAGTAGTTCAGTTCCCATATACATGTTCATCAGTATCAGAATTGTTAACTATACCCACGTGAGAAACAATTTTATTGACTAAAGTATATGCCTTATGTACAAATCTTTTTGCCTTTAGTCTTATAAACATCATTTGTATTCTAAGTTAATTAGGTCAGGACCTTTTCCTCCCACACCCTGCAGACAACTTGTTTTATACATTTGTAATAGTTAGATCTTCTTATCACGGTCCTTCTTTCTTGGGATCCCCTAACCATCTTAATGATTTATTTGCAATTTGCATACATCCAGGTTCACTATTTGTGTTGTAAAATTTTAAAGTTTTTGACAAAAGCATTGTTTTATATTCAGCATTACAGTATCATAGACAATAGTTTCATTTCCCTAAAAATGCCCTGTACTTCACCTATTCATCTCTCCTTTTTCTCTTAAACTCCGGCATCACTTATCTCTATAGTTTTGTCTTTTCCAGAATGCCATATAAATGGAATCATAAAATATGTGGCCTTTTTACACTGGCTTCTTTCACTTAGCAGTATGAATAGTATTCATTTAAAGTTTTTCCATGTCTTTTCGTGGGTTGATAGTTAATTTCTTTATATCACTGAGTAATACTCAATTATATATATATGTACACAGTTTGTTTCTACTTTTACCTATTGAAGGACATCTTGGTTGTTTCCAGTTTGGGGCAATTATGAATAAAACTGCTATAAACATTCTTGTGCAAGTTTTGTGTGCACATAAACATTCAACTCAATTAGGGAAATACCTACAAGTGGGAGTGATGAATTATATGGTAAGACTTATATTTAGCTTTCTAACAGCTGCCAAATGGTCCAAAGTACATTTCCTCTAGCAATGAATGACAATTTCTGTTACTTTGCATCCTCTCCAACCTCTGGTATTGTCAGATTTTTAGATTTTGGCCATTTTAATGGTTTTAGTGGTACCTCATTGTTTTAAGCTGCAGCTACATTTCCTAATAAAGAATGTCGAGCATCTTTTCATATGCTTTTTAAATAACTATACACACTTTTTTTTGAGGTGTCAGTTCAGGTCTTTTGCCAATTTTTTAATGAGGTTGTTTATTTTAAAAAGGTTTTTGTATGTTTTGGATGGCAGTCCTTATTGGAAGTGTTTTACAAAGATTTTATCCCAATCTGTGGCTTGTCTTTTCATTCTCTCAAAAATGTTTTCTGTAGAACAGAATTTTATAATATCCAACCTACTGATTTTTTTTTCATGTAATGTGCCTTCAGCTTTATATTTAAAGTTTCACTGCCTAGGGAATATAGTCACTAATATTGTAATGGTTGTGTATAATGCCAGATGGGTACTGGAATAATCAGTAATAAATTATATAAATGCCTTATTATTGCATTGTATACCTGAAACTAAATAAAAATAAAGAAAGAAAAGGAATTACCATTTGGAAAAAGTCATTGCCAGACTCAAGATCACTTGACTTTCTCACATTTTCTCTTCTGGAAGTTTATGCTTTTGCATTTCGGTTTATGATCCATTTTGAGTCCATTTTTTTTTTTTTTTTGGAAGATATAAAGTCTGTGTGTATGTTTATGTGTGTATTTTTACATATAGATATTCAATTTTTCCAGCATTTTGCTTTAAAAAGACTATTCTTTCTCCATTGAATTGCTTACCATTTTTCAAAGATCAGCTGTCTATATTTGTATGGGTCTGTCTCTGGGCTCGTTACTCTATTCTAATGATCTATGTGTTTTTTTCTATCACCAATATCATGCTCTCCTCTTTACTGTAGCTTTTTACTAAGTGTCGAAATCAGGCAATGTCAGTCCTCAAACTTTGTTCACCTTCAGTATTGTATTTTATAATCTAGGATTTTAAAATTTCCATATAAACTTTATTTTTAAATTGTATTTAAAGAGTCCACTTTGTGTAGAACATATGGAGAATAGATGTTATTTCTCACTGCATTGTTTCTCAGTGGGCATGCCAAATTTATATCTATCACTGTTGGGGCCACCCTCCAAATCACCTTTTTCCTCCCCGACTAGCCCAAGCATCTTGATCCAGAACCTCTTCGTTTGCTTCTATAGGCTTTTGAGACTGTCAGTCATTTTGTTCTATTAGGTGTCTGTTTTATTGTACTTCTTATTTTTGGATATTTCTCCAGAGGGTTTAAAATCCTTTTGATGATGGAGACTAATAAGAGACCAATTTGGTCTTAGGATCAAATATTCTCCAAACAATAAACTTTCGTACTGCATGATAACATCAGTTAGTTAGCATGGTTGTTTGTGTTCTTTTCATAACAAAGTATCTCTTTATCCTCCCAATTTTATATTAATTTATTTAAAGTAAAAAAAAGGTGACAGTTAACTCATTTCTTCCACTCCTACCTCTGAGATCCACCAACCACACATACACATATGTTCTACATATACAAGAGATCATATGGTATTTGTCTTTCTTGGATTTATTTCACTTATTTCACTTAAGTTTCATCCAAGTCGTTGCAAATAGAAAGATTTCATTCCTTTTTATGGCTGATGATAGTCCATTGTGTGTGTGTGTGTGTGTGCATGCACGCGCGTGCGTGTACGTGTGCATCACAATTGTTGCCATAGCTTGGCTGTTGTAAATAATGCTGCAATGAACATGGAGATGCATATGTCTTTTTAAATTAGTGTTTTTATTTTGTTTAGATAAATACCCAGAAATGGAATTGAAGAATCATATCTACATCATTATTTACTTGCTTTCCTTCTGCATCAGTTCATGTCAGACACTTAATAGTCCCTGTTTCATATCTTTCTCTCTCAGTAGATTGATCTAGTGAACAGTGGAATAAAGAGATTTTTTGCATCTTAAGGTTTTAAAATATAAATGTACAATAAATTTAATCATGGAGTCTAAAGAAAAATGGACAAACCAAGGCTGAGTTCCTTAAAGGGAGATGAATCTGAATAGCTCCCTGAAAGGCAGTTTGGATGAGACAGCAGCCTTTTTGTAGGATGGTGATTTAGGAATGTTTATAGCTTTCCTTTTCTTACTTCAGTCCTTATATCTGTTATCGTAGTGAGATCTTAAGAGCAAATGACTATTTTTCAAGGGAACCACATTGAAAGAAGAGATTTGTATGGAAACTATCTCGAAGGAATCCATAGAGCAGGCTCTTTCTTTTATACAGTTGTTTTGAAGGTGATTTGCATGAAAGGATGCTCTTAAATCAATAAAACAGGTGTATATTAAGAGCTTTTTTTTGGTGTTATAAGAAATAAAATTCTAATTATAAATATAATCATTAAAAAAGATTGTTTAAAATAATATTTTCATACCTGCTGTGGCATTAGCAACACCTACAGTTAAAATAATTAGTCCAATGTTCTTTTTTGAAGAACAAATAGAAATAAACTCATCTTGTTATGGTAAATGAAGTTTGTTGTTAATATGAACCCTCCCCCCCGCCCCTTGGCTATAAACACTCTAGATAGCACTTAATTTCTTTAGGAAGTATGTATTATGATGTGACCAGTTTACTAAGTTGTAATAAAACCATTCCACTAAGCCTTAAGGTAGGCAAGATCAAGAATATTTGTTACTACCACAATTTTGCTTCAGTTAACAATTGAGAAATCTTCATAACATCCAGAATTTGGGGTGAGATGAGGATCGCAAGAGTTCTATTACATGAAAGAGTTTAAAATTCATATTTATTATATGAATTATGTCATAAAAATTTTGGAAATGCAAGACCATCATAGCAATGTTAGTGTTAAACAACATTGCATAAAGAAATTTGACATATACAGGCTGCAAAACCAGAGGGTAATAAATAGGCTTTCTAAATCTCCTTTAATATGTATCACGTTCCCTTCCTAAAGCTTGCTCATTAATCAGGCCGAGGAGGTGGAAACTACACTGTTAAAAGTTTGCTTTTGCTTACAAAAATTAACAACTCTCTTTTAGGTACATAAGTTTCTAAAAACATATTTAATGTGTATGAGGAAAGAGTTGTTATTACTTTCATTTGGTAACTTGGAACTTTAATCAGTGCCAGATATCAAGGTTTATTTTATACACCTAAATTCTCATTCAAAGAAGATTAGAGAAATATCTACTAATTAATTAGGAAGTCTTGTTTTACTCTTCTTTTTAATTTGCTCCTAGATGTTTGGCCTCATCAACAAAGTTCTGAAAACTAGCTCTGTGAATGTTAGCCACTGCAGAATCCTCAATAAAACGAATGCACCATTTCAATATTTCACTCCAAAAATGTCAATATTTCCTCTCAAGAAGTAAAAAAAAAAAGTGTGCACTGATGACAATAATTAGGAAGACAGAATAGAGAAAGGGGGGTTGAGAAAAAACTATTATTAGGCCCCAAGACTGATTTAAGTGCTCTGGGTAGCATTTTACTCTCAGCTCATTTTAAGACCCTGCTGGAGAATGGTATAAGAGGTCGTTAAAAGGAGATGGTTAAAAAGTATCAGGTCATTAGGATTTATGTCAGCACTGCTTTGAGAGGAAAGCATTTTTTCCCCCAAGTTTGAAGTGTTGTTTTGGCCCATTGTCAGTCAGAAAACAGATGTCTTATAGGTGAGATGTTTGTTGCACTATATCACCTGGAAGATGGTGCTTCATTCTACCTAGGGGGATAGAGAATTATATGTTTCGAATTTAACCCTATGATTGACTTTTTTTTGTATACAGTTTATTATATACCAGCTGCCTCTTCCAGACATAGGATCCACTGAGTGTCAACTAATGTAAATTCATATGATTGGTTGGCTTTAGCGGTACAAAATCCTAAAAAATGTAACAGTATGCTATTTATGCATTCAGGCAGTTGATATCCAATGCTTCACAATTACTATGTATTATTAATGCCAACTAAAAATTCACTCATTTTGAAATTCTGTATTTTCATAATCTTTGTATTTTAGGCAATTTCTTTTATGTGTTTTGCCCTGACATTGTTAATAGTCAGAGGTTACTTTTCATGACAATTTTTGAGTCTTTTTTAGAAGTTACTTTAGATTTTTAGTGAAAAACATTTAACCCAGTATAGAGATTCCAACAGATGGCCATAAAAATCACTGTTTGAAAATATCCTATAACAGTATACTCATTATATTATCATGCATTTTAAGTTTAAAATGCAAACCTTCTATTTTAAAGCAAGAAAAAATTAGGACTTCTACAATATGCAATCTATTTTGTGGCCTAAGGAAAATGACGATCAAGAATTTCTAGTAACAACCATCATGCTTAAGATGAAGTGAAAACAAATACCAATTCACTTTATTTCTAATAATTAGCTGGAATTGTTCTGCAGATATTAAATTGGGGTGGTAAAAACTCCAGATGGAATTTAGTAGCAGTATTTGGCAAAGAAATTATGAACTGACAGAAGACAAACACAAATTTTCAATGTAATAATGAAACTTTCAATTTACTCCTTTCTGTGATGTTTGAATGCTAGGACTAATGATAGTGAAGATAAATATGAGAAAATTCAGTAATTGGTAAATATTTACATTCATTCCCATAATCTATTTTATATTTTTTCTTTAATTTCATGACAGTTAAATTTATTTCAAATACTTTGAACTCAAAGGAAGTATTGATTAATTTTCCTAGCATCATACACATTTATAAAGTTTAAAAGGCCAAGTTTTAAAACGAAAACAAAAACTTATGATTCTTATATTTGGAAAACTATTATTATATTTCAGCTCCTCATTGAACTAAAACTCATATGGCTTTTCCAGAATCTAATGTCAACTCGAACACCCCAAAGAGCTTTCTCAAGAAATGATCTTATCCTTCAACCACTGGGAAATAAAACAGTGTCGGGCGAAAGGGGATTTAAAAAAATTACAGCACTGTTATTGTTTTCTAAATCTATGGGTTACCTGAGAAATAGCTATCTTTGCTAACTTTTCATTGTAGTTATGAATTAACCTCGCAGAATTTTATCTGATTCCTATGTAAGAAGACTGCCATCTAAGAACAGTTACCATTTGAAAATGAATTTAGATCTCTGCAAACACCCTAGGTTTGTGTAATTCAAATATATATGTATTTACTGACTTCAGTAACTTACCCAAAATCCAATGTGTGGTTTTGATTACTGGTGAGTGAGAGTAATAGCAAAAGCTTACCACAAATCCTGCTTGTAAATTGGGAAAAAAATCAACATGCTGGAACAAAGTCTTAATGATTTTACAGTTTTAGACAGAAGATGATTAAGAATATTTTGATAGTATTGACTTATTGACATGTTGAAGAGCTCAGGAACTACTGTAATAAAAAATAGTCATTCCATATAGAATGTAGATTGCTAGCTTGAAAGACAATGGGGATTTAATGGTGAATTGCATTTACATTTCTCAATTACTGAACACTCTGGTTTCCACTTTAAAAAAATTAATTACAGGAGAAAAACCTTTGCTCTGAAATTAGTATGCTGGTTTCTTTGACTATACATGATTTATTTGTCATTAGTTATTTAAAGATAGGAAACAGCCCACAATCTTATGACTTTCTAGAATACATTACTATAAACTTAAGTATTAGCGTTGAAGGTTTCCTGTCCAAGAGTAAAATAATGATTTTTAAAGATGCTAAATAGAAATTGATGCCTTATAAAAAATCTGTTTTTTTCCTGTTAATTTATAAAATAAAGAACATTCTGATTATAGGATTAAGTCAGAAAATTAAATTTATCCTCCCTTGTGTAGGAATTAAAGATATTATGAAAGGCTCAGAGAAGATGTTGTATTTATTCATTTGCATTAATGATTAATCCCGATAGAAGAAATAATCATCCCACTTGTTAGGTTTCCATACTATAAACATTTTCAGAAAGCAGTTATTAATGACTCTTGCAATTCTGATACCGCTCCAAAAATTCACTGATGAACAAATATTCATTGCTTATTTGACAATGTATTAAAAAGACAACAGATGAGTCATCGTACACCATTAAAAAAATTGATTATCTTTCCATTGCTTTGCACCTCAGTTGTCTTTTATAATGTATGTCACCTTGGCTGTTAGCACACCATCTTGAGTATTCCCTTTCTAGAGCTATATTCATTTTATCATTTGCTTCCAATGAACCTGCTTGATATATGGATTTCTGCTGTAAAAATCGATCTTATAATACATGTTTGCCATACCTAAGTTTCCAACTGCTTTAAAGCTATCGATTGGCAGTCCTTAAGAACTTACCACTTAGTTTAGCAGCAATGTCATAGTTTTGCTAAAAATCTCAAACAGCCTTTATATCCTGTGCTAGCAAAAGACTTTGTAATATTTTTATTTTCATTATAAAATTGGGTTTAGTGTTAAGTTAGAACATGCTCAAGCCTTTTTATGTTTCCTCTGCCACAAGCCATGAATCCAACCTTTTGTGCTATTTCTTCTCCTCAATGCTACATCAATATATAATGTACAACAAATTCAATCATCGTGAGCACATGGAGTCTGATTAGGTAACTGTCATACCTACATACAGTCTACATACAGTTTAATTTTCACACAGGAATTTTATATTTGAAAATGTCTCTTAAAATGGAAAGATTAAAAGACAAATTGCCTGAAGCATAACTGGACTATAATTATATTTTCAAAGAAGGTCCAGGTATGGCTTTGAAAGATAACATTTTTTTCATTTTGGGAAAACTATATTTTCACTGGGGGTGTCATAAAAAGTGTCGAAAAGAAACAAACTTGTTGCCATAAAATTACTTTGTAAATAAGATTCTAAGACTTCACAGTTAAAATTTAAACCACGGTATCATAGTGTCCAGTAATCATGTGGCAAAACATGTGGAGAGAGCACTAGCTTCCACAATTTAATTTATAAACTCTGGAAAATTTAAAATTTGTTTTATGTAAGTCAGAAAGTTTCAGTATTATTTTTGAAGTTTTAATGGCCATAGAGAGTTTAGTTAGTGTCATCTTAATTGTTACCCATTTTAACTTAGTTTTGGTTTCTTTATGTTTGGGATTTCACTGAATCTATAACACGGTGAATGTTTGGGGGTTTATTTTGGCCATTAAATTATCCAAATGAGAATATTACTCAGCCATACGAAGAGATGAAATACTGCCATTTGCAACGACGTGGATGGACCTTGAGATAATCATGCTAAGAGAAATAAGTCAGACGGAAAGGATTGAAAGCTGTATGTTTCACTCAAATGTGAAATATACATCTGAAAGCAACAAATGAACAAGACAAAAAAACCCTCACAAACATAGACAGCAATTTAGAAGTTACCAGAGGGAAAGGGGGTGGAGGAGGTAGAAAAGAGTAAAGGGGTCAAATATGTGGTGACAGAAGATTTGACTTAGGGTGGTATATTATTGAATTGTACACCTGAAACCTATGTAATTTTATTAACTAGTGTCACCCCAATAAATTTAAAGAAAGAAAAAAAACCCAGAAAGACAGAAAGTCTGAAACCTACAACTTTTAAAGAGCAACATTTAAAATAACTGAGATCAATCTTTTAAATTCAAGAATTCTGAGTTATATATGCAGACGACATCACCTTATGTTCATAGTAAAAGATTCAGAGTACTGTGGTCAAAGGGACTTTTTGAGGTGATGGAAATATTTTCTGTATTAATGTTTGTGGTGTTTACATGGCTGAAAACCTTTGTCAAAATTCATACAACTCTAAACCTCAATAAATCTGGCATCAAAACATTATCTAAATGCTCTCTCCATTTAGAAAATATCCTTTTTTCTTTTTGGGAAACATATTTCCTCAAATAAATTTGCTTTCCTTTTTTAAAGCACTTCTTTGACTATATCCTCTCTTTCCGTAAGCCTCCAATACATAGATTTTACTCAGATGCCTAAAAAACAGGTTTTCTAATGTTGTGTTAGGTAAGATTAGGTGGTATTCAGATAAAGTGACTTCTATAGCGATTAATGTATTTTTTAAAATGTTGCCTTTATGTTCATATGAAAAGAATAGATGATTTGCAATGTAAAATGGTCTGTTTTCATTTTTTTTCTTAGCAGATGAATTTGAATTAATATATAACATTTTGCCCATTCCTAGACATGAATCTTATATCAAAAGCTGTTAAGAGCATTTTGTTTGGTTGGTTTTTGGTTTTTATTTTGTATCTAGAGGCATGGGCAGAGTCTGTCCGGTCCACGTTTGTTACTCTCCTCTCACACAACACTCACATCTAAAGTGATGACAGAACCTTGCACGAGAGAAGGCAACTTAGTTCTTTAAAAGTAATTCTTCCCCTCCCAGGTTGGTAACCAATGAAATCACCAAATAACTCACTCTTGAATCTGGGAGAGATAAAGTGATAAAATGAAGACTGTGCAACACTTCCACAACAATTTCTCAGGATTAAAAGGATTTTTTGTTTGTTAGGTACACATTGGACAGTGAGACTAGGGAAATTATTAGTTTTCTAATTTATAATTAACCCAAAATTAGTTTTTTAATCTATTGAAAAAGTTTTTATTTTTGTTGCATGGACCGCTTCAACAGCCTTTGAGCTCTGAGTACCAGAACAAGAAATACTAGTATTTTAAATTTTAGACGTTACATGTCTAATAATAAGATAGATATTACATGTCTAATAATAAGAAGAAACTGATAAATAATGGGGTAGGTTGTTTCACTTCCATAATATTTTCAGTACAGTGCCCTGATCTTTCAATTTTTTAAAAAATTTATATGAATTCAGCTTAATGAAAGGTCGGTTTTAAGCATATTTCACAATTTAGATACTTAGTACTTCTTTTTTTTCCCCATGTTAGGATTTACTCTCTTAACTTTCATATGTGCCATACGACAGTGATAACTGCAGTCATGCTGTACATTACCTGCTGTACATTACACCCTTCGTTCAATGCTCCCTCCTTATACCCCCTGCCTCTGGTAACCACAGTCCGACTTCTTATTCTATGAATTTTTTTTTTCTTTTTCCTTTTTTTAGATTCCACATATGAGATTATGCAATATTTGTCTTTCTCTGTTTTATTTTACTTAGTATAGTTCCCTCAAGGTCCATCTGTGCTGTTGCAAATGGCAGGATTTCCTTCTTTTTTATGGCTGAATAATATTTCGTTGTATAAGATATAAATGCGTGTATATGTCTGTGTGTGCATGTGTGTGTATGTATCTCACAAATTCTTTATCTATTCTTCTGTTGGACACTTAGGTTGGTTCAATGTCTCTCCTATTGTAAATAATGCTGCTATGAACATAGGGGTGAAGATATCTCTTCAATATGGTATTTCCTTTGGATATATTCCAGAAGTGCAATGGCTGGATCACATGCTACTTCTGTTTTTAATTTTTTGAGGAACTTCCACACTATTTTCTATAGTGGCTCCACCAATTTACAATACCACCAACAGTGCACAAGTGTTCCCTTTTCTCCACATCCTTGCCAGCATTTATAATACTTAAGTACTAATCCATAGATCACTATTTTACTTACATATTTGGACTTGTCTCTAGGAGGCTACAGTCAGCTTTTCTAATGAGAAATTAAGTTGAGATTATGTCCACAGTTAAATGGCGTATCATTAAGTTTATGGAAAGAGAGCTGTTGCAGCAGAGAATAAAGTGCTTGAGTCTTGATTTTTAAATTGACTTGGACAAAGTTACCTGTGTAACTTTGCAAGTTAATTCACATTTCTGAACTTTTTTCATTCAATTCAGTTATGTGGTACATTGCTTAGTATAGGACCCAGAATGTACTTGGCACTTAAATAACAGTTATTGTAATTTTTTCTTCTCTAATAAAACTAGCTTTCTTCAATGACCCCTTTGTTTTTCATGGCATCTTACCCGACATTCCTCCAGTGGTTAAACTAGTTAGGAAAGTTTTAAAAATTGATCAGTTGGACTGTGTCTATCAGGTGTAGAAATCTAAAGAATCAATAGAAGGTAGAAAGTCTTCTCTCCTTCCCAGTTCTGCATATCAGATTGCAGTTCATAGTAGGAGCTGACATTCAAGAAGAACTGCCCCATTAGGTCCCTAAAATACTGAGCTTTGGCTTTTAGTGACCCCTAGTATTTGATTATTAATTAAATGAATACATGTATTTATTAATTCCTGCTATAAATATTCATTTTGATCTTTCAATAGCAGATCTGTCCCAAGTGCCCTGCACACCATATGTCATACTCTGGGCTTGTGCAACTGGAGATCCGGATCACGGGAGGGTTGTGCTTATGGTGTGAGCATCTTTGCCCAGAGGAGCTGACATGAACAAACACCCACCCAGGAAACTTTTCTGCTAAAGTGTGTGCAACAGGAGGGCTCTTCAGTTTTGACTCAGTTTAGGGTCTAGGAAGGTGGGCAAGGGGGAAATTGAAGGGGACCTTCCTCAGGCCTATAGGTCTATTGTCACAGTTGATTTCTGTTATCTCATCATAATTACTAATAGTTCTTTTAAATATCAAGATCATACCAGTTTTGATGTAATATTATATGGTTAATGCATAAATAGGTCAGTCTTTAAATCTGAGTCCTTTCTGGTCTCCTGTACCTGCAGTCCCCTTTTTAATCTCTTTTGGAGTTTTATAATCCCATTTGCTCAATTTCTTCCTTTTTTTTTTTCGTTTTGGTCTTACTGGTATTCTCTCAAGCCATTTTCTCTGTTCTTACTGTCCAATGTGCACCCAACAAACAAAAATCTCTCTTAATCCTGAGAAATTGCCTTGGAGGTGTTGTCAGAGTCTTAATTTTATTATGCAGAAATGTTCTACATGTTGTGAGGAAGAAAATTCCCTTTAAAAAAGTAATTTTGTTATGTCTTTAATAATAATTTAATCATTAACAATTTTGATAATAAACACTTGAAACTCTTATGGAATTGAATGAAGCAAAGGTTCATTTTATGTCAAACCTCAAATCTAATTTTATAGGTTGTTATTGATCATTGAGAACTCTGACATTTTCACATCTGTAAGACTATTTCCTAGTGAATCTTTCCAACATTGTATATTATTTCCATTAATGAATACAACTATTTTATTGCTTATGTGGGTTCTACATACATAATAGGTACCATTAAGTGTTTCACACAGTTTTAAGAAGACATTTACAATAAATGGCAAATTTGCATTGTTTCCATTCATAAAATGAAGAAATAAAATGAGAGATCATATTCCATCACCACATGTGTGGAATCTAATTTGATTAACATAGCACTATGTAATGTTAATGTTCTATAGTATCATAAATCATATGATATATGACAGATTTCAGATTCTTACGCTTTTTTTGTAGAGATTCTAGATGATTTATTGTGAAGTACACAAGATACATAACTTTAAATATACATTGCATATTTAGGTAAAGTTTTTAAGGATGCTACTGATTCGATATTTATAAGATTTTAGCTTTTATATTTTGCTTTTTCTCATGATATTAAGAAGAGCTGAAATCCATTTTGAGCTAAAGAGGAAATTCAACCTGGGCTATCTTTCTCTTTCAAGAAAATTAACAGAGTACCAATGAAGCCCTTTATCTACTGAGTACAGACTTCATTAATTAATCCTTTTTATCTGTGACAGTTAAAAGTAAATCTAGATATTTGACCTCCTTGAAAAGATTTCTAGTTTTGCTCTTACTAGCTAAAATACATTCTTTCAGCCATACATTATCTTTTGTCAACCATGTATAAATTAAATCAAATTGCCTTGGGCTATTTCTTGCTTTGCATTGACTTTTAAAAAAAGATAGCCATTTAGATAAATACTTTTTCATATTATTAACTTAATATCTTTGAGAGTGACAGAAAGAAAATGGAATATCTTTCTGTTATTCCTCATTTTCATAATAGTGGAACGTGGAATTCATATGGCATTATAAGAAGGAATTTTCTGCATCACTAAGAACATGGCTTAAAGTATAATGCCTCCTGGACAAGTCAGAAAAGCACTCTAATAAGAAACAATTCTAGTCATATATTATGCACTGTCTGCACAATTTCTCTCCCTTTTCACCAAATATGCTTCCTACAAAAAAGGCATGTGGGTGTTTCGTTAATCTGTTTCTTCTACCTATTCTTCATCTCATATCACATATATATTCTGATCATTTGCTTTAGAAATAATTATTATTCAACCCTTCAGACAAGACCATGGAGAAGCAAGACAGAATCTTGAGATCATAGGAGCAGTTTTTCTCTTGAATTTAATGTTTAATTCTTTTTATTTAGGCACCAGCTGCTTTTCAATGCTGAGGCTTTTTATTAATGGAGGGCTATGCGGTTAGACTATTACCTGCCAGGAACCAGTAATGGGAAAACATTCTAGTTACATGGATATTTGCCCATTTATACTCACTTTTAACCAAAAGTGACAAGCATGTCACATTTCATCAGGTTACATCAGGCTGTGTCTATAAAAAACAGAGAACATAAGATAACTCAGTTCAAAATAACATGCTTCATCCAGAGGCACAGAAGAAACTATACATAAACTGCTTAGGATTAGAGAAAGAAAACTGTAACCTATCCTATAATCTACCTATAGATCAAACACACTTCTCTGTATGCACTTTATATGATCATTGGCTAACAACTACAGTTGTTTATCTTTCTGTTGGTATGTGTTAATGTTATGCTATTCCTATTTCTTAGATATAATATTTGTTTTCTTAATATTTAAGTAGCTCTGTTAAAAACATGTTATGATGGAGATTCCTTGTTTTGAGGGGACATGCCATCTGACCAATTATCTAGAACTGTATTGTCCAATGTAGCAGCCACTAGTCATGTGTAGCCACTATTCATGAATTTCTCGGACTTTCCTCTCTGACAGTGAGAAACTTGGATCCCACCATGTAGTATCCATTTATTTAATTTTTTTTTAACACCCAGTATATATGTAAAACAGTTTCAGAATTGTTAACCCATATCCTGTACTTTTTTGGCTTTTTCTTAATTTCAGTTGGCATTATTCAATATAATGCATAAAGCAGTTTCAAGTATATTGACTATTTTTTTCCACATTGATTCTTTTTTTAACATATAACATTGTATAAATTTAAGGTGTACAACATGTTAATTTGATATATTTATATAACGTAATATAATTGTCATTGTAACTATAATTGGTACCTTAATCATGTTATATAAGTCTTTCTTCTTTTTAGTTGTTGAAGTAATTAAGTTATAGTCTCTTAGTAACTTTAATGTTTGTAGTACAATATTGTCTGTTTTTACTATATTGTGCATTAGCTCTCTGGGAGTTATTTACTATTCGTTACAAGTTTATACCCTTAAACAACATCTCTTCTATCCTAATTCTCATCACCAGTAACTATTTTACTCTGTTTTATAAGTTTCCTTTTTAAAGCGAGATCATACACTACTTGTCTTTCTCTCACTGATTTATTTCACTTAGCATAATATGCTCAAAGTCCATCCATGTTGCCATAAACGACAGGATGCCTTTCTCATGGCTGAATAATATTCCATTATATACATCACATTATGAATAATGCAGTAATAAACATGGGAGTGTTTTCATTTCCTTTAGGTATATACCCCAAACTTAAAATGCTGAATCATGGTAGTTCCATTTTTATTTAGGAGCTTAATTTTTAAAATGGAGGTTTAAAAAACCTCTATATTGATTTCTATACAATTTACATTCCCCCCAAAGTGTACAAGGGTTCCTTTTTCTCCACATCCTCATCAATATTTATTAACTCTTGTCTTATCGACAATAGTCATTCTAACAGGTGCGAGGTGATATCTCATTGTTTTGATTTTCATGTTCTTGATGATTAGGAATGTTGAACTTCTTCTCATACATCTGTTGATCACTTGGATGTCTTCTTTGGAAAAATGTCTGTTTAGTTCCTATGCCCATTTTTTAATTGGATTGCTTATTTTTTGTTATCGAGTTGTATAATTTCATTATATATTTTGAACATTAACCCCTTATCTGATATATGGTTTGCAAATTTTTCTCCCATTTTGTAGGTTGTATTTTCATTTTGTTACTTTGTTTCTTTTGCTGTGCAGAAGCTTTTAAATTTGATTTTGTTGATTTTGATTTTTGTCATCTGTGCTTTTAATGTCATACCAAAAAATATCATTGCCAAGACCAATGTTGAGGAACTACTTCCCTCCATTTTCTTTTCAGAAGTTTTATGGTATCAGGTCTTATGTTTAACTCTTTGATCCATTTTGAGTTAATTTTTGGAGTGGTAAAGATAGGGGTCAAATTTTATTCTGCATGTGTTTACCCAGTTTTTCCAGCACCATTCATTGAAGATAATATCCTTTCCTCATTGGGTATTCTTGGCTCCCTTATTGAATATTAACTGGAGATATATATATAAGTGGAGATATAATTCTGGAATCTCTGTTCTGTTCCATTGATCTATGTATCTATTCTTATGCCAATACCTTACTGTTGTAATTACTAAAACTTTCTAGTACAGTTTGGAATCAGGAAGCATGATGCTTCCACCTTTGTTCTCCTTTTTCATGGTTTACTTTGGGTATTTGGAGTCTTTTATGGTTCCATACAAATTTTAGGATTATTTTTTTTCTCTTTCAGTGAAAAATGTCCTTAGTATTTGATGAGGATTTCATTAAATCTATACATAGCTTTGTGTAGTATAGATATTTTAATAATATTAATTCTTCTGATTCATAAACATGAGATGTATTTCTATTCTTTTGTGTATTCTTTGATTTCTTTCAGCAAAGTCTTTTAGTTTTCATTGTACAGATATTTCACTTCTTTGGTTAAATTTATTCCTAGGTATTTTTTGTTGTTCTTGAAGCTATTATGATTGAGATGGCTTAATTCTTTTTCAGATGTTTTATTAGTATGTAGAAATGCAACTAATTTCTGTTTGTTGATTTTATATCCTGCAACTTTACTGAAATTGTTGATTAATTCCAAAAGTTTTTTTGGTTGAGTCTACATACAAAGTCCTATCATCTGCGAATAGTGACAATTTTAGTTCTTCCTTTTTGATTTGCATGGCTTTTATTTCTTTGTCTTGCTTAATTGCTCTAGCTAGGACTTTCACTACTATACTGAATAAAAATGGTGAGAGTGGGCATCCTTGTCTTATTCCTCATCTTAGGGAACAAGCTTTCAAATTTTCTCATTACATAGCTGTGGGTTTGTCATAAATGCCCTATATCATGTTGGAGTATGTTTCTTCTATACCCAATCTGTCAAGAGTTTTTATCATAAAAGGAAGTTGATTTTTGTCAAATGCCTTTTCTGTATCTATTGAGATCATGTTACTTTTATCTTATATTAATGTCATGTATTATATTTATATACTTGCATATATTGAAGCATCCTTGCAATCCGGGGATAAAACCTAGGTCATTGATCATAGTTTATAATTCTTTTAATATGTTCTTGAATTTGGTTTGCTAATATTTTGTTGAGAAATTTTGCATCCATTTCATCAGAGTATTGGTTTATAGTTTTCTTATAGTGTCCTTATCTGGTTTTGGTATCAAGCTGGTCTAGTAAAATGTATTTTGGAGTGTTTTGGAAAAGGTTGAATAGGACGGTGTTAATTTTTCTTTAAAGTTTGGTAGAATTCTCCAGAAAATTTGTTTTTTCCTGGTTTTTTATATTTGGAACTGTAGATTACTGATTCAATCTTTTGTTGGTCTGTTCAGATTTCTTGTTTTTTTTTTTTTCTTATTCAGTTTTGATAGGTTGTGTGTTTCTAGAAATTCTTCACTATCTAATTTGTTGGCATATACTTGTTCATAGTAGTTTCTTATGATCCAAGTATTTCTATAGTATCAGATGTGACATCTCCTCTTTTATTTTTAATTTTATGTATTTGTTTTTTTTTTTCTTATTTGGTCTAGGTAAAGATTTGTCAATTTTGTTTACCTTTCCTAGAAACCAGTTCTTAGTTTTATTGATCCTTTCTATTGTTTTACTGTTTCTATTTCATTTATTTCCACTCTGATGTTTATTTATTTCTATTCTTCTAATTCAGGGTTGAATTTGTTCTTTTTCTAATGCCTTGTTTATTTAAGGTCTTTTAAATTTCTCTATATATGTTTATATGTATACATATATATATGCATTTATAACTATAAACTTTCCTTTCAGAACTGCTTTAGCTACATCCCAGAAGTAATATTTCTATTTTAATTTGTTTTGAGATGATTTTATTTTCATTTGTTTTGAGTTAATTTTATTCCCCTTTTAATTTATTCCTTGATTCATTGGTTGTTCAGAATTGTGTTGTTTAGTTTCCATATATTTGTAGATTTTCCAGCTTCTCTCTTGTCATTGATTTCTAGTTTAATATGATTGTGATAACTGACTAATTTTTTAATTAAATAATTACAATTTATGGATAGGTTCTGAAATTGGCTGGAAGTACATCTTACAGAGCTTTACATATAGAGGCCAAAATGCTTATGTTTACAAAGGATATCTAGAAGAACAAATAGAGAAAGAGGGAAAAAGGGAGTGAAAGAGACAAAGAATGAGAGATTATAACCAATGGTGGATCTAGATATAGACAGATAGATAGATAGATATAGATATAGATATAGATAGGTTCAGGTATAGGTATAGATATAGATATAGATGATATAGATATAGATAGTATGAATTTTACAGACCTGTAAATATAACACTAGTAAGGCTAAACCCCAAAAGAAAAAACACATCCATCAAAAATACTTAGGACCAATTCATTACATTTTCAAACTATATTCAAAGATAAAGGTGCAAAGGAGTTAGGACTGACAGAAAAATATAAATGGATGGTGGAGATAAAACAGAACTTTCATTTTTTTTCTGCCAAGAAAATTAGCAAGAAAGAACAAAATATACTGGTCAAATGAAGTAGAAGCTCAGGTTAGGTGAAGTGATTAGGGACTGTCATCTAGTTCATAGTCTAGGATATGGAGATCTTTCAGGCGAGATTACTAGATATCTGCTAACAATTTTGTAAAAACTGTGGAAAATACATACCAAACATTGGTGACAGGTTAATTATTTCTCAATATTCAAAAGCATGAAGGAATTAAGTGGGTTTCATAATTTAAAGGCTTCTGAATGTGATGCCAGTATTGTGGATGTTTCTAGAATAGAGTATGAGCTTTTGGTATATAAATCTTAGTTAAAAGGTAATACCTATGTTTCTAGGCTCATTATAGAAAAAATATGAAAATATCCAAGTAGAGATTTCATAACCACTTTTGAAGTTGTAGGGAGGATTCATGTGATAAACAAATACTGGAGTAGAAGAATTTAAATTTCTCTGTAATACTGTATTCCATAAAAAAATTAAGATTTTAAATTTATTAAATAACATGCTTAAGATTGGTGAAAAATACAATAAAGCTAAAAGTTACTTCTTGATATAAGAAAAAATGATATAAGGAAAAACATTTTAGAGTTGAGGTACTACTATATTATGTTTAATTATGGAATTGTTAGTAGTAGATTTATATTTGCTTGTGAAATTCTTGAATTTTATATTACTCCATGGAGTTTTACTTAAATTTAACATATTTGTTTATATGTTTAATTTCTAAGGCATCAAACCCATTGTGTTTCAAAACCACATAGAAGAAACTAAACATTTATTCAATGTTTCTTTACATGTTGTCTTACTAATGATTTTACATAACAATCTCTATGATTATATGACTTTTGTATATGCAGCTACATAATGTGGCTCTAAGGTAATGTTTTCATTAATTTTAGGTTTCTTATTAGTAGTTAACAGTATATGACACTTAAAATTTTATTAAAATTTTCTCTAGATTAACAAATTCAATATGACTTCAAGTTTTGTACAGTGCTGCTTTGTAAACTTGCTTCCCTTTTGTTGCTATTATATTGAATGATCATTCATGTAGTCTTATTAGTCCCTCCCTCCCTTTCTTAGAGAAAGAGAACCTTTATTTATATCTAAATAAATTAGGAAAAAGTACTAATAATTGCAAGACATGTGGAAGAAAAAGATGGAAATTTTTTTTTAACCATCCAGAAAACAAAAGAAAATAATATATGAATCAAACTTTGTAAGCAAAAGCTTAGTTTTATTTTTAGTATTTTTAAGTCTGGACTGGATACCAACACATTAGAACTTTTTGTCATTGTTGCTGTTGTTGGGCTATATGTCTTTTTTTTTTTATACTAAGTAGATGTATAGCCTCTTATTACTGCTATTTTTAAGAGTTTTTGATGGTTGGAAAACACAAGCTATCAGAAAGCAGAAATCTGTAACTGGTTTACTCAACATGCTAGAATTGGCAGAAAACAAGGGAACAACTTTAACTGGGGTCCCGTTACCTCTGCAGTCCCTCTCTGGAGATTCATTTTTCCTTTCCTCTTGGATAAAAATTTGGAAAAAGTCTAAAGATTTCTCATGACTGAGATAATATGAAGACTACTTTGTGTGTTAGTTACCTAAACAAATGGCATTTATTTGTTTCAGAAAATAAGAAATCTGAAGGTAGGTAGTTCAAAAATAAAAAAAGGCAGTTAAATGATGCCATGAAGAATTCAGTTTCTTCTTATCTTTCTACTTTATCATCCTTATGTGTTGGCTTGTATTTCCATGCCTCTTTTCACTTAGTAGCAAGACAAATGTTGTACTTCAAAGTTTAAGTCTGAATTAAAGATAGTACAGAAAGCCATGGAGCATATTGAGTTTGTTCCTTTTTAATGATAATACTAAATGATATTGTATAAAGTTTGTCATGCAATTTTAAAATAAACTTTCAATTTTAGGATAATTTCAGATTTAAAGAAAAGTTACAAAGGTAATACAGATAGTTCCTATGTTTCACATTCAGTTTTCCCTACTATTAGCTTGTTACTTTAGCATGCTACATTTATTATAATGAATAAACCAATGTGCATACATTGTTATTAAGAAAAACTCATAATTTATTCAGATTTTTCCAGTTTTCATCTGTCTTTTGGGGGGGAAGGAGGATAGGGGAGGTACATCCTGGACACTGCATTACCTTTAGTTTTCATATCTCCTTAGGCTTCATTGGCTATGGCAGTTTCTCAGACTTTTTTTTGTTTTTGATGACCTTGAAAGTACTGCAGTATACTAGTCATATGTTTTGTAGATTGTCCTTCAATTGGGATTTGTCTGATGGGTTTCCAAGATTAGCTGTGGTCAGGTGTTTTGGGGAGGAAGATCACAAACATAAAGTGCCATTTTTCTCACACCACAGCAAGGGTATAGTCTATCAACATGATTTGTGACTATTGTTGTTGACCTTAATCACCTGGCTGAAGTAGAGTTTGTCAGGTTTCTCCACTATACAGTGATTTTTCTTCCTTTACTGTACTCTTTGGAAGAACATTGTTACATGCAGCTCTCACTTAAGGCATGAGGAGTTACACTGTGGAGGATCTGCACAAATTAATTGTAATTTTTCTGCATGGGAAATTTATCTCTTTTCCTAGGTTTATAAATTTATTCGGTCCTTTATTTTCATCAGTATAAAGTCTATGTTTATTTTATACTTTGGATAATAATCCACTACTACCCAATTTTGTTACTCAAACTTTTCCAGCTTTGGTCATTAGGAATGTTTTTAGCTGGCTCCTATTTCTCTTTGAAATACCGCTTTTTTTTTTTTTTTTTTTTGAACACTTTCTTACCTTCTGCCACTACAATATACTCCAGGGAAATTTTGTATATTTCCTGCCGAAGTCCTAAATCAGACTTTTCTCCAAGGGCCATTATTCCTTTTGTTGGAGAATAGTATGAGAAATAAAGATTTGCGATTCCCCCGTGATAGGTCTGGGAATCAAGGCAGTAAGAAGATGAATTCTTGCACAATTTCAAAGTAAATCAAGAAGGAAAAGAACCTTTTTTCAGAGGGCATTCGAGTTTCTATTTCTAGGCAATGTAGACGTGGTAAGGATAAGGTGATATCCCGGGAACCTAAATACTGGGCCCCAAATACTTAAAACACCATCCCAGTGTTTTTTGGAATGCATTTCTGAAAAATTATCAATAGAAAGCCTATTCATAATCCACAGTATCATTGCTTAAAAATTAGCTCTCCTTGCCCACTCCTCAGTATCTTTCTTATCTTGAAGATTCACTGAAGTCTCTCTTTCTAATCTTTGCTCCCAAATTAATAACTAATGGCATATGAAGCAAAACAAAAACAAAACAATACCCCCGAAAAACTCTTCTTTACTAGGATTTAAGGCTGTTTCCCTGACCCCTTTTCCCATTTTCCCTCTACTTTTGTTCTGTTTTTAGTTTTTAGAAAATTTTCTTTTTAGTGTAGAGATATGTTTCCATGCATACCTATGAAAAATTATATATCCCAACTTAGATGGTTCTGTACCTCTGTTCATTCTCTTGATTCTAAATCACAAAACCCCGGTCACTAAGCTGGCTGACCAAGACCTCCCTTGAATGAAGGAGGAATGCAATGAAGTCAAGAGACAAAAAATACTTATTTTTAAGAGTTGGCAGTGGAGGGTAGGCAGAATAGATTGAGGATATGTAATTTAATTTTATTTTGCTTCACAATAACTTAAAGTTTGAGGGTTTGCTGTTTCTTAGGTTGTATTTATGACCTGATACATGTTTTTTTGTTTGTTTTTTTTTTTTGTTTTTGTTTTTTTTTTTTAGTTCAAAAATGGCATCAAGTGAACTGTTAACTAAAGATTGGTGATACAGAAAGCTACTTAGTGCCCACAGTGCCTGGAGAGTGCAATATCTAAAACTACTATTCATAATTAGTTGAGTTGCAAAAATTCAGTTTCAGTGTGATCTGCAACACTTTATTTAGATATTAATAAGGACATAATTAAATGAAAAGCTGTCTCAGTGGAGTTACACTATAGAAAATAGTGCCTCTCCTTTCCATAGTTGTGGTTGATAGCATGTTCACTGGAGGTAGACTATTGGTTATAAATCTAATTAAAATGTATTCATTGTTGAATTTCTGATACAAGTTTTCAGATAAAACAAATTGAAGGGGCTGATACTTTAGCCATTATTTTTGAAGAGAAAGGTGAGGGGATAAAACATTCTTTACATGCTTCTAATGCTTTGAAAAATAAATAAATTTTGATAATACTATCTCTAGCTCCATAGGCTTTCTTAATAATGCCCCTTCATTACCCCATGGCTATTCATGTCTCGATGTGCCTGTGTCTGCACAAGGTTTCCTGTGGGGCATCTGTGTCTTAATATTTTAGCAACAGCATAGCCATGTAATTATCTGTAAATAATTTAGCATGTATTTCATTCATGTGGAAATGATCCAATTAGCCAAAGTGAGGAAAAACAAAAACTCCCAACGAAATGTTAACTCTCTCGCAGTATGGCTTTATTTATTATTATTATTATTATTTTAGTTCTTCAGTGTTAGCTAATTAAAAATACTTTCTATTTTAAATTATCTGCTAAGTTCTTCCAACTACTTTGAAGCTATTAATACTCACCTTTTCTTTATGAAGTGTTTGGCACCAAAACTAATCTTTGCCTATGGTTGTTTTGGGTTTGTAGGAAGGTTAGCTAAGATTGCTTTAACTGTGGCTAAGACTTTCCCCTCAAAAAGTTGATTGGCCCACCCTTCTCCCCAAAAATATAGACTATATCATTCAACATGAATATAGATTTTACCACTTGTCTGCTTCTCATGAGGGAAATGATAGGAGTCCGTCAGTAGCACAGATAATTAAAAACTGTAGATTACCCGATACTCCTCTCTACTAATATTACTTGTGAAGGTATTAGAATTTATAGGTAGAGGAAAAGGGGATGATTAGAGATAACTTCACCGGCATAGCCTATGGTGTAGATGTTCTGTCTATATATAATTCAACATTAACTAAATTTCAATGAGCAGTCTTCACTTTTTTTTCTTTCTATGAGATATAAATAGTGTGATGCCGATAGATTAAATGAATTAAATTCAGTTCAGAAAACTGTCATCAATACAATGTTTGAATTTATAAAAAAAAAACAAAAGAGTGGGCCTACTTCGAAATTTTGCTTATCCTAATGGTTTTAGCTGAGTACCAAACACACAAACAAAGCTATTATCAAGATAAACCATTCATTTTAAAGTGAAATTGATTGCACAGCCTTCAACCAGAGCTCTGGCTCATTTATATACTTCCTACAATACTCAGCACTTTTCCTTGTCATGAATGTGGTGCTTGATGGACCAGCTAACAGTCTAACATCACTGCATTTTCTTTTAGGTAAGATCTTCTCCAGGCGAAATATTTTTAAATGCCTGTAAAATGCTAAATAAATTAAGGTCTAATAGATGAAAATGTATAGATTAGTAATAGCTGATTGGAATTAGTGATATTATAACTTGCTGTCAATGTTTCACATCATGCTAACATCTTACCTAACACAGTGGATGCATAAGTACCTAATGATTTTCTCCATATTGAAATGACTCAATGCTAAATTATTTTGCAAATTAAGACCCAAAAAGGGAATGTTTTATAAATAAAATTGGGGAAAATTGGCAATATTATTGAAAATATAGCTTTTGTCTCTCAAATGTAAATTTTCTTTCTAATTGAAAGTTTGAGATAATTGTAGACAAATGCATTTGTAAGAAATAATAGAGAGATATCCCATCATGTTCTTCACTCAGTGTCTCAAAATGGGAAAATTTTGCAGAACTATAGTACATCACATCAGGCTACTGACATTGATATGATCTACTGATCTTATTCGGATTGCCCAGTTTTACCTGTACTCATTTCTGTATGTACGTGTACACTTAGTTCTACATGATTTTGTCACATGTGTAGATTTGTTTATCCACCAACACAGTCAAGATGCTGAATAGTTCCATAACTAAAAGGATGTGGCCTTTAGTTTTATAATCACACCTACCTCCCTTCCTTGTATGCGTACTCACCGCATTGCCTAATTCCTGGTAACCACTACTCTGTTCTCATTTTCTGAATTTTTGTCATTTCAAAATGTTATATATACAGAATCATACAGCATGTAACCTTTTAGGATTAGCCCCTTTCACTCAGCATAATTCTCTGGAAATTCTACAAAGTAGTTGCATGCATCAATAATCATTTCTTTTTATTGCTGACTAGTATTCAGTGGTACCTATGTAACATAGCTTGTTTAACCATTTGCATGTCATTTCAAGAATCACATGTTAAAAGGACTTTGCTATTTCTAGTATTTGACCATTTAAAGTGTTTTGGCTTTATAAGTACAGATATGCCTCAGAGATATTGTGGGTTCAGTTTTAGATCACTGCACTAAAGTGAAAATATTGCAATAAAGCAAGTCACAATTATTTTAGTTTCTCAGTGCATATAAATAGTTTACACTATGCTATAGTCTATTAAGTGTACAATAGCATTATGTCTAAAAGAACAATGTACATACCTTCATTAAAAAATACTTTATTGATAAAAAAAAATGCTAAGCATTACCTGAGCCTTCAGTAAGTCATAATCTTTTTTTCTGGTGGAGAGTCTTGCCTCAATGTTGATGGCTGCTGACTGATCACTGATCATCATAACAGATATAATAATAATGAAAAGGTCTGAAATATTGTGAGAATTACCAAAATGTGACAGACACACAAAGTAAGCAAATGCTATTGGAAAAATGATGCTGATAGCCTTGCTTGTCACAAACCTTCAATTTGTAAAAAATACAATAGCTATAAAGCACAAACTGAAACACGAGAAAATAAGTTATGCCTGTAATATTGTAAATAAAATTGCTATTATAAATAAACAATGTTATTAATTGACAGTTTTATTTCTCAGAGATAAATACCCGAGAGTATAATTGTTGGATTGTATGGTGATTGTGAAGTTACTGTTACAAGGAAGTATATAAGTGTTTTCTGGAGTGGTTACACCATTTTGCATTCCAACCATCAATGTAAGAATGGTCAATTTCTCTGAACCCTTGATGTTTTCACTGCTTTTTGATATTTTTACGATTTACTATTTTTATGATAGTTGTGTAATGGTATCATCTCATTACGGCTTTTATTTTGCATTTTTCTAATGTTGAATATCTTTTCTTGAGTATACTTGCCATCTCTGTATCTTTTTCAGTAAACTGCCTCTTCATAATTTTTTAACCAATTATCTTATTAGGTTGTTTTTCTTTTACCATTGAATTTTAAAAGTTTTTAATGGATTTTAGATACTCGTTATTAGTTAGATATGAGATTTGCACATATTTTCTCCCATTCTGTAGCTTGTCTTCATTATCTTCATGTGGGATTTTACAGAGCAAAAGTTTTAAATCTTGGTGAGATTCAATATATCAGTCTTTTCTTAATGATCATGTTGTTTGGATCAAGTCTAAAAACTCCATGATTAGACCGAGATTCCCCCCCCGCCCCCAATTTTTTCCTATAGTTTTCTAAATAATTTGCAGTTTTGCATTTAGGCCTATGATTACTTTGAATTAATTTTATATAATGTATGAAGTTTAGATCAAAGTTCCTATTTTTGCCTATGGATTCCTAATTTTTCCATTAAGCTTTTTGAAAGGCTGTCTTTCCTCCACTGAATTGCTTTTATATTTTCATTGAAAATTAGTTGGGCATGTCTATCTGGTCTATTTCTATGTTCTTTATTCTGTCCTATTGATCTATGTGTCTAGCCTTCCACCAATTTTGATTGTTTTAGCTATATAGTAAGCCTTAGTATCAAGTAGAATGATTCCTCTTTTTTCTTCTTTGTCACGATTATTTTAGCTAGTCCAGGTCCTGTACCTTCCCACATAAATTTTAGAGTAAAATTGTGCCTATAAAAAAACTTTGCTGAAATTTTGGCAGAAATGTCATTAAGCCTATAGATCAATTTGGGGTGAAAGGACACTTTCACTCTTGAGACTTCCAGTCCATGAATATGAAATATTTTTCTATTTATTTAGGTCTTTTACAATTTTTCATCAGCTTTTTATAATTTTCAAGTTAAAAATTCTATACATATTTTGTTAAGTATATACCTCAGTATTTAATTTTCTTTGGAGTGATTTTAAATAGTCTCGTGTTTTAAATTTCAGTTTCTACATTCATTCTTAGCATAGAGAAATGCAGTCGATTTTTTGTGTTGGTTTTGTGGCATTGCTGAACTCACTAATTAGGTATAGGAGTTTCGTTTTCTCTCTCTCTCTCTCTCTCTTTTTTTTTAGTAAATTCCCGGGATATCCTATGTAGACAATCATATCTTCTTCAAATAGAAAAGTTGTATTTTTTCTTCTCTGATTTGTATCCCTTTTGTTTCTTTAGCTCGCCTTATTGAACTCACTGAACTTCTAGAGATAGAGTAGTGAAAGCAAACATCCTTGTCCTGTTCCCTACTTTAGGAAAAAATGGGTTTAGTCTTTTATAATTAGTATGATGTTAGTTTTAGGTTTATATAGATGTTCTTTATCAAACTGAGGTAATGCCCTTTTAGTCCTAACTTGTTGAAAATGGGCTTTAGCTTTTGTCAAAAAAATTTTTTGAGGGGTGAATTTAATGGACATATTACTTTTTTTTTGTTTGCTTGTTGATATGGAGGTTACTTTGATCAATCCCATTTTATTGTGATGAAATATAATGGCTTTAATAAGAACATTTTCAAAAGAATTTGAAAGAATTTCAAATGGCCATTATTTTATAGATCTATTATTTTATAATAATGTTTTAGAAAATGTCTTAAAATTGATGGTACAGTTATTTTCATTTATCCTATAAAATAAATCACCTACCTTTGCCCATATGCAACATTTGCTTGAGAAATAATATATGATCATTGAATGTGCTTATTTTTTATTCATCTGCAAATGATCTCGGAAATTCTGACTTTCGTTTTTTTTTTTTTTTTTTTTTACAGTAGTAGAGTCTTCTGTGAGGTTTCCTAATTTTAGGATGACAGTTTTATTTTCATACATATGCAGCTTTTTAAGTTGTACACAAATTTAACAAATTACAGATAAGGAAAGCAAAGGTTTAAGTTCCAGTTCTGTGCCTGTTGAGGCTGACTTCTTTTTAAGCTTGGTCTTTCATATAAAGTTTAAATAGGTCTACTTTGTCATACCGAGAGAGCAATAAGAAAAAGTTATAATATATGTAAATCCAAATTCCTTGGAAAATAAATGCTATATAAACAATATATCAGGAGGTTATTTTAAAAATTTAACAAATTTTTCATCATATTAAAAAATAGGTTTTCAGAAATGTCTTGAATTATAACTGATATAAGATTATTTTCAAAATACTAAGTAATTAGAGATATTTAATATAGATTTAATCATAATAAATTAATACTTTGTAGGCTAAAACATAGTCACATATTGGCAATTTCATGTGGTTTAACCATAGTATTTTTTTCCACTGTAGGTGGCCTGAAAATTTTCTAAATTAATTTTTTAAGGAAAGAGGAAATACAGCACATATATGTATATGATTCTCTGATTTTCTTAAATTTCTGTGAAGTAATTCTGTCTTTATATCATGACCTTTATTTCACTCCAGCACATTTACAATTCTTCACTTTTAATATGAACTGAGAGATAATTGTATTTTAGTTAGAATATTTATAACAAAATTCTAGAATGCAAGTTATTAATTTATTTTACTTATATTTTTAGACCTACTAAAATAGTGTCTGGTGTATAGCCTCTCTCTCTTTGTTCATGTTGAAGGAAGAATACAAATATTAAAAAAATAAGCATTTTTTAAGAAAGAGCACATGAAAGATTAATTTTCTTTTAATCAAAAACAAGTAAAGCTAGAAAACTTGATTGATAGATTTTCTTGGTAGTATTGCAAATGAATTGACAGAATGCACATACTTAGGTGAAATATATGTAAATTTTAGTAGAATCTTAGATACAAGATAATGACATCTTAGCCACAGAATGAATTCAAATTGCTTAGATATGAACAAGGGTATAAGGACTGAAAACCAGCACTGGAATCACAGGATAAAGATAATAATACCTTCCATGGAGAACACTTAACTTCATCAAAACACTTTTACTTGCATTATCTTTTTTGATTTCGAACAGTATATTTTTAAAAATAAAAATGTCATTTTTATGTAACTCATTTACAATTCTACCACTGTGCAAGAAAAACAAATTTACCTATGCATTCAATCATATTGCAGTGGTTTATGAAAACAATTGACTTAATTTCACCATTTTTTCTATTTCTCCAGTTCTTCCTTTAATTACATAGACAGTTTCCTCAGCTTTCCTTGTTTCTAACCTATCTTACGTGCTCCTGTTTTAGTTTGTAATCTACAGAATTTGTGTGTGTGTTTGGGGGGGGGGGTGGAGATATGTGGTTTTTTTTCTAACCCCTTTATTTCTATTGCCCTATTTTCTATTTTCATTTCAGTTTTTACTTTTGAAAAAATAATGGGAATTTATAGTTCTCTGCTGTTTTTTTCCTTCATTAATTTTCCTAGGTGTTTCCTCATTCCTTTTAACTGAAGTCATTCTTTGCAGGGGTCCTCAACCCCAGGGCCACGACCTCTACCAGTTACCAGTTAGGAACCAGGCCACACAGCAGGAAGTGAGTGGTGGGTGAGCCAGCAAAGCTTCATCTGTATTCGTAGCTGCTCCCCAGTGCTAGTATCACAGCCTCAGCTCCACCTCAGATCATCAGGCATTAGACTCTCTCATGGGAACACCAGTCCCTGGTGCCAAAAAGGTTGGGGACTGCTGCTAGAGATGATGTATAAGTATATTTTCTGAAGTGGACCTGCACTCTAACCTGTGTTATTTTCAGACAATTCCAGTTTTCCGTTGCTTTAATCTTTGAATACAAATGTTATTATCTGAGGAAGTTCCATTTTACTGTCTTCCTTTGCTCGTAGTCTCTTCTTCCTGCACTCCCACATAACTGTATTTTACTGAGCCAAAGTTAAAAAGTCCAGATTTTCCATTGTCGATTTTACTTCTGGGTCTTTGAAGTTGGTTTGGTTCTACATGTCCTCTGTGGATATCTTCTTGTTCTTGGACAATTGACATGAGTGTATCCTGGCTTGTCCCACCTCTGATTCCTGAACAGCATTGCACTGTCAGACAGTTTTCTGAACACTTTCTAACTACACGCAACAGTCTGTGAAGTTCTTAAACTGCATTTTTGGCAAGTCATCATCTGTCCATTGCAATAGTTAAACCCTTTCGCTACCTTTAAATTGAATAATTTGTCAAGTACTTTGTTTGCCTTATTGTCTTACTTTCACAGTTGTCTGTCTGACTGTCTATCTGTCTGTCTCTCACTCTCTCTCTCTCCCTTTCCCTCTCTCCTCTGACATCCAAACAAATCTGCTATTTTTCCTAAGGCCATTTCTATTTTACAATATCTTTTAACCATGTCACTGTGTCCCTTGCTTTTGCTACTTGTTTCAGATTTTATTCATGAAATGTCTTAGCTCAGTGGACTTATCAAAAATATTCTGAGCAGCTCTAGTTTTTTTCTACTTGACACACTTTCAAATGTAAATCCAAATGCTCTGATAATGTGGAACTGTTAGCAAAATTCCTTGCTCCTGGGAATTTGAAGTAGGTTAAATATATCCCTCGAGTTCATCTATTAGGTCCCCACCACATACTGCTTTTCTCTGTAGATGTTATAATCCCTTGTATATATAATCCCCATCATTTTTTTTTTCAGACCCACACTATTATTTCCTCTTTAAAAAGAGCTTAATTTATGTTTTATCCCTACTTTCATTTTTTCTTTGCCAAGGTCAGCGATGATTTCCTAATAACCCAACACAATGAGTTATAGTCAGTCCCTATTCCACTTGACCTCTAGTCTTTTTTACTGCTCTCTTCAAAAAAATTGTCACTCTTCCATTTCTATACTCCCTACTTCTCTAATTATTATTTCCTATTCTCTTTTGTTAGATTATTTTTCTCTATGGGTTTCTTAAATGTTAATATCGAATATGGGTTTCTTCTTATCTCTTTTCTTCTCACTTTATAATCCTTGGACTATCTTGCCCCGCTGGTTTTAACTGTCTTCTATAGACTGACAGTTTCAAACTCTTGGTCTCAACCTGCTCCAGACCCAGCTACACAATTCTCTCCTGAGCATATCTACACACTTTTCAAGCTCTGAATGTTCAACACATCGGGAACTGAACTCACATCTCTTTAATTTTTTCTTCCTCCTTGTACCTTATCTTGGCGAATGCCAATCTGTCAGATCAGATCTTTAATTTCCTTTACATTTATATATAATAAATGGTACCAATTTCTTTTATTCTACAGTATAAAAATCTCTTTAAAAATGTTTCTTCCTCTTCAACTTTATGGTTAATTAGTTCAGAATTTTATCAGCTTCTCATGGACTATTGAGATATTCTCTTTACTGATCTTCCTTATACCTATCATGCTCCCCTAATCCATTCTTCAGTTACCTTCTTACAGCAATCACAAGCTCCTCATTGCTATTTTATGAGTGTCCTAGGCAATTCTCATATAGACAATTATAGCAAGATCTACTTAGACATGTGTTTGAAGCTGTAAAATCTTGCTACTCAAAATGGACGCTTGTTCCAACAGTATTGATGACATCTGGGAACTTGTTAGAAACACAGAATCTCATGCTTTGCTCCAGACTTCCTCTATCATAATCTGCATTTTAATAAGATCCTCAGTTGATGCACAAGCACGTTAAAGTTTGAGAAGCACTGTGTGACAGTTCTGTTCCAAGCTGTGCCAGTCTGGATGTGCTGTGAGTAATGGAGGTACCTGGGTATTCTTATCTTTTCTGGAGAAATCAGGGAAAACTCTATTCAGTTTGTCCCCATACCCACCCTCCCTTATCTCGCTTGCATGGCAAATTCTTCCCCATGGCTCACTGAGATTGTTTTTCCCAAACTATTGGTCTGCAACAGATTCTTCTCTTTCTGTAAACTAGAAAAAAATGCTTGCAGCTTCTAAATTATACTTGATTTTTTGTTTGTTTTGTACACTTTCTGGGTTTTAAAAGAGAGTAGTTTGAGCTTGAGCATAAGCTCAAAATACAATGTATTTTATTAATTTTTACATCCAACAAATCACCATAATCATAATAATTTTTTTCCTGTAAGTGCGAATCTTGGGTCAAATTTGTTTTGAAGCTTCTTAATGTAACCTAACTTGAAACTTTGTGCCTATGTTGTTGTAATGTTCACCGAATTTGATTATTCTGATGCAAAAGATACTTCCTGATTTATAAGAGTGCTTTTGACCTCATGTATACTCTTTCAGATAATCAGTATGTACTCTGAAGCGGCGGTTCTCAAAGTATAGCTCTAGGAATGACAGCATTAGTGTCACCTGTGGCCTTATGAAAATGTAAAATATCTCAGCCACTGACAACATACTGATGTGAAACTTTTTTGGTGGGAACCCATGATGTGTGTTTTTCTGAGCTCTCTAGGGGATTTTGCTGCACAGTAAAGCTTGGGAATCACTAGTTTTCCTAAAACATTTATTTCGGTTCCATTGCCCTTGCTAGTGATTAATTTAGACATGCACATGATATACAGTATGAGTCAATGAAGTGTGAGAGGAATATATAGGGAGGCCTCTGGGAAAGATATTCTTGTTCTTATGAAATAACAAACCAGAAAGAATAAACCCTTTTTATGCCTGGGTATTGATATGTTGAAAAAGATTCAAGGTCAGTCAATCTCTCTCTCTCTCTCTCTCTCTCTCTCTCTCTCTCTCTCTCTCTCTCTCTCTCTCTCTCTGTCTCTGTCTCTGTCTCTCCATCATCAGGCAGAATAGCACTTATATCGAGGTTGGTTGAACTGAAAAATCATAAATACATTGGTTCTTGATTATGTCATTGAGAGAGTGAACAAATCAGCCCTGGAATATTACCTGCTCTGCATTTCTTGTTGTAGGAAATAATAGATAGTCTTATTATATAAGCCAATTTAAGATGGCTTTTCTGTTATCTACAGTTGAAAATAACTAAACTTATTCAATATAAGTTTCTTTTATAGCCAATAATAAAATAATAGATGCTATTTTAAAATCACTGATGCATGAGAACATTTTTATGGAGTTTTGTATCTATCCTGTCCACACAGATAATATTTGCAGTCAGCCAGTGCACAGCAGTCTGTAGGTTTTAATAAGATAAACACCCACAATTTAAACAGCATATCAGAAGCTAAAAATAAAAATACTTAACATAAAGTGAATGAGATTAGCCATCTATGAAAACCTGCTGAATCATAAAAAGGCCATGAAGCAATTCATATTTGTGATTAGGTTAGACTAGCAGTCTTTCTTTAATTTCATGAGACACAAAGTATGTCCGTGAGGAAAAAAAGCCACAGTAAAGTGTAATTAATAAAAAATATACTCTATAATGAAAATGTGTCCATTATATGGGAGTGTTTTAATAATAGAAGATTTTGTTAAGTTATAAACAATATTGGAAATGAATAACAAGACCCTTTCAGTACATATTCAGCCACCGTATCTGATTACTACTATCCTTAACAATCCTTCAGGCTTTACTACAGATGGGATCAAAGAGCAGGCATAACTATTAGACTACCTTCGCTCAGACTTCGCATGTACATAAATACTTTATAATTCAAAGATGTTTTTTTTTTGTGGGGGAGGGGGGAATCATAATTTTGACATAATAGTGTTTTGAAAACAAATCGATGCATTTTAATAACTAGAAATAGATGTCCTATATTCTCAAATAAAAAAAAAATGGAACATTCAAATGTACAAATCAATGTTTTGGGAGTTTGGTTTGTGTGACTCACTTACCAACAATCCAAATTAACCTATGGTGCTAAAACAGCTTCTGTGATGCAAAACAGAGTCGAACTTAGATTGTGTAATGCCCTTACTGCCATAAATACTTCATGAAGCCTTTTTTCTTTCTCTCTTGTTAATTATTTTAACTGAG
Organism: Rousettus aegyptiacus; assembly: GCF_014176215.1. NCBI lineage: Eukaryota > Metazoa > Chordata > Mammalia > Chiroptera > Pteropodidae > Rousettus > Rousettus aegyptiacus. The sequence continues at coordinate 101,720,831 of NW_023416306.1, forward strand.
TGTCATAACTACTCTATAATTTCATTTCTAGTGGAGGTTCTGAATATTGTGTAAGAGCATGTCCATAGTTTTTAAAAACAGACAGGAAATAATTTTCTTTTGTAAGTAGAGGCATAATACTTCCGCAACTGCTTCTATGAATTCTGTGAACACTTACTGATACTTTATACTTTCCTTCTGTTCTTGCTACTCCAGGTATCAAGAGATTAATCACATAAACAAAACTTCTCATCTATTTACTAGATAATTTATCTGATTGGTGGTAATAAAATATAAAAAGCAGTCTGATGCTTTTCAATTAATATGGATAGCGATGTATCTTATAAACAATCTAGTTCATTATTTTCCCCAAAGTATTTACATATTTTACACTGTTGTGAATATGAGAGATATATGTTATAGAGTTTGCCCATTACTTAAAGGTCTGAAAACTAAAATTCCAGTAGATACACATCAAAAGAGTCTCAGTGACACAGGATGAAACTTTACTTTTTCCTTCTTGCATTCTTATGGACCATTCTGAAAATTGTATGTAAAATTTCAGCTTCCTTCTTTTGAGTCAGAATGGAAAGATAGTATGTATTGCTTATAGTTTCTTCTATACAAAGGGAAAAATCTGTTCTTCATGCGAAGAGATGGAATTCATTATTCTTTCACTCACAAAATTAATTATAGTGTACTTTTTAAAAAATCTTAAAATCTTAATGGCCATTATGACACTTTTTGATAGGCTTTCATTATATTGTGGGGAAGAGAAAAATCTTTTTCTTTTTTTGGCTTTTTTTTTTTCTGGAAGTGATTTGATTAAGTAGGAAAAAAGAATGAGGGAGTTTTGACACCTCATCCCCTATTCCATTAACCAAACTACATAATCCTCTCCTTTGCTCAGTTTGATTTTCCTTTATTGAATTTTGCTTTCTGTGATGTTCTCATTTCCCTTATTAGATTAAATCAGATTGTTCTTACCCATCCAACATTATCCCTTTGGGAGAGCAGCATTCTGTCTCCCGAGAGAAAAATGTAAAGAAAATCTACTTAGAGAAGATTACTCAGCTACTGTTATTATCCATTTCCAATTTCCTTTTTACTTTACAGAGTAAGTTTGACTCATTCCCTGATGGCAAACTTTCCTCCCTTCCACTGTTTAACAAGGATGAGGACAGGCCATCTATAATAGATGACTCCTAATGTAAAGTGCAGAACCTCAGTCCTGATATGACATGTTACAGATGATAGGTCAGAGAAACTCTTAGGTTATTGCTTGTGCTTTCAGTCACTGCCTTTTGAAACCATGAAACTGTCCCGCTGAACCAAGAATTATTTAGTAAATTCTATTAGACCATTTAACTGACACCCAGGTGATTCTCTTTTGGTGATTATGATAGAACTGCTGAAGATCTGTCACAACAAGGATGTGAGAACAGGGCAACTTTGTCTGTACTGCTTTGCATTCTATTTCACTTCTGCATAGATCGAAGAGAAAGCTTAAGATACAACACCCTCAGTGGAAATTAGGTTTCCATTCTTTACAAACTGCCCTTTAAACCTCAACATAGATGTTTCCATGGAATTTCTTTCTTTTTGTTTTTGAAATTGCTGAGAAGTATTTTACATTTTTATTGTAGTACCAAAAATGTTTTTAAATTTTCTACTCTGGTCCAACATATGATAAGTACATGGAGAACCTAATGAATCATGGATCTAAATTGTGTGTGTGCATGTGTGTGTGTTTTCTAACCCAGCATCTTAAATTCTCTTGAGGTCACCCTGTCAGCCTCAGTTCTGTGGCCTGGATTTAGTTGAATCAATCCTAATTGCAATTCTGTACAGGTCTGGTCCTCTGTGGAGATTACAGATGAATGACAGTGCAGTGGCAGGAAAGATAAATATGCTGGCAAATAAGATCCCGGCTCTCCACAGAGGATGGAATAAATTACTTTACCAATAGAGTGGAGGTAATATGTGGGAGAGAGAAAGTGAAATCGAAGCTAGTTTAATACTAGGTTTGTTAAAGTTTAAAATAAAGCATTTTAAGCTTATGTAAAATACTGATGGTGATTCATTTCTATTTAGAACACATTCCATTGCTCTCTATCATGAAAAATAATGGCACACACTAATTTTGTTTATGCAGATGACAGCCTGGACGATTTTAATTCATGTTGCATTCTCTGGTAGCTGAAGGCTGGTGGTAACTGTGGTGTAGCATATTGATTAGTAATTTGATAAATACACAAAATGGCACATTGAGCTTTAGGTGCTTCATGCAAAATGTATTTAAATGACCTTGACTAATTAGAGAGCATAGCTGTGAGGCAGTACCCTCTGAACGAGAGCCAGTTTGTTGGTCTAGAGATTTATGGTAGGTTTATGACAGAGTAGGAAGCGACCTGCACGCAAACACCAACACTCCATCAAGGAAATAGACTTAGAGTACCTCGTCAGGAGAAAAACCTTATTTTTCATTGTGAGAATTGTTATCCTATAAAATGAATTCAGTGATTTTACATTTAAAATATAGTTCACAGATTTTTAACCGGATCCTAGATAATGTATAAACGTGTATCTTACTAGGATTAAATGATCGGGCAAGAGTTTTTAAGCCATCTTATAGTTACTTTATATTATATTAAAGATGAACATAGATTCATGATATTAATTATTTATCCCTTTACATTTATAGCTTCATGAAGTGTGAAGTTCCAAAATAATGTTATCCTTATAGACCATATTTCTTTAGTTTACCAAAACTGACTATGTGAGATGTCCTGTAATTATGTCTTGATTAAGACATATCAAGCATTTTAATTAGGCTTTCTGGATAAAGTTTAGATTTTCACTATAGTCTTAAGGAGAAGCTGTTCAGTAAGTAAAAGTGAAGTGCTCTAAGAAACTATAGCTATAACAGAAATTTCTAAAAACATTTTTTCCTGTTTCACTTGGTTCTACATTTCATGACAACACTGGATAATAAATAACATATCATACAGAGGTAGCTTCATTTTTATCCCCTGCCATATAATCAAGGCTTTTCTTTGAAGCATATTGTTCTTGCAAATATCACTGCAAGCTTTTGGAAGCAAAGGCTGAGGGTTGAGAGTTCTATATAAATATTCAAAACCTCTGACTTAAGTTCAGGTCCAAGTGAACTGTCCTTAAGAGTATAGGTGCACCTCCAATTGTGTTAGGCTTCTTCAGGATGTATTTCAATTGCTCTGAAAGAACCCAAGCACAACTGATCAATTGTCTTCTGTTTCAGTGCCTTATTCATGCTGTTAGAAATTTTACAGGCACACTTCAGTTTTGGGTGAAATATACATACCATAAACAGGTGTGAATTAAATCCTTCAGTAACACCTCAAATTCAGTATCTTTTCCCCCCAAATATTAACTGTCAGTTAAATTTGACTATCCACTCAGAGCATCTCTAAATGAATTAAGGTTATGTCAAATACAAGCTTCTCTGACTCTCCGAAATCACACTTCTCCTCACGTAGTTGCTTAACAACTTTAGAGAACTGCCAGAGACTATTTCAAGTTGGTTTTCATTGTGAGAGGTAAGATTTTGAAAGAATGGATTTCTAAAAAGATTTTTAACAAGCCTTAAGGAAATGTCTTCTAGAAGACTGACATTCTCCTTTTTTCAGCCTATTCGGTGTAATAATTGTTGAAACTTTTAAAACTTCAGAGAAGACAAAATCTCAACACAGCCTAAATCTCTGGTAATAAATGATCGGTTTATGAATATTGATTGGGAAATATTTGGGAAATATTGTTATTACTCTAAATACTTTACATAGATACATATATTATATCTGTTATATATATAGATATAGATGTACACACACACACACATACACACATACACACAGGCATACCTTGTTTTATTGTACTTCATTTTATTGCACTTCACAGGTGTCGCTTTTTTTTTTTTTTTTTTTTTTTTTAACAAATCGAAGACCCTCCACCAGCAAAAAAATTTGATTCACTCTGTTGTGATATTAGCTTTATTGCAGTGGTCTGGAAGCAAACCTGAAATATCTTCAAGGTATATTTTTATGACATTTCAATCAACATCGGAAGGTACATATGACGGTGGTACCATAAGATTATAATGGAGCTGAAATATTTCTATTGCCTAGTGACATAGTCATCATCACACATAGTGCAACGTATTACGTGTTTGTGGTGCTGCTGGTGTAAACAAGCCTCCTGCACTACCAGTCATATAAAATTATAGCACATATAGTTATGTGCAGCACATAACACTTGATAATGATAATAAATGACAATGTTACTGGTTTATGTATTTACTACACTATACTTTTTATCGTTATTTTAGAGTGTACTCTTTCTACTTGTTAAAAAAACAGTATGCTGTATTACTCTGGCAGCAGCCTCATACATCTTGTTGTTTACCAAGTCAATTACATCATTTTTTCTTGTACTTGATTTAATATTGTTTTGTACAATAACATGCTGTACAGGCTTGTAGCCTAGGAGCAGTTGGCTATACCATACACTCTAGGCTAAACCATCTACGTTTGTATAAGCGCACCTACGGTGTTTTCACGATGACAAAATCACCTAACAACACCTTTCTCCGAATGTATTCCTGTCATTAAGTGGCACATGACTTTATATGTATTAATATTTATATATTAATATATATGTACATACACACAAATCTTGATTTAAGAACACATACGAGAATTATAGGTAATAATATTCATTTGGAACTAATCATTATCCAGGTTTTTGACTGTGTTTGTAACTTTAAAGTATAGGATCAGATGTTTAATCACTTGCGAAAAGTAGTATTGTAGAGAAAAAAAGTAATACCATGATAAAATCATGCAACCATTGTTATAGTTATGAAAGTGGAAATTTTGAGAAAATTAAGGACTGAATAAAAAAGAAGTCATGTGAAAAAGAAACTAGACTGAATTGTCTAAGGGGATGAAGGTAATTTAACATCTACCCTAAACAAAGAGTGTATCAGGATGATGTTATCCACTTTAAGTCAATCTGTAAAAAGTGCTCAACCAGAGTCTTCTACTCTAGCCTGAATCTCTCTTGCCCTAATTTAAACAGAAAAATCTTTGCAGAATTGATGATTAAACAAAATCACCTTAGGTATTCTATTTATGTCATTGTCAATGTGAGGCAACCTGTTAAGATTCACTAAATCAGTCTTTAATAGGCTGTGGTCCACTAGATGTATCAGCATCAAGCAGGGTGCCTGTGATAAATGCAGATTCCTGCCTTATGCCAGGCTCTGGAGTCTGAATCTCTGGGGGCAAAGCACCCTGAGCGAGTCTGATGTACTTTAAAATTTGAGACCCCACAATAAATACTTATTATCTGAGAGATTTCAGTTTAGAAGATAACATAAAGAACAGATTATCTCTATTGATTCTTTGCAGCACCATCATTTTTGAGAGATCAAGACACAGTATTCCTGAAAACCTAAAGCTAAAGAGGGGTGGCTAGCATTTTTTTCCAAAGGAGTTGAAGAAGGTAAGCTGATCTAAAATTATAAAATTTACTCAAGTGAAAAATACATATTTTAATTTCTTCTGATGGTCAGAAGTCTGCAAAGGTCCACTTCCTTTGAATTTGAGAAAAATAATAATAGTTCATATCAAATTTTGTACACCAGTTTAGTTCCCCTTTTGCAAGTTGCTATCACAGAGAAGTGGACTTTAAAAGATGAATGCTGAATATAAATGCATTAATTAAAAGCAAAACCTAAAATAAAACTATCCCATATTAAAATTACTAAGAAAAATCCATTCATATATCTTACTTTTAAAGAATATGAATTTGGTGGTAGTTATAGTTTAAGCAGAAGTTAAAAATAAAAATTTTTAAATGGCTAATTTGCACCAGATTTATTCTTTTGTTTGCTCTTAGAGATTTATGACCGTGTGAAAAATGAATGGAGTGTGAAGAGGTGGAGTACGTTTAGAAATGGTATCTTCAATCTCTGATCCTTTCTTTGTTCCCTCCTATTAGGACCTTATTCATTTGCATAGCTTCAGCATCACCTATATGCAGATACTCTGCAATCTACATCTACAATTTCATTCTCTCCCGAGAGATGGTACCCTATCCTCAGAGAACATGAGGCATTTCCACTGCTTATCTTTCCTTTATTTCAAATTCAATATGTCTAAAACAAAACTCATGACCTTCTCTCCCAAATTGACACCCACTCTTGGCTTGCCTATTTCTCTTAATGATAGCACTATTCTTCAAAGCATACAGCCTCTAAATCTTGGACTAAGCTTTGTTTTGTCTTCTATCTGACCAACCCTCACCAATCCCCAATATAATCAATCACTACTTCCTGATGATTTTTTCCCTAGTTCCTCTACCATTTTTATTTTACTCTCAATCCTTCAATTTCTGACCCCATTTTAGATCTTAGTCATCTCTTACTTGGACTACTATTATACCTCCTGTATTAGGGTTTTCTTATAGAATTAAAGACTTGATCAGAATTTTGAAAAGAAGGAGCATGAATATCTATTAATAAAAAATATATATGGGTATGCCTATGTATATATACATAAATATGCTATTTAAATACTCTACATATCTATTGCATGTATCAGTGTGTGTGCAAGTGTGTATATTTGTATATGAGTCAGTCTTGCCTCCTCTTTTTTCTTCACCTCCAGATCAGTCCTGTTCGAGTTCCTATTGACTCATAACTTAGCCTCCAACATTTTTACTGTTACCACCCATCTGTATTATCATCTCTCATTTCAACTGCAGTAATATTCTTCTTAATGGTTTTCCATGCTTCCATACTTGCAATTATAATCACATTTCCATATAAGAAACATAATGATTATATCTTCCATCAAACTTCCATGGGCTTTTAAAATAAAACATGTTTTTTGTCTTCATCTGAAATTTACTACATGATTTCCTTTTTTCTGCATCTTGCCTGACCTCGTGTCAAGTCTTTCTCTCTTGATCATTTTTATAATCGTACTGATTTTTTTTTTCTAATTTACCGTTTTGAGCCCAGCAGACTCATTTTTATATCAAATTGAAAGGCCCCCTCCAGAAATGTTAGCACAATTTGACTCATTGTTACTCAGTTCTTGCTTCAACTTATACTTCAAGATATTTTTAATGACTATCTTTTCTAAAATAGTCAACCCTGCCCCTAAAATCATTCTATATTCCATTTCCTGGACTTATATTTTTATCAGTGATGAAATTTATTATATTATTATTATTATTGTTATCATCATCGTCATTACAATCAAACCTCTGTATCTGTGGAATTTGTGTCTACAAGATTTGACTAACCACAGACTGAAATATTCAGGAAAAAAAAAAGCCAGAAACTTCCAAAAAGTAAAACTTGAGTTTGCTACCATCGAGCACTACTTTGTATTCAGACAAATGACGTGGAGGCATACTCTGTTGTAGTCTACATGCAAATATAGGTTATATGCATATAGTACACCTTTTTAGATAAGGAATTTGAACATTACCAAATTTTGGTATTGTGGGGGTTCTGACACCAACCCCTTTGCTGACACTGAGGAACGACTGTATCAGCAGCAACATCTGTCTCTTCAAATTTAAATGTGTAAGTTCTAAGAAAGAGGGACAGCAGTGCCTAGAACACCTCTCAGCACGTATTAGGCATGTGAAAGTGGGAAGGATAGATATTATGAAACCTGAGTTATAAAGAGTTGTACAAAGAGTCTCCCTGATGGTCACATTCTTAGGCCACTGTTTGATTTTATGAAAGAACTTAGTAGATTTTCTTATGCCTTTTAAACCCAGGATGCTCATTTTTACATCAGAAGCTGAAAGCCCCATTTCAGAGATGGGGTTAGAGTTTTCTATGTAAAGTGAGTAACTTGGCTTATTTGGCATAATAAAAACATTCTCCAAATTAACAAAGAAGAACAAGAACAATTTCTAAATGCCCTATTAAAAAATCTTTCTCTGGAATAGTTATTTCAGAAAACGGTAAGTAGATATTAAATGTGAACATTTTAATATTCAGATAGAGGGATATATTGTATCTATTAGTAATAACACAATTATATAGTAATACTATGTGACAGATATTCTTATAATAACTTTCCATATATTAACTTATTTATCTCCACTACTCTTGAGGAAATTGCTGTTACTCTTCAGATGAGGAGTTGATAGAGAAGTTCAGTAACTTGCCCCAGGATAAAACTGGTAAGTGCAGATGGCTTCAGAATATGTGTGTTTAACCACCAAGGCATGTGTGCACATTGCCTTCCTATTCTTAAGCCATAACAGGGCAGAATAAAAAGAAACTAGGATTAGATTATGAGAAAGAATAATGAAACCAATAATTTTAATGCAGAAGCTAAATTTTAGGCAGTAAAAATCAGATCGACAATACATAAATGAGAAACACTTCCAAAATACATAGAAAAATAGAGACAAAATAGTGAAAAAGAGTGCATTGGAGATAGTAGACAGTAAAGAATAAATCATGATGATACAATCATAAGTTTTAGCTATTATATCATAAGCAAAGTGAGCGTATGAAACAGGAATTAAAATAATATTAATAAGCAAAGACAATGGCAATTAAACATACTCTAAATCTCACAAAGACCAGGTAGATTCTGGACAGGGCTCACCGCGTTACAAGATAAGTAAAAGAAAAAGAATACACAGAGATACACAATCAAAAATAAAGACTTCTCAAAAACTTTGAATTAGAAAAGAAGCTTACTTAAAGAAAAATGAAATAAAGGCAGACAGAACATTTTAAAACAATAAATGACAAAGAAGAAATGCCATTTTCATTTTTTTAAGTGAAAAATAATTGTGAGTTAAGAATTTTTTTCCCATTAAACTCAGTTACTATCCAGAAATTACATTTTAAAAAAGTCTCAAAAGACATTTACATTGTGATTATGGATTGACAAATCAGAATAAAGGTAGCAAAGATAAAATAAAGCTGATTAATATGCATTGAGATTAATTAAAAATATAACTACTTGATTAATACCATTAAGATCTAATTAAAAATATATGGATGTTGATAAGCATAAGTAACACCTATAACATTATAAAATATTTAATATGAACATTTTTAAGATTATAAAACTACTTTGTTCAAATATGTTCAAGTATATTCTCATTTTTGGCTCCAAAATATGATTTAGTAATCTGACCTAATTTTTTTCAGTTCTTATGAAATTTACAAAAACTGTTTTGCCTTACATTATTCTATAATTATACTTTATGCTCTGTGTACTATTAAAACATATATTTTGTCCATAGATTTTTGTATATATTTTAGCATGCTACAAATAACAAGATATCATGGCAACAAGGCCTAGACAATAATGATTTATTTTTCCTTGGTACAAGAAACTTGGAGATAGTGGTTCTAGAGAGGTTTACAGGTACAAAGCCATCAGAATTTAGGATCTTATAGTGTTTAAGAGTATAGGCCTTCTTGTATTCATAACTTGGCCCCAATTCTATCTAGATTTGTGGCTTTGGGCAGATTAATTAACTTCTCTAAGCTTCAGTACCTTCATTTATATGATTAGGATAATAACAGTACTCCCTCAAGGTTTTTGTTAAGATTAATGATAAAATATCTGGTATAAAGTAAACAAAAAAAGATAGCTATTATTATTATTACTATTATCATTATTATTATTTATTATATAAATATACTGCTGAACCGAAGATCATTAATTAGTGAATAATGGAATAACAGTCAAACAAGGAAACAAAAAGTTTAAATCATTGATTTAAATTTGACAAATTTGAAAGTTATAGCTTAGTTTCAATATTCATTATTAGAAATTTATAAGTAAACTGAATTGATTTGGTATGGAATAATGAAAATCAGAGTGAACTTTATTATCTAACTCTGTAATTAAATTATAAGTGGAGACAGAAACATTTTTTATTAATTAGCAGATAAGGTTAATTAAATGCAAGTTAATGAAGTTTTCCTGTCAATTTTATTAAAGATGCTTAAATGGTGGAGAATAATAAATCACAGTAATGCAGAGAACTCTAAACCAATGAAGTATATAGTACCTGACTTGACTGATTGGGGTGATAGCTGACAACCATATTCTTGCCCTTAATGCTACTTGATAGAAGTTTCTCATGTCACTTTTTTTGAGTCTTGCAATATTTCAATTTTCTAGTAAATAAACAGTAGTCCCCTGAGGCAGAATCTTCTTGTTTCCTTTACAATAACAATTCTAATTCTCTTTCTTATTAGGATTCTGACTTTATTCTAAGGATCAAAGTGCTCAGTTAAAGGACAATTTTCCAGTTTCTCTTGCAGTTCAAGGTGGACAATAAAAATGAACAGATACAACTGGGTGATATTCTAATGAAAGCTTGTTAAGAGTGATGCCACACAGTTGGCATATTTGTTATTTTGATATCCTCCCCAACCCACTCCTGCTCAGAATTCAGACAGGATTTCTGGAATTCAATAGTCATCTAACATTGTTATTTCGTATTAAGAAGAAACCCCCTGGCCTAATGGTAGAGCATAAAGAAAGCAGGAGGCTGTGTCTCTGATAACCAATGGAGCCACTATACCAAAACCCAGAGTCATCTACTTTTTGTTAGAAGAAAGGGACTTAAACATTCATCTTGTTCAAGACTTTGCTATTTATGATCTTAATTACCCAAATTTATTTCACACGTTTAAAAGTTCTAAAGTATAGAACTAAAGGACAAGATGGCGGATGTTCTATCTCTTTGAAAAAGCATCCTGTCTTTATGTAATGGCATCTTATGATCATCATTTCTTTCTCATTATAATGATATTGCTAGCTTCTTTCTCATTAAATTTTTGAATTCTGATTTCTTAATCTCTGTAGATATGTATTTCACAATGTTGTGAGAATGCAATGACATAATTATGTTTAAAAGTATTTGTGACTATTAAGTGTACTTGAAAATGATAAGAATTGGAAATGGCGCTGGTCAAAATAAACGTGGGGAAGTTAAAGCGTTCTTAGTCCAACCATCTTGTTTTATTCTTCTTTAACTATAAAACAATTTCTCTCTAAGCTGTTTAAAACTAACTCATTCATGCATAACTGAAATTTGAAATTCAAGGTTAAAAGAAAATGAGGCAGAAAATGAGAGGACAGGGAAGGAATATATTTGGATGTCTTCTTTGAGATTGTTACTATGATTGATGCATTTATATATTCTTTCTTATTTAATTTTTATAAAACCCCTGAAAGATAGATAGTATTATGCTCATACTAAGAAAATTAGAAAACTAAATTTTAAATATTTCTGTTAACTTGCCTAAGGTTGTAAAGCCAGTATTCGAAACTGAAGCCCTTCTCACCACTACATGGTTTTTAATATTAGATCAGTTTGGATACAATTATAGATCATTTCATGTCCTAAGATGTGGATGTTCAAGCTAATTGTATTTTATTTGGTTACAATAAATTTGTCACAATAAATTCTGTAAAAATTAAGTTATACATATCATAGTCTCTATTTTGATCCATATACCCTATAAATCAGTGGCTAATATTTATATTTCACAGAACACTTCTGACCAGTTAATTCTTTATGAGATTTTTACACTACTCAGAAAAGAGAAAAAGATAAATCTGAAGTAGACTATTGTGCAATATCAAAAAATATAGCTATTATGGAGTTTCCTGGACAATAACTTCTACTTACTGTCTGGTTTACTACTATGTAGTTATAGGGCTACAGTCAGAGATATGACTTCCTGAATAAGTTAAATCATAATATCATTGTGAGGATTTAAGAAAAATAATTTTCTGTTTAAAAGGGTATGAGAATACTGCATGAAAAAGAAATAAATGAATTCTATGGTTCATAAAATTGCTAGAAGGAAATGTCTTAAAAATGTTGAGTTATAGTACACATGGCATTTTATAATTTACAAGTGCTATCACATGTAATTACCTCATTTAATTTTTACAATCCCATGAAATATACATTATAATTATAGAGATAAATCAGAATCAGAAAATTTAAAAACTTTTTGAAGATCACACAAATAGTAAGTAACTGATACACAACTTGCATCTGAGTCTTTTGATCAGACTAGATCTTGAAAATGAAGGCAATATGGCAGAGTCTAGAAGCAGCAGTAGTTTATCAAACATTTAGCTCTAAAATATTTTATTTTTTGATTCATCTTAGAGTTATTCCAAGACTAACATTTATGCATCTATTCATTGATTCTTTCATTGAATATTTAATGAACACTTATTACATTCAGAGCACTAATACAGATATTAAGGATATAGCAGTGTATAAAAAAAACAAAAGTTTCTGCCCTCATGGAACATGCATTTCAGTGTAGGGGAGACAGAAACATAAAATAGGTAAGTAAATGAGTGTTATATTTGGATAACATATCCATTTAGAGTTCAGGCTTTATAGTTACACTCTTTGGATTCAAGTCTAAGGGCTCTACCACTGCAGTGTATATAATTTGCTGGGCTTCATGTTTCCTAATATATAATGGAAATAAGGTAGTAATAACCTCCTTATTTTAAAGAGACATTAAACTTAGGTCTCTTTAAAGGTTGAGTGAGATAAGGGGAGTAAAGTTTTAGAAGAATAGTTTGCTCAAAATAAGGCCTGGATAAATGTTAATTATTATTTAATGGCTTATTGAAGATTTTATTTCTTTTAGTTATTTTTTCTTTTAATGTTACAGTAATTCATTAAACACATAAAAAATGTCTACAAAATTGACTAGAATGTGATTTCTGCCTTCTACTATCAACTGTTGGGAAATTAGACAAACAGCAATGGACTAAGTGCCATAATAGAGGTAATCCATGAAACCCTGCAAAGACATAACATAAGAAACTCCTAATTGCTTGGAAACTAATCTTAGTCTCCTCAGCTATCATAAGAAAGTACTACACATTGGATGTCTTAAAACAACAAATATTTATTGTCTCACAGTTCTAGAGGCTAGAAGTCCAAAATTAAGGTTTTGTCATGACTATGTTTCCTCTCTAACCTATAACTAATAGGTTTCTTCTTTGTAGTTATTGTTGTTGTTGTTTTTTTTGAAATATGAGGTCTTCTTATAGACATTTTATCTTTTGCTTTCTGGTAGTTCAGTGTTTCCATTGCTTCCTTGTCCTTATGTTTCTGTTTTCTTTATTTTGGTCGGCTTTTGTGGGTTTTGCCTCTGGTTCTTGTTTTATGTTATATACTTTGGTTCTGAATCTTTGGTATGTGGTTACCATTACAAATATGAAAAGGATAGTTATATATATACAGTTGTCCATTTTCTTCTGTGTGTGTCTTACCTCCATTCCCCTTTGCGAATTTGGATCTTTGAATCCCCTCTTTTCAGTCTTTGTTCTCTCAATTTATCCCTATGTATGCTGAACATTCATTACTATCTTGTTATAACAATTATCTTATTATTTAAGATTATAGTGCCTTGTTCTTGGTAAGGGTTGCACTCCTCTGTTTCTATATGCCTGATAGTCACTTTACTCCTAATTATGTTTTTTTTTTTTTTAATTTTAGGTGAACCGATGACCCCTTTCAATATTTTCTGTAGTGCAGGCCTCATAGTGGAGAATTCCCTCAGTTTTGGTATGTCTGGAAAAGTCTTAATTTCTCATTTAAAGGAGAGTTTAGCTAGATACATTATTCTAGGCTGGTAGTTCCTTTCATTTAGCAGTTTAAATATTTGATTCCATTCCTTTCTGGCTTGTAAGGTTTGTGCTGAGAAGTCCGAGGATAATCGAATGGGTTTACCTTTATAAGTTATCGGGTTTTTCCCTCCATAGCTGCCTTGAGAATTCTTTTTGTCGTTGATTTTTGATAACTTTAATACAATGTGTCCTAGTGAAGGCCTTTTTAGGTTGAGATAATTCGGTGTTCTGTTGACTTCTTGAATTCCAAACTCCAGTTCATTCCTTAGATTTAGGAAAATCTTGTCCACTATTTGTCTGAAAATGCTTTCTAGTCCCTGCTCCTTTTCCTCATCCTCGGTAATGTCCATTATTTTTTATGTTTCCTCTCCTGATGGTATCACCTAGTTTTTGAATTGCTCTTTCATCGTTTTTCATTCTTCAGTTTCTCTCTTCTTCCTTCTGATTTATTTCTAGATTTCTGTCTTCGATGTCACTGATCCTTTCCTCCATTTGGTCGACTCTATTTTGACCAAAAGAGCTTGCTATTTCATTTTTCAACTCTTTCAGTGTATTCTTCATCTCTAGAAGTTCTATTTTGTTCTTTTTGAGGGTTTCAATCTCCTTGCTCTACTCATCTAGTTGTTTTTTTAATTCCTGAAATTGTTGATGTGACTTGTTTCATTGAGTTTTTTCAGAAGTACCATCTTGAAGTCTTTGTCATTTAAGTTGCATATTTCTATGTATGTAAGCTTATTTTCTGGAGATTTTTCTCTTTCTTTCTGAGATGTCTCGTCACCTTGGTTGTTCATGGTGTTTAATGGACTATTTCTCACCTGGGCATTAATGGAATTATATTTTGCTGTTTTTCCAGAAAGATTTATTATCTAAAGGTCTCTCTTTAGCCTGTTGCAAAGAGAGCGCTTTTCTTTTGATTTCCAGTAGGTGGCATCTGAGCCTCTTGGATCTCTGCTTTATATAAAGCCTTAAAATGCCTTTCAAAATTTTTTTCTTGTAGATATTTAATCACACTCGCTACCCTCAGTTTCAATCCCTATCAATGTCAGCAACAGTCTCGGCAATATTTGTTTAGATTCCCCTGGGGTTCCATAGTGATCAGTCTCAGGGGATATGGGGAAAAGGGCCCTCTGGGAGTTGGGGGCTGTGGCTCAGCCTTAGTTTTTCAACCAGGGCCAGTAAAAATTAACTATTGTTTCTCTGCGATCCCATCCCACTTCTCAGTCTTCTGCCCTGATAACTGGGCACTTCTGCCCAGCGTGGGGAGCTCATAGTAGTCCCAGGGAAGGCTGTTCAGGGAAGTTCCCGCACCTTCTCCTCTCCCCCTCTTCCTGCAGGGAGCTCTGTGGCAACCAGATGCAGCTTCTTTATTTCTCCCAGTCCACCCCACAACACCCGGGGTTCTGACCTATGGTAGCTCTTACGTGCAGATCCCATGCTCAGATGTGCTGGTGTACAGTTTGGGTGGTTTTGTTGAGTTTTAGATGTTCAGCTTGTTGTTTCAAGGGGAGAGATCTGAGGATGTCTCTCACTCTGCCATGTTTCCACAAAAGTAGGTTTTCTTTTTGTTTTAAGTGATCGTTCAAAGCTTTATAATTTGTAGTGTTGGAATTTCTCAACATGCTACCTAATTAGAGTGCTGATAGCATCACAGCTTCCCCTTAAATTCCTTCCCCATGCTATAGAAACACTCTCTAAGCCTTCTCCCTTACTAAGAGTAAATTCTGCTCATAGTTCTTATTAATAAAGCAATTTATATTTGCTATGTAGACATTAAATAACTTGAACAACCTGGTGCTGCTAACCAAAAAACTCAGCAACTTTCTTAATTCATAAAAGTATGTATCTTCCCACTGAAATTACCTCCAGCCAGACTGAATTCTTTCTTATCTCTTCCTAGCTTCTAGTAGTTGGCTGGAGATCTTTGGTGTTCGTTGGCATATAGATGCACCACTCCAACCTCTGTCTTTGTTGTCACATGACATTCCCTTGTGTACATATCTCTTCACATGATGATCTTATACAGACACCAACTATATTTTATTAGGGGTGTACTCTTTCCAGTATAACCTCATCTTACATAATTACATCTTCGATGACCCTGTTTTAAGTAAGGCCAAAGTCTGAGGTACTGAGGGTTAGGATTCCAATGTATCTTTTTTTTTTTTAAATTGAATGAGGAGATACAATTTAACCTATATCAGAGATCAAAAGCCTTTCTTGGGATAGTGATGTTTAAACAGATAACTAGACAAACATGAAATAATATTGAACTTTCTCTTTCATATTGAATGCATTAGTATATCCGTATTGTTTCCCAATAGTAATTTTTTCCTTTGACTCTAATGATACTATCTGTATTGGAATGATAAAAGGTGTAAAGCATAATTGCATATGTATTTTTGTTAGTCAATATACTTCATTTTTCAGAGCAGTTTTAGGCTCACAGCAGAACTGATTGGAAAGTACAGAGTTCCATATACCCCTTGTTCCCATGTGTGCAGACCTCCACCACTGTCAACATCCTGCACCATATTGGTATGTTTGTTACAACTGATGGACCGACATTGACGCATCATCATCACTCAGGGTCCATGTTTTACTATTATGGTTCACTTTTGGTGTTGTCTATTCAATGAGATTTGAGAAATGTATAATGACATCTAACTACCATTATAGTTTCATACAAAAATAGTTTAACTGCCCTTAAAATACTCTGTGCTTCACCTCTTCTTTCTACCTAACCACTGCCAACCACTTATCTTTTTATTGTCTCCATAGTTTTGCCTTTTCCTGAATATAATGTAGTTGGAATCATACAGCATGTAGCCTTTTCAAACTGACTTTTTAAACTTAGTAATATGCATTTAAGCTTCCTTCATATCTTTTCAGAGCTTGAAAGCTCATTTATTTTTTAACGCTGAATATATTCCATTGTCTGAATGTACCAGTTTATGAATCCATTCACCCGTGAAAGAATGTCTTAGTCGCCTCCAAGTTTTGGTGGTTATGAATAAAACTATAAACATCTGTGTATAGAGTTTTGGGTGGAATTAAATTTTTATTTACTTGGGTAAAATACCAAGGACTGTGATTGCTGGGCTGTATGATACGGGTGTCTTGTTTTATAAGATACCTGCCAAACTCCTCCAAAGTGGCCATACCATTTTGCAATCCTATCAGCAATGAATGAGAGTTTCTGTCACTCAGCATCCTCACCAGCATTTGGGGTTGTCAGTGTTCTGGATTTCCAATGAGTATGTAATGGTACCTCATTGTTTTAATTTGCAATTCCTCATGACATGTGATGTTGAATATATTTTCATATGCTCACTTGTCATCTTATTATCCTCATTGGTGAGGTATCTGTTCAAGTCTTTGGCCCTTTTAAAAAGTTGCATTGTTCATTTTCTTATTGTTGAGTTTTAGATTTCTCTATGTTTTAGATAACAGTTCTTTATCAGATGTGTTCTTTGCAAATATTCTTTTCCAGTCTATGGTTTCTCTTCTCATTCTTTTGATGTGTTTATCTTACAATGCATATTATAAAATTTTTCTAATTTATATAATAAATATAATCATAAATATAATTTTCTTTATTTTTAGAGGAAGAACTATTACAGCCTAGGAAGTAGCCTGGTGAAATTAAATTTTACCTATTTTCTGATTTTATGTATCTAAGTATCAATTGTAATAGAATAAATATAATTTACAAATTACATTTAAAATTTGATGTTTTCTTTAATCTTGAAAACTATTAAATATTTCAAATTTAAGGAGTTAGAAGTACTAAGTATCAAGGAGTTAGAAGTACTAAGTATCTAAATTATATGTGCTATTAAAATAATAATACAAAAGGAAAGAATTTTTCAATTTAAAGTTTATTAAAATTAATTTAGTGATAAAAATAAATTATCGATGAAAGTAATAAATAAAAGTACATTTGATAACTTTCAAACCTCCTTTTCCATAGATAATTATTTCCACACTCACCAAAACTTATCAGAGTTTCCAATGAATTACATTAGATAAGCAGCAGTTTCAGTCCTTATCTTGCTTACCTTCTGAAGGCACCAAGTTACAGAAAATTAACAAAAGGAAAGACACTAGATGAAAATAGGATGAATACATGTTAGATTATCATAACCCATTGAAGCTTGATTATAGGATGGAACTGTATAACAGAGTATTAATCC
Source organism: Rousettus aegyptiacus (assembly GCF_014176215.1). Classification (NCBI taxonomy): domain Eukaryota; kingdom Metazoa; phylum Chordata; class Mammalia; order Chiroptera; family Pteropodidae; genus Rousettus; species Rousettus aegyptiacus. The sequence goes on from NW_023416306.1 coordinate 101,738,721, forward strand.
AATTTATATATCTAAAACAACATTGTGAAATAAAAAGGAAATATTTTAATCAAAGAGTATACTCAGAATAACAATTAGAAATACAATGTAATCTCCATGCAAGATCTGAAGTAATAAAATAGCAGCTATTCCCATTAGTATTACCGACACAGACATCAACATCTCATGGAATGCACCTCTTGATATCCCTCAGAAAAGGTGAAAATCCCCTGATAATACCTTGGCAATGAATAAGTGTAGTCAACCCCAAAGGAATTAAGATAAGATGAGAAGAGGTTATAAGAATAGATCTTTTGAGCCTAACTGAGAAACTAAATTCATTTACTGAGCTGCCATAAGCTTACAGGAATAAGCAAAGCAATCTGAAAAGCAGAATAAAGAATCTGGAGATATAAAAGTCAAGATGACACAGAAATTCTCTGAGCTATGAAATAAATTTTCCGCACATTCTGTCATTGACAGGTACAAGGGATTCACTTGAAGAAATGTACTAGCTTGTTTACAATGCTGGTGTCAAAGTCACTTTTCTATAGGGAGGCTTATCACCAATAATGGGGCAAACAGTAAATCCGCTAATTAAAAAATATATACTGAGTCTTCACAAAGATATTCTCCCACACTGTGAATATGTAATCATTACTAAGTAAAATTTATACATGTTATGGAAACATACAATACCACATATGTAAAGTTTATTTATACCCTATGCATACATATACACATATGTACATACACACAGTATTACTTCTCTACTACCAAGAAAGTGCATTTTCTGTTTTTTTTTTCAGCAATCTAGGTCATGAAAAGACTGCTCAGTGTTGGAATCCAGGACCGAGGCTATAGAGTCAAATATCCCAGGAGTGTGATGGAGAGCTGGTGTAAGAATATTCAACAGAATATCCAATAGATTAGGCTCTGTCCCATAGGGAAAAAGAAGCAATCAGAGAGTTTTATTTGAGAAAATTTATAATATTGACCCACCTGGAGAAAAATCACCTTATTCTCAGCAATTACCTAGTAACATTCAAAATAATAATATTTTGAATTTGTCCATCAGGCAATGCTTGGAGAAGCTGTTACTATCCAATAATAATAGAACAGTATTACAAGTTGGAATCCTTTTGTGAAAATTATACAAGTCCAGAGTTTTTCTTTGAAATTTATTTTATATAGATTTTAAAAGACTGAGTTTCTGTGTGACCTAGTGTAAAATCAAAAGCATCTCACATTGTACAATTCACATATTCTTTAAAAAATAGTTATAAATTGGTTTTATAAAATAGACCATTGAGGTGTATTTTCAATACATTTGAATACTTTTACAATGTGAAATGTCATACCTTGCTTTTCCTTATGTCTAAAAGTTCATGGAAATTTTTACAAATTTAATTTAGTATGCCAAATGTTTTACATTTCTTCATCATTTTATTCCAAATTCTATTGATTTTCTAATTATACTATATCTGACAAACTCAGGCAGCACTGTAGTGCCCACAGGACTTCAGGATCATTCATTGAATATAGAAAGAATTCAACAATGGCTTCTTAACTCAAATGATAGCAAGGGCTTAATGAAAAGCACCTGTAATGACAATTTTGTTCATAGTAATGATGATGATGATCTTTAATATGACTCTATTGTTTCCATCCTTGATAACATACTTCTAACGACTGAGTCAGTGAACCTGTTTCACTTTTCAGCTCCACCAAATTTCTAGAACCATTAATTTCAAGAGGTTAATGAAAGTTTAGTAATGAGACTTTTGGCTTTAAGTCTTATCTGCTTGGTCCTCTAGTGTCTGTTTTGTATCAGAGTTCTGGAGCCTTGTGTTTTATTTGTTTTTACCTCAATTTGAAAGCCAATCTAGTGAACTAAGAATTGAGACCCTGCCTTATCCTCTTCAGGTTATAGGAGAGGTCACTACACCTCTATCATTTGCTGAATCAATATTTATTGCCTATATTAATACATATTTAAACATCTAAATAAGATGTTTTCTTAAATTTTTCAGGGCCCCATATTAGACTCTCCCTTCTTTGGGTTCTTTCTGAGATTCTCTCAGACCAGATATTTATTTGTTATACTACACCTAACACTATGTTCTACCTTACTGGGCAGATGAACTTGAATTATGTCTGAGTTCATTAGATCAGAGCTTGACCAAAGATTATTGAGTATAGACAACTATTAAAGGATTTTATAACATTATAAGGTAACTCAAAAACATTAAGACTGAACTTATTTGTAGTTATTAGTTAAATGTGGGAAACTATTTCTTAAAGGATGAGCTATTTTTCATTTCCTTAAATATTAAATATCATAGTAAGGCAGGGACACACAGTGAAGCACAAGGCTAAAGATTTGGTTGGGTTTTACACACAGCAGGGCCTGAAAGACTTTCCACCTCATTTATCTTTCTAGTAGTCATAACAATGGAACTTGGAGTTGGGCACAGGTAGGTGGCTATAGCTGGGAACTCTTGATTAATTTGGTGAGTTTAGTGTACTGGTAGGGCCTAACACTACTGGATATTCTGGACATGTTTGAGAAACATTCTAGGGGGCATGTGCATTCAGTTATCTACTATTACATCAGAGTTTTAGTGTGCTTATTTTCAGCAATAATGATTTTTGAGAACAGAAAGGATTCAGTCATTGTATTAATGTAAATAGAATACTATATTTATGAAAGCCACTAAACAAATATTAAGTTGTACTTTAAAGATCTTTAGAAATCTTTAGGAAAAAAATATCCTAAATAAATTCTAAATAAGACTAATCGTTTTATCTCAACATTCAACCATAAAAGATTATTTTTGATAATGTAGAAAGCCAGTCAAGTATTGTTATTTTAGTAGTTGTTACAAGCTTCCATCTGGTGAAACAGCAGCCTCAAATAGACAGATGTTTTGAATTCTCCATCAGGGAATAATGGCCTTAATATACACCTCACGGCTGCTGGGCATGGAGCAAGTGCGTCCTGGGCTGGGATCTCTTATGTCCATCTGCTGTCCTGGCTGGTTGCCTGCTCAGGAGTTGGTCAAATCTTTACCATGTGGCATAGGTTTCAACGTTGAAAACACTTGTATGAATAGCCTAAATTTGAATAAAAGTGAACATCATCCAAATATTTGACTATTTTTCATCCAGTGGTACAATAGGACTTTTTCATCCTCTATTCTAACTTAGATTCTATGGCTATGTTGTTCTTCATGTACGCTTTTCTTCTCATTTGAAAACATAAGAAAATTTTTAAATTTAGTATCTCTAAATACATTGTCAATAAACAAATTAAGAATAGATAACCTATTTGGAGATTATTGCTTTCAATTAGGAAGATGTTTACGGAAACTACATCTATAAAATTGACCAGCCTTTGAACAAACAGCACATAGAGTGATAACTTCTTGTTCCAGATGTCATTAATATTACCAAAAATATTTAATATATTAAATTGACAAGAAACAACACATCTGAGTTGCCAAGGAAGACTTTATTGCAAAGCTCATGAATTTAGCTCATAGATTATAAGTTTTGAAAATACCATAAAACTTTCATTATGACTCTATTTAAGACACAATTTGAAGAGGCTTGATCTCTGGTTTTTGTTTCAAAATAGATTACAACCAACACATGAGAAACTCAGCATGAAGGTAAGGCAGAAGAATGGCTATTGACTCTTTTGTGTTTAGTGACTGGCGCAAGGATGTCAACAGATACTGGAGGCAGATGGACTAGCCAAAGGAATAAGAGTCTTTTTAGATCTATCCAGTATCACTGGTGCTGGCCGGTGGTCTAAACAGCTGTATTATGCTTCTAACTATCTAATGGACATATTTGATAGCCTTTCTTCTCAAGCTTGTATGGGGGTAACTAAAATTTCGAAAATAATTACAAAGCATAAATAGGAAAGAAAAAAGATTTGGAACTCAAGGCTTTATTCAAACAGTGGCAATATAAATTGTAGTTGTGATATTTTAAAGCTAAATTGATTTAATACAGACTTAGTTATTCAGAATTCTTAGTGGATAAAATATTCCTTCTTTTCCATTTTATTTTCTGGTGAGTTGACAGCTTTCTATTCAGAAACTCTCATGTTTTGTATGTTCCTAAATTTTCTTAGTCTAATTTTAACCTTAATAAGAGTAATAAGGTGAAGATGATAAAATCACTGCTTAATTTTGGAGAAGATTATAGTACTTTTGGGCTCTTAGTTTAAACATCATTTCTCATTATAATGTTCTGTATTTAGACAAGGTATATGTGATTCATTTTAGTCTGAACTAAACCTTATGTGGTTTACAGTATTACTAGATTTTAACTGTATTCTATATCAATCTTTCTCTTTCTTTAAAAATTTTACAGATAAGATCTGAAATCCTATGTAGTTGGATTCTGATTAACTTAGGTGTCACTGAAGTTTTCTTAAAAATGTTTTTGAGAGTCTTAAATTTCAAGAGGAAAATAACATTTTTTAACCTTTCAAAAAATTTTTAAAACACCAGAGTAATTCCATTCTGCTTGAATGATCTTAAATAAGTGATAATGCCTCAAATAGAAAATTATCAAATTATATGGTTTTGAGAGGCCATATAAGATTTAGTCTATTGAAAAAAAACCTCAATTTTAATATAATTGAGATTGAATTATTATGACAATACTTCTCTAGAATTTTATTTTAAGGCAGGGATTTTAGGCGTTTTAATAATGATGGCATAATATATGTTTAACAAGATATTGACAATTTCTTGTGAAATTTGTTGAGAAAATTGTTAGTTGGTAAAATAGAATATTACATACATTTAGAAAAAATTTTGCCTGCAAATAACTTGGTCACTTTTCTGCGTAGGAAGCTAACTGAATGCCAAAATAAAAGTACATGCTGTTATATATATTATATACAATAAATATGTTAGTGCTGGATGAGCAATTAGATCTTCTTAAAATTTAATGGAAATTTTTTCAAGAGAAAAAAAGCAGCAGTATGGCTTCTTCTTAAAGGTAACTAATTTATATAAGATCATGGAACAAATTGCATAGGAAGAAAAAAATTTGGACTTGAATTGTTTTATATTTCAGCTTCCTTTTTATTGGTTGAATCACATCTGTTTCAGAATAATGAAATTAGTTTTTAAGCAGTAAATTTCCAATCCCCACTGGATCAATAATTCAGTTTCTATTATGAGTGTATCTCTTCGACAGATATGTAAAAATACATTTGCTTTGTTCTTTCTAAAAGTAACTTAGTATTTAAAACTCTACATTACTATGTGACCATTTGAAATTTTCTTCACTCAGCTAAAAATTTTAGTACTAGTCACTATCATTTTTCATGAGGGTGACTTTTATCCTTTCATTGGCTTTTTTATACTATAATTTCCTTCTCTATATCTTTCTCTTTGGTTGCAAAGTTCAGAACTGGATGCAAGTTTTCACTGCTGATAAAATATTATTTTATTATTTACCCTGACTCCCAGACATATTTAGGCAGTAAGCTTAAAATTTGTGCACATAACTTTTCTTCAAACAAATGATTGGGAATGGAAAAGAGGGTCAGAGTGTGAATTTTGGTTGTTAGTAGAGAACCATCAGAAACAAAGAACATAATAAATGAATGGATGATGCTTTCTTAAATTTGAATGCATTTTTAAAACTAATGTTCTCCAAGACATTTTTTGTATAAAATGATAAAGAATAAAGCTCAGAAGAAAGATTCAAGCTTTTTCAGAGAACAAGTGCTTGTTTGTTGTGGAGGGAAATGTGTGGACGAATTGTTTTCTTCATTTCATGAGGAGCTAATGATTACAAAAGATGAACTTTCTTAGCTTAAGGCAAATGCCAGCAATGGTACATTCATTATGAAATAAAATTTCTTTTGTTTAAATCCTTGATTTAGTTTAGTTTAGTTTAGTTTAGTTTAATTTAGTTTGAGACTGGCAGATGAATAAGCATTCTCTATAGGCCTGTAACATTCATTAAATAGATGTTAATATATTATGAATATTAATATATATATACATAAACACACATATATTTTAACCTTAGAGATACTTTGCACCTTTACTCATGTCTGTCTGTTTGCATTCCAGAAGGTTCAGAGACTGTGTTTTAGCTCATCTCTAGAAAAACCTATGTAAATTTATATTATGTCTGTTAATATGATCCTTCCTACTTAATTTTACAAACTACTCCCCACTCTATTTTTTTCAAACTTTTCATTTATTAACTTAGCTATAGTAAATATAATTTATTTATATTTATATTTTGATATATTTATATATTGAATGAAATGGGAAATCAATCAACAAAGACGCATCCATAACATAAACGATCTCTACATACATGTTTTTGCTACATCATGTTTTTGCAGGATTTTATAATAGTAAAAATAATATTGATCTAGGGGTCAGAAGTCCTGAATCCTCACTGTTATTCTACCATCTATATGTTTCATGATGTATTTAGGATTTTGTCTTCATTTATAAAACGAGGCAGATAGTCAGGGGACCTCCAAGTTACCCTTTATCCTTATAAATTCTCTGAAATTAAGTGGTGCATGGTTGGATAAATGGAGAAAAATGTTATAACATAGTTTCTTTAATTTTTATTCCAAAATATATTTGAAAAAATGAGAAGATACTAAATATCAAATTAGGATATCAAGCTTTTTTTGTATCATGGCAGGACACAGATAAAATTGACAATTTTAATCATTTAAAATTGTATAATTTAGTGTTAAGTACATTCAATATGTTGCCTAACCATCATTACTGTCTAGTTCCAGAATGGTTAATAGCTCCAAAAGTAGACTTATAGCTGTTAAGCAGTCACTCGCCATTCTCTCATCCTCTCCAGCTTGTGGCATCCATTGCTTTCTATCTTTATAGAAATTTCTACTCTGGATATTTATATAAATTAAATCATATAATCTGTGACTTTTTCTGTTTGACTTCTTTAAATTAGCATAATGTTTTCAGAGTTCATGCATGTTGTAGCATGTATCAGTGCTTCATACCTTTTTATGGCTGAACAATATTACATTCTACAGATGTATCACATTTCATTTATCCATTCATTAGCTGATAAGCATTTAAGTTGTTTCAGCCTTTAGCTATTATAATAAATAATACTGCTGTGAACATCTCTGTATAAGTTTTTGCTTGGACACCTGTTTTCAAAATTTTTTTTGGCTTATAGAAGTGAAATTGTTGGGTCGAATGATAATACTTTAGTATGATAATACTATGCTCTGTTTCTACACAAATACAGAATACCAGAAATTGTGAATATGTACATAAATATAAAATAATTTTTCCTAAATGAAAATATTTTTAAATAATTACTATTAATATTTAAATTAGTTAAAAATTAAAATTAATGACTACTTCAAGGAAACAATAGTAGGGGGCATAATTTATAATGAAGTAGAAATATAATATGTGATAATAATAGCATATAATACAGGTTGAGGAAATAAGAGTCTATCGTCATATTGTCCTTATATATATGAGATGAAAAACATTGCCTGAAAGTAGAGATAAGTTAAAAATGAATATTTTAAAACCTAAAATAAATACTAAAAACCATGAACAAAAAATATAAGAGATTGTTTTGATAAAAAACCAAACCTTAACAATATATTGCTGATAAGAGACTTATAAAGAAATAAAATTAAAGTAAAATAAAATGAAGATATTCCATTCTACTATTAATCAGAAAAAAATGGAAGTAGCTTAATTACTATCAAAGTAAATTTATGAGCAAAAAATATTACCAGGAATAATAATAAAGTTGTCAAATTCTTCAAGAAGACAAAAATTCAAATAGATATGCACCCACTAACAGAGCATGAAATAAATAAAGCAAAAGTTGATAGAACTGCAAATAGAAACAGCCTAAATTGCAATTATTGTCATGTAATTCACCATATAAATAACAGTTTGAGAAAATAAACTGAAACAAAACATATTATCATTGCAATAAATGCAGAGAAAGCATGTGGAAGAAACATCTATTTCTTTAATATCTCTCAGCAAATTTAGAATAGATTTTCCACAATCTGAGCAAGAGCATCTTTGAAAAGAGTTTACAGCTAATATTATACTCATGCTGAAATAGCAAATGTTTTACACCTAAAATTTGGAATAAGAGTAGAATAATTGTTCTACTCACTTCTATTTAGTGTTGAACTAGGGGTTGTAGCCAGTATAATAAGGTAAGAAAAAATATTCATCCAGATTTGAAAACTAGAACTAAATTTCTACTTGCAGAATATTTGATCATCTATGTAGAAAATCCTGCAGGATCTATTTTTTTAAAAAGCTACTAGAATATATAGTAAGGTTTTAAGATATAAGATCAAGACAGAAAAATCAATTTTATCTCTATATAATAGGAACAAACATTCAAAAATAGAAATAAAAATTATTATTTACATCAGAAATAGAAGTATGAAATAACTTTTGGAGAAATATGAGGAAAGAGATTCAAGATATATACAGTGAACACTGCAAAATAATCTTAGGAAATGTTGCAGAAGACCCAATAAATAGAAAAAGATATGTGTAATATGTTAAAAAAACAAAACTCGACCTAGTAAATTTTAAACATCTTATTGGCTTTCCTCAATGAATCATGAATTGGGCAATATCTAATCTAGCCAATAAAAGGCACTCACAGGAGCAGTATAAGATGATATACTTATAGGCAGAGAGAGTGGGAACAAGGAAGTTTTACTAGGCATGAAGAGCAGGTTGGTTGTGGCAAGTTCACTTTCATTTGAGGATGACAGGGGTCTATCAGGCAGTTTATCTCACTAGTTCTGGTCAGGTGATTCTTCATTGACTGATATGAGATGGCATTTCTGGGAAATCTAAAATTGGAATTAAATCTTGGTTTGTTGATGGGGAGCTTAGCATAAGCAACTGCATTTGGGGCCTATTTTCTTGTTTTTAACAGATGCATAAAAAGACTCAATATTATTGAGATGTCATTTCTCCTTAAATTGATCCATGATTTCAACTCAATCAGTTAAAATCACCGGAGGCTGTTTTACTTTGGGGGTAGAAATTGACAAGATAATAATAAAATTTATGTGAAAATGCAAAAGACCTAAAATAGCCAAAACCAGTTTTCGAAAATAAGGATAAAATTGAAGGACTTATAATACCTGATTTAAAGCCTTATTATAAAGCTTCAATAATCAAGTCAGTGTGATAGTGGGACAGACAAATTTATTCATAGATTAGAATGGATTGTCCAAAATTAGACCTATATGTATATGGATAACAGATATATATATTTTTTCAAAAATGTAAAGGCAATTCAATAGAGAAAAGATAGTCTTTTTCAGCAAATGATGCACAGTTTAATATATTTCAAATATACCTCAAGAAAGCAGATAAAAAAACAACAGGAAAGTCTAATGATATTTGTTATCAAATATTAAAACTTCAGTTTTTAAAAATATTCTAAAACATGCATGAGAAAGTAAAATAAAATATAACATTTTAGACAAAAATGAAATACATTGACCATATTATAATGATTACATTGTAAACATAGATTAGAGAACTGATAATTATCTACCCCTAAAAATAAATTAGAACTTTATTGCATTTCATTCAAAAGCAATTTCAAATAGATTTAAAAGTTAAATATAAATAACTAACTTGAGAAACATTCTGAAAAAAATTGAGATTAATATTTATCTCTCTTGAAAAAAATAAATGAATATTTATATAAGCTCAGTGGTAAGGAAACATTTGTATAAGACACCAAAGGCAAAAATTATGAAGTAAGTGATTAATAGCTGTGGCTATATAAAAAATGGAAATTTATAAATTGTATTATGAGCAAAGAATAATAAGCATTATTAAAAGGCTGAAAGTAAATGAAGGAAATTATTTACAACTACATGTCAGACATCAACACCCTCGGAATGTAAGGAGATATAATACTTCAATAAGCAATTAAAAACCAAATCTCTCTTTAGAAAGTGGGCAGAGAATAATTATAGGCAATTTAGAAAATAGTTTTTAAAAAATAAGAAATGACTAACAAATATGTGAAAGGATATAATCCAAAATGTTGGTAATCCCTATACTTTAGGATTCTAGTAGAGCATTTTCTTAGTTCTCATGGTTGAATCCTGGTGGTTAGTGCAGTGATTCCTGAGCCAGAGGTGGATGGGGGAGGCATTCAGAGTCCTAGACAATTTCAACAGGTTTGGACGGACCCTTGGTTTCTTTTATGAGTTTGGAAAAGTTTCTATGCCAGTTGTTAAATTAAATGTGACTAGTTTTCTTTTTTGATGTAGACATATCTTTGCCATTTTAGGAAGACTTCTGATACCTGCTTCCATCAGTGATATCCATGTCAGTCCAGTTAAGCCACTTCACTGAATTGGACTTTTTTCTTCAACATTTTATGTAAGAGAATACAATATACTTACCAGTGACCAAAATACACTGTGTACCTCAGTGGAATTTTTTTTCCGCTGAAATGTGTTGACTATAGACTAAACATGTAGTTTCCATCTTTCTTTAAAACACATCCATTGTAGGCTAGTGTTCATTATTTTTTACTTGTCATATCCATAGAAAAATGTTCTCTCTTTGCTTTTGAAAGCTGAAACTGCATAGATCCTCCTGTTGTTTGTAGATTAGCTGTAATTTATTCATTGCCCAAAGGGTAACATAAGAGGATTAGCCACAGTAGAGCAGGGACAGTCCTTCAGGCTTTGTTATGTTACAGCCATGCAGATGAAACCAAAATTAGGCCAAAGTGTCACCTCTTTTTGAGATTAACAGCATAACAACTTTCCAACTTATTCTTCCTTACTATCTTACTTAATATAATTTCCTAAAACTTAAATCATTCTAAAACATAACTCCCAACTTAATTGAAAGCTATTTTCTATTAATATTTTTCTAAATTTTTATTTAGATATACTTCTTGACACAGTGACTATTCTAGTAAAATGCTAAACAGAATTGTGCATTGTAGGCCTAACAACAGTAATGCCAATTTATTACTTATTAAAAGCACCAGTGTTCAAAAACTGTGCTTAGAGAGAGTTGCTGTTTACTATGTCCCCATTGGCTGTGCTCCCTAGTTTAGAACAGGCATGCTATAAAGATGTGTTCAATGATTTAATGATCTAAGGAAGTTATAAGCTGATTTCTAGACTACATCATGAAAAATACTGTATTTCAGATTCTTTTCACAGTTTATCTTATCAAGTGCAAACTTGGTCAGAGTTGTTCATTTGTTCATCACTTCAACTAAATTGACACAATTACATGTGTTGTACCAATTGAAAGTAGATGAAATTACCAAATACCTTTGAATAAATGAAAGAAATTTCAAAGCCACTAGAAGTTGGTGTCTAATTCATGTACAGTATGTCAGTCATTAACATGTCACACATCAATTTATTAAACTGTGCAAATTTAGAATAGAATCTGCTTAACCTGCAGAGACATATATTTGAATAGAAGAAAAGAAAAAAACCTCATATGTTATTAAAATAAAATGCCAGGATAAAATTTATAGGATGAATGAAATAAAAACCACAAAAGCAGGTGTGAAATACTCTTAAGAAATACTGCATCATCAATGCTCTTTATACCACAGAAGGCATGTTTTTGTGTGTGGAAAACACAACATCAATTTACTTAGATTTAAAAGTAACATGAGTTTCATTTGCATCAAGGAAAGATGAGGAATGTGATATAATCCTCTCGATAACGATAACTAAAAATAGACTGTAAGGTGATGACATTTGAGTATTCACAAGCCAACAAATTCCAAAAGAAAGTAAATCCAGAGTAGTGATTCTGCCTTTTGGAGTAGTTTTTCCCTTGAAGGAATCTGCCAGATTACTGATTATATGACTAAGAGGCTAGAAAGTGGAGCCAAAGAAAATGAAAAGAGGAATTTGAAAAAGTATGTACATTCCCATGTTTATTGCAGGATTATTACATTAGTCAAGATTTGAAAACAACCTGTCATTCCATGGATGAAAGGTTAAAGAGGATGATATGTATATGTGTGTGTGTGTGTGTGTGTGTGTGTGTATGTATGTGTGTGTGTGTGTGTGTGTATTATTTATTTATTCATTTATCCTGGCATTTTATTTTAATAACATATGAGGTTTTTTGTGTTTTATATAAAACACAACACATTGATATATATATAGCGTTGTGATATATATATATCATAACGCTATATATATATCAATGAAACATTATATAGCCATGAGAAAGAAGAAAGTAAGATAAGTCTGACAGAGAAAGACAGACATGATACTTTACCGCTTTATATGGGAAATCTAAAAAAGCCAAACTCATAGAAACAGAGAGTAGAATGGGGGTTATCAGGGACTTGGGGGTGAGAGAATTGGGGACACATTGGTCAAAGGGTACAAACATGGAAATCTATAGAAATGAAAGAGGATTAATGGTCAACTAGGGTGGTGAAGGTTGGGACTAATGGGGATTAATGGTAAACGGGCAGGAAAAATCTTATTGGAGTAATGAGATGTTCTAAAATTGACTTGTGATAATTGCATGACTTGGGAAATTTATTTTAAAAATATTGAGCTGTAAAATAATAATAAAAAAAACTGTCCATAATCAAAAGAATTTGGGAAAAATGGGTTAATAAAAGTACAGAAAATTTTATTCTTAAACACAATTTTCCTCAGGACCATTGATACATTAATGTGAGTTATAAATCTCTAAGAAATGATGAAATACGCATTTTATCTTTTTGTGTGTGTGTGTGAGGCTGGGGCAAGGTAATATGGGAAATGTTTTAAGGACATATCTTGGGGACAAAGTCATAGAGCAGTCTTTTAATAGCAACTATTCATTAATAAATATTTTTATCTTCAATAGCCAGGCACAGTTATAAGATATAACAGTGAAAGAACAGTCAAATATTTTTGCCTCCATTGAGTTTATATTCCCCTGTGGGACTCAGACATACTCAAGATAAATAAGCAACATATAAGTTATGTTTCATATTGATAAGTGATAACAAAAATAAAATAGAGAAGGGAGATCATAAATATTGGGGTGAGATGAGTTTTAAAAGGATTGCCTATGAAATAGTAACTGAGAAAGTGTCTTTAGAGCAAAGTTCTAAAGGAAGTAAGAGAGTGAGCAAAGTTCTTCTATATCTGTGGAAGAATATTCCAGGTAGGAGGATCAAGACTTCCTCTGAGTTGCAGGAATGATTGACATATTTAGGAAGTAAGGAGTTCAGTAGGCACAGAGTAGACAAAGGGAGAATTAGCAGAAGAGGAAACAGGAGTGTGTTCATGTGGGTCATTGTAAAGATGCTGTCTTTGACCCTGAGATGAAGAGACATTGGAGGATTTCGAAGAGAGAAATGGTATGATCTGATTTATATTCTAACAAGATGACATTTGCTGTTGTGTTAAAAATAAACCACAGGAGGGTAAGTCTGAAAGCAGGGGGGCAAGTTTTGTGTGAGAGATGATGGTGACTAGGACAGGGGTGGTAGCACTGGAGGTACTAAGCCATGGTTAGATTCTTGTATCTATTTTGAATGTAGTACTTACAGAATGTCTTGTCAGATAGGGGACTTTAAATGTATACTGGTCCTATGAGAAAGCTATTGATATGATCTCCTGTTAGGTCTCAATATTATTTTAAGCTTTTCTGATATGTAGCATGAAGTAGCTGGCTCAAAATTAAAGGACATACGACATTAGTTCTGCAATCATGTGTCATGATAAAGAGAAATTGCTCTCCAGATTATTCTATCATTACTAGAAAAATATTATTAGCTGCCAAGTGACGTATTTTATAAAAATTTCCTATGTGCATAGAAATTGCTTTCTCCTGCATAGATTCCATCTCCTTGACATCTATAATGACTTCTTCTGTATATACTACAACTTTGTACATGCCTTTATTTTCAATTATATCATTGTGTTGTAGCTATTTCTTGACATGTATTTCTTTTCTGACTGAATATTATCTCATTCATTTTCAATATTTCTTGACCCTGATTTGCTGCCATGCACTAGATATTATTCAGTAACTTTTTGACTGAACTTTTTCTTGATATATTTAATATCATAGAATTCATTCTATATGCTATGTTAAAACTTAGAATTCAGAGAATGTTAGTCTAATGCTTCCCAGTGCCCTAGTGCTATTGCTCTCAAGTTTTAGTTTGTCTCAGGATACGTTGGAAAGCATGCTTGAAGACATATATTTGAACCCATTCACAGAATTTGATTAGTGAGTATGGACTTGAACTTAATTAAGAATTTGCACTTCTATACAAGATAATAGTTGCTAATTGGTCACGGGGGTGGGGAGCACAGCATAGGGAATGCAGTTAGCATTAATATGATGGCTAGGTAGGGGGCCAGGAGAGGGAGGGAACAATTGTGGGGATCATTTTATGAAATATATAGATGTCTAACCAATATACTGTATATCTGAAATTAATTTAAATAAATAAATTTAAAAAATAATTTTAAAAATTAAATTAAAAAAGAATATGCACTTCTAGTATATTTCCAGGTGCTGCTGTTGTGGCTATTTCAGAAGCCACACTTTGAGAATCACTGTCCTAAAGGCTTCCATAGGACTCTTTGTGGAAAAAGTATCAAAGTAGTGAGTGAGCAGGACTATACCAAATAAAGTCCATTATTGTCAACTTTCTAATTCATAGACACTGCTAATAGGTTTTCCCTTTTAAATGGTTTTGATAATGAGAGAAAAGAGAATCATACAGGTTATGTTATGAACAAAGAGTTTCTATAATGGTTTATTACTTGTGTAGATTAGAATAGGAAAGATGTGGAGATTCAGGGCAGCTCAAAACTATTGTCTTTTACTTCATTCTTGGTTTATTCACTCTCTACAAATTATCCACTTATTTTTGTATTCTCCAGTTTAAATCCAAGAGCAATATTGTCTAAGTAGTTCAGTTCATGGTCATCAATTGACTGGAGAGAACTTTTCCATAGACAACATTGGGATGGTAAGTGGATCCCCGCTGATTCATTCAGGAACTTCCCATGCATAAACATTGACCTAGCACTCTTTCCTTAACTTTAGTTCGTAGGCAGGGCCATACCTGCCAGAAGATGATGCTGGGCTTTTTGGACCCTATAGCAGACATGTCCAGCTGAGTCTTTCTAAAATTCAGATTTTAGGAGGAAAGAAAAACAAGCAGGAAGCTTCTTGTCTAATTAATGAGAGATATGGATCTGAAAAGAAATGTCACAGTTTGGGGGAAAAGGATGAGAAAACAAAAGGTATTCAATTTTTTAGTATTTTCTAGTCTTGACAATCTCATTTCTTGGACTCTACATAGTAAATGATAGAGTAGAGATAGCATATGGATCTGCTTTTATTTCCTTTAATGTTTGAACTCACTTGAAAGTCACACGAGAAAACACTAGTACTGTGAAGAAAAAAGAAACTTATGAGGAGCCAGATGCTGCTGGAGGATGTATTTGTCCAATGGGACCCCAGAATGTAGACCCCTAGTAAATTTGGTTCTATAATATAGTTTCTTTTTCTTCCCAAGTTTAAATCATTCTTATGATTCCTGCTGAGAAAAACTGACTGTGATTAGTTGATCTTTTTTCTTTAAAAAAATTAAAAAACACAAGATTTAGGTAAAGAAAATAAGTTTATGCTGTCTTGGTTGGAGGCCTGTTGCAGATTCCATTGTATGTTAGGATGCTGGGAAAGAGAGCCAATTATACTCATTACGGATTTTTTTTTTTTTTCCATAGGAGCCAGCTGGAAGAGGACAGGTGGCTGTCTGCTAAGTGATCTCTAGCATATTTTTCTGTGTTTGTTAGAAAGATAGCTGTTGGTTCTTTTAAAACAGTTTGTGTGCTGTACTCTTAGGAAAGTCAGTGATCAGACTTGAACTTGATGCCAGGAACTTGAATACAACAGGACTTTGATTTTCTTTCTCCTGTCTGAATAGCTTTGATTTAATGTTGAGAATAAGACAAATTGAATGCATCTTGCTCCTTCTCTCTCTTGGAATCAATTACCTCTGCTCAAATAACTTACTATAGGAAGCTTTAGGGCATCCAGTAAATTCATTTACATACTCTCAAGAAATGACTAGTGTCCTGGTGGAGTAATAGAGCACAAAGGACTGATTTACCTCATTGTTTCTTTCCTTGAGGCTATCTGACCAATTGTAAGAGTTCATATATGTTGAACTGGATATGCTGGTCTCTTGCAGTATGTGGGGAAAAAACTTGCTGAGTTAATGAACTGTGGCTGAGCAGCAAAGAAAATGAGGGTAGCATAATGAATGAAGCTAAAGATCTTTGTTCCTCTCTCTAAGTCACCTCTTTACCCTGAGACTGCTCAGACTCATCTAGGCCAAGACCTGGAGAGAGCACACTGCTTCTGTTTAATTAGTATAGGTCAAGCCTGTAGCATTTTCTTTTGAACTCGTGGCTCCTCATGAAAAGATGAGCTGACCACAGTGTAGCCCTCTGGATATGAAATAGAGCATAATTATTTCAGATATTCCAAACATGTGCAACTTCTGCTTTGATTTTACACTTACTTTGTCCTTTTTTTCCACTTAATTTTCTAGTACACTGCACAGCTATGCTAATTTGGCACGGATGCTAAATATAAGGTCAGAGCATCTCACTTTGGTCTTTACTTGATTGCTTATCACCTTTTCTGAATGCCATTTCTATTTACTCTATGCATCTGATCTCATGTCAGCACTGCATCCCCTTGGCAGGCTGGTGTTCTTGTTTTTCTCTCTTTCCAAGCAGCTGTTCAATAATTTCACATGACATAATGTAAATGTATTTTCTATTCATGAGGGAAGAAAGTGAGTCCCCATAATCTCAGACCATCTTCCATCACAGATTTCTTTTATCTGATGATCAGAACAGAATCTGTAGTTTTTGCATTTGTAATCTCTGATGTGTAAAAGCATTTTGGAGAGAATTATACACTTATATTTTCCTTTTTTTCATCACATGGCACTTCCACAATATATTTTACAAGTCATTTCAATATTTATTATAAACCAATGGACCCATTCCCTGGTTTCTCATTCATTGACACCTGCAAATAATCAGTGAAGATAATTAGGCACATGAATAGACATAGTGCTACATAAATTTGTTTGGAAGCATTCTTGTATGGGCTAGATTGGGAAAAATTATGTTTCTATGTGTAACTTTTATGTGAGAAAAAAAGAAAACCCTCTAGGCTCTTAATGCAACTCTTGGTTTGCGCAGTTGATTAAAAAAAATAGAGTAAAAGTCAAATACTAAGATGCTTTGGCTTCAGTTTTTGGCACACAAAGAAATCTCTGTGGTCCCCAAATGGAGAACAACATTAACCAGCATGCTCTGATTCTGTCTATACAATTTCTAACACTACTTTGACTTGAGGTTTTAAATACCATATGGCAAACTCATAAACACTCTGAGTGAGCAGGTTTCTCTGAGAAATAATATGAGATTACCACCTACCTGAGACTTAGGGAAATCAAAAAAGACATGCATTTTCTGGATGCCTGGCTTCTGTTAGTGATTTTTAGAAACCCGGCCAGGAGCTATTTAAGAATTCTCATGTCGGTGCCGAGCAAACAAGAACCATACAGAATGAAGGCAATATATATTTTCCAAAGAAGTAGCATATAATGATAAGGGTTGATTTGATTATCTATCTATCTATCTATCTATCTATCTATCTATCTATTTATTTATTTTTCATTATTTAAGTTCAGAAAAAATATATAAATCTATTGAAATATTAGTTGATTGTATTATTCAGTTATATTACTAGAACACAAATAAGATCTAGTAACATCCTTGATTAAAACTTAATTTCCTACAGAGAAAATTTAAATCTCTTTGTCTTGGTATCTAATTCTTAATGTCCTGGCCCCAAACCATTTTTGAGTTCCATTTTTTATGTTTTATTCTTTTCATTGATATGTGTATTATAATACAAATTTTATCTAGTTCTCAAGGTGACTATTTTCATTGTGATTTCTCTTTCCTCAATCTAGATTTCATATTTATAATTAAATCTGAGTAAAAAAAAATCTGTTGACACATCTCCCTCTTAACCACCTTCTCAACTATGAGTTGTACAATCAAAGATAGTTTAACGTCTCAAATCTTTAAATCCATCTACCAATGTTCTCCAAAGATTCAGGCACATAGTAGAATCTCCACATATGACTGTTAAAAAAAGAATAAGTTAATGAATTAATAATGTATCTATTGTAGACTTCTTGTGTGGACATTTCAGTTCCAGAGTGTAGTTTGTGAAACACTAAATCTTTTCTAAATATGATAACTTCTGACTTGCTCAGAGATTAGATTTTATGTAAACCCACAAGAGTATCTAATATTATGAAACTACTTTTCACTGGCATTATCTTTTAGGACTTAAAGGAAGACCTTCTTAACCCAAAACCAAATTTACTTTTATTAAATATACATGTCATAAAAAATTTGGATATAGTTTTTGTAGTTCAAAGTATGTATAAAGCCAGCAACTTGAAAGACAAAGATGGGATAGAGAGGAATAAAAAAAAATGACAGATATGAATATTAAAACAAAGTATGCTTTATTATACATTTTAAAGTAGTAATTAAATTTCACAATAGATGTTCTGAGTTATTAAGAAAACCCTTTTATATATCCTTGATTTAAGAAGGAAGAAAACAGATATAAAACAGATCATAATAATGGTTAGGTGAGCAAAGTTTGCCTGCCTAAATTTTAAATTGTAAATGAGTTTCTAGATAATTTGTGTGAAATATCTCATTGTTCTAAGATGCCAGAAATATTGGGAAAATAGAAACTAGGAGCTGCAGAAGTGATTAACCAGACATTGCTAGAATGTTCCAAAACACAGAGGCTTCAGAAATTGTATTGGATTCAAAAAACCACAGTAACTCTGAACTTTTAATGAATACAGAAAGCTGAATTAGTGCAGATTTATGAAACTTTCAGCTTATAACTAGTTTTGACTACTGAATGATCTAATAAGGCTTACTATGTAAAAATCTGAGCTCTGGCCATGATATGACAGGAACTGGAGGATATAGCACAAAGCCGTATAGCAGCAAGACAATGGAAATATCTTTATGAATAACTAAAAAAAGAAAAAAACTTGAAATGTGCATTTTTGCATTTTCTGATTGGATCAGAAACACTTTGAGAGCAAGATTCACATATGATTTGTTCAGCATAATATACTTAATATACTTAATGCCAAGCACAGGACCTTGCACATGTTAGGCCCTAAATAAATATTTATGGAATGAATATATAACAAAATGACTTACACAAATAGATTCAAGTTACACATTGTTGTTTACAGCCATGCCACCCTGAACATGCCACCCTGATCTCAGAAGCTAAGCAGAGTTGGGCCTGGTTAGTATGTGGATGAGAGACCACCCAGGAAAACCAGGTGCTGTAGGCATAAAATATAACTAAATAAAAATAATAATAGAATAATAAAGTTATACATTGTTTTTACCATAACCTTTTATCACTGATGATGTTGTGAAACCAAAGCACATTGTTCAAATATAGGTATTTTTATCCCCTTAGACTAATGAGAAATAAATATAAAGGCAAGATGAAATAGTTTGCGAGCTTAATTGAATCTAACAATTGTTCAAGTTATATCTATAAGCAATCTTTTCTTTTTCTTAAGATAACTTAACAAAATGAAATATTGATTTCTTTCACATTTTTTCAGTTAAACAAATAACAAAGGGCATATTTAGAGATGTTTATAGGGTTATAGAAGCCAAAATGGCTATGACCGGAGGAGGTAATTTGTTATAAAAAATAATTTACTCCTTTGACTCCTGGGTTACTGTATGAACTATTATAGAGCTTCTGCTATGTTAGCCACATATTTCCCTAGTAAAGTTTTCTCTTATAAAAGCTGAAAATTAAAAGCATTCTGTTACGAAAATCCAATTACTTCATTTGAAAGAGAAGCTCATTGTATACTTAAAAAATTAGTATCCATGCTTCTCAGAGAAAATACGGAAGGTGAGAAAGTTTGAAAAACATTACCAAGTAGCAGAAAACATTACCTGCTACTTAAACACTACTATTATTGTATTGTATTGTATTTTCTTTCCTATCTTTATCTTTTTCTATCCATATGTAATCATATGTTTCTTTATCATTCTACTTTGTAGTATATTAAAAGATATTTTCTCCTATAGTATATAATCTATTACTTAAAGAGTTACCTGATAATGACTCTCCTCTTGACCAAGATGGAGTAACAGGAACTAGATACTACCTTACCCAAAACAAACAAACAAAAATAGCCAAAATATGTGAAGCAGTGATTTTCAAGACCCTGGACATAGGCAATGAATTATACAGTTATTCCTGAGAGACTAGAAACAAATGACATAATCTCTAAAATTTCTTCACTTTATTACCTTAAAAGAATTTCCAGGCTGTGGTGCAGGGAGAAGGATACACACAGAGTCTGGCTGCCTCCCGTGTTAAGGAGACAGATCTGAGAGACTGGGAAGACCAAATGCATCTAGAGTTCTCAGGGAAAAGTACCAGATAGGAAAGAGCTGCAGAAACAGGACTGCAGAGTGCAGACAGCTATACAGAGTCCTCTTCAAATATTTAGCTGAGTACGGATCAGTACACGTGTGAGGAACTGGCGAGCTTGGAGAACCACCCAAAAGGATTAGAGGAGAAAAATCAATCGATCAAAATTGATTCAGAACTGAAACAAATGTTAGAATTAGCAAACAAAGATATTAACACATTTATTATGATGGTATTCCCTGTGTTCTAAAAGTTGAATTATAAAGGGTATATGTGTATATAAACATATGTGTATGTGTGTGTGTGTATATATATATATATATACACACACACACATGCACACACACATACATACACACACTAGATGAACCTCTAAAGATGAAAATGTCAAAGTCCGAGGTGAAAAACACAGTGAATAAATAGCAGATTAGACAGAGCAGAAGCAAATATTAGTGAATTTAAAGATATATTAATAGAAACCACCCAAAATGAAACACACACACACACCAAAAACAAAAACAAAAAAAACCCAAAAGATTAGTGAGTGGAGGGACAACTCTAAACAACATAATATACATAACATTGTAGTCCTATTGAAGAAAAGGAGGTGATAAAAATATTTTTTAAAATAATGGCTGTAAAGTTTACAAATTCGATTAAAATTAAACCCCAGTTCTAAGAAGGCTAATAAACTCCAAAAAGAAAAATGAAGACTATGTCAGGTCATATTATAATCAATATACCCATAATGAATAATAAGGAAAAATTATTAATGAGAGACAGAGAAAAAATAATGAATGTGACATAAAAAGGAACAAAGACAGGCCAGTCCGCAGATACCTCTGAAAAGAATGGGACAACCGAGCAGCATCTTTAAAGTATTAAAATAAAAAGTGTCATCTTAGAGTTCTTTACTTAGCAAAAATGAAGGCAAAATAAAAATGTTTTAAACATACAAAAGGTAAAATTCATTGCTCAGAGATCACACTAAAAGGTATGTTAGGGAAGTTCATTAGGCAAAAGAAAAATCATTCATGTAAATATGGACCTTCACAAAGAATAAAAAGTCTCAGAAATGGTAACTATATGAGTAGATATACAAGAATACAAGATATATTTATTTTTTAAAGCTCTTTAAAACATAGCAGACCATTTACAGAGACGGCAAAAGTATCCTCAACAAAAGAAAAAAAATAGGAAAATTGGGACACATGCATAACAGAATTGGTGTCTTTATAAGAAGAGGAAGAGAAACCAGAGTTCTCTTTCTCCCTCTCTCCATACAAGGAGAGAGGAACCACCATCTACAAGTCAGGAAGAGAACCCTCACTAGACAGTGAATTTACTACACCCTTGATTATGAACTTACAGCTTCCCGAACTGTGAGAAACTAATGTTTAACCCAACCAGTTTGTGGTATTGTGTTATGATAGCCTGAGCAGACTAATACACCCTCTAAAATCGGGAACAATATCAGAATGTTTACTCTTCCCACTTCTAGTCAAGCTTGTATTGGAGGTTCTAGGCAGCAGAGTTAGGTAAGAAAAATCAAAGGCATATGAATTGTAAAGGAAGAAGCAAAACTATTTTTATTCACAAATGACAAGATATTATAGAGAGAAAGCTGTAAAAAATAATGCCAAAAACCTATTAGAATTAATAAATAAGTTCAGCTAGGTTACAGGCTACAGTATCATATCGATCAACTGAATTTCTATGCATTTGCAATGAACAATTCTAAAATGAAATTAAGAGAACAATTATAATTAATAAAACATATCTAACAACATCAAAGATAATGAGATAAATAAAATTAACTTGACTAAGCAAGTGCAAGATTTGTATACTGAACACTACAAAATATTCTTGGATAAAATTAAAGATCTAAATGAATAGACATATTGTGCTTTTTATGAATAATATTAACAAGTAATGTAAAGCAATCTAAAGATTCAATGCATTCTCTATCAAAATTCCAGCTGTCCTTTCTTTAGGGGAGCAGGAGGAGACAAATAAACTGATTTTAGGATTCATAAAAAATTATCAGGGAACATAGTTAAAACAATCTTGAAAAATAGAACAAAGTTAAAAGAGTCAAACTTCCCAATTTTAAACTGACTACAGAGCTCTATTAATGAACACGTGGTACTGTTACAGGATAGATATAGAATCAGTGGAATAGAGTACAGAATAAATCTATATATAAATGTATGTCTCCTGCTTTTTCAGTTTAGATATCACAAGATGATGATACATGAAAGGCATTTAACTGGTGTCTGGTTGCACCGTGAAAGTGGAAAGGTAACAGTCAAAAGTAAAGAAGTATTGAAGCTTAGAGATTTCAATAACATTCTTGCACATTCTACAGAGTATTTAACTATGCGCATTTCTAAGAAACCTGTTCCATTTTATGAGTGGATTATTTTGTGATAACAGAATATACTACCCCAAAATCTGTCCTTAAAAAGTGGCATGCCCAATGGCTAGTGGGACAATGGCAGCTCACTTTTAAAAAAGAAAAGTTAAAAAATGAACAAAACCCTGGCTTCAGTATGGGAATGTAGATATTTGAAAGCTATCACAGCAGGTAAGCTTTTAATGTGGGTTGGAGGAAGGAGATAAAGTGGTTGGTCTGAGACACTTTCAGTCCCTTCCCTGGGGGATGTCTCAGGGGAAAGAAAAGAAGATAGATCACCTGGCAATTTTTCTTGTCAACTGGACTTCTGGGTAAATAGGTGAATGATATTTCATCTATAAAGCAGGAGACCTTACCTCTGAATGACTTTAGCAGTTGAGTCTAGTAAACAGAACCTAGGACCGGTAATTCATAGCTATGTGGAGAATGTTTAAGCTTTACAACTTTTGAGTAGAATGAAGACAATTTATGATGCAAATGATTCCATTGAGTAAACAATTCTATGGAGATGTGTGTCTGATGCTGGAGGTAGGACCTGGGATGTTATTAATGTGGCAGACGTTTCTCTGTTTTGTCAGCTCCTATTGCCTACATTCCTGAAATGTTAGTAAAGCTTGATAATGGCTGAGAACTCTGATTCACAAGAATCTGATATGCCGGTTCAATTCTGGGTTTGGTGGGGAGAAACAATGACAACAAAAATGTACAAATTGACTTTTAATTCTATGTATTATGGGTTTATCTCCAAGGTTATTTTTTATAGTAATATCACCATGGATTATCTGAATTTCAGCAACATTTTTTTATTATCACTTTTTCTTAAATGTTTTTCTTTTTTTTTCATTTATTTACTTATTCATTCTTTCCAAAAAATATCAAACAGCAAGTGACACTAATTTCTTCTTCAAAGATCTCATAATCACTGTGGAACTAGATTAATAAACAAATAATTATATATTTTTATAAGTTCTTGATTATTATGATAGTATAAACTGTTATTTACATTTAATTATCAACTTTTCACAGGAGTAATCATAAAAAAGAATTGCCTAGCTGGTTCTATAGCTAATAGGCAATCTTAACTCTTAGAGAAATTAACAATTGGTTCAAAAAAGTGAAAAATAAGAATTGCTATCTAAAAAGTACTTGTGGACCTCATAATTATAACTACTCTACTCTTTAAAATATATACTCTTTAAAAAGCTCAAGATTATCAATGTGTTTGAATATGTCATCACTGGGAAAATAACATTCAATTCATTTATCTCTTCAACAAACATTTATTGGGAAGCTACTTTTTGCAGTGATTCTATAAATAAATGCTGTTTCATTACAGAAGATATGATAAATATATTGTATTCAAAGTATAACTGTTATCCTGAGAAATATAGTAAAAAGATAAAGCTGATTGGAGTGGTTCTTGAACTAAAGTTTAACTGTTAAAAGTAGTGTTTATTTTACTCTTAAGTGTATGGTATGCTATTCAGTTGCATAGAACTGAATTATGAAATATAAGATATTCATACAGCCTGGTTCATATCTATGGTACTCTTAAACTGTTTTCATTATTAAGAAATACTAATGTTCCCCAGGTCTGATTTATAATAAAATGGAAAATATTTTATAAGATTATGCTTGAGATTTTTCAAATATCACCTTGTATAGTTTGAGAACCACCTTGAGTCCATGGATTAATCATAAATTTTTATATTTCTCTATTATTAATATTTTCACTGATTTTTATATACACCATTTTCCTCAGTGTGTTTATATTTTTATTCAGGATGTCCCTCCCATCTTCATAGTTTCTCAGTGGATCTAGAGATCATCTATTTTTTAAGATGGAGGATATAAATTCCACAAGGTTTATAAATACTGCTTTGAAAATTCCATCCATATCAATCAATTTATATTCTGAACTACCACTTTTATAGTGAAAATCATGGGCAAATAATTAATAATGCTCTAATAATTTCATGTCAAAAAGTTGGTCACTCAGAATGGGGGTGAAAATGGAGAAGGGATTAAGGAGTATAAATTAATAATTATAAAATAGTCATGAGGATATAAAGTATAGCATAAGGAATATAGTCAATAATATTATAATAACTAGGAATTGTGTCATATAGGTACTAGATTTATCAAGGTGATCAATTTGTAAGTTATATAAATGTCTAATCACTATGATGTATACCTGAAACCAATACAATATTGTATGCCAACAGTAATTGAAAAATTAAAAATTATTATTAAAAAACTAGGTTTATTTTCTTATTAGTATAAACATTATTTGGTCATGATATGTTATCTTTAAAAAAGTGGGTGACTCAATCAGATTGTAAATTTTAAGAGTTATCTACAGAACAGTAAAAAAATGGCACTTATTAAATATGTATTAACTGATTTTCATGTCAATTTATACTTATTTTCTTTATTGATACTAATAATGATCTTCTGGATATTTTTGCATTCGAAGAAACAGCACAATTGTTCAAAAATTATTTTATTTAATTCTTCTGTTTTACTTTGAAGACTGATAATAAATTTCTGCTTTATTCCTTTAGCAGTGAATAGCAAATATCTTTAATGTATGAATATGATGACAGGTTTCAGATTGTAGTTTGTGTTAATCCAGCAACATGACTAATGAACCTTTCAACTTCTAATGGTGAAAGTTTGTGAGCCAGTTAAATTATTAGTGGTTGAAATGAAAGATGATTTAATAAAAAATCATGACATAGTAAAAAGGAATATAAATGCAAATTCAAAATATAAACTTCACATGTATATGCACTTACATGTAGAGTATAAACACACATATGAGCACATGCACACCCCAAACCAAGCTTCAACACACTCTCAACTGACCTAGTGACACATCATGTCTGGATAATTTTTAAAGGATTAGTAAGTATAGTCATCTTTTAATAATTGAATATTTTTATATTTTTATCATGAAAAATTCAAATTGTATGAGGATTTATCTCACAGTTATATGCCACTTATAACAGCATAACACTTATGGATCTTTCTGAGAAATACTTCTCAGATTATTATATTAGTTATAATATATCACAGTGATTTATAATAATCTAAATTTTTTAGATATGGCTAAAGATTCCATATTTATTTTTATAGCATATAGATAATATTTTATTATAAATAATCTCGTCCATAATTTGCATTGGAAATTCCTTTTTTTCTTCAAGAATCATTGTTCATGCAATAGCATAGCAAACATTTACTTAGCACATAATGCATACAAGAAACTCTGGGGTACAATAGAAATATAAGAAAATTATAAGCTTTGAGGGAATATAAAAGATACATTTTCGAAAACTAAGGAGCAGTATAAAATGAATTAAAAAATAAATACTCCCTAGTTCTATTTATAGTATAAAATTTCCAGACTCTTAGATTGAACAGTGGTGCTATTTCTACAATGTAAATATAAGCTTTCCAAATATAATAGTAAGTGGAAGATTTTGCTATTGCAGATATAGTCTCAACAATTTAACACAAATATCTTAATTTAAGTCAAGCACAGTTTGAAGTCCACCTGATAAACATGTTTCAAAAAATGTCTTCAAAAATTCCACCTATTTGAAGCATAGAAAACTCATCAATAAACTCAGTAGCTATTAAACCATAGTGCATATTGGGTCCATATATTCTTAGATTTTTAATATTGATTTTGTTATATTTAGGATCAAGGAATCAGACTTGAGTTGCACTAAGTATTTAGACTTCATCCACACCAAATTATCTGTGAGAGTGAATGCAGAATTCATTTGTAAAACATGGAGTTCTGGAGGGCATCAAAGGTATTTGAAAGTGAAAGAGACATTGAGAATAGCAATGAGTACATGATATGCTGTTCCCTGTGGCTCAATCAGATACTGGAGAAAGCCTTAAAAGCTGAGGTAAGATGTTTACTGCCTGGAGTAGAACACTCTGATATTAAGCCCAATTATCAGCCTCCTTCTATATTTTCTGCCGTCTTGCAAAGCTTGTGCAGTTTCAGTCGCCATTAATCCTTTGGAAACGCTGCAGAATCTGCTGAGAAATCCCAATGAATATAAATTTCTTTGAAAAGATTGACAAGGCCATATCACATCATGATTTAGAGCCAAATGATTTAAGACTTTGCATTTTCATGAACTTCCAGTGGCTGACAATGACACACTGAAATGATTGAAGTGTTGTGAGGGCAATAAAATCTTGCAGTGCTAGGGGAGGAGTGATGTATGCATTAACTATTTCTTGGCTCTTACTACTATTGTAAAGATTCTGATCAACTTTTAAAAATAAATAAAGGAAACTGATTTTCTTAGGAGCAGCTCCCTTGACACTACTGCTACTCTTGAAGTTGAAGGAACAGTTTAGCTGGGCTCTTTACAGTTGTGGCTAGGGTGGAAGCACACCTTTGACAATTTTCATGGAAATATTTAAACAATAAATGGTGAAAACATCCATAATTTCATAATCTAATTATCTATGATAATGATAAATTAAGAATCATATTTCATCCAGATACTATTACTACTAGTTTAGTAACAAGTTAAGAAGAAGAATTATACATTTTCAGTATGGATTGGCACCATATATTGGATAATGAATTTAAGGAAAATAAATGGAAAATAGAGATACTCAACTTGAAAGTTACCTATTATCTATTATTACTGACACACAGTTTGAAACTGCATTATTACCAATTTGTTCATATAATTAAGTTATTGGTTGTGCTTGGTATTTGAACTGAAGATGCATTCATTTTATTTTTGAGACATTTAGGAAAGAACTGTTAAAATGTTGATTCCTTTAACAATACAAGGTTAATAACAGAACTTATTACAGCATATGCTTGGTTCTATAGTTATTTTGGAATTATTCCCTTCAAGGTCTTCTAAATAAAGAAATCTTTTCAAGAATTCTTAGAAAGTAGATGTCTGACATCAAGTTCTCCAGTGACTTCTGGATCAGCCATGGCAGAGACTCCCTAAGCTTTAGAGCAAACATGGGATTCACATGTTGATTAGAATTCACTGAACACATATTTATATTTCCTATTCTTTTCAGATTCAATCTCATCCTCACTCCCTCTTCTGTCTGTCTGTCTGTCTGTCTCCCTCCCCCTTCTCCCTCTCCTTTTCTCCCCCACCCCATTCCATTCTAGTGCAGCACTTAATATTTTATTTTACAGTCACATATGGAATGCCTGTTCTTTGCCAGGCACATTTTTAAATGCCAAGACACAATGCGAAGTGACACACCTGCTCCCTTTCCCTGGGGAACTTTATACTGAAGATGCTGATTTTTCGTACACTTAACAGGTAAAAGGTGGACAGGCCTTTTTAATAGCCTTTTATTTACAATCTACATAAAATGTACAGAAGAGGTCACATATTGTTTGCACTTTCAATGATAAGCATCTAAAAGAATAAGGCCCTTAAGAATTGAAAAGTATGAACAGTTCATGGCAGCATAATTTACAATAGCCAAGATATGGAAGCAACCTAAACGCCCATCAATAGATGATTGGATAAAGAAGTTATAGTTCATATATACAATGGAATATTACTCAGCCATTAAAAAAATGAAATCCTATCATTTGCAATGAAATGGATAGACCTAGAGGTTATTATGCTGAGTGAAATAAGTCAGAGAAAGATAAAAACCATATGATTTCATTTACATGCAGAATCTAAAAAACAAAAGAACAAACTAATCAAAAAAGACTCACAAATATAGAAGACAATATGGTGACAGAGGGGAAGGAGATGGGAAGAGCTGGGAGAATGGGGTGAAGAGTTAAAGAAGTACAAATTAGTAGTTGATGGATGGTCATGGGGATGGGAAGCACGGCATAGGGAATGCTGTCAGCAGTAATGTAATGGCTAGATGAAGAGCCAGAGGAGAGAAAGAGCAGTTAGGGAGATTGTTTTATAAACTATATAAATGTCTAACCAATGTACTGTATACTTGAAACTAATAAAAATTTTTAAAAAAGAATTGAAAAGTATGATACAGAAACATGGACCACAGTATCCCAAATATACCTGAGTTTGAATATTTTCATTTTACTTTTTATTTTCCTTCCCCTGATATTATGTTAAAGCATTAGAAAAAAAAATGTATTTAGATTTCGAGGAGCCCTTCTATCATCTGTGCAGGTAAATAAGATTATCAGTATTTGTATGGAAATAGGTAGTTATGTGTTGAAGGAACCCAATTTTTTAAATGTAATAATGTGAATGTACTCTATTATTTCTTGGGAAGTAGTTCATGTTACTACAGGCATCTAAATAATTAGGAAATTATAATTTTACAAGGGCAATAGACCTGCAGTGCTGGACTGCAAGTGAACAGAACTAAGTTAAAAAAGAAAACAAGTTTCCACAGCCAAATAGTTTCCATTCAGCTCTTTTATTTATGTTGGTAAAAAGCTCCTCCTAACATTTGAACTATCCTCTTAACCAAACGTTAAGCATACAGTACAGTACGTTTAACTACAAGCACAATGTTGTACAGCAGATCTCTATAACTTTTTCAGCTTGTGTGACCCACACTCTGTACCCATGGAGAGCCACACCCTGTTTTCCAACCCCTTTCATTGCACTTATCATTCCATTTTCTGTTTCTAAGAGTTTGAGTACTTCACATAACTAATATTTGCCCTTCTGTGACTGAATTATTTCCCTTAGCATAAATGTCCTCAAGTTTCAACCATGTTGTAGCATATACAGGATTTATTTCATTTTTATGACTAAATAATATTTCATCATATGTATATACCACATTTTCTTCATCCATTTGTCCCTCTGTGGACATTTAGGTTGTTTCCACCTCTTGGCTAATGTGAACGATGCTGAAATGGACACAGGAGGGTGAATATCACTTTGAGATTCCAATTTCAATTCTTCTAGCTAAATACACAAAATGGGATTATGAATCACATGGTAATTCTATTTTAAATTTTTTGAATAAATTCCATATTGTTGTCTATAGTGATGGCATCATTTTACATTCCAACCTACAGTATAAAGGTGTGAGGTGATACTGCAGTGTGATTTTGAATTGCATTTCACTTATGACTGATGATTCTGACTACATTTTTGATTGATTGTTTTTAGCATATAAAAGTACAACTGGTTTTTGAAAGTTGATTTTATATTCTGTGACTTTACTGAACTCATTTATTCTAAGTGTTTGTGTGTGTGTGTGATCTTTAGGGTTTTCTACATATAAAATCACATCATCCGTACACAGAGATAATTTTATTTTTTTTTTCCAATTTGAATGCCTTTTATTTCCATTTCTTGCATAATTGTTCTGGCTAAGACTTGCAGTACTATGCTGAATAGAAGTGGTGAGAGTAGGCATCTGAGTCTTGTTCTGATCTTAGAGGAAAACCTTTCATCTTTTCACTGTTGAGCATAACATTCTCTGTAGGCATGTTATATATGGCTTTTATTATGCTCAGGTTATTTCCTTCTATTACTAGTTTGTTGAATATTTTTATCATGAAGTGTTGAATTATGTCAATTTTTTATGTTACCTATTGATATAATTATGTGATTTCCATATACTGAAACACCTTTCATCCCAGGGATACATCTCACATGATCATGGTGCATGATCCTTTCATATGCTGTTAAATTCAGTTCGTTAGTATTTTGTCGAAGATTTTTGCATCTATATTCATTATGTATATTAGCCTGTACTTTTCCTTTCTTAAAGTATCTTATTCTGGCTTTGATATCAAGGTAGTTCTGGCCTCATGGAATGGTTATGAAAGTGTTCTCATCTTCAATATTTTGGAAGAGTTTGATAAGAATTGGTGTTAAATGGTAGAATTCACCTATTAAGCCATCTGGTCTAGGGCTTTGCTTTTTGAGAGGTTTTTGATTACTACTGCAACCCTTTTATTCATCGTTGATCTCTTCTGATTCAGTCTTGGTGGGTTATATGTTTCTAGGAGTTTATCCTTTTTTTCTAGGTTATTCCTTTTTTGGCATCTAATTTTAATAGTCTTATAATCCTTTTTATTTCTGTGGCATCATTTGTGTTGCCTCTTCTTTCATTTATGATTCATTTATTTGACTATTCTCTTCTTAGTCTATTTAACATTTTGTTAATTTTGTTAATTTTTTTAAAGCACAATTCTTATTTGTGTTGATTTTTTCTCTTTTTAAAATTTTATTTCTCCTTTTATCTTTGTTACTTCCTGCCTTCTAACTTTTGTCTTTGCTTTTATCCCTAGTTTTTTAAAAAAAAATACAAGTTTCTCTCTATAAATCTCCACTTTGTTACTGTTTTTGCTGTATCCCATAAGTTTTGCTGTTATTTTCTGGTTTTGTTTTTCTCAAGATATTTTCTAATTTTACTTTGGATTTCTTCTTTGTGTCATTGGTCGTTCAAATGTGCTTTCACTTCCATGTTCATGAATTTTCCAGTTTTCCTTCTGCAAATAACTTCATGTTTGTTCCATTGCTTTTGAAAAATATACTTTGTATGATATCAATCTTTTAAAATGCTTTAAGAGTTGTTTTGTGACATATCATGTCATTTCTACCATATATACATGTCATCTATACTGTGTGTGCTTGAGAAGAATGGGTATTCTGTTGCTATTTAGTGGAATGATCTGTATATTTCTGTTAAGTCCATTTTGTACACCATGTTGTTCAGGTCTGCTCTTTCCTTATTTGTCTAGATGAATGTTCTAACCATTATTAAAAGTGAGGTAATAAACTTCCCTACTATTATTGTATTTGTATCATCTAGAACCTAGTTCATTTCACAGTTATCCCTAAAACGTTCTTTACAGTGAGTTTAGCCAATCCAGCAACGTGCTTTTTGTGTCTGGTTATTATATCCTTTAGGTCTCTCTTAATTTAGAAAAGTCCTTTATTAATGGTCCTGATTTACTGTGAAGACCAGTCTTACAGAATATTCCATTAAAAAAACGTCTATGATATTTTATTCTGGGGTCATTTAGCTCATCCCTGAAGCCTCTACACTTTATTGAAAACAGAATGTTAAATGCGATGACATAGTCAATTAATGATAACTACAGTATGGCAACATTAAATACTTAATGATATTGTATAGTTCACATTGTATAGTTTACATCATGATACGCATTCTATCTGGTTATCTTACTACCAGTAATACAAAGGATTAATCTGTGATTCTTTCTCTTTTTGTTAGTTTGTTCCTCTGAATGTCCAGTTCCACATCAATCATTCTCTTGATGGTTTTAATTTTGATTAATAAAACTTACCCAAATAAATTCTTTTATTAAAGTTGCATGTTAATGATTTTCTAATCATGTTTCTTGCACATTTGTTAATGAGCTATTTTTTCTGTTTAACTATTTTTTTCCTTAACAGTTTGGAATATCTGGTTACCGTAAAACACAATTCCTACTGGAAAGTCAGACAATGTTAAATTCTCACCTTTCTATTTTTCAAAGAAAAACTTTGGTTCTAAACTATCTTAGGTGGTAAGAAGGGTACTTGTCCTGACCTTTTCTTTCTGGAGTATTATTTTAAACTTATGCATATTCATAGATTTAAAGTGTTCCAATAAACTACAATCCTTGTTCTTTTGATAAACAAATTGTCACAGCTTTTTCCACCCTGGGTCCCTTGAAGTTGGCTCATGGATCCTTTTGTCATGGCTCCATTAATCTTTAAAAAGTTCCTTGTTTTCTGCTGTAATAAGATATCCCAAGCTTTTGTTCTTTTCCTTATCAAAACCTATTTATTTTAGCTGTAAATGGTTTTGAAGCCCAAAATATGACTTTTAAGGTACAAATGGTAAGGAAATGCAGTTTCTAAGGCATTTCAATTTCAGAAAAAAAAATATGAAAATTTAGAAATTATGTTTTTAAGAACATTTCCAGTTCAGTTTTAGTACATAACATACCTACTTTGATTTTCTAATTTTGGTTTTTCTTTTATTAAAAATATTGATTGCCAATATTTACTTAATTATTCTCTCCTTCAATGGAAAACATACATCAGTTTCTACATATCAGTAAACTAGAAATTAAAAATACAGAATGACAATTTAAAATTTTGAAATTTTTTTGTCCTTAGAG
This sequence comes from Rousettus aegyptiacus, assembly GCF_014176215.1. Lineage (NCBI taxonomy): Eukaryota > Metazoa > Chordata > Mammalia > Chiroptera > Pteropodidae > Rousettus > Rousettus aegyptiacus. The sequence goes on from NW_023416306.1 coordinate 101,771,854, forward strand.
TATATCTTACTAAATATATGCAGTTATAGTCCTGGCTCATTTACAGAGAATACTTTCATGGTTTAGTTTCTATTTTTTTCCCCTTTTAAATTTTATTTTATGATTAGTTTCAAGCATACAGTCAATTGTTTAGACATTTATATAGTTTATGAAATCATCCCCCTGTTTGCGCTTTCTCTTTTCTAGCCATTACATTAATGCTGACTGCATTCGATGCATAGTCAGCCTCACTATTTTGGGGAATTCTATCTATTTAAGAAATTTCTTTATATTTGGATTTTTGCCCATTGAATAGTTGAGAAATGTTGTCTCAGTACTTTTATCTGTATTTCTTATATTACGACTGAATCTGAGCACCATTCCACATATGTTTAATATCATTTGTATTTCTATCAATGAATTTCTGTAAATGTCAATTATTTGTATTTTTGTATGGGGTTATTATCCTTCGCATTCTTAGCTCTTTTTTTTAATTTTTATTTTGGGCTGATTAACTTTCTTTGTGAAATAAAAGGTAAAATATTGTTTCCAAATTAGTCATGTATCTTTGATTAATATTAATATTTCATGCCTTTGGCAATTTTGGAAATTTTAAGTTTAAACAAGTTAATGTTTTTCTTTTTATGGCATCTGAACTTTGATGCTTAGTTAGAGAGACCACATCACTTCCAGGTTTTAAAGAATTTTTGCATATTTTGTTTTTCTAACCATATGATTTTATTTCTTTATTTATTTAAATATTTTTGGATTGATGTGGAATTTATCCTGGTATACAATATGTAGTTTCAAAATTTTTTATTAAACAAGTTCATCTTTAACCTAATGATTTAAGATGTATTGACCAAAATCTTGACCAGCGCTCCAAACTGCCTATCAAAATGAGGATATAATAGCTGCAAGCAGAATTCCACTACTGATTAGTATGTCTATATGTAAGACTAAGCAGCAGCTAGTAAAGGAAACCCTGGGAACAAAGTAGGCTTGAACAAGGTGGAGTCAGAGACCAAACATTCCACTATGTTACCATAGGAAAGTTGATGTAATTTCAGGGAAGTATGCTGTACTTTTTATGACCTCTAAACAGAGATATGGGGATATGATAGAGAATCTTTTAAAACTAAATACGAGAGCTAATTTTCAACTTTTAAAAGTTGACTTTTATTATATGATTATAATTATTGTTAAAAATTTTAATAGAATAAATTTGAAGCTCTAATTGGCTTTATTAAGTAATTTATGAATTGGGCAGCTACTTGAAGTGGTCTCCAAGGGGTTATACAAAATGGAAGGTTTTTATAGGAAGAAGGGTGGGGCAAGGGAGCTATTAACAAAAGAAAGGAAAGAATTATTTGGGGGTGAGAACATCTTTGAGTAAGAGTAAGGGTAGGGTTTTTATTATGCAGATTGCCTCTTCTGTCTATGAGGGATAGAGAGGGCCCATGTAACAGATTACCTTACTAGTGCTTGACTAGAAAGTTCCAGACTGTTTTACCTGTTTCCTGTTTAAAAAAAAATAAGTACAGCTCACTTAGGAATGCTACATTTTCTAGGAGTTGACATTTTCAGCAATAGAACTACTAAAAACAGAATACTATGAATAGAATTATGTCTTTTGTTTCCAAAGACTACCGATATTCTAGAAAGATGAGAAAATAATAAAAGCGATATATATCATGGCCAACTTTGGGGGTAAGATTAGGATTGTAAACCGTGAGTTATTTATTTTGGGGCAAACAGGGAAAGGGTTTATTAAGATTATATCTGGAAAAGGTTGAAACTGCGATTAGATCAAGTATTAAATCTAAGTTTGGATGTCATAGGCATTTAGCACAAGCGAAGGCATTTGAGGCCTGTGGCTTTCTCTTTAGCAATATAGAGAGATCTCAGAGTGTAATTAGTCAGGGTTCTCCAGAGAAACAAACCCAACAGGATATGCAGAGAGAGATACAGAAAGAGACTTATTATGAGGGTTTGGCTCACATGATTATGTAGACTTAGAAGACCCACAATATGTTATTTTAAAACTGGAAGCCTACGAAAACTGGTATAATTCTAGTCTAAACCCCAATGCCTCAGAACCAGAGGAGCTGCTGGCATAAGTCCCAGTTTGAGTTTGAAGGTCTGAGAACCAGAAGTGCCAATAACCAGGGGTTGGAGAAAAAAAAAAATCAGTGTCTCAGATCTAGGGGGAGCTAATTTGCCCTTCTCTACCTTTTAGTTCTATTCAGGCCCTCAGGGGATCAGCTGATGCTCACCCACTCTGTTTAGGGCAATCTTTTCTCAGTCTATGATTTCAAATGCTAATCTCTTAAAACAAAAACAAAAACAAAAAAGGCCCTCACAGACACACCTAGAAGTAATGTTTTACCAGCTAGCCAGGCATCCCTTAGCCTAGCCAAGTCAACATAAAATTAGCCATCACACAGTTTCTTTGTTAATTGTAAAATATACTGACAATTTAGTTTTCACTATTTTTAAGTATAAAATTAGGTGGCATTAAGTATATTCATGATATTCAACTATCACACTATCCATTAGGTTAATAATTAATAATGTTATATATTTTTAGATATTATCAATAATCTTTGAAAACACTTTGGTTATGTTTCTTATTCTGTCTCTACTTATGAAATTTGTTTTTAGGATGTCTTCACAAATACTTTAAGAAAAATCAACACCAAATTTATTTTGAAGGCTGGAACCTGGGATGTTCCATATCTTCATATCTTCTGTGAAGTGAAGCATTTTGATTTACCAACCCAAGAGTTTTCTAAATGTTCTTTTCAAGCAATATCTTTAAACAGCAATACAGTTATGACAGGTGGATTATAGCATTTAGCACTTTTCCAGGAGTTTTTTCATTTTACATGCTTTCTGCCTTTCAGAAAGATCTATGCCAGACATCTCAGATATGGAATAAATATATTTTTATTATGTATTCTGGAGTGTATGATGTCACCCAAGCATTTACGGGAAATCTATTTTCTGTAGCAGGAAAATTTGGATAGTCAAATGATCTTGAAACATTTAATTTTCTCTAGACATAGAATTTAAAAATAATCTATCTGGGAATATATATTCATTGGCACCATATGATCAAACACATATTCTATATTTTGAAACTTAAATTGAAAGAAAGCTTGTGATAATTTATATCTCAGAATCTGGTAATTAAAGGAACAATACTAAACTAATGTGCTAATGAGTAAATAATAGCTTTCGCATGCCTTAGTGAACAGAGAATTATCATGAGTTTCTGCTTGTGATATAAAAGCTGCAGATGGTTAATTACTATTAATACAGAAAGGCTTGCAATAATAAACCTATTATTTTTAATTTCACAAACTTCTCTCGATGTTGCTATAGTCACAATGTTTTGAAATGAGTAAGATCTAAGAACATTTACAAACATGTTTCTACGAACTCATTTTGTCTTCTGATATTTCCACCATTTTGAACATCCTCTTTCCTCTCTTTAAGACTACTGGAAATATAAAATAATCTGATATTATTTCCACAACTCTTCAAATTACATCCTCCTCCTTTTAAGGCATGATCTCTTTAATATTTGCTATCTACCTTAACCATGCTTTCCCTATGACAAGAATATTCTTTCGCTATTTCTATAAAAGTTTAGTAGACACCATATGACATATTTTATGCTAAGTGTTAGAAAAATATTGTATAATGTAATCACAGACTCTGCTCTCAGGGAGCTCGCGGTCTAGTATGGCCACATACAAATCTTTCTAATGAAGCTCACGACATATATAGATGTTTTACCCTTTTGAAGACATTGTGCAAAAGCCCATGGTAAAGTTCCATGTCTTCCAAAAACTATGTGTATGAAATATTAATGTTCTACTTTTTCTATCAATAAGGATTCATATTCTCCGGATTTAAGTACAATAAATAAACTTATTTGTTGGCTCATTAAAAATAGAAGAATTTCAATATGGGAGAAAACAAGTACTTTATCATATTTTCAGGTCTGTTCCATGTTAAATAGCTTCCCACTGTGATGACATAGTGAATTAATGATAATTACAGTATGTTTGAGGCATTTTATAACTTCTCAATATATATTACACCTTTTCTGAAAGGGTTTAATGATTGCCGCTGGCCATATAGTCAAAGAAAAGATTCATTCTTTTTTAAAAAATCAGATAATCTTGGTGATAGTATATTTCGTGATGATATTATTAAATAGGACCATTCTTATATTAACACTAGTATTGATTGTAAACCATTTTTGCCCATTATTTCTCCTGACCTTCCTTTCCATCATATTCTTATTTAAAGAGAACAAACCCTTTTTATTTAATTTGTTTAGATGTATTACAATATTTTGTTAAATTAATATATATTTTCGAATGTAACCATTATAAATTATTCTTATACTCCAAAAAGTATTAAATATAATTACCACAATATATAATCATACTGAAATTTATATATACATAAATGTAATATATACATATATGCACAAAACTATATGTATGTATATGTTATACTATTTTCTCAACCTAAATCAGTTTAATAAGCTACTCCTAAAAAGGAAAGATCACACACATTTGAAGTCCTTCTCTTCCAGAAACCTCTCTCGAATGATACAAAAGCAATTAAAATGTTACCAATAAAGAAAAAGAGTTCAAATAGGAGATAAGGGTAGGCACAATAATTCAACATTTTAGAATGAAGAAAGAATGCAATTTGGTGTTAACTGGCATAGCAAAGTAAAGAAAGTTGTAAAGCAAGTGACTGCCAAAAGAGTTCGAAGGAAAACCTAAGAAACTCACCTTGACAAATCCCCTAGAAACTCTATTGGATGTTCCAGGATTATGGAAGGTCAGAATAGGACAAAGGGCTGAAAGCAGAGAAATATGTGAAAGCTCACTATATAGAATAGGTTTCTATATTTAAACCTTCCACCTCACAGGATAATGAAGGATTATTTATTTATTGTTTATTCATGAAGAATTTACTTACTCAGATACATCAGATATATTTTAATGAAAGCGTGTGTATGTAAACTCAGAACAGGGTCATTAAATGGAAGTTAATGTATTGAATTACATGAAACCTTAGCTCTACTTTTCCTCCCTGATCCCATCACATTACTTGCCAAGCACATACCCCACGTTCTTCCACCTTCAGTTGAGGTATTTGATGTTTCTCTTTTGGAGAGGTAGAATGGTCTCAAAGAAAAGTTATACACATCTCATTAAAAGACGGCTGTATTGAAAAAGTCCGTTATTATCCTATAATAAATCTTCGGAGTTGTCAAGCCCTACCAGGTTATCTAGAGGTCCCGATATCTTTGTAGTTCCCAACTACATTGATGGAGTTTCCTCAAAATTTGGGACAGATAGAAAAACCATAATGAAATATTCGAAACTCAATTATATCATTTTACATATCTTTAAAATTTGTATTAGCCTAAAAGTATAAAAGAACATATGATTACATCAACTTAAAATAGAAAATTAATTTACACATTTTAGGAAATCATACCATTCTTATGTTTTTTGCATCATTTAAAAAAAAAAACACTTTACACAGCTTAAGAGCTGAAGAAATCCAAAAATCAAATAATCAGTCTGGATGAGATCTTCACATTTCTGAAATAGAAGAATTAGGTGTTTATGGATGTAAAATTGCCCAATAAATGCAAGAATACTGATTTTATAAACTCCCAAACCAATCCCTGTTGAAATTTTAAAGCCTAAAGCAAAACAACTATAAAATAGTAAGTAATTCAATTAACTGAGAACCCTCTTCCTTTGTATATAAAACCATGGTAAAGATACATCTGTGTTAATAAGAAAACTGTGTATTGATATTATTCCTAAAGGCAATAAGAATTATTGGACTAGCTTAGGATCAAAGAACTCTGTAGCAGAGTGCATATGATTCTTTGAGTTCTTATTATCCCACAGAAAAGCTTGCCTAAGCCTATCAGAAAAAGGTGGTATGGAAAAGAAGCAACAGGGCCCAGTTCTGTGTCCCTGTACATAATCATAAGGGAACTGGAATGGGGCAGGGAATACCTGATTGACTGACTTCCTGATGGAGGAAACGTCCTTGCTAGGAAGGTCGAGCATCTGGGGAACCTAGTATCTTCCTGCTGTGCTGTTTTAAACCTGTTGAGCTTGATACTTGCAAAGATGTAGAAAGCAGAAAGGGACTAGGTCTCCTAGACTACTTGGGTTTGTACCTACATTTCTGGTATTTTAAGCACTTGTAATCTTTAAGAAATTTTGCCTATTAGAATGACAGCCTTCCCATAACTATTAAATAACTGATTTAGTTATTTGATTTAAAAATGTAATCTTATTAAGCATATACTCAGCATTAAACCCTGAGAGAACTTTAGATTAAATATATTCACAAGTTTACCTTATTAGATTTATGAATAATTTAAACACACAAGAAGGTTTTGTTTGAATCAGGCAATTTAAGTAATTTAGAAGAAAATTGAATATATTAGATGTATAAATGCAATTTAGAGTTTACAATTAACTTTATTTAAAATTGAATATATATTAATCAGACTCCTTCCAAAGTTATAATTGATTTATAAAATGTACTTAAAAACAAATTTAAATGATAGCATTAATAAATTTAATATTCTTTTAAAAATAAAATATTGTTTTTAAGAGACCTGTATGAATACAGAATAACCCTGAATTCATAAAATCCTAACAATCAGAAATATAGATGAGATATTTCAGAGAAGCCTCCAACATGAAAATAGACCCCAAACAATCGAACAAACAAGAAAAAAGAAATAGGAAATACAAATAGTAGAATGACACCTTATAGAAACCACAAATAAATTATTATAAAAAGGATAGGATATTATGGGAAAGGAAAAAAATGAATGGAATCAGAAAACCTTTTGTAAATTTAAATATGATAGTCACTTTTTTAAAAATAAAGATTTGAAATATAAAGCAGGTCTATTAGACAAAGATAAAAAACAAGAGAAAAGTAGAAAAAAATAAAGAGAGCAATTATGAAAGTACAAATACAAAGTGCACCCTTAAGACACACTTCTGACAGATCTGTGGGTTCAGTGTAAGCAGGAAGTGAAGGCTAAGGTAGACTTTTAAATAGCCTGGCTAAGCAATGAAAGATGCTCTAACACAATCTGCAAAGATTAAGAGGGTTTTCGTGTTTCTCTTTAAAAATTTTTTGACTCCAGGCATTTAAGGAAATCTCTCACAACACACTAACAGACCACATGTTAAAGGAACTGAGATTTCAGTAGCAATACAGCATAATGAATACAGACTTTACAAAATCGTTTAGAAAATTCACTGAACTAACTACCATGATCATAGCAAGAAACAAAAACATACCTTGAGGAAGGGGAAGAATCTGATTTCCAGAGTTAGCATATCAGAATATTTAAAATGTCAGTTTTTAACAAAAAATTATGAAGTGTGAAGAGCAACAAGAAAGTGTGGCCAACTTACAGGAAAGAAGAACAGAAACTCTTCCTGAGGAAGTACAGACAATGGAATTACTACATGAAGACTTTTCATCCAGTATTTTAAATATGCTCTAAGAGCTAAAAAAAAAAAAAAATCATTGATAAAGAGCTAAAGGAAACCAAAAGAATGATGCCTCAATAAATAGAGAATATTGACCAAGAGAGAGAAATCATAAAAAGGAACCAAATGAATTCTGGAGCTAAAAACTATAATAATTGAAATAAGGAATTTAAGTTTTTCAACACCAGATTTGAGGAGACAGAAGAAAAAAATCAGCAAACTTGATTATGGTTTCATTTATATTATCCAGTCTGAAGAGCAAAAAGGAAAATGAAGAAAACTGAATAGAGCCTAAGAGACTGTGGGATATCATCAAGTGTTACAACATATGATAATTGGAGCCCCAGAGAAGGGGAAACAGGGAACAGAGCAGAAAAAATATTTCAGCAAATAATCACCAAAACTTTCTGTATTTGATAAAAAATGTCTCCACATCTAAGAAGCTAAATAAAATCTAAGGATGAACACAGAGAACCACACCAACACACATAATCATAATTATATAAGTGGGAGGATATATCTTACTGTAAGAAAGTATTCCATAATTTATTATATTTTGAGCGCTCTTCAGCCACATAAACTAGCAGATGGATAAGGAAGCCTGAGTTTCCTTCTTTCAGGTCCAGATAAAGATTCTAAACATTGAAGCACCTGCCCAAGTATTGGAACTCTCAGCTTGGCTCCAAAGACTAACCACAACAGAAACTTCAAGCAAGACTCCATTCCTCACTCTCTGAAGCCATTGTTTGACCTCATTTTATAGGCAGTAAATATTTTCACATACAATTCATGTGGAGGTGGCATCATCAGTCTTGACATCTGAACAAAATTTGGGGTTGGGGTCTAGACTGCTTCTTATGAATGGGTACAACCATTTGTACTGTGAACAGGATGTCTACCAGTAGCAGGAGTCTTTGTTCTGCTTTGGTTTTAATTACTGGCTTTGCTGCATGATAGTACATACACTTTTTGATCTGCTGTCTGTTGGCTACCTTGTGCTTTGAGCTATGCTGCTTTGTGCTGCATTTACTGAGTTCTATTAAGGCTCTGTGCTATGGATTACATGTTTATGTCCCCACAAAATTCATGCATTGAAACTCTGATCTCCAAGGTAATGGTATTTGGAGACATGACCTTTGGGAGGTAATTAGAGTTAGATTAGGTCATGAGGGTAGGGGCCTTATATTGAGATTGATGCCTCATAAAAAGTGAGAGACAGAAGATCTCTTTCTCTATGCATGCATGTATGAAGAAAGTCCTTATAGGGACACAGGTAGATAAAAGGCTCTCACCAAAAACACAACCATGCTGGCATCATGATCTCAGATTTTTCAGATTCCAGAACTGTGAGAAATAATGCTTGTTTTTGGAGCTACCCAGTCTATAGTATTCTGTTATAGCAGTTCAAACTGATTAAGTCACTCTATCACAGATTTAACCAAACTAGGTCAGTTCAATAATTAATTGTCACTTAAGGACAGAGGTATAGGGTTGGGATGCACCTAACAGTAGCTCTGTATCATGTGTCTCACTCTCTGCCTAAACACACACGCACACGCACACATACACGCATGCGCTCGTGCACGTGCACATTTTAGATTAGATTATGTGTCTTAATTCCATTGTAAACCGTGACTGCCACTAGGCTCAGAGAAAGACTCTTAATGAGTAACCAATTGCTTACATATCTCAACCAAGCATTGGCCCCATTCTATAGAGCATTCAAGAGAAATCTATATTCTGTACTAAATTCAGGCCCTTTGGGCGGTTGCTCATGTGGAGGAAAAGCAGACACTATTTGAACACTGGTTACCATTTGAAGATATGAACTGTTGAAGCATATAATATAAAAGGTGGTTGGCTCATAGGACCTTATGGATTGCCTTTACTACTGTTCTCCTGCCTATGTCTCTATGTCCACAAAAGATCCTAATTACCAGGGTTATAGAGGGAAACATCCATGGTACTTCTGTGGCATAGAAAACAGGGAGTATAATTCAAACCCTACTTTGGTTGATGGTCATTAAATCCTGTTAAGAAACTACTGACACGGGGGAGGTTCCTAACCCTGACAATACTGATTTGAAGTTTTCTGGAAGAACAACAGAGTAGAGAGGACCTCCTCCACTACAAAATATATCTAGTAATGACAGAAAAGGAAGAAGGTGCAAGGTGGGGTGTAAAGAAAAAATAAGAAAGAAACCTGGATACACGGGGAGGAAAAAAGCAAGTAAAATTAAAGTCCACATTGTGACCTAGTTGAAATCCAAATAATACTAAAATTATTTATTTATCTTATTGTTAAATTGAACTTATTGGGGTGACATTGGTTAATAAAATTATATAGGTTTCAAATATACAACTCAATAATATGTCATCTGTATATTACATTGTGTGTTCATCACTCAAAGTTGTATTTCGTTCTGTTACCACATATTTGACCCCCTTTACTCTTATCTAGCTCCTCCCACCCCTTTCCCTCTGATAACCACTAAACTGTTGTCCATGTCCATGAGTCTTGGTTGTTTGTCTTGTTCATTTGTTGCTTTCAGTTTTACATCCCACATGTGAGTGAAATCATATGGTTCTTAAAATTTCTGTCTGATTTATTTCACTTAGCATGATAATTTCAAGATTTATCCATGTAGTTGCAAATGGCAGTATTTCATTTTTTATTATGTGTGAATAATATTCCATTGTATATATGTACCACATCTTCTTTTCCCAATCATCTATCGAAGGGTACTTTGGATATCTCCATGTCTTGGCCACTATGAATAATGCTGATATGAACATATGGGTGCATATATCTTTATGGATAAATGTTTTCAAAATTTGGGGGTAAATACCCAGAAGAGGAATTGCTAGGTCATATGGTAATTCTATTTTAAATTTTCTAGGAACCTCTATACTGTTTTCCATAGTGGCTGAACCAATTTACATTCCCATCAGCAGTGTGTGAGGGTTTCTTTTTCTCCACATCCTCTCCAACACTTGTTATTACTTGTCCTATTGATAATAGCTATTCTGACAGGTGTGAGATGGTATCTCATTGTGGTTTTGATTTGTATTTTCATAATAGCTAGCAATGTTGAGCATCTTTTCATATGTCTGTTGGCCATTTGTATGTCTTTTTGGGAGAAGTTCAGGTCCTTTCCCATGTTTTAATTGGATTGTTTTTTATTGTTGAGTTGTATGAGTTCTTTGTATATTTTTGATATTAGCCCCTTATCAGAGGCACTGTTTGCAAATATCTTCTCTCATTCAGTTGATTGCCTCTGTCCTGTTGTCTGATGGTTTTGTTTTTGTTTTTGTTTTTTTGCTGTGCAGAAGCTTTTTAGGTTGATATAGTCCCATTCATTTATTTTTGCTTTTAATTCATTGCCTTTAAGGTCAAATTCATTAAATCAACTCTAACTCCAAGGTCCATGATTTTAGTACCTATGTTTTCTTCTATGCACTTTATTGTTTCAGGTCTTATATTCAGGTTTTGATCCATTTTTAGTTAATTTTAGTGTATGGTGATAGATAGGAGTCTAGTTTCATTCTTTTTCATGTGGCTTTCTGGTTTTCCCAGCACCATTTATTGAAATAACGAAAAAGATAGAAGGACGTTGATTGGCATTTGCACTTCTACAACACGACAACATAAATGATGAATGAACTTTAACATCTACTAAAACACACCAATTGGCTAATCTTATAGCATTAATTAAAATTGAGACAAAGTTAATTATGCTTGGAGGGTCTCACTAAATTTAAATAGGATACCCCCGCTCACTCTTAGGGGAATTGCTAACTATAGGACAAATGCCTCATGTTAACCATAAGAACTATTACTTTGCCTAAATTCTCCATTGGCAGAGTATCCGTTGTGCTAAAATATCACATAATGGGCATGGAGACTCTGATTTATTAAGTGATAAAATTAGAGTCCTTGCTACTTAAAAATTGACTTAGCGAAATGGCACACCATCAATATGCCCCTTCTCCTCCAGTTGAACTAGTTAATATAACCCAATGTAAATTAAACAAAGGCCTTTAAAGACTGAAACTCTTCAACAAAACTTTTTTTTTTTTTTTAGGATGAAGCAGGATTATTCTCACTGCTCCATTTAATAGTCCAATTTGGTCTTTAACAAAAAAAAAAGAATTCCATCTCATAGTGGATTACTACAACCTGTGGGCGGGCACCATAAAGGCTCCTTCCTCAGTGTTTTTGAAATGTGAAGTTTCTGATTTAATTCAATCACTAATTGGTGAATATTTTGCTATTATAGATTAGGCTAATATGTTCTGTTCAGTGACTATTTCAACTGTTTTTCAGCCATAATTTGCCTTAACTTTTTTTGTCCAGTTTTATTGAAATATAATTGACATATAACATTGCATCAGTTTAAGGTATACAACATGATAATTTGATACAGATATCTACTGCAAAATATGTTAACTTCTAAAAAGATTTAAATACATCTTTGCGGGTAAGATGTTAACTGAATGCAAATTTCTCCAAGAGCACTGGTATGACACTACCCTGATAAGATTCTCCTCTGAGAAGTTTTGTTTTACACATTCATGCAGAACATACAAATACAAAGGAGCTCACAAAAAGAGGATGGGCCACTGACTCACACAAAATGTGAGGCTCTGCCATCTTGATTAAGTTCCTGATAATTATTTGGTAAACCGAGGGCCTCTTCATCTCTGGCACCTTCAAGAAACAGCTATTAACCCTCTTAGTACCCACAATAATTTTAGGCCTTTCTGGGTTCTGTAGACAATTTATTCCACAATTGTTTTACTTTAGTTATCTATGCCATTACTTGTAAATGAACCCACTGTGGATGGGACCCTCCAACAAAAAACTCTAGATTCTGTCCAAATTGAAATACAATATCCACTCCTGATAGTACCTGAAGGAGAATCAGATAAGCCTTCCTTTTATAGGCTTTTAGCAAAAACCTCTCAAGTCTCCTAAAATCTCTGGTCTTCTCATTATGGCTATAATTTGCCCAAGGTCTTCTGATGCAAGAAATTGACCACTTTTGCCTCATGCTTTGTGCCATTTGAGTGGCAATTACTGTCCATATACTGTCCATATACTAGAAATAGAAGCTCTCCTAGGCCCTAGGCCTGTGACTGTTCACACCTACCTGCCTATTATGACTTGGGTTATTGAAGCAGCACACTATAAACTCAGCATGGCCTCCAAAGCCTCCTGTCTGCATAATGGAGCCAAACTTTGGCCCTCCAGAATATTCTACCTGCAGGAAGGGATAGTCTCCCTGTTTTCAGTCCTTTACCAAATGCCAGGGTGCTGAGGAATTCACACACTTATGGATTGGTAGAGCATCATCACATGTGATGGAGCTTAGTAGTGCATTGCTGATTTTCATCCCTAGGATGTCTCTGATAAAGAATGGGACTCAAGAGATAGCATAGTGGCCAAATTTCAGGCAGTCATTTTTGCACTGAATAAATACCCTGGCCAACAATAGGCCCCATATGCATATTTTTGCACATATTGCAAATAGTATAGCTATTGGGTACAGCCAAATGCAGCAAACAAATACTTATCTAAGGTTTCTTCCTTTGGGTTAAAGACTCTGGGAATCTCTTGTTTCACAGATACCTCAAATATAAATCAATGTCACACATGCCTCTACATGTACCAAAGTCATAACACAAGTCCTCACAATCACATTCCTTATCCCCTTTGGAGTTTCACACATTAATGATTGTGACTGAGGCATTTATTTCACGTTTCTGAGTATACAATGCTGGGCTCTTGAACAAAGCATTCAATTGAACTTTCACCTACTTTTTACAGGCTTCAAGCTGCAGGCCTCATAGAGTACCATAATGGCTTAAACAAGTTCAAATTTAATTAAATGCAACATGGAATATCTGGTCACTAGTAAACATCAGGAGTACATTATAATAAAGAATCCACTTCATAATTTAATGTTTGACTGCTGACAGTTTTACTATACTCTGTTCTCATTCCGCCCACATCTGGGTAAGATGATAAGAAAGACTGGCGTGCTCACACTTTTAGCATCAGCAGGAGATTCAAGACATGCAAACCCATGTGTGGAAACGCTCACCCTGGCCTCACCCTCTAACTCAATAAAAACCTCAGATGAGTTGTTTCCTCACTCTCTCAAGCCATTTTGGACCTGCTTGGGAAGCTTGTTCTGATCTTCTTAGAAAGCATCATTATACAAATAATGAACCTTCTTATACTCTGTATATGGCATCATAAGTGTTGTATGAAAACCAAATTTTGAATGTGGGTCCACTCTATTAGTTATAGAGTTGTAGTATTTAAGTCTATGGTGTTAGCATCTATTAGTTATAGAGTTGTAGTATTTAAGTCTATGGTGTTAGCACACAGATGGAAAATTAGAGCAAATAAAATAATAAGAGACCTAGAAACAGACCCATACATACATGAATAAGTAATACTTCAGAGAGATAGTGGTGCAGATCAATATGGACAGGATAAAGTTTTCAATACATTTTATAAATGGGATAAATATATGAAAAAGAAATTTGCCCTAAATCTCGTTTCATAAATGAAAATCAATTCCAAGTAGATTAAAAACCTTAATTGTGAATGAAAATACTAGAAAACATTTAGAATATAATATGGTTGAATAAACATATGAGAAGATGCCTCACTCATTTGAAATCAGGTGAATGCAAATTAAAACATAATGAGATAGCATTATATACCCACCAGATAGGCAAAATTTTAAAAATCTAAGAAAATTATGCATTGGCAAGATTACGGTACATTGGATACTCACATAATCTACTGATTTTACTACACATGAAAAAACATTTTGGCACTAGCTGGAAAAATTGAAGATCCACATACTCTTATGACCTAGCAATTCCAGTCCACAGAAGGTTCTACAGATATGCAAGAAGACGTATAGAAAGATTATATATAAAATCTTGTATATGTAATTATATATTTATGTGTATATATTATATATAAAACATACATATACAATAATGTTCCCTACATCACTATTTTTATATGAAAAACATTGGAGAAACTGAAATTACATCAACTGTAGAATGAATAAACAAAGTGTGATATAATAAAACATAATGAATAACAATTAAAATGAACAAATTACAAGTGTATGCTTCAATATAGATAAATCTCTAAAACATAATTTTGAATAAAACAATAAAATATTCAACTTGAAAAAACTAACATACTTTTTTATTCCATTTTTAAAATGTGATAAAAAACAAACTATAACTATAACGATTAACAATACATACATGGATTGTAAAACTAAAGAAAATCAAGAAACTGATTATTACAAAATTTGATATAATGGTTACTTCCAAGGAGGGAGTATATCAAATTAGGGAAGCACATATCAAAGTTTCTGGGGCGCCTGCTGTTGAATATATATGACATGGCTCAGAGTAGAAATGCAATGAGCATTAAATGAATGAAACTGACTAGAAAGGTAAACTGAGGGGTGCTTTTAAAAGAGAAAAAAATGTATTTAAAATGAAAATATAGATTATATTCGACGGAAAAACAAAATGTGAAAAGATGTTTGAAACCTTGATTTACATTCATAAAAAGATAGATGCTCGGCACTTTAGGAGTTCTAGCGATTGTTTCTACCTATTAACTATAATGACCTAAAACAAAGCTAAATTTTGTTCAGTGTATTCTTGTTAACTCTAGATGAGAGGTGGTATGATGAAAAAGAATATACTAAATAACACCAAATCACAGTTAAAATTAACCGAGATTTTATGGGCTTATTAACCACAACTAGGGCAAAAATAGTTCAAGGATACAGTCATATTTTGGCAGGATCCACTAATTATAGAAAAGATAATTACTATTTATTTCTTGTCATACTTGCTAAAGGAGAAAAACAATCTGACTAGGACAGTAAACAGAATGTCAAGCAAACACTCAAGATATTTTCATATCATGTTTCCTATCAAGACCGGAAAACATTGTTACTACCTGTTTCCTTGCATTGACTAATCAAGATACATGTGTAAATTTAGTAATTAGAAAATAAAATTTGTGCAGAGTCATTTTCAAATAGGGAAATATAAGTTGTGCTTTAAGCCTGATTATAAATCTCACTCAAATTACATGGATTATGGCATTTCTTGGCCTTGTCAGCTGTTTTCAGGTACTCTAACATGTTTGTCCTTAACATTTTTATTCTCTAATAGGATATCCCTAGTGATTTTGTTAACAGGATAAATTAACATTTTTTCCCAATGGTTGGGAAATGTACAGGTTATTATGCATGATTGATCCATTTATAGTTTTTAGGAACCCCGATAGAAGGAAACGCCTTGTGTTTGATTGAAAATATAAATATATATAGGAAGTATGTCCTTTGCAGAAAAGGAGGAAGGGCATTTTATGGTGGAATGAATGCAAAACTCTGAAGAGCCCCACGTGGCACACAATTCCTATGCTGGGCAGTTATTCAGATGTCATTTATTTAGTGGATAGGAATCACACACGAGAAAGCTAGGATTAATGATAAAACAACATATGACCTAGGCCATTCTCCGATATAAGCAGTTATCTTTAGTTTTTTCATCTTCTTTTATTTTGATGTCAATATTTCAAAGTGGCAAAGTTTCAAGTTATATGACAACTTGCAAATACATTTAGGAAACTAACATAGACCTGAATTTTCATGCAGAAATGGAAGGAGTTTATATTTTAAATAGAACGCAGCCAAAGCAATGGTACAAGTATGCACTACAAATCATCCATTATCTTGCCTTTTTCTTCTCCCACAAGACTCCCTATAAACTCAAATTCTTTATTGAAGCCCATACTTGAAAACAAATACTATCTGGGGCACTAAAAGCCATTAAGGGGAAAAATGTCTTGGAAGAGTGACAGGGTGATTGGCTACCTCAGGTCCAAATTTTCATCTCTTAGAACCCTATTTCACTCTGCCTAGACCCTGCAATCTTGTTTCAAAAATAAACCTAAACACAGTCTCAATATTTGCAGAATCTTGCAATTTGTATTATAAGTTCTCCTGTGTATGGCAGCTTGCAATTTACCCAGCAATATAAAATGTTAGAAATCTGTTTCCTAACATATTATTGTAACAAAACATAAAAAGTAACCAATCAATATATAACACATTGAACATATTCTATCTATTTTGGAAAAAACAAATTCAATAACAATTGTGAAAAGCTTGATGAAAAATCTCCTTAATGCTGCAAATCACAAACATGTCTGTTTTAATTGTGCTTACCTATTCCCTTTTCTAGATCTTGGGTTTACGTATAAAATATGACCTCAAGTTTCAACTTATTCTGCATTTAGACCACTATTTTATAGTTCAGATTTAATCAAAATTATAAAGATTTAACTTAAATTTCTTACTTGGAAAGACTTGTTTCATGTTTTGATTTTATGACCCTTTCCTCCAACACACACACAGACTTTTTTTTCATTATCTCTTGCCTTGTTTTGCTTTTTGCTCTGACTTTTAAAAATTCTATTATTTTGGCTTGCTTTTTCAACATCTGACATCTGGTGCTGTCAGTATATCTGGAAATGGCCCAGAAAACATAGTTGCTAGAAAAAAAAAAAAAGCATATAGGCGTGTTCTCCTCTTTTATAAAGGTTAGGTTCTGATCCTTTCCAAAGCTAACTAACCTTTCCACTCCCTCTTTAATAAAGTTATATTATTGATAAAAATCAAATGAGTCTTTTGGTTCCTGTAATCCTCAAAAAACATTGATAGAACATACATTTATTTCATGTTATTAACATTTAAAACATTATATATTGTTATATAAAATCTATCCATATCTGCTAATTTTATATTTAATGCCTGTTAAATTATTCACACTGGTATATTCATCAGTAAGGTCTGACTTCAAATTCTATGACACCTGTGATGATAGAAATAGAATATAAGGTAATTTCTTTCTATAATGACCCATCTATGACATTTTGCTTTCGAATCTAAAGTACTGCATGAAAAATAGTTCTTTCAGAACTTTCAGAACAGTGCTGCAATATATAATAAATGAAAGCACTTTAGAAAACAAGCCTTTAATTCTGCAAAATCAGCACAGACTCAGGCATTAACTCTGAGAAGCTCTGTAGCTGTCAGAGATCATTTCAGGAATCAGAAAGCATTGCTACCATTTCAAAGAGAAAGTAACATAAAGAACAAAACGATTAGAAAATAACTGGAGGAATAGGATGAGGTTATAGGCTGGTCCTCCAAGAAAACTCAGAATTGTACACTACATCTACCCTAGGAAAGTGGAATCTGAGGCCAGTTCAAGAACCCCTTGTTACAGTTATAATCCAGGTAGAAAACTACCACCACAATGGCTGCAACGTCTTGATACCTACATAGCCACTTACCCTCCACGACTAGGAGGTTGAATCCCATCATCGCTGCTGCTATAAGTGCCTTTATTGACCATAAAGCTGAAGACTGGAACACTGCAACAGAAATGAAGATATCCATAAAAGGTTTTAGTGGTAGCAATTGACAAGGTTGCAGGAAGTTAGCTCCCAATTTATTTTTACCTCCCAAATATTGTGTTCAGCTATCCAATTAATAGGAACTAACTATAACACAGAAGCTTACCTGAAAAAAATCTCTGAATTCTACGCTTTCTAATGTTGGGACTACAGAAATTGTAAAAGAGAACTTGTAAAGGGGACCAAAATGTGTATTTAAGGTTCAAAGAGGCAAATAGCAGCTTACTAGAGGCTCTTGCTGTCGAGCTAATTAATACAGATTGCTTACAACTGCGTCTTACAATTTATCATTGTTCGGACAAAAGAACTCCTGATTACAAAGCATGCCAATGGACTAAAAAAGCTTTCCATGTTAAACATTGTGAAACAAAACTAAGATATGATGCTCAAGCAAACTTGATTAGCCATCTATTTCAAACAGATTTTTTTTCTGTACTAAAAAATGTGTTTTACAGCTAGAGTGGAAAAAAAGAAATAAGATTTATTAAATACCAACTATGTATCAGAAACTGTAGTAGGTGCTTTCACCTACGTTATTTCTCAGTACAGTGAAAAACTGTACAGTTTCTAAATAGCCAAAAGACACAATTATATTTATTATATGGCAGCTATTAAAGTAGAAGTATTAGCTTCTAAAATAGATTTTTAAGTAGGAATAAAAAGTATTCTAGTTGGATTGAATTTTGGGGAGGGGGTTGGTGGTTAGTGATTTATACTTAACCCTCTTTTTTAATCATCTGAAATTTAGAATCAGCTGACAGAAGTAGGAGTTATGCAAGTATGTAGCAAATGTACATTTATCACCGAAACTGTTTTGGGTGAACAGGATTCAGGTGTAAGTTGTTTTTTTCTTTTGAACAGCACGGGTGGTGTCGCCCACAGACCAGTCGGGGGCCTGCTCTGATTGGTGGAGTGTGGAGATTTCTAGAAAAGCACATAGGCCACAGCTGGAGCTGGCAGAGTGTGTTATGGGCCTTCAGGTGTCTGGGAAAGGGGCGGGGACGAGAGCGCAGTTCCTGATAAAGGGACAGGAAGAGGATGGGCTAGGACGCGGTGAGGGTCGCGGGTGGCTCAGGGAGTGTTGGAAGCACGTCTTAAGTGCTGCAGCAGCAACCTCCCTTCCCAGAGGAAACCTGATCTCACAGAATCTCGGGCTATCTACCAGGGCCTGCAGGGGACTCCTGGGGGGAGGAAGACTTCGGTGCCTTGGTGCTGGAGGTCCCTGACCCAGACTTGTCTGTAGAGTCTGGCTCACAACAGCCAACATGCGACCCCCAGTGCCTGTTCCCTTTCTCACGTCCCACCACCAGTCAGTAACCGTGCGTAGGTGCTGGCAAATGGGCTCTCACCCAAAAGCTATGCTGAGACCACCTGCTGGAGGACCTGAATCGTATTCACCAAATGGGTTTGCTAGTCTTTCCTGTCCCACAAATTTAGCCCTTAAGGCAGGCATCCAAATGGAAAGATTGTGTAATAGCTTATGGGTACAGTGGAAGACATGGTACTGAGCAAATCGGGAACTCAGAACTCTCACCAATCAGAAGGCGATAGAGAAATCAAAGGTAAGTTCAATCAAAAATGGATAAGTTGGCTTTATGTATTATATGAGTTATTGCTTTTATCCATAAATAATTAACTATGTGGGAAAAGAAGGCTATAGTGAGTAGGAAACAATTTGCTGGTATGATGAAAACAGTACATGAGTGAATGTTAAATTGTATTGTTTAAACCATGAACTATATGAAATTTCAAAGATGGGAGAAATTAGTGAAAACTATAATGCTGGATTATAATAGAGATAATTTACTGACTGTATACTGTGTTAGGTGCTTTCTGTATCTTATTCCTGTCATTAAAATTACAGTATTATTTTAATTCTCATGATAATTCAGTAGCGATGGAATTTTCCTTTCTCAGTTTTTTAGATGAGGAAAGAGTACCAGAAATTGTTAATGAATGGGAGATAATTTAAAGTGGCAATTAAAACCTTGTGTGTAGAGTCTGCTTGGATTCACGTCTCAGCTGTGTTATATATTAATTTTGTCACGTTAGAAAAATTAGTTCACCTCTTTAGGCTGCAGTTTCCTCATCTGTACAAGGGAGATCATAATCAGTGTCTATCTCATTAGTTTGTTATGAGGATTAAGTGATATAATGTGTGACACAGTGTTTGGCAATTAGTAACCCCTCACTAAATTTATTATTGTTGTTATTAGCATCAGCAGAGTTCATGCAGCTAATGTGTTGAGGCACGGTCTGAAGCCAAAGTTTATATCTGCACAAGTACTTATGCCCACGTTGCTATAATACAAAACTGCTTCAGTGTATGCTGATAGGTAATCAGCATACATGGTAGGTGATCAATGTTTCTTGAACTGAATGAAACTCAGGATTTCACTGAGGACGTCAGTTGAATGAGTCATTCCACTGCAGCACTTTTCTATACACTGTGAACATAACCGAGGACGCTCTCCACATTCTCCACATTAGGGTCTGATGAGCAATACTTCTTTCTGAGTTACATTGTCTGTCATAAAATGTATAACCACATGTATGAGGGCCAAGAACACAGAGGAATGATGTCTGATTAACAGCAAATCTATGGACTATTTTCTTTTCACCATGAACTCTATTACTTTCTGTGGAGAAATGTCTGTTACAAAACTTAGTTTTATCTAGTTGTGCATTTTGTGCAATTCTGGGGACTTTTTCTTAAATATGGAGCTTTGTAAAGCATGCCTCTCCTTTATCCCTAAGTTTTGCCCCAAGGCAGGTTTAAATTGCAGCTGTCACATTTACTTCCTTAAATGCTGTAGCTCTATTAATACGTCTAGCAGTCTCATAGCCATACTGCCACAGGCTCAGAATTTTGATGAATAATGCCAAAGAAATGCCTTCTGTTTAGGCAGTGGCTCTTAGACACTGTCACTCTGTGACTTCAGCCATATGTTTTGCCTCCAGCTGTTGGTCCTCCTTCAAGATCCTGGTATCTTAGCAGCTCAAGGTCAATAGCCCTATCATATTGGATAAAACTAAATTTATATTTGGTCAAATTATTAATTACTGTAATTATTTTACACTAATGCCTAGTGGAATTCTTTCTTTTTGTCTTTCTTTTAATCCACAGATTTTTTTGAATACCCATCATGTAGAATGCTGAGTTGGGCTTTTTAAAGGGCATAGATTAAGACCCTAACTCAACAAAATTACAACAGCAGGGGTGACTAAGAAAGATGATTTGATACTTTACTTTGCATCATAAATAGCATGCATGGAATTTTCTCAAGTATTTGTTTAGTGTTAACTTTAAGAAAGATATTTAATGTAAGAAAAGTATCGAATATTTTCAGCGAATGTCAAGAAGTATAAAAAAATGTT
Organism: Rousettus aegyptiacus; assembly: GCF_014176215.1. NCBI lineage: Eukaryota > Metazoa > Chordata > Mammalia > Chiroptera > Pteropodidae > Rousettus > Rousettus aegyptiacus. The sequence goes on from NW_023416306.1 coordinate 101,793,334, forward strand.
GCAAATGGTAATACTAGACAAACAAATTGATACCAAGTTACAAAACAATATTCTAAAGAGGTTGCTACAGGGAGAATTGCCAAGAGTTGTCCCAAAAAATTCAAGAAGAGCTAGTTTACTTTTTGTAATTCAACGGCAGCAACATTTATTCATCTCTTCATGCATTTACCATTCCATAAATATTAGATGAGCACCTACTAAGTGATGGGTATTATAGTGGTGGATATAATAGACTTTGCTTTGCACTTGTTGCATTTATAATCTAGAGGAAGACAAGAAAAAAGATGAAGCAGAACAATTTTATCTTATTTGCAAGTTGAATATCATTTTTGACCTCTTGTCAGTCTAATCATCAAATATTTAGGAGTAATGTTTTAATTTTGAGGCCTCGAAGTATTATGAGAGTATTTCTTAGTGAAATTCTTCCTGACAGACTGAGAGGCAAGCCTTGAAAGAGTCTGAAGGTTATCATAAAAAAAAACTTTTACTTTTGGTCATCATGCCTTCCAGTTGGTGACAGATGGGGCAGTAGAATACTGACAGTTTTGAATCCTCTGGGTACCTAACTGTATGGCATTCCTCCAGGTTTGTTCAGTTGTAGATAATAAAGATCTTCATAAAATTTCAACCTACCCAGTGTTCGGCTTAATGTAAACCAAATTCATACTAAATTTATAATTTCATATGCCATTTGTATGTATAATGTAGAATTTGGTTCTTAACCACACCTGTATGTTTACACAGGCTCCTTGTAGCCAACTTGCTCGTTAGTTCTGCATTTGATCTAGTTCCCTGCTAAGATGGAAGCTGTACCATAAACTTCAGCCCTATCTCTAAGACACTGACCACCAGCGAATTCCTTGCCAGCTAACCTATGGGATTAATTTTTTTTCCTAAATGACAAATTTGGGTATGCATCTCCTTCAAATTGGAAGAAGTCCTTTAAACAAACAATTTCAGCCATCTCCAAGTCCTCAATTGCATAGATTTTTTTCTTTCCATGTCTCCATCCCACAGATGGATATGAATTCTACCCCTAATTATATACTCTGCTTATTCGGATATTGTAATGTCAGCTCCTGACTACAGGCTTGAGGATGCATAATTCCTGGTTAGTGATCCTTGCACCAATTTCCCCAGTTTCTTTTTGATTGCAAATTGAATTTTGGTGAATAAATCTGAACATTGATGAAGCTAAGGATTAATATTTAGTAAACCAGTAGATCAGGCAATTTATATCAACATTCTGAAAAATCTGGAGAAAATAATTAACATTGATCACCAGGAGTGTACCATTTATTATATGATTGGCTTGCATTACCTCTTTTAATTAACCTTAGATTTGTTTTGAAAGCCAAATAAACATGTAAAACAATAAAATCATCATAGGCACTTGAAGCAACTTCTGAAGGTCATTTATTCCTTTTCACTTTATTTTTAAATAGTGTTTCATCGAAGTCACTTATAAAACATACATTGTTTTTTTGAACCACTGCAATGTCTGGTGTTTGAATATCAAGTTTAGTAAGCTATTTTAAATCAGCGAACATGTGATGTTTTGACCACGATTCCTCTTTGAAATAACTGCACTTGGTTCATTACCAACGGATTTCAATTGACACTGTTTAAAAATTCAATTTCATATAAGAATATATATAATTCATGGAGATTTAATTTTGAAGCTGTTATTTTCTCTGCTCAAGTCTCAAGGTTAAAGCTGCTGTTCCCAAGCAGTCTGATTCAATGAATACTGCTGTGTGTAGTGTATGGTACGCAGTAGACCAATAAAAACAATCTGATTGATCTATCTCGTTATGGACTTGATGGCTTCCAAAGCACTAGCTATAAAATAAGCTAACTGGAAAATCAAAGCTTTAGTGACCTCAAAGGACTCTTCATCACATAGTGCAGCTTAAATCATGTTACTTTAAATTTAGATATCAGATGCACACCACATTTTATATAACAAACCAGAGAAAACTTGTAAACAGCATTTTATTTTCTACCTTTCCTGGCTGGAACACTTGCACTAGTGAATAGCTTTCCGAGTACCAATCTCCTTTAAATGCTTAAACTTTAGTTTTGGCTGGATTTTTTTGAATTCTCGAGCCCTATTTTGCAATGCCTCTACTCTTCTTTAAATGCTTCACTCCAAAGAGAACCACTGGTCCTTTGTATATAGCTATCTCCCTAGTCGATTTACATAAATATAAAAATCATTAGCTTAATTCCAAGATTTTAATTTGACAAAATGATAGATTCTTTTTTCTGTTCATAACTGAATGTCTATAGGCTACTGGCAGGAAAAATACACTTTAGTGTGCTGAGATGGCTATGCCTAGTTGGTTTCATTTCCCAAGAAATGTAGTTAGTATTGCAACAACAAAAGATAGTTAAGTCCTTAGTTGAGTCCATTCAAACTTATCAGACAAAACTGAAATTTAAATCATTTCTTAGAATTCGTTTAATATACTCTTTTTCTACTTCATAGCATTCTAACATCTATCTCCCTCCTCCACTATCTAGTGTTTTAAAAGTTGACTTTAGATGTCTAGGAATTGCCTTTGCAAGTATAGCAACAACAGGTTAGATTCTCTATGCTTAGTGACTGTCTTTTCCCCCCAAAATCTCTCTATTATATACCCCATTTTTAAGGACCATCTTTTCTACTAGGTAACCATGAAACTGAGTTGTGGTGATTTACCAATGGATGGTGATGGTATTTATTTATTAATTTACTAGAAACGATATATTATTAACCAACTGTTAACACAGGCACTGGGATATAGAAATAAAAGATCTTAAGGAATTTTAAGGGGGATATAAACATAGAAACATGATAATACAGAGGGCATTAGTCACTATAATAGAGGAAGGCATAGATTGATAAAGCACTAATAGACACCAACATGAACTGGGAGACTACTTGGAGGTAGACAAAATAGACTTTGTCAGTCTTGAAGGACAAATAAGCTCTATGTGGCAAAGGGAAAGAGATCACAGCTAGAAGGACCTCATGAAAATGGCATGGAAGATGAGAGCACAATGTGGGCCATGTATCTGCAATATGTTTATTGTTAGCTAAGAGTAGAAGGGAAATGAATGCTGGGATGTTTTCAAAGAACAAGTGTGTATAGCCTTGTATGTTGTCCTAATAAATTTGAATTTATTCAGTGCTGAATATGGAGTCAGATTTTAAATCCTGGCTCTGCCACTTACTGGCTGTATACCTTGGGGCAAGTTACTCAAGCATCATTTATCTCGTTTATAATGTAGAAGTCATAATAGAACCTACCTCTTATAGTCCATATTAGAAATGAGTTAATACATATGCAACTATTTAATCAGGAACTGTCCTGTAACAATAAATCATCATCATCACAATTATTACTCTTAATCATTTTATCAATGAAGATACTTATTCAAATATGCCTAAGACTGAGCCCTTTTTGATCAAATGTGTTTTTTAAAGTTCATTTTAGCAGCAGTAAGCAAAATGGATTGTATGTGGCCAAGTTGAAACTAGAACCAGGAAAATCAGGGGCATTTGTAGTGTATGGGTTGAGAGATGATGCAAAGAGCCTAAACCAATGGTATTACAATGTGGGGAGAGAAAAGAGATGAATAAAAGAGATTTTAATGAGAAAATTTTATGTGATATGGTTATTAAGTATATAAAGTAAGCTAGTCTATCTATAAGGTTTCTGACTGGATGGAGGTATCATTCACTAAATTAGGGAATGTAGGAGGGAGAGCTAATCTGAAGGATCAGATGATGAGCTGAGTCTAGGTAGATGTATAGTGATTGCTGGAATATGGTTTTGAAGCTCAAAAGAGATCCTTGAGAGTCATCAATAAATATGTGTTAGATGAAATCATGGGAGTTGATTATCAAAGGACTATTTGTACTGTAAGAGTAGTAGAAGGTCTATGACAAAATCCTTGGAACATATCAACAATTAAAAGAAAAGCAAATAGTAAAATAATTATAGTGTCAGACACAGGGACGTGGTGAGAGGGAAACACCATTTCACTTTGAAATAGTTAACCAGAAAACCCCACTGGCTTTCATCAAGACACTCTGATAGCTTTCTATTATGATTGGCCTAAAATTTAAACTCCTTGTGTGATATCACTTCCACTGTGCTACCCCTTGATCACTCTTGCTTCAGCCATACCATTCTTCTTTCTCTTCTTCAAACACATCGAATTTGTTCAATACTTGGTGCATTTGAACTTGGAGCTCCTTTTTCACAGAAGTGCCTTCTACTAGACTTTTGACATTTCTCAGCTCAAACAACCTTCTCAGAGAGGCCTTCCCTGACCTACCTATCTAAAATAGTCCCTACTTCAGAGTCGCCTTTCTCGGTCATTCTCTGTCAAGCTACCTTGTTGTGTTATCATATTACTCAATGCTTCCTGAAGCTACCTTTTTTATGTAACTTCTTTGTTGTTTGTTTTTTCTGTACTTGAATGCAACCTTAATGACAACGAGGTCCTGCTCTGTCTTGTTTACCACTAGATTTTCTGCCCTGAGAAGGTATCTGTAGTACAAAATAAGTTCATTAAATATTTCTATGAATAAATGAATGTATGAAATAGTGAAAAAAGTAAGTACTAAGTAGAGGGAAAAAAAAGTAAGATCAAACCACACAGAAGGAAGACTAATGGTGTCAAGACATATACATAAAACAGAAAAGTTTTTACTGAATTTAGCAAAAGGGGTCACAGATGACACCAGGAGGAGTAATTTCAGTAGATTAGTAGCAGAATTCATATTCATAGACTTGAGAAAGAAAACAGATGAACAAAGAAAATAAATGGATTCTATCCTTTCAAGAAGTTGGACTGTACAGAAAGAAAGGTGATAAATGTTTAGAAGAGTATCTTTTGTAAAGTAAGTACAAACAAACAAATAATCCAAAAACAATTGCTGTAGTGTTAGAGGCACATTGTGAAAGCTATTGAAGGTCAATGATTTTTTTTTTTTTTGAAACATTTTGAACTTAAAAAGTTATAAGACTATTTCAAAGAGTTCCTAATACTGTATTATTGATCTGTGGCTAGTAGTTCTCAGATGCAGATGGCCAGCTGCAGTTATACCCAGTTTTTGGCTGTGTAGGGGTTGGTGTCCCTAACCCCAGCATTGTTCAAGAGTCAACCGTATTCTTCAGTTTGAGACCTCATTCAAGTTACGGCAATTATACCTATACAGTCTTTATAGCAAAAGGATTCAATCTAGGATCTCATGTTATATACATGGTTGTCTTATATTCTAGACTTTTTCATTATGAAACAGTTCTTCAGCCTTCCCTTGATTCTTATCAGTTTGATATGTCTGAAGATTGCAGAATACTCATTTTGTAGAAAACCCCTTAAATTTGTTTTTCTAGTGTTATGACTAGACAATACTATTTGGCTTAAATGTCACAAAAGTGAGACTATTTTTTCTTCATTGCCTCCTATTGAGTGATATATGATATTGATTTATCTCATTACTGGTATTTTAACTTACATCATTTGATTTTTTAACTGTAAAATCACTTTTTACCCACTTTGATCTATGTTTAGTAAACTTTTGGGGGAAGAACTTAGAAATTATACAAAATTCTGTTTCTCATCCTACTTTCATCCACTATTTTTAACATCCACTGGAATTTATTTCTTGAATTAATCATTACTGCAATGGTTGCCAAATGTTGATTTTTCTAGTTCCAACTTTCCTTCCTCGTTTATTAGTTATCATTTTATTATAAAGAAGAGCTATATGAATATAAATAAACTCATGAATTTCTATTTTATCCATTTGGTTGTAAATGTTACCATAATTTATTTTGATGCTTAAATTGTCATAGATTTACACATTTATTTTTAAAAAATAGATACAGTATAGGAATAATTCTGAATGCTTTGTGTTTGGGGATAAGGAGTCAGTAGAGCAGTGATTTTGAATCTTGGCCACACACCAAAATCACCTGAATAGCTTTTAAATATACTAATGCCCAGGCCATACCTCCCACCAATTACATAAGAATCTTTGGAAGTCGAAACTCAGCAATAATTATTTTTTTAAACTTTCCAAGTAATTCCAATCTGAAGCCAAGTTTGAGAGCCACTGCAGGAAAGATTAGCATATTAGGATTTCAGGAGAGATAAGAAATAACTGATAAAGACAATGTCCACAAAAATTAGAGAAAATTAAATTCATGGTAGGAAAAGAAATTTGCTCTGGAAATGAGGCTATAAGGACATAAATGTAAGAGGAGGTTTCAATTTGTGTTCAGTAGGAGAGGATTAGGAAGTTGAAGGATTTCCCACCCAGTACTTGCTATTTTCCTGTGAAGAAGCAGGTAAAGTGTGTTGAGATTTAGAGTAAAAATGATGGAGATTGGTGAGACTTGAAATAACCATTGTGAAGAATTAAAAAAATAATATGACCATAGAACATTGAGATCCTATTGAGATACTAGAGAACCGTTTTTGGACGCTATTACAACATTGCCTTGAAATTACCTTTTACCTTGAAATTGCTTTTAATCAAGTAGATGCAGAACAATAAGAGGTCCAGAAACTGAAGGGCTAGGCTGAATTACAGGGCCTAGGATTCACAGAGAAGTAAGCATAGGAGGGATCAAATCGTGGGAATATGAGCAGTGTCAAAGATGTGAACATCTCCTAAATGTCTTCGACAGGAATGGTTGGATTTTCAGGCATTCTGGCAGAAATCGTATTTTGGATCTCAAGAGTTATTTTCAGCAGTTTTAAATTGCCTTTCTGTTTGGTAGATCGAAAGTGGAAAATAGCAGAGCATTATCCTATGTTGCATATGCCGTGCTCAGGCGTATGTCATGTTTAAGACATCTGAGGCATACCACAGGCTTTTACCTGGGCTGCTGCCTGTATGGTTTGTGATTTCATGTCTTTGACATCTAAGGTTCTTTATCCTTTTCAAGTTGCAGCTGGCCCTCATTCTGGTTCTCCAGTTTTATTACTTCAGTGTGTCTCTGTTTTTCACTGTGATTATATATCTGCTACCTAACCCCTTCCTGTTAGGTAAATTTCATGAGTAGGCAATTTTAGGGAAACTATCATGCAACTAGCTCTAATTACAGTCCAGTCGAACAAATAATATGTTTTCTTTAGTTTGTGGGGTTTTCTTTTTTAAATAAGCTTATAACAAGAAGACTAATTTTTATTAAGTAAAAAATATTTCAGTCAAGGTCTGGGCCACAGTCTGATACTCATAACAGGTAGAAGATTTCAAGTATGAGTACAGACATTACACTCGAGTTTTTAAATATTTAATTATTTATTCTGTCTTATAAAAAGATAACAGTTCTATTGTGGCAAATCGAATTGTGTAATGGCAAAAGCAAAACAACTTTTCACTTGCTTTTTAACAAATTTTAAACTCTTGGTGAGTATGAATAGATGCTGTCCAACTAATCTGGTTGTACAACTAAAGCAGCTAATTGTCTCAAGGCAAAGAGTCCAGAGAACAGCAAACTTTGGGATGATTCAAGCTGGAAGTCCAAAATGATGACCAGGGCACACCAGGGGAGAGTTATGGTCAGGTAAAGAAATCAAACAAATGATGAGCCATGGAAGCTCTGCCAGTATTTCCACAATTATTTGTCCATTTCCTCATCTGTGGACAAGCAACAGTAGCTTTGGAGAAAGAAAGGGCTAGATGCTCATGTGGTTATCAAGGGTCCAGACTTATTTTTTTATTTTTTATTTTTTAGTGCTTTGAGTACTGATCACTTTCAGTTGAAAACAATGATGTAGATATAAAAGATCTCAAGCTATTCTCGGGAAACTCAAGATTGTGAGATAATTATGAGTAGCTCTATCCCATATCATTCAGGAATGATAGTGGCCTTATTGTTATATGGAGGCAAAATTACTTCAAACTGCCAACCATTGAGTTAAATTCAGAATTAAAGAAAAAAGCAGAAACCAATGAATCTTTCAAAAGATTTTTTTTTTTTTTTTTATGAATAGGTGTTAAAAATTTGCTGCCTGACAAAATCCAAATTATGGATGCCTGATGCAATGTATGTTTGTATTTGACTATCATTAATGATTGCTACTTGGCGCTGGATCTTTGTCAGCACATTATTAATGAACTGAAGTAGAGTTTTGAACCACATAAGTTTCACTACTATGTGGGATTTTGTGCTGTGGAAAATGATGTCCATCTGTTCTTTACCACTCACCTTATGAAAATGCACCCACAAACACATAATCGTCTTATCTTGGAACTAACAAATGCAAAACATGACGTGTTCTAGTTATTCAATTATTGTAGTACTTTCTTATCATTATTTTCTTTTCCATTAACATTGAATTTAGTTTTAATATTAATGAGATTGACATCTTTTTAGATTTTTTTAGTCTAAATACTTGATTTTAAATTAGCCTATTTCAAAGAAAGGAAGGCACAATAATATACTCAGATTATTTTTCTTAATTGATGTGTTAGCCTCCAGAATTCCACCCGAAAACCACAAGATTTTATTGAGGTTTACATATGTGAGTTTTAGAAATATTTAGAGTAATAAAATACTATTATTAAAGAAAGGTTAACTCACTAGAATGCATATTTTAATCTGAATCTCCATTGATAAGTTGAAATGCTAACTATTGATCTTTATCCATAAATCTTTTGGAATGAGTTTGTATGTATGTTTTAATAATTCCATTTCTCTGTTCTTACATTTGACTCCTTTGACATTTAGTTTATCAAATACCAAACAGAATTATCTTAGGAAAATTATAAATGTCATTAATAAAAACCCACCCTCGCCAGGTTTTATAATTTTATTTTCTGGCATATCTGGAGTGGTAGTTCAGAAGATTAGAGTGTCAATTATTCTTTAATCATTTTCTGTAATTTGGAAGTAGGCCAATGGATAGTCAAATGTATTCTTATTTTAGCAGAGTACTGCAAATACCAAAATCACAAATACTGGCAGGGCATTTGCCCCTAAAAGGAATTTCAGCCAAACATAAGCAAAGATTTGAGGAAAAATATCTTGCTCTGTTGCCATATTTTCCCTTTTATAACTTATCAGCTTAATGAACTCTGTAGAGATGTCCTTAATTTTTAGCCTTTGGTCCATAACATCAAAAATGGATAGGAAAATTCTTTAACTCCTAAAATGTACCAGATCTTAGACAGTTTAACACTAATATCACTATTAGTGTTAGGCAGTGTTCTAAGTATTTGAGGAATGTTAACTCAGTTAATCCTCATTAGAACCCAATGAGATACATGTTATATCTCCAATTTACAAATGAAGAAACGAAAGAATAGAGAGGTTAAGTAACTTTCCGGTGATCACAGAGCCCAGGCCATCTGTATGAGATTCTGTCAAGGAGTTAAACATTGAGTAGGATTAACTGATATTAGAAAAAGCATCAGGTCATATTTTGATTCTATGATATAAGAGATGCATTGGATTTTGATTAATTAGCATTTGCTAATATGCAGGTTGGACACAGAACTTTTAATTGGTACTTAATATGATTAACTGATGTATAATATTCATATTTAATGTAATGTACACAACTTCCTCAAGGCCATTTCCTTCTCCCTTTTCTCTCTTCAATCCAGCTATTGCTAGGAACTGTGCCCACCCCCCACCCCCCACCCCCCATAACAACTAGAACAGATAAGAGTTAATTTGAATTCAGCATATGGAGAGTAAGGCCTTTTTATAGTATTCAAGATTGGTTTCCACAAAGAAAAAGAGCAAACCAGCTTCACAACGACAGAAGACTTTTGAATAAAGGCAGCAGCATGTACAGCTGTAGCTAATTACAAATTTGAGCTTCACTTTTGTTAACAGCGGACTAATGTTTGCATACAAAGTATTTGTTGTAAATAAATAGCTTTAATAAGTGGGGGAAAAGACAGTAAGCAATACAATGCCACGGGTAATTACAGCTATGTTTGCAAAAGCCACAAATGTAATATATAATTATCTTAAAATGAAAAATAGAAATTATCTCATATTTTTAAAATTCTTTATTAGAAATCTAACATTTGAATATTGTTTGAATAGTTGTCTGATTCTGACTTAATTTTCTTGATATGATTCTCATGTAACACATAGGAATACAAAAGAATATAGCTTCAGTGAATAAATCTTTATTATGAAGATATTTAAAAACATATTTGATCATCTATTTATAGCTTTTAGTTTGACATAATTTACCAGCACAACTAAGGGTAGTATTGAAAGGTTATTGAGTTTATCTCAAGTAAGACTACAGACAAACCACCCCCTCCATTATTTTCCTTTCACAAATAAAGGCACCAACTCTTTTTAATGTCATGATAACAGCAGTGTAGAACCACTGCATTACATTACAAGACCTATAGGAAAACCCAAAACAACACAATACTGTGGAGTCACAGAAAGGGATTTCATAATCTTCTGAATTAGCTTCTGTCCTGAGAGGCAAAAATAAATACAGAAGCTTATACATTGACCATTATGTAATATCTGTAATCATAACTGAATTTGACATTCTGGTAAAAGAAAGAAAAATCCAGAATCATTGATTAAAATGCTGATGATTGTCCACATAAAAATCTACGCACACATATTTATAACAGCTTTATAATTGATAGTTTGGAAGCAACCAAGATGTCTCTCAAGAGTGAATGGATAAAGAAATTTTGGTACATCCTTAACAATAGAATATTATTAGACAATAAAAAGAAATGAGCTATCTAGCCACAAAAAGGCCTGGAGGAAATACATACTGCTAAGTCAAAGAACCCAATTTGAAAAGGTTACATACTGTATGATTTCAACCTATATGACATTTTCAAAAAGGCATAATTATATGTAGAGAGAGAGAGATCAGTGGTTGCCAGGGGATGAGAGAGAAGGAGGTATTAGGGCAGTGAATCTATTCTGATTATTACTGTAATGTTGGATACATATCATTCTACATTTGTCAAAACCCTAACAACAAGTAATGACAGCTTATTTATGCTAAAATTTATTCATTCTTAATTTAATATTTAACTAGGTTTATTTTTATTTGGTAAATCTGGCATCATGACACTTTGCCAATCTTGCACATTTACAATGTTTAATACAAAGAGTGAACTCTAATATAAACTATTAGAGTTAATAATTATGTATCAAATTTGGCTCACCAATTGTAACAAATGGACTATGCTAATGTAAGATATTAATAAGAGATTCTGGGTGCTTGTGCAGAAGTGAGGAGGGTAAGGGAGTTTATGGGGACTCTATTTCTATTCACTTTCTGTAAACCCAAACTACTCTAAAAAACTATTTAAAATATTATTAAAAAAATGAAAAGGGAGATCATTTAAAACTCAATAACATGATATCTGAAGTTATCTAATTAAGTTAATATTAATTTAAAATCATTTTTAGTGAGCAGTGTCTAACTTTTTCTCCTACACTCACATTAAAATGTTTTTCACTTAAATTATAGGAAAATATTAATGTTTAAAACACTGCAATTTAATATCGACTTCAATAAATACTCTGTTGATTCTATGAATACTCTTCTATCACCAGAACCTGTTATTACTTTTTGTTAGGTAAAAGCTCAGTGGGACTAGAATGAGAAAAAAATTACATATTATTTTTGACTATAAGTAGGGAGGCAAAGAAAAGGGGGCAGCCACTGATAAAACTAATAGGTATATTTTAAATTAGATACTGAAATAATATTTTTAAAAGCCTTTAAACTACAATAATTATGTAAACTAGATAATAAAGAGTAGAAAATTTATTCTCTGAAATCAAAATATTAAACTAAGTTTTGCCTTAATTTTTAATAGAAATACAATAAGAAAATTTTCAGTTCAAAAATAGCATTTGAAACAAATAAGGTTGCATTATTAGATTGCAAATTAGTATATGGACAGGCCATTCTGGACCTAATTAATTAACTAAATGAAAACAGATTACCTGGCTGCATGATAATTATCTTAAAATTTTAAGGAAAATATTTGGGTTGAAAATATAAAATTATTCTTTAAAATAGTAAGAAGCACATGTAGCTACAGTATACTTAATTTGTAGGGCTGCCAGTTAAAATCTAGGAAGCTGAGAGATCTAATTTCAGATAAACACCATATTTTTCTTTTTAATATAAATATGCCCCATAAATACTTGAGGCATATTTATGCTAAAATTTATTCATTCTTAAAGTTTAGTTAGGTTTATTTTTATTTGTTAAAGCTGGCATCATGACACTTTGCCAATCTCGCACATTTACAAGCCTTGAAGAGGGTACAATTTAACAATTTAGTTTTGTTTTTACACATTTATTTTTGGAGTTCTTCAAAATAAAAATGATAATGGAATATTTAAGCACTAATTTATTGAATGCTTGCTTGTTGTAACATTCTGTGTTAAGCTATGTTGGTAAATAAAGGTTCTATCTTCATAGAGAATATGCAGATGAAGCACAGGCAGATGATTATAACCGACCTATTTTAAATTTGATGTGAAATTGCATATAAAGAGGAGACTATTGCCTGTGATATAGACTTTCAAGAAATCTTCAAGAAATGTCCACAGAAAAGGCTATTTAAATAAAACTAGCTGCCAGAAGCTAGTGGGGGTATCTTACGAAGAGGAATCAAATAAAAAAAGATAAATAGACACTTCTCTGGCAGGAGCAGCATAAGTATCAACAGAGAAATTCACCAGAGATAAGGATTTGGCCAGTTTCATTAAGCATTTATATGTAACAATCTGTTAGAGAAAATGCACAATAAAATTCCCAGCTTTGATTGAAACGTCAAGCTGATGAGGATGAACAGGATATTTTCAGAATACAAGTAGCCAAAACATACAGGAAATGAATTCCAAGGCTGAACATTTCAATGCAATGCCTCCTATGAACACAGACACAGACTTAAACCATATTTTTAGGTTAGTGGTCTCCAAACTAACCTAAAAGAAGGAGTCATTGCAATTCCCTGAACAAAAATCAGAACTATGTGCTCCTAAGACTAGAAATGTCCAACAGAATTCTTAATGCAAGGCAAATTATTATAAAGAAAATTAAAGATATTCTATATTTACATTAACTCATGCTATATTTATATATGGATTTTGATTCAGATATGAATATATCTAGTAAAATAGTTTGTACAAGAAATTGGGCATGGTCCAAGAATAGGACATTGTTGTCACAAACAACAGGATTTCCTTTTTTAAGGCTGGTATTCCATTTCAGGTGTTGTTGAGCACCTTTACAATACTTGTGGTAATATGTATATCTTTTTTGGAGAAACATCTATTTAGTTTCTTAGCCCATTCATAAGTTGATTATTATTATTTTGCTATTGTGTTGTAGGTGTTCCTTATTTTTTGACTATTAATCCTTTATCGCATATTTGGTTTGCAAATATTTTCTCCCATCTTATAGATTGCCTTTTTGTTGATTGTATCCTTTGCTGTGCAAAAGCTTTTTAGATTGACATAATTACATTTGTCTGTTTTTGCTTTTGTTGCCTTTGGTTTTGGTGTCATAACCAAGAAATCATTGCCAAAGCTAATCTCCAGAAGCTTTCCCCTTATGTATTCTAGGAGTTTTACTGTTTCAAGTCTTAAATTTAAGGCTCTACTCTATTGAGTTGATCTTGGTGTATGGTGTAAGATAAAGATCTAATTTATTCTTTAGCAAGTGGATAGCCAGTTTTCCAAGAACCATTTTTGAAGAGACTATTCGCTCCCTATATATCTTGGCACCAATGTTGAAATTAATTTGACAATACATGTAGAGGTTTATTTCTGGGTTCTCTAGTCCATTGGTCTATATGTCTGATTTTTATGCCTGTACTATACTGTTTTGATTAGTGTATCTGTGTAATATGTTCTAAAATTAGGAAGTATAAGGTCTCCAGCTTTGTTCTTTCCCAAGATTGTTTTGCCTATTTGGGATCCTTTGTGGTTCAATACCAATGTTAGGACTGTTCTTTTTTATTTCTGTGAAAAAGTAACATTGGGATTTTGATAGAGACTGCATTGAATCTGTAGATCACTTTGGATAATGTGGACATTTTAATAGTATGAAGGCTTTCAATCATGAACCTGGGATGTTTTTCCATTTATTTGCATGTTTTTAAATTGATGAATCATTTGTAGTTTTTAGTGTACACGTCTCACCTCCTTGGTTAAGCTTATTCTGAAGTATTTTATTCCTTATGCTACTATTATAAGTGAAATTATTTTCATTTTCTTGTCAGATTGATTTTTGTTGGTATATAGAAATGCAACTGGTTTTTGTATGTTGATTTTATATTCGGCAACTTTACTGAATTCATTTATTCTAACAGTTCTTTTGGGTGGAATCTTTAGGGTTATTTACATATAAAATGTCATCTGCAAACATAATTTTAATTCTTCCTTTGGATTTGGATGCCTTTATATCTTTTTCTTGTTTAATTTCTTTAGCTAGGACTTACAGTACAATGTTGAACAGAAGAGGCAAGAGGGGACATCCTTGTGTTCGTGATCTTAGAAGAAAAGATTTCAGCTTTCACTGGTGAGTATGATGCTATCTATTATATGTGTTATATATGGCTTTTATTATGTTGAAGTAATTTCCTTCTATTCTTAATTTGTTGAGTGTTTTTATCACGAGTATTTAGTTTTCCAATTGCTTTTTCTGCATTTATAGAGATGATCATATGATTTATACCTTTCATTCTGTTAATGTGGTGTATTGCATCGCTTGACTTTCGTATGTTGAAACATCTTGCATCCTAGGGATACATCTTATTTGATTGTGGTGTGTGATCTTTAATGTGCAGTTGAATTTAGTTTGCTAATATTTTTTGCATCAATAGTCACCAGAAATAGTATTCTCTAATTTTCTTGTAATGTTATTATCTGGCTTTGGTATCAGGGTAATGTTGGTCTTATCAAAGGAGTTTGGAAGTGTTCCCTCCTCTTCAGTTTTTTTGGAAGAATTTGAGAAGGATGGGTGTTCATTCTTTCTTTAAAAGGTTGGTAAAATTTACCTGTGGAGGCTTCTGGTCCTGGAATTTTCTTTTTTGGAAGATTTTGTTTCCTGATTCAATCTCCTTACTAATTACAGGTCTGTTCAAATTTTTAATTTCTTTATAATTTAGTCTTGGTAGATTGTGTTTCTTGGAATTTATCAATTTCTCCTATGTTGTCCTATTTGTTGATATATGATTGCTCATTGTACTCTTTTATGATTTGTTAAATTTCTGTGACATCAATGATAATGTCTCCTATTTAATTTCTGATTTTAATTATCTGTCTTTTTTTTTAAGTCTAGCTAAGGTTTTGTCAATTTTGAATTTTTTTCAACAAAACTAGTTATTTTTCTATTTGTTGTTTTTCTATTCTCTATTTGATTTATTTTTTAACACTAGTCATGGTGAAAGAATATATTGATTATAATTAATGACTATAAAATCAGGAAAAGGTATGGTAATCTGGCTGTTTATCAAAACCTACTATTAAAGATAGAAATGTAGAGGTTACTTTGGAAACAGACAATGAAAGAAGAACATCTCTATTTGCAACCATAAAACATTTGTCAAATTTGCCTACCCAAACTCCCATTCACCACCTTTTTCTATTTCCAGGTAGCCCAGAAAAATAAAATCTCAATTTTCTATCTTTCACAGCTAGGGGATCTCATGTAATCTGATTTTGGCCAATGAGATTTATGTGAAAGACTGCCTGGTGGGATTGAGGGGACTGTACAGAATTCTGTACTTAAAAGCTAAAAATTACCAAGCTTAAGGCTATGCCTAGGTGATGTTTTACTGTGTTTACATGTAAAATGAATTGACCAAAAAGTATAAGAACTGCAAGTGGCTATATTTTTTTGACAGAAGAATTTTTAAAGAAATTCCAGTCCTGGCCAAGTACAATCCCTGATTGTTCAGCCCTGAATACAAACACTATATCTCTAAGTTATACAGGGGGAAAAAAAAACACTACTGTATAATGCAGGTTGCAGGAAGGATATCCCCATTCCTTTTGCCCAAGGTGATGCCTTGAAGAATAATGAAAAAGGAAGATTTTTGCATAGAGGAGACATGAAAGCTTCCAGGATGTCCAGTGTTACCATTGCAGTGATGGGAGTTGTGGTAACACACCTCTAGGTCCTTACCTTGGATGAGGAAATGATTTTCAACTTAGAGAATGAGAAATATTCATTTATTAAAAGCACGTTATGAGGTAGAAGACAGGTCAAACCTAAAATTGGCTACCCCTAAGGGCAGGCATAGGTTACAGCTAAGGAAGATAGATGTAACCCTGGGGAGGGAGAAGTTTGCGTTATATTTAGGGCTGTGATAGGTGGTTACAAAAGCATTCATAGGTGATTGCAAGTGAAGTCATTTTGATTGACACTTGGCTGCTATGTAACTCTGCCTAGCGTGCTTGTGCCTACCCAGAATTCAGTCTGTTATAATTAGATTCATAAACATAGTATTATAATGAAGCTTAAATTGTGGGCAGAATAGGGTAGTACATTCTGCACAGGCATCTGTAGCCAGATTAGGCCAGCTAAAACTATGACTCTGCTTTCCTTTGTCTCTGAGGATGCAGGAAGAATTTTCTAACTACCAATAGGGTATTCTTTGGATGATCTCTGGGCTGGGCGCCTAGTCCTTTGTTCCCCCTGTCGCTTATGTCTGACTAGCTTCCTAACATGACAGGAAAATTATTTCATTGTAGGGCAGGAAGTCTCACTAATCCTATCAGATAGTTCTGATATATGTTGATTTTAATATGTGATATAGATCGGATACTGTTCCAAATGAGATTTTTTATTGTTATTTCTCAAACATTTGTATATTGTGGAGTCTATGGCCAGATAGATTATCTTTTAAACATGTAATCCAGACAGTGACTAGATAAACTCTGGAGTTGTCTCTTTTAAATAGTAGATGAAAGTACTCTATGTTATGGGGTAAAGGATATATATGAATTTTGAATAGACAGGATATAAATAGTTGATCAGCCTCCTTTGATATCGGAATAGGGTATATATGCTCCAGTTTTGGATGAAGTAGATATATTCTGACTGTAGCTTCAATCCGTTCAATATAAAAGAGTAGACAAAATTGGCAGGGCCTCATTTACATTTGACTGTTCTGTCTTATATTTAAGATATGATGTCTGGATATACAGTAGTTCTATGAATTTTAGGTAATTAACAAAATAACAGCATCATGATCTCTTGATGCCATTATTGAGCCATTAAACCAACTCTAGTCTCTCTACCTCTAGACTATTGGTTAGGTATTGTTACATGCAGACATTAAGTATTCCTCATTAAAACATCCAAAATGAAAGTCTTATTATCTTCTTTTGGAGTTCACAGATGAAGATAGAAAGTAGTCTTGGATTCCTAAGATCTATGTTAATATTCATTTCATGTTTGATCCGGACAATCATTGAATAGTGTTTGAGCCCATTTCTGTCACTTGTGTTCTTCATTTTCTTCCTCACATGTGCATTTCTTTCTTAACCAATTAAAATACTTTTTTATTCATTTAATGATCACCTATCATTCATTATATTAAAATGGTATTTTATATAGGCATTTTGCTATACATATACTTTACCATATCTAGCTCAGATTTGTTGAGAAGATACACATTTATAAAATAATGTATTGGTTATTTTGAACTTTTGTGTTACATTTTTAGTCATTTTTGTTGTTAGTTTTCTTTAATGTATGTCTAGCAATTTGTAAATGAAATACTTTAAAATATGATGTATTACAACTTTAACTGATACTTATTGAATGCTGTTTATATAATAATTATGATAGAGATTTTTTGCATGTACATTTTATTTAATCTTCAATAATCTGAAGGCCGATCATCTCTTTTATATATAGTGGGAAAGTAAAATTCAGGCAAAGTATGACTTCATCAAGATTGTATTTGGTATTAATTTTGGTGTGCCCATCACTTCAGGGACCATAACCTCAGAGTTTAAAAGGAAAGCTCATAAGCAATATGAGGTTGCTAAGGAATCCCAGAGAAGGAGACTGTGATTGTTCTACTTGGAGGGGAGACTCAGGACAGGCTTTTCAATGGAGTTGAGTTTTAAAGATTGCATTACAGTTTTATTAGATAGAGGAAGTTTAGGTGCTCTCTGCAGAAAGAGGGCCATTCATCTGCTTATTCAGTGAATTGTTAGTGTTTGTATGTAATTAGAGCACTAGCTCCAGGGAGGCAGAACAGTGGCAGGATGATGACAGAATACTATATATATATATAATCATTGAAATTTTAAAAATGAGGGATGAAAGAGGAACATAATGAAATTTGCATGTTAGAACAATTAGTCTGGTACTGGAGCAGATACTGAATAGAATGTGGAAGAAATCTGAAGACTAGATAAGCTATTGCATTAATTGAGAGAGACATTTGCAGAGGTACAATCAATAGGACTTGTGATTAAAGACTTGAGGAAAATGAAAATTCCAAGATGAACTAAGGAGTCCAGAAAGAAGAGCATATGTAGAATAGGATTGGTGGAAAATGGAACATCTAAATACCTATTACACTAGTAGAAATATGTTTTAGATTGTGTGTACAGTTAATTCTTCCTTAGATATAACTTCAGTTACTCATAATGCAATGTGAATGTATTTCTTTTTAAAAATTCAGAAAACAACAAATGTGGAGGATGATCGTTCATACAGAAGAATAAACTATTTCATATGTATTGTGATGTCACAGGTTTTTATAGTACATCTCATGCAAGGACTATCTAGGCTTTTATGGGTAAATTTGTATAGTCTGTATCATGATATGCTTTGAAAATTATGAAGGATAATGCACATAATACATGATCAAATGGAACAAGTGTATATAACTGTAGACATTTTGAGTAGCTCTGGTTTCCTTCTTGCACACAATTATTCCATGTATTTTAAGATTTTCATCAATTCGGATATTCAAATATATATTTCCATTCCACTGGAATTTAAATAAAATAAATATTTAAAATAAAATAAAAATACTTGCCTGAACAAAAAGGAAATCAAAAATAGCATATAAATTCTTAACGCTATTTCCAACAATATTCTTAATACTTATTTTTTCCTTTAAAATACATTATTTTAATGATATATTTATAAAATAATATATTCAATTACTTTATGCTTACTTTTGTATTTATCTTTGTTAGAACTTTGAAGGGATCCTATAGATAGCACCCGTCTTTCTTACATGAGTTCTGACCCAATTGAAAAATAAGGCACATGCTTATAATATCAAATACAAAGTATCACTTCATTACATATAAAGGCAGACTTAGAGAATGCAGCACAGTATCAATATTGACTTGATAACACTTCTCCAGTTGAGACCTTACAATAATCTTCTAAGGGTAAGGTATCTATCTGTCTACAGAAGAGAAACTCAGCCAAGTTGCTGTGACCAGTGGTCTTGAGCCCCACAATGGAAAAAGACCAAATCATCTCATGTTTTGGGTCCCTGATAGATTAATTCTATCCACCAGAGAACCATGGATTTACTGCTGCATGCCAATTGACTAGGAGATTATTCACACTTCTAGCAGAAATAAAAGGGAATAGCATTGTTTTGGAATATTACTCATAGAATGACAGAGGAGGCAGGGGTATTTTCTCCTAGTGGTTGTCTTGTTGTACTTTTAACTATTTTCTAAAAATAGTTATAAATGGGTATAGGTGGATATTCAGATAAAAGCAGTGGTTCAGGAATGTGCTGGGCCAGCAAAGATTACTTGAGGAAAAATTATAGAGATCATACTCCAGACTTAATCAGAATTTTAAGTGGTACCCAGAGGATCTTCAGTTTTAAAAGCTCCTCAGAAACTTCCTTTTTAGATAATTATCAATTTTTTATATCAATCTCGTTTTACAAGAAGAGTAAAAACCTTTGCCTCTGGTTATCATTACAATCATTTGTTCTGCCTGTAATTATCATCATCACTATTTTCTGTAATTTACCTTCTGCCTGTTGATAAAAAATGTTGGAGTTTTCTCTCTGATTTATGTCACAAACTCCATGATGAGTGGATAGAGGAAGCCTAAATTCAAAGAAACACTTTGAAATTTAAATATTTGTATGGATGACATTGAACATTCTTAGTAGGGTGTTAAGTAGAAACGATATTATTTTGGCAGAAAGAAATATGATACATTCTTAAAATTCGAGTGACTGGACCAGTTTTCCATACTATTCCATCAAAAAATTAGTCAAGTTTAATCTTATAGATTAATTATTGAATAAGAATTTCAATGAAGAGCAATTTTACATGTATTTCCCTTTTTATTGTCCTAAATTTTATTTTCAAGGTAACATATGTTGGAATAAATGATTATTGATATATTTTAAACCTAACATTGTGCTTAATCCTTATTCTTCAAGTTCGAGATATTGAATATATCATTAAAATAAAGTTTTTTTAAAGAAAAAATAAATATTAAGAATGTTGTTGGAAACAGCATTAAAGATTTATATGTTATTCTTTGATTTCCATTTTGTTTAACATAATGATATAAGTTGACAGAAAAACCAGTGTTTTCTCAAAAGGACAGTTTCTGCTACATATTTCCTGTCTGCACTAAATTATAAAATGTCTACATTATGAAAAGCAAAGTTTTACTTACAAGATAATTTAAATATATGAAAGGTTCACTTTAGGTCTTTCCTGAGGTAAAATTTATCAGTCTGAATGCAATGTGTTAGGAGGAAAATGTGCAGTCAGGTAATTAGGATTGGATTTGAATAGTTGCTCTGCTTAAGTTCAGAGCAAGTATTTACTTTTAAAAATTTCATTTTAAATTCAAACTATTACAAACTTAATACTTCCTCGGTAAGCATTTCTTAATGCAAATAATCTCTTGAATACTAAAATAAATTAAACTACAGTGTACAGTAAAAATTTACTAATACTAGCTTTGGCCTCACATTTGCAGTAAGCCCATTGGGTAAGATGACTTGTATTATCTCCCCTAAAGCTAGTAGGTTATGGGGGAAGGTACTGATGGGAGTGAGAGGGAGAGAGGAGGGAAACCAAGAAAAACCTTAAGAAATTAAAGCATAATAATTTAATATACAATTTTCATTGAAATAAAGATACTTCTTTAAATCCAAGCAAACTCAGAAGTTAGGTGTAATTTAAAATTTCTCTTTGCATTCGTTCAAAGGGTTGAAACTCAGTGGAATTGCATTTTGCTTATTAATATTGGTTTTTGAATGCCACTAAGATTTTAAGGAAAATCTGCATAGAATTGTGGCAGTAAGTACTTATCTTGATGAACTTGATGTACCCTCTCTTTATTTTGCCATGAATGAAAATAACAATTATATACAAAGCATTTGTGACAAAGTCTTAGAATATACTGGAACTAAATAAAAGTTATTTGTATTTTTATACTATTAAAAAGTATGGATAGCAATAGGCAGTATTAATATATTATCAAGTATCAATGATAAGAAAATGATTGTGACTTTCATATTGACAATGAGCAGGTTTTAAAATGGCTACTTTCAAACATGGTGAATGATTTGAGCTTTAACTAAAACTAGCTATTTTAGGATAGAACATATGATGAACTGAGATGTGGGGTGCATCATCAGCAAATGTTCATATATTTAACAAATAAAATCAGAAGCCTTATATCCTGATTTATGCCACCTGCCTCATCTTACGGGATGAGTTAAATACGACCAGTGAGATTGCATTCTAGGAATTCAGTTCTGTTATAGCTGCTCATAATTCACAGGAATTAGCTTTTCGTAATAAGGTCAGTAGGATATATTCACTAGAAAATTCATGAAACAGAATGTGGACAGTCACTTGACTTCTTTATTCACAAATTCAGGAGCTAGTAGGGATTCTACAAAGGGAAGGAACATTTTCTGTTTGTCACCACAGAGTCTGTGACATAAAAGGTCCACTTAGCCATTTGGCCAGTGAATCCTTACCCTCTTGATTAGTTGTCAGTGAGTTTCTTCAAGGTCAGTTACTGGAGGAAGAAAAGGTGCCCTATGATTTATTTTCCAATTGCTGGGTAGAGTTTTGGGTGAGTGGGTATGTGTTTCAGGGGGTGGGGGAGGGGAAAAGGCAAGTGGCTAAGTCTGTTCTCTTTATGAATACGATAGCTAGGGCTATGGGCCAATAGACTAATAAAGTTTGCAAGGAGAGGTGTCCTTATCTGTGCAATGCTTTGAGCGGAATGTCCAGTGTTTAGGATTGCTTGTGATAAAACACACTAGCAGTCTGGGGATTTTTGAGACATGGCTCTCATGCAATTCTCTGGGCTATAAAATGGCAACAGTTCATGACTTAAATGATCTCTGCTGTTTGAGGGGAACTCAGGTACCTCTTAGAGAACCTGTCTATTATCCTGGGCTGGGGACTATATTCCTGATACCACAAGAGAGGTGGTGGGAACCACACAATTCCCAGACCTCTCCTTACTTTACCTGGACCTCTATAATGCCTATATTCTTTAAATTATTAGTAAATCTTAATACTGGGCATGTTATCTGATCTATGGGAGACTGATTTGATAAGCTCGTCTTTTGTATTAGCTCAATTGCCAAGGGCAAAATTATTAGGAGCAACTCTTCGAGCTTAATTTTTCATCAATACCTTTATTGATGGAACACTAGGTTTGTTAATAGGAATAGCGCTTATTTGGAGCCAATAAGGGAACACTAAATTCACAAGTAATGATATAGCATAGTTGATATTTTAAGACTTAGAATTAGAATATAGAAACAGCTTTGAACACTCTGTATCCCCTTGCTGATTAAAATTTAGTGAGAAATATATTATGGTTGCAAGATGTATGGGCCTTCAAATTTAGCATTTTAAATTCTTGATGGTGAGTGTCACAGTACTTTTGAGGAGAAGATAAAATAGTTCAGACTCTCTTACAGGGAGGAAGGTTATTACTCTCCCCCATCCCCCTCAGAAATAACACTTCAAATTTTTCTTTTTGAAAATCTTCTCCATGTTCTTTTTTTCCCTTGCTCTCAAATTCTACAACTATCAAGAGAGCAATTCTTTGAGCAAGGTATTCTGAAATCTGTCTGCACTCCGGCAGCGCAAGGTGAGGCAGGTGTCAATAGTGCAGGCACTGTGCCTTGAGCGGGGATTCATTTATAACGTTTGCCAATCCTTGATTTAAGTCGATCTACACACCACAAGGTCAGCTGGAATTAGATAAGATTGTTTCTAAAAAAAGTGGTGATGCTACCTTTAAAGATAATCTATAAACTATTAAGCAATTCTTATTCTGATTTTCAAAGGCATAGACTTCTCAAGGAGTTAGGAAGGAAAGTAAAATAACAACTCTGGCAGTGGAATTTTCAAAATAATCTATACAAAATGATTTGAAAAAAATGAAAGCTTTTTTTTTTTTTCTTTTCTGTTTTCAAATTCCAGATATTTGTACACCAAATCAAAAGAAACATTTTGGGAAAAGAATAGTGCATTTTGTTGAATAGTCCTTTTACTCAGCCTCAAGAGACTTCTCAGATGAGGCCTATGTTAGAAGTTCCTTATAACGAGTCCTTTTGATGTTAGTCTCATCTTAATTCATTTAAAGCAGACCTCTCAGAACTGTAGTAACAGGATGAATAAGTTTTTAAAGAGACCCTGAAATTTTCTACAGCCTGTTGAATATGAACTTTAAGTGCTTTTCTTAAAAATTTACTTCCTTGGAAAATACTGAGGCACTTAACTATCTCTCTCTCTCTCTCTCTCTCTCTCTCTATATATATATATATATAGATATATAGATATATAGTTCTGAGAGTATAGGAAAAATAACACTGAGTTTATAATTGAATATTCTTTTCTAAACATTTGTTTTAATAGTTTTCTATTTGTAAATTCTATTTAATATTGGAATAAGACTGAGTTGGTTTGAATCCCAGTTTGACTGTTTGGTTTAAAATAAATTACCTTTCCAAGGCCAATTTTATCTTCTGAAAATATAGGCAGTTGAAATACCTCATAAGTTTACTTTACGATTATAAGAGATAAGTAAATGAAAATAATGTACCAAGTACCTTAGCATCTGTTAAGAACCATTAAATATTAGTTAAATCAGTAAACATTAGCAATTATTATTACCATGAAAAATAGAGTTATAATCCTAATAATCCAGTGCTAATAATCCATTGATCATTTCAGGTATTAATATTATACAATATGAGTGTATATAAATATAGAAATGTTATAGCATACAGAACAAAAACAATCCTCTGTAAATAGACACATTTTTCCTACTCTAGGCTAGAGAATAGTGACGCGATATAGGTACAAACCATATCTAAAGGGATTTGTTAAGTAGGGAGTTTATTTTGGCGACCAAGCTTTTCATTTATTTTTTTCATTTGAATATGTTTATCCTGTACCTATTGTCAGTTATATATCAGAGATACAATGAATTGCAAAATATGGGAATAATTTGTCAAGGATAAAATAACCCGAAACATACAGACCATTTTGTTGTACACATATAGTATATGTTGTATATGCATGCAATATATATATATATATATACAATAAATATGAAAACATGGAGATCTATAATTCTTGTGTACCCACATAAGGAATTAATAATGCTTGTTATCAGTGCATTAGGGACTGTTATGGATGTTCAGTTTGTATTCTCTTCTGTATCTCTTTTTGTTATGGCTCAAAGACATCCAGTCTCAATTTGTGTATATGCTGCCTACATTAGCACCTTTTATTCTCACGGCCAAAAAAGGCTGCATAATTGGGTAGTTCTAACTCTAAACTATGAGTTCTGTCTCTTGCCAATTCTGTGCTTTTAGTGGTGGTAATGTTTTTTGGGTCAGAAACTTAATTATATGACTTTAGTAACCTTAATTATGGTTTTAAAGTCATGTTTATTGGGAAAGGATTATTCATCTTTAGAGTCTGAGCTGAAAATACATTTTACCTTTATGAACTACTTAAGGTGGCAGTCCTGATTTATCCATGACTAATGAATTTCATATGATGTAGGTCTTCAATTTCAAAACTGAAGAAATTGGGGCAAACTGGGATGATTTTGTTACCCCAGAATTATTGTAACACATTTGTGTAACATAAAACATTCTTTGGTTGTGACAGAACTACATAAATATATATGTTATGTAGTGTACGATAAGGACTTTTTTACTATATTGCATAAAAACTTAAAATGACCCTGTGAAGTGGGTCTTAGCATATTTTACAAGTGAGAAAACTAAAGCTTTGAGAGGTCGAGTAGGTATCTGAGATCTATCTAGATATCTGTTGTGCTATATACTATATATAACATATACAATATCTATTATATATGCTGTCTATACAACTATGCTTTTATTCACATTTTCTTATGCTATCAGGAAATTTTAAAATTTATTTTTTTCCAATGGCTTGAATAATTTGACAAACTGCTTGCCATAGTAGCTATCCTCCTCGCCTCAGAAGGATCATTTTTCTGAAATGAAGGACCTCATTGTCCCCACTTTTTCCAAGAAATTATTGGTCACAGAAAATCCTCTACCCCTATCATTGAATAATTTTTCCTTAAAAAAAAAAAAATTCTGAACTATCCCAGTACAACCAACCAAAGACTGACCAATGTACTTGAAGACCAATTAGCAAGTCTCCACAACTTCCAAAAGTAAAAGTCTCTCCTTTATAGAATGCTTACCAGAGACTTTGTTTTCTTCTTTTTACTCTATGAAATTTACTCTCCTTTCTTACACTTGACCCCTTGCTGAAATGAAACTGGTAGCTGAAAGATTTTCTTGCTGCAAGTTTATGAATAAATGGTCATTGTTAAATTTGTTTTGAACATATTTTTGTCTTTAAGAAGTAAAAGTACAATGACATTACCTTTTTACACAATTTCTGGTGTCTACACATTTTCTTTTGGCAGGTTTTCTGACCTGGGCCCAGTGAATTACATTAAAGCAAACAAACAAACTAACAAGCTCCTTACAGTTTCTTTCTATTTTTTCTACCAAGGTTCTTTCTGTCTCTGACTAGTATTATATTTCAGCTGATCATTCTTTGCTCATACATTCTCTACGTCCTATTCAGTTGTTTGGAATCACTCACCGTCTCTTAATAGTCATAGTAATGGTGTTGTAAAGGAGAGTGATGAAAGAGCACTCTGGTTTTCTCAAAAGGGGTATCCACTCTTTGGGGGAAGGGTTGTGCACTTTTTAGATTGCCAGGGACTTCAGGAAGCAGGTATTACCTGTGTATGATTGGTAATTTCAGATAATCTGCATGTACTTCTGAACAAACCATATTAGTAATAGACTAGCCATTTGCCTCTTAGTGCAAAAATAACATGAAATAAACAAAAAGCAAAATTTAATAAGCAGCAAAAGGTATGAAGATATATCCTTTTTTCCCCTAAAGTCTGGTATTGAAATTACATATTTCCAAATTTGGCTACTGCTCTTTTGTAAAATCATGGTTTCGAAGTTTTAAAGGGTCTTGACTAAGTACTTCAGTTAACAAATTAGAAAATGGTGGCATAGCAATGTTAAGATATTTATATAGGGTCATAGAATTAATAGATAGTATATCTGGAAACCATAATGTCTTAGCCTATTTTCCCAGAAGAAAAGCCAAAAAAACAAGCTTGTGTGGGGGAGAAGGTGTTTAGTTTATTTGGGAGGTGATTCCGGAAGGGGAGATTGAGGATTAGGGAGCAAACATTAAAGGTGGAAAGCCATATAATATATTGATTCTCAATGAGCCACTCACTGCTTCAGATTACAGATTTTTGAGCCTGTCTATTCAGAGGCAAATGCAGCCAGTATTTATCCATTGGCCTTTATGCCCCAATGGGCAAATGCAGCCTCAAGAATTTAACTCCTTCATACTTTTATATTACATATCATGAGTGCCAAATAATTTCCTACTGATGTCTCATGCCAGTGAGTCAGAGAGATTACTGAGAACAATTTGAAAAGTAGGAGGCTCAGGCAGAGGCGAACTATAGATTTGATCTAGCTGTCGGAATGTGGTTAAAACCTGTGCATAACTGTTTACTAGAAACCCCAGTTTGGAGTAAACATTAAAGCCGAGAAGATTTTAAGTGGTGTACAAGAAATATCTTATCATCATGGGTGATTAAATATACATATATACGAGTAATCTCCTAGTCAATCAAAATTCTTTGCGAATATATCATGCTGCATCGACTGAGTTCCTCAAAATTATTTTTACTTCTCACATTGACAATTCAACCCATTTTTATTTTGAAATTTCCAGTAGAAATTGTGATAATTTTAATGGAAGCTCTTAGTTTACAAATCATGAAGTTTTTTGGCACTTTCATTGTGTATTTTTCCAAGATTTCAAAATTTGTATCAAATATAGCTGTACAAACTTTTAGATATCCAGTGAAATACTTTGTTTATTGATTTAACTGACACGGCACTTATTTTGGCAATCATCCCAAATAGTTAACATTTCTTTGTTTCTCACCGACTTCTGCATATGCTTTTTCTTTTGTACAGGAAAGAAAATGCTAAATTAGTACAGCCCTGTTAAGTATCAGAAACTGATGACCTTTATCTATGCCAATTACAGATGTTTTATCTGTCTAGAGATTCAAATCATTCAAATCAGACAAAGAAAATTCTCAGATCAAATTCTATATGCAAAAGGTAACCAAAAGCATTCTGTTCTATTAGAAATGCAGGTGCTTGACACTATTTAATGGAGCACAGTGGTGTTCCCACAAGGACTTGACAACCTGAAGTGTGCCTCCTGAATAGACTTGTGAAAGTTTAATTGGATAGGAGACTACTCCATGAGGGACCACTAGCACTTTAATAGCTAGCTGCAGACCCCTAGTGAGGTTGAATAATTACAATCAAGAAGCTATAGCCGTTTCCATGACGGCACTTATACTTCTGCAGAAAGGCCCATTTTCCCCTACATGACAGTTCACTTTGTATTAATTATAGATTACATGCTTCATCCCTCTATCATTATGCTAGCATATTCTCATAAAGAATGGTACATTAACCATGAAATACTGTGTTCATTGCATGTATGACTGTTCAACTCCCTGCACTGGATGTGTGTATGTGGATAAAAGAGAAAAAGAGGTCACTTTTTAAATGTCAGTGGCACCAGATGTGAAAACAACAAATAAAAGGGAGGCAAAGGAGAGTCTGGCACACTCACAAACTAAAACGGAGCCATCATGTGGGCTTTACCCTCTGTTTCCATTTTCCAACACATATTTGTTCAGAATGCATCAGGCTTGAAATATAGTTTTAGATAATTAAATTATTTCAATTCATTGGAAGTTAAGAATTATCTACAAAGCTACTCCTAACCATTGCTCTTCAAACCTCTCTATCTGAACAGTGAGCATATATCTTGGTCTGGGGAAGGAAATTCACAGGGGTCATCTACTGTGTGCTCATCACTGAGAAAATGGCTGAACCTATATAATTTCATTATGAACAACCTTCTCTAACAAGAAACTGTTATATTTGTTGTACAGTAAAGGGAAATATATCTAAGTTAAACTACATTCTATGCCAGGGTGGGCAGGAGAGAAGTGGATTCATTTTCCAGACCATCTCTTGGCAACACCTATACCCATTTTACTATGTTTCTTCAGGGATAATAAGACTAAGGAAGTATGACAATATTGACAAATATTCCCTTAAGCTAGTAAAATAAGCTTTATGCAGAAAATTGCATCATGATTTTTTTAAAGTGGAACTCAGTAGATCAATTAAATTTTAATACA
Source organism: Rousettus aegyptiacus (assembly GCF_014176215.1). Classification (NCBI taxonomy): domain Eukaryota; kingdom Metazoa; phylum Chordata; class Mammalia; order Chiroptera; family Pteropodidae; genus Rousettus; species Rousettus aegyptiacus. The sequence goes on from NW_023416306.1 coordinate 101,822,149, forward strand.
AATGTGTCATAAGTACTTCAAATGTATCTCAAACTTTTCAAAAATTTTACCCTAATACTAATTTCCTCATATCATGGTGAGGGTTAGGCAGGTTGGTAGCTATTTTCTATCAAGTTTCCTATACCTCTTTCTCTTTCAGGTTTCTGAATATCTACTTCTCAGGGAGGTGCCAAAATCAGATATTGTAGCTTTTCAGCAAAATATAGTTTGGTGGGTCAATTATTTACTTTAATAAGATCTTTTTTTTAATAGCCAAAAATTGCTTTAACATTTTATCCTATGAAAAATTTCAAAAGCAGAGAGAACAGTTTAATGTTGATTTTGCCCATTAATCAATTTTACTAGTTTTAAAAATATATCGACTTATTAATATTTGAAAGTATCATAAAGTCATAGATTTTTACATATAAATAAATATATTTCAGTCCATTATATCTGTGTCTTTACTGGTGCTTAAACCGTTTTAACTTTGGCTTATGGAAGCTCCTCAAGTTATATCAAAAGCCCCTTTTCCATAAAGATAGTAGTCCCATAACTTCTGGTATAAAAACGAGAGTACAAGCTCATATTATAGATTCCTGCTACAGAGCTGGGTGTCAGCCATTTTCTTCAGGAAGCCCTGGTTCCTTTTAGTGGAGAATGGTATTCAAAGACCACAACCCTGGCAACAGAGATGATCTTCACTGGTGGATTTATGATTTGTTGACCCTTTGAGTGGACAACAATGAAGAATCTGTATTTTTTACAGGAAAATTTTTTACAGAAAGAAAAATCTACAGATATTTTCAGTTCTAACTTAAATTTACAAAGCTTTTGCTTAATTGCTTGCTTTTTCAGTTTTTTTCTAATTTCCGGAAATCCTTGTTTCTAATGACATTGACACCATTCATTATCATAGCACATATCATTACCAGTACTGGCAAAATGATTACCGAAAAAATATAAGGAATTTGAAGATTTTGAACTTTAAATATCTCACCATCTTATCACAACTTTCCGTGTGATTTGCCTTACACCTCTGTGCACTATTAAATTTATTTGCTTCATTTTAATTTTAACGTATTATGTATAGACATGTATGTGTACGTATTTCGTATATGTAAATATGACTTATGTAGACATTTATAGACTCCAAATGTAAATCAACAATATAAGTTAAAATTAAAATGTCTCACTCTCATACCTGTCCCCTTATACCTATACCTATTTGTTTCCATCTCCATAGGTAATATTTTTTAAAATTAAATTTATTGGGGTGACATTGCTTAATAAAACTATGTAGGCTTCGAGTATACAGTCTTGTAATACATCATCTGTATATTGCATTATGTGTTTACCACCCAAAGTTAAATTTCTTTCTGCCACCAATATTTGACCCCCTTTACCCTTATATTCCTCCCCCTCTACCCTCCTTCCCTCTAGTAACCACTAAACTGTTGTCCCTGTCCATGAGCCTGTCTTGTTCATTTGTTGTTTTCAGATTTATATCTCACATATGAGTGAAATCATGTGGCTCTCAACTTTTACTGACTTATTTCGCTTAGCATGATTATCTCAGGATCCATCCATGTAGTCACAAATGGCAGTATTTCATCTTTTTTATGGCTGAGTAACCTTCCAGTGTTATTTGTACCACATCTTCTTTATCCAATCATCTATTGAAGGACACTTTGGTTGTTTCTATGTCTTGGTCATGGTGTGTAATGATGCCATGAACATAGGATGGATATATCTTTATGGATAAATGTTTTCAAAGTTTTGGGGTAAATACCCAGGAGAGAAATTGCTGGGTCACATGGTAATTCTTAATTTTTCAAGAAACCTCTATACTGTTTTCCATAGTGGCTGCACCAATTTACATTCCCATCAGCAGTGTATGAGGGTTCCTTTTTCTCCACATCTTCTCCAACACTTGTTATTACTTGTCCTGTTGATAACAGCTATTCTAACAGGTGTGAGATGGTATCTCATTGCGATTTTGATTTGCATTTTCATAATAGCTAGTGAGGTTGAGCATCTTTTCATATGTCTATTGGCCTTCTGTATGTCTTCTTGGGAGAAGTGTCTGTTTGGGTCCTCCGCCCATTTTTTAATTGGATTTTTTTTTTTATTGTTGTATGAGTTCTTTGTTATTTTGTATATCGGGCCCATATTGGAGGTGTTTACAAATGTCTTCTTCCATTCATTTGGTTGCCTCTGTCTTGTTGATGGTTTCTTTTGCTGTGCGGAAGCTTTTTAGTTTGATATACTCCCATTCATTTATTTTTGCCTTCACTTCCCTTGCGTGTGAGGTCAAACTCATAAAATTCTCTCTAAAACCAAGATCCATAAGTTTAGTAACTATGTTTTCTTCTATTCGATTTATTGTTTCAGGCCTTAAATTTAGGTTTTGATCCATTTGGAGCTAATTTTGGTGTATGGTGACACATAACAGTCTAGTTTCATTCTTTTGCAGGTGGCTTTCCAGTTTTCCCAGCACCATTTATTGAAGAGGCTTTTCTTTCTCCACTGTTTGCTTTTGGCTCCTTTGTCAAAAATTATTTGCCCATATATACGAGGGTTTATTTCTGGACTCAATTCTATTCCATTGGTTTGCATGTCTGTTTTTCTGCCAATACCATTTTGTTTTGATTATTGTCTCTTCGTCATAGGATTTAAAGTCAGGCAGAGTGATATCTCGAGACTTGCTCTTTTTTTCTCAGGATCGCTTCAGCTATTTGGCATCTTTTGTGCTTGCATACAAATCTGATGATTTTTCAATTTCTTTAAAAAATGCTGTTGGGATTTTAATGGGCATTGCATTAAATCTATATATTGCTTCGGGTAATAAGGTTATTTTAATGATGTTGATTCTTCTAATTTATGAAAACAAAATATCTTTCCATTTCTTAGTGTCTTTTTCAATTTCTTTTAATAATGTCTTGTAGTTCAGTGTATAGCTCCTTCATATGCTTCATTAAGTTCTTAGGTATTATTCTTTTTGTTGCAATTGCAAAAGGAATTGTTTTTTATTTTCATTTTTTTTTTCTGAAAATTCATTGTTAATATATAGAACACTATGAATTTTTGTACATTGATTTCATATCCTCAAACATTTGTTTATTGTTTTTAATGGTCTTTTAGTAGAGTCCTTAGGGTTTTCTATAGAGAGAATCATATCATCTGTAAAAAGTGACAATTTGACTTCTTCATTCCCAGTTCGAATGCCTTTTATTTCTCTTGCCCGATTTCTCTTGCAAGGACTCCCATACTTTCAACACTATATTTCAACACTATATATGGTTAAAGCAGACAGCCTTGTCTTATTCCTAATCTTAGAGGGAAGGATTTTAGTTTCTTACCATTAAGCATGATGTTAGGTGAAGGTTTGTCACATATTACCTTTATTATTTTGAGAGACTTTCCTTCTATATCCACTTTATTAAGTGTTTTAATAATAGATGGATGCTGTATCATGTCAGATGATTTTCCTGAATCTATTGATATGATCACGTGATTTTTATTTATTTTGTTTATGTGGTATGTTGCATTAATTGATTTGCATTAAACTATCTTTGTGTCCCTGGAATGAAGCCCACTTGATCATGATTTATAATTTTTTTAATGTATTATATTTAATTTGCTACTATTTTATTTAGGATTTTTGCACCTGTGTTCATCAAAGATAAAAACAAAAAAAGGAAAAGATATAGGGGTGTGTGTGTGTTATCTTTACCAGGTTTCGATATCAAAGTAATACTGGTCTCATAAAATAAGTTAGGTAATATTGCCTATTCAGTTTTTTGGAAACGTTTGAGAAGAACAAGTATTAAATCATCTTTGAATGTATGGTAGAATTCACTGGTGAAGCCATCTGGTCCTGGACTTTTACTTGTTGGGAAGTTTTTGATGACTTTCAATTTCCTTATTGTCGATCAGTCTATTTAGATTTTCCAGCTCTTTGTGATTCAGTCTAAGAAGTTTGTATGTTTCTAAGAACTTGTTCATTTCTTCTAGGTTACTGAATTTGGTGGCATATATTCTTTCATAGTATTCTTGTATGACGCTTTGTATTTTTGGTGGTATCGCTCCTAACTTTTCCCCTTTCATTTCTGATTTTGTTTATGTACTTTTCTCTTTTTTTCCTTAGTCTTGCCAGGGGCTTGTCTGTTTTATTAATCTTTTCAAAGAACTAGCTTTTTGTTGCATTAATTTTTCTATTGTCCTTTTGTTTTCAATCTCATTTAACTCTGCTCTAATTTTCTTTCCTTCCTTTTGACTTTAGGCTTCATTTGTTCTTGTTCTAGTTTTTAAATATGTACTGTTAGATTGTTTATTTGGAATTTTTCTTGTTTCTTGAGATAGGCTTGTAGTAACCTTTAAAAAAATGTTTATGTATTTTCATGCTTTTTTAGATAAATGGTAGCTTACTTTAACGTACTAAAAACATTTTCCTACAACCTGATGTTTTCACTTATGTATTGTAAAAGGTCTGCACAGCAGTAGCTAGAAACATTTATTTCTTTTTGCAGCTGCAAAATACTTTATTGTGCGACTGTTTCCCAGTTTACTCAATTAGTCCCTTAATGATGAATTTTTAGATTGCTTTTAGTCTTTTTCTATAAACATCTAGTTATTCCAGCAAATTTTAGTCATTGGTCTCTTGATTCAAAATTCATCCAGTTGTTTGTAAAAGAAATATTTCAATGAGGTCATCTCTAGCAAGTTTATCTAGATGGTTTATTTCATTATGGATTGATGACTGGAGAAATTGAGCAAAGAGTGTTTCTGTAATCTTTTTTGTTTGTTTGTTTTTAGATTTATATATTCAGTATATCTAGTGGGTGAGTAACAGAAATAAAAGCTTCAGAATTTGTTGGGAGTCCTTCCTTTATCATGATCAGATTGGCATAAATGATTGCTAAAAGAACATGTTCCCATTTTTTATTTTCTTAAAGAAGAAGAAAATGTATATTATGGAGGAATACTATTTTTCCTTGATCCTGACAATATTTCTATTTTCCATGAAAATGTGAAAGAATGTTACAAAAATGAATGCATTTCTTTCTAGAAGTAAGTTTAGGTAAGGAGTTGCTTGCAACAGTGAATAACTAAAAACTAGGGAAGCTTTTCATTCTTGAGATGAAAGTTTGCACTGATGGAGTTGTAAACGGATGGTCTGATAGACAAATTCAGACTACGAACATAATTTGTGTAGCATATCTCACTGCCTTTTGGTAGAGACATGATCTCTCTTTGGTCACAGCCCTTGCCCTTCCTCATTGCTTGCATTCCTTCTGCTTCACATATTTAAGTATATGGCCTGTAAAGGCATTTGACTTTATAAAGTATGCCTGAAAAAATTTAGATTTTTTTTTGTATAAAGGATGCTAAATTTTGGTTCTACTTTTCGAAACTCGATCCAACTTATTACATAGGACTTAGTGGTGGGATTTAAGGTATAATTGACATATTTCTTCATAGCATTAGATCCTGAGGGTGATTCTCATTATGCAAGATGTATGGACAGTTAGAAAATCCTTTGGTGATGTGGTTATTAGAATAACTTGGGAATGTACTTATTAGTTAAATGTTATTTATGAAATTAATTTTTATAATAATGACTGACATAATACTTTGACGTGTCAGCCACAATTCTAAAAATTTGACCTAAAATATTATTCAGTTCTTTCAACAACTCTATTGTATTCTTTATTTTTAGATAAGGAAGAAAAAGAAGAGGTCATAATTAACTAGCTCGCAGTTGACACAGCTAAATATTAATAGGTTTTGAACTCAAGCATACCTGATCCAGAGTCCCTGTTCTTAGCACATCACTATGCTGCTTCGTCATTTATTTCACAGTCTCAAGTTGGAAAAATTCTGATCAATTCTCCAAGCATGCCAGTTTTCTCTTTTATGGCTCTGCTTGTGAAAACATTGCTATAGCAACTGTGAGGTATATGATAGGAGAAACCTCACAGATCTGACCCTGTTAATCCTTTCCTTATATTCGTGGTGTTAACATTTAAAAAATATTTCCATTTAGAACACATAAGTGTTAGCAAGATCAAAGAATAAGAATTAGTTGCTGCATGTTCAGGAATTTGATTTTTTTTTTTTTTTTTTTTTTACAAAAGCTTCTTGGATGAAGCAAACTTTATTATGTCTCTGCTCAAAATGCCTTCAAGGCTCTCTAGTCCATGGTACCCATCATTACTTCCCAGCATGAGCCTTCTCTCTGGGATTTCCCTTTGGACTCACCTTTCTCACTATGTCTCAATGCAGTCCACCAGACACTGCCTCAGCCTGAAATGTTTTTTCCTCATTTATGTGCTTATCAATACTAAAATCATTTAAATTTTTTTTCTTTGAGGTAAAATTAGTATATAACATTATTTTAGTTTCACGTGTACAACATAATAATTCAGTCCTGTATGTACTACAAAATGAGCACCACAATAAGCTTTTACCATTAAAACCATTTCTGAAGTTCAGAAAAAGTCTAAACTTTATCCTACTTAAGCCTACACTTTTCCTCTTCAAAATATTAGGATACATATTGTTTTTCATTTAAATGTTTTGTATCTTACAAATGTGTTTCTTGCATTTATACTTAACTACTTTATACATGAATGTCTCATCTCCTCAAATAGATTGTACACATATTTAGATGGTTAGATATATCTTGTGCTTAATTTTTTCTCTTCTCCCTACCCTATGACTAGTATAGTTATTGTAATGAGGATGTAGTCGCTAAAACATTAAGTTTAATGGAAAGATAGATTGTTTCTCGATGAGTTGAATTCATTTCATTTCCATGCCATATGTGGGTCAGATATAAAATCATGGCCACAAATAGGTGAAGATTTTCTTTTTTGAAGGTGTATGTGCACATATGGAATATTTGGTTATTATTTATATATAACTCATTATATATATAATATATAGACACACACTTTTTAAGAAAAGGTATATACGTATACTACCATACATACACTGTGTGTATTCACTCATACATGCACGACACACACACACACACACACACACACACACACACATTCAAAGAATAATAAAACAGAATAAAGGATTATGCCAGAACAAAGTCAGACAACTAAAAAAAAAAAAGCTTTTATACCTCCTTGTGTTGGCTATCTAAAAGAACTGTCTCTCTCTACTCACAGCTGCATTGCTAATTAAATTGAATGGGTTCAATTTTAGCTGAACATTAATGGTGTAATTGCATTGCTGTAAGTAATTAAAACCTTATCCTACTTATCCTGACAGATGGTTTGGTTGAAAGTTTCAACTGCAGAGGATAAAATTTATATAAGTGGATTCTAGAGAATAAAATCATTCGCTTACATGTTGATTGCCTGGGCAATAATTCCATGGACTTTTATCCCACTGAACTCTGCTATAGGAGGTAGTTTGTAGACTAAAACTCTTCAACCAGGACTCTATGGATAATCATTGCTTTGCATAAATTTGTTTTACCTATTTTGATGGTTTCACTTATTATGATGGCACAAAAATTAATTTAGCATAACACTAAACTTGAATCTTAGAACTTAGTCTAGTTAACGGAACAAGCATTTTATTTCACATGACAAACACCCCTTTGACTCAACTGTTCTTCAGGCTTGTTTATAAATATGTTAGAGGTTAAAAAAAAATTAGGCCTAGATTGTACTAATGAAATGTTCCTGTCTCTGTGGAATTTATTCATCAATTGCAAATGGTAGCAAATTTGCAACATATTATTAAAGATGTTCTACTCCATCTTAGAGTTATTTTTTAAAAATACTAGATTATTTTTGAGTAGACTTATCTTCAGTGAGAACAAATATTTATATAGATGTATATGAAACTTCACGATTACTTATTCATTGTGTTTTTAGAAACTCATGTATAATAGAACCAATGGTAACGTCTCTCCTCTACCCTTTACCTCTCTCCTGTCTCCCTCCTATGTCTTTTTCTCCATATCTTCTTTCTTTCCCTTTTCCAATTACTATAATGTACTGCATCAGCATAAATGCTTAGAAATAAATCATATTATCTCCTAGAGGTTTCAAGATATGTCATAGAATTTTGAAGTCTGAGAGAAAGAGTCTGAAAGCAAAGAAGCCTATAGCAGGGATGTAGCTGAGTTAAATTAACTCAAAGACTACAGAATATATTTTGAGGTCATTTCACATTTTTGTCCTGCGAAATCTCCTCTATATCTCAACCTAGTTTTTTTTTTTTTAATCTGTTAAACTTTTCTTCTTGTTCTTGTTTAGAAATCTTTTAAGATCTATTAGACAAAAATTTTGAATAATAATGCTGATTTTTATTCATCATCAGGAACATCAAGTTCAAAATGACCTATCAAAGAATGGAGTGATTTTAAAAAATACATAATTTTTCTATCTTAGCAATCTTATTGAAAATGGGTCTTACAATTAACCACCTCAAATTCTATATATACAAAAAATGTAACATTTTATATTATTTTTGTGAGAATTATAGAGATTGATGGAATTTATAGGGTCTATTTTTATCTGAAGCATTTGGTGAAAAAGAATCCTAGTAGATAGCACCAAGAGCTTTGGAAAAACTAATGCATTCTTTCCAAAGTTTTTCAAAAATAAACTTTGAAATACGTATAGTAGTGATAAGAATATCTGACTTTGCTTGGATTGGGCATAAAATAAGTCTTTTTGTTTTGTTTTCTTGCCAAGCAATCCTATGTAACCAGATAATAATTCTTTCTGCAGGTGATGTTTTTAGTAATGGAGAATCATTCACATGTAATATATCTGTTGAGGGCACGAAAAATGTGTAAATTGTTACTGTTATAGTAAATCAACTCGGTTAAGTCCAAGAACAATAATTCAAGCATACTTTTATTATAAAGTTACCCTAGCATCTGAAAGATCTTCAACCACCTATTTATTATTACAATTATACATGAATGGTTAAAATAGTCTTTCTGACAGGCACAAATAATACACATGCATGTGTTCTTTTTCTGGAAATACCAATTTCTTGACTGCCTGTCATGACTTGTAGTCTTCTTTGCATGAGCAAGTTTATTCTTTTAACTATATTCATTCATTTAACTATTAGGCCCTAAAATGTTTACTCCCATACAAATATAAAGGTCAAAAATATTGGCATGTTAGTGTTTGTTCTCTGTTGCAAGTGATTGTGCTACACTTATTATTAAGGAAAAATTGAAAGTTTTCTTTTGACTCCTTTATCCTTAAATCGAATTGCATTTATTACATAAATTGCATTTATGTGAAAACTGCTGGTATTTTATTGGGTAATGTGAAGATCAAAGCTTGGAATATTGCTTCTGGAAGAGTTATAAACTACATTCGAAACTATTTGATCAAAATTCTATCCCCATATAAATTTAACACATACATAAATGACTACTTGATGCTTTCAGCTTCAAAATGTGTCATTTAGAATCTATGGTATACCCACAGGATACAAGGATGATGTTATCTCATTGCCCATATTCACTGATCCATTTCACTAATATTCACTTAACACCTACTGTATGCCAGGAACATGTCTAGATGCCAATGATAAAATGGGAACAAGACAGGAAAGAGCGCTGCCATAATAAAACTTACCTTTTAGTGGAGATGACAGGTACCAAATGTAAGCAAAAAAGGGCTTAAGATAGAAAATAATGAGGTCAGAGCTCCCTTAGCTATTTGGATGGTAATGAAAATGTTCTTCAATGGCGTTTGGTAAGACGAGTGACATATATGTAAACATATCTTAGTACTAATTTCTGTGTGTAGCTATCTATAAGAAGTTTGAAAAAGTTGCTTGTTCTGAGAAGGCAAGGTAAAAATGTAGTTCCTAGCTAATTAGAAATTTCCTAAAGGAGGATAAATGCGGAAAGTAATGATTAGGAAATAAGACGAATATGGGGGAAGTAATTTGAAAGAGTGTGGAAAGACTGAATAGAGAGTTCGAAAATTATTTTCAGAGAGAATGTTGATTTGTTTCATAAAGGAAAAACGAAAAACAAAGTACAATCATGTTTGAGGAATAAATGAATCAAGACAATGGTGGTACATGTAAGGGCATCCATTATCAGTGTACAATTTTCCTTCAATGATGTAAAAACCTAACCTTTCTTTTTCAGAAATGATTAGCTGGGCAATCCTGTGATTTTTTTTCCCTAAAAGAACACTCCTCTAAGTCACAGAAAGAAACATCTTTAAAGAAATTTCAATGTTTATAATGCCTAATTTGAAAGTTGGGGTAAATAAACATAAATTAGCTAACATATAATAAACCTATTGTAATGAAAGTCACTCTAAATATCTTGTTACAGAGATATTTACCTATGCTGACCAATAAACTATTTAGAATTATTTAAATGTGAGTATAAAAATCAGTGATGGGATAGAAGAATATTTTCATTTGGCAGGCAAACTATGAAAGGTCTTCTCACAGAAATCACCATATTTACTAGATGCAGAAAGACAATTCTCTTACAGGCAGAGTTATTCAAATTGAAATGGCAGCAGTAGAGTCAGTTATGCATGTATTTAATAACACAAGTACATAGTATTGTGACCACAGGTGATTCCCAAGAGGAGATAACAGAGCAATTTTTATGTGGGTCGCCCAAATTAAAAATTGGGCTAAATTGACCCTCCTCATCAGTAAAGCCTGTCTACAGGCGGTGGGGCTCCAAAGACCCCATCAGGAGTCAGAGACAAGATTTCCATTTCTTAGAGAGAAACTGACAAGAAAATCTCAGGGGCTCTGTTTCAACATTTAGCCCTCAGGAAAAGGAGTCCAGTTATGAAACCTACACTATAAATAGAAGAACTATTAATAAAACTAGACTAAGTGCTATGATGGGTGCCAAAAGTGATAGTGGTCATGGTCTTCACATTCCAAATAAAGTTACCAATTAAACCAAGAATGAATATCAAATTATTGAGATTCGAATTCAAATTTGGGATTAGGTTAATATTTGACACTAATTCTCCTAGAATGTGTAGCTAAAGCATCTTAAATACGTGTCTACTTCAAGTCAGGACTGGTCCTAGGAAAATGTCATAGAATATTCATTGCACATATTCTCACTCAGCAACTTCTATCTCCTGTGCAATATTTTTTTATAAAGTATGCAGATATGAAATAAGTTGGTTTCTGCAGATTAAAAGCCAGTACATTAAAAAACACAGAAACATCTATTATGTGCAATCACCCTTTTTGTTTGTGTGTCCCAGCTATTACTTATCTTAGCTCAGGCTGCTGTACCAAAATCCTGTAGACTGGCTGGTTAAAGCAATGCACAATTATTTCTCACAGTTCTGGAGGTTGGGAGATCTAAGATCAAGGTACCTTTAGATTTGGTTCTTGGTGAGGGCCCTCTTCCTGGCTTGTAGACATCTGCCTTCTCACTGTATCCTCATTTGACAGAGGAAATTCAGTGTTCCTTCCTCCTCTTACAAAGGAAATAATCTCTTCATGGGAGTTCCACCCTCATGACCTCAACTAAACCTAATTACCTCCAGAGGCCCCGCCTCCAAATACTATCACATTGGGGCTTAATGCTACGACACATGGATTTTTGGAGGATGCAAACATTCGGTCCATAATATCATTGGAAACCCATCTGGTAGACAAAAACGTTATAGATTGCAAAGATTCAGTACAAAAGGACTAATTCAATGTTTGGCTAGAAAAAATATACTCAATTTACTAAATCTCACCATATTTTGTTTAAAAAGCAAGGGTTTGCTTGCTTTAATTTATCAGCTCTGCATATATGGGGAGATGATTTCTACATCTTATGTAACTTGACACGGTACCTAAAATATTGCTCTGTACTCAGTGGGAACTCTGTAAAATGCCTGAATTAAGTCTAGCTTTTATGTCCTTTGGTTTCCTAGCAAATATACATCTATGGACTTAATAGTTCCTGAGTAATTTTATAGCATTTATACAGTTTCAAATACTTAGGGAAAAAATCAGAGGAAATATACTCTGGGAGAAGTTACTCTAAGGAATAATATTTTCTCTCTTGGAAATAGAAATAATTCTCTATTTTAGGACTGGCTGTGATTTTGTGTAGGGAAAAAAATGAATGCTGAAATTAATGATTCTTTTTCTGCCAATAAGATTTTATAGAGTAAAGGTAATGTTATCACTTTTTTGACTTCTTTGATTAGTAAGTTTAAAAAAATAGTTCACATTAATGCAGGATCTAAACAATTACAGACTTACAAACATGTTCCAGGGATACACTGGAAGGTGAGCTTACGTGGTATACAGTGTAATAAATGGTCAAAGAAGTGAGTTCACTTCCCCCACTCCAAAAGGGAAAGAGAAAAATGCTTTAAATATATCTTTTAACTGTGCCGAAGGTACCAACTATCCAGATTTGACTGGGACTGAATGAGAAAGAGTGTTTTTGTGAAAGCTATAGCTGGATCAATTGCCTATTGTTGCAGTGATTCTGCATAACAAACATCAACAAAATTTTAGTGGCATTCAACATTACACACTTATTCCTTAATCAAATTTCTTCTCGTCAGCTGGCATGACTCTAATTTAATCTATGGGTCCCTATGATTGGCTCTACCTATGTTGCTCCAGAATGTAGCTTTGTGTGGCATATTCTTTTTGTAGCAGAGGTTAGCCTCTCTCAGAAGGATAAGCAAAAAAATACTCAATTCTTAAGGTCTAGGCTTGAAATTGGCACAATATCACTTGCACACCTATGGTGTCAAGCAATTGCTCAAATCCAACTTCAAAGAAATGGAGATGTGAATATTTGCTAAACATTAATCTACAACAATGGCAAATTGATATCCTGATTTGAGGAAATATATCTTTGTTTTTCTTTCTGGTAAATCAGTAGACTAAAATATATTATTCTTCTTTGAGCAGTAAATTTATTTTTTAACTTACAAGATTTTGTTACTCCTTACTTGTATTATTTCTAACAGCAATGAATTTAAATTCTTGACATCATTATTTGGATTCAGTTGCCTTAAAGCCATCTAACATTCTTTTCCTTCTCACTTAGGATTGCCAAATCAAATGTAGGACACCTAGTCAAATTTGAATTTCAGAAAAACAATGAATAAGTTTTTCATCTAAGTATGTCTTGAATTTGTGTTGTATATCTGAAATTTTGAATGTTCTGTAATTTTATTTGCTAAGTCAGGCAACATACGCTCATTTAATGTATTTGATCAATGTCCTTTGGATTACTTAATAAATTCTTACTATAAGTCAGATACTTCCCAATGATCCAGAGAGTACAAGTTTTTGATCCCTAGAAACTTTGTCTAGACTGAGGAATCCATGATTACACTACTTATGATGAAGTCTGTGAATGGCTTAAGCACATGAAGGGGCACTTGACCAAAAGTGGTAGGGTTAGTTAGGTGTTTTTTTTTTTTTTTTTTTTCCAGTGTAGGTATAGACAAAAATAATAAATATTATCTATAACAGGTACATCTTCCTAACAGGCAATTCAACAGTCCATGAAAATAAAATTGGATATCATTTCTGCTCTAGAAAGTCACTACATGTTCATATGATAAAGATATTTTATTACTAATCGTTATGGAGAACATTGCTTTCTTAAATTGCCACGATTAAAGAATTTGAGTTCCAGAAATCTCAAGTTCCTGTTCTACTTCTTTGATGTTGATCTGCTTCTGGTCTTTATCATAGTTTATGTGTTACCACTACCCTTGCCCACATTTTACTGGAGGCTAATATTTTAAAAATCATTTTTATTTACATTATTTAATATTACTGTGAATTAACACCTCTATGAAGCAGCGGGGCTGGTGAGAATTGTGGATATTTTGTATCAAATGGATAAGAAGTCCAGCTAATCTAAAAGGCATACTTTTATTGAGAAAGCTAATGTGTCTTAAGACTTGATTTCAGCCCAAATCATCTAACTCAATTGACGTTGTCCTTTTTGTTACATTATGTCTTGATTCTCTTTCATTTCATAGCATGATAGTCCTATAGATATGAATTATATGAATTTGGAAGTATTAGTATGGAAAATGTATCAAATTTCTTTTCCGGAATTTGGTTCCGGACACCACACATATTGTGCAGCACTCGTCAAAATAATTGGACTTTTATTATTTTCAGTTGTCAATCTCAAAGCAGCTTAGATGGAACAAATGTAAGAAAGAACGAAAAAGGTTTGTGATCTCATCAGATTTAATTCTTTCCTGGGCCAGGATTATTGCATTTTACCATCCCCATTGCATTTTTATTCCCCTCCTGAATTTTTGTGTAATGTATTTTATGACATTACTATAGAATTGAGATATAAAGAAATTATCAGAAGACAAATTGTAAAAACCAATTTTGAGTGGACCAAGATACATTATCTTAAAACTTCATTTTAATTATTTGCTTTTAAGTGAAACTGAGTTCTTCAATTTATAGAAGTAAAATCTAGAAATACTATCTAATGTGTTTAATATGCAGAATGCATACCCAAATTTAATCAGTTGTGAATGCTAGACATTCAAATGAATAAACTACATATATATATATATATATATATAATCTACAGTATATTATTTCTAATTGAGTTAAGTGCCAAAAGGAGTTTAGCTTATCTGCAGTGTTGAAAATGTTTGTCATTTACATTGAAATGAATTCTTCTTTACTATGGACAGATTCATGAGAATCTAGATTTTGGTTAACCATATGGCATTTCTATTTTTTCAGTTATTTAGTTAAGTTGCAAGAGCTTAAATTGCACAGAACACTCTGTAGTACTCCTATACATTAAATTGGTTAACTTACCAATAGCATACAATTTAATTGAGATTGTTTCGTTCTGTTATGTTCATTTGGGCTTCACTTAATTTCTCTTCTTTTCTTCCTTAGCCCCTCTTTTCCCTCCTACCCCTCTTCCTACTTTTCTCTTCTACCCCCTCTCCCTTCTTCTTTTCTCTCTTCTGCTCCTTTCTCTCTTTCCCACAATCCTTTTTTGTTTTCAAAATGTAAGGGTTTAAAATATGATGTGACCACGCATTTTGAGTTTGCCAAAGTTTATTACTTCAGCGTTTGCATTTTAACATTTTTAGATTGCAGTGTCCTCATAAACCCAGAAAAATTAGATGATCGAATAACTATCCTTGAGAAAATACAAATGTTAAAATCTACCTTTATATAATTTGCAATCATTGTCCTTAAAATATTGATGTGGGGCCAACTCATTTCTTAAGCTGTTTACAAAATAGTTATTAGCATTATAATGAAAAGATGATTCATTCATGTAAAAAATGTTATGAGCTTTTCTAATGTTCAAAGCACAGTGGGGAATGTTGTAAGGAACTTAAAAATGAAAAGGACATAGTTCTAAATTCATGAAACTCAAATTCAGTGTTCCAGTAAGGGCTTCTGCAGTTTGACAAAGAAAAAAAAGCAAACATGGAAAAAGACCAGTAGTGACCATGGAAATAATTATTGAGTTGGATAAAGGGACTTAATGAGAAGGTAGTACATATGATGTAGCCTTGAATAAAACTAAATTAGACACTTTGGGAGGCATAAAAGAGATTTATAAATATGTCGTCTTATCTTAAACAGTTTTGGTATCATTTAAAAATATGAAGAAAAATATAAAGTAATTGACAATTGAGTTCCAATAAGTATGGTGAAGAAAATGTATTTTTTCTCTCTTAATGATAAAATGAGAAGATTCTTCAGGCTCGAGCCATATCCAGTTTTGAACACAGCTTCATTATATTCACTTATAAAACAGGGCACTTGTGAGATTAAGTAGCTCCACACATATACTCACACATCAAATATAAGTTAACAATTATTTAAAAATTTAGGAAGCATAAATATGTAAACATAACATCATACAGT
Source organism: Rousettus aegyptiacus (assembly GCF_014176215.1). Lineage (NCBI taxonomy): Eukaryota > Metazoa > Chordata > Mammalia > Chiroptera > Pteropodidae > Rousettus > Rousettus aegyptiacus. The sequence continues at coordinate 101,838,028 of NW_023416306.1, forward strand.
ACCAATGCATTTAATACTAAAATATCTCTACTAGATCCAAATTTTAGAGAGGTCTATCAGTAATAGCGAAATTGGATAAACCCACACATGATATCGAGTTTAATCTCCAGAGTCTGCCAGTGATAGTTGAAATCCTTTGACTTTTCTTTTCCATATATACCTTTGTCCTTTGATCATTCCTTAAATAATCTTGGTCAAAGGACTCAAGCCCCTTTTTTACTGTTTTGTTCACTCTACATAGTGTCTTAATGTATTTTTAAAACTATATCTTTACCAATGACTTCTCTGCTTCTTTCTGATCAATATTACCCAAGTTCTTAATATCTCTTTTAGAATGTTCTATAAGCCCATTTTTGTGTTTGGAATGAATGATTATCTTTCCAAACTATTTTTCTTTCTGTATTCATATCTTCATAGATTAATCCAAAGTGGTAGTATTTTACCTGGTGCCTTCGGATATATTGATGGAACTCTCTTGGTTATGGACAGGGTTTAATCAGATTTTTAAAGAGGTCCATCACCCCAAAAATGTTAACATTTTTGTTATAGAAATAAATCAGAAACTTGGAACTATCCTATTCTATTCCATATTACTAAATCCCTATGTTCTATCAAGTATCAACATGTACAGATTAAAATCTGAATCCTCTGCTATATTCTCATTATCACAATCTTAATTGAAACTCTCAGTACTTCTCATTTCAATTATTGCAAATGTCTTCTGAATAATCTCTCTACTTTCTGCTGCTCTAATTTCATGCTGCTGCTGAAATGTCCTCTGTAAATTTCATATTCAATTATGTCATTTTCTTCCTCAAAATCTATCAATAGGCTCTGTTTAGCTTTTGAGAGAACTTTGAGAGCCAGAAGCTCTACAGTGTCTGAGATTTCCTCCTTTCATTTACATTGTCAATTTAGAATCATTGGTATAATGAGACGTAGATGCTGTTGAAGTATATATTTTTCAGGAGAGGTATACTGAGCAAAAAATAAAAGATGAACGTATATTATTGGTCCCTCTGTCGAGCTCTCTAGCTTTATTTCTTAACTACCTAGATTTATACATTTTTTTCATTTGCTCACATTGAACTTAGTGAAGTTATTCAAATTGACCATATTTTTTTTACAGCTTTTTAATGTGTTGTTCCCTCAGCATATGTCCTTTCCAACATCATTTATCAACCTAACTTCTAATAGTTCTTTAAATTTCGGCTATGTTTTATTTCCTTTTCTTGTCCTCAGTATTTTTCAGGTGCCCCCATAATGTGCTCCAAGATTATCCTGTGCATACGTGCAGCACAGCATTTATTGCTATGTTGTGATCATGAATTAATAATCTTTGTCCTTTAATAGACTGTAAACAACAGAACAGAGACCCTTTTATCTCTGTAATGTAAGCATGCAATAATTTTTGTTGAATGAATGAATGAATTTTTGTTCTATCATTCATTAGCTGTATGACCTTGGGTAAAAAATAACCTAAATTCACTCAGTGTTGTGTTATCTCTGTCAATGCTGTTTTTCTTATCAGTCATATGGGAATAATAATCATGTCTGCTTTAAAGAGCTATTTAAAAACAAATTAGATGATGACAATCTATTATGAATTGTGTCACACCATTACTTTCTAATACTGTTCTAGAATTTGCAACTAACTTTTACTCCAAATTGGTGTAGATTCAAGATAATCATTTGATATTTCCACTCTTGCTTATTCACATATTGTTATTTGGAAGGTGGATGTATTTAAATGCTAGATGTCCCTGAAATGCCCACAAAAGTAAGCCACATAGAAACATAAATCGCATGCATCACAGCAGGGGAAAATGGTAGCTGCTTATCTGCCCTATGATTTTTCTCCTTAAAAGTGTGTTATTTTCTCCTCTCCTTTACATTCTTATTTCATTGTCCTGAGAAGTATGCTTAGGCACAAAATATGTTAAACTATATTAATATTGCAGAGGCGTTTGTGAGAGTAGACATAATTATATTTGACAAACAACTGGAAACTGAGGTTTACAATGATGCCTTTCTTTCCTAAGTTACATACTTAAGAGATCCTACAAACTGTTTCAAGTACTTCTGAATATTTGAATCTCTAATTTTTGAAAACCAGCCTCAAGAACAACAGACAGGTTTCTTTAACCTTAAGTATAGAGACATAATGAGCAAAATGAAGAAGTTGGGTGAAATACAACAAGAAATAAGTATAGGAAGAAGAATTTTGTAAGCATCATAAAGCACTGGCACCTTGACATAGGTTATGGTTTAAGTATGTACATCACGAAAATTTGCAAATGCTACAAATCAGGAATTTCTCCTCTTTCTCTCCAAGAGCCAGTTTACCAGCACCGCCCCAGCAATTGGGGAAAATGAAAGGAAAATTCTGAAGAGATAGCCATGGCTAGCTCCCGAAGACTCTGAATTCTTGGAAGGTTTGTAATGCCAAATAGATACTCTTGGCTCTTTCCGCCAAGAGATTTATTTGTGGAGGCTATATGAGCTTTAAAGTCAGGAGTTGTTTGTCTAATAAATGTATCCTAACTCAAAACTAAATGAATGCTTTTATGCATATTCATGAAAAATAAAAGCTCTTCTTTTCTGAAGAGTTACCTAAGAGGAAAGGAGAAGAAAACAAATTTGAATGATTTATCCTGATCTATGTATGGTACTAGTAATTATCATTTTTGTAATAAGCTTTATTTTTTAAAAGCAGTTTTAAGTTCACAGCAACACTGAGCAGGAGGTACAGAGATCTCCCATATACTCCCTGCCCAGCACAGGCAACAGCCCCTCCCTCTCTCAGCGTGCTGCACCAGAGTGTTACCTTTGTTACAATGGATGAACCTTCACATTATCACCCAAAGTTCATAGTTTACATTAGGGTTCACTCTTGGTGGTGTGCTTTCTGTGGGTTTTGATACATGTATCATGACATATATGTCCCATTGTAACATAAGAGTAGTTTCACTGTCCTCAAAACCCTGTGTGCTCTGCTTATTCACCCCTCCCTCCCTCCTAACCCCAACAATCACTGATTTTTTTACTCTGTATAGTTTGTGTTTTCCAGAATGTCATATAATTGGAATCATACAGTATCTGTAGCCTTTTCACACTGGCTTCTTTCACTTAGTAATATGCATTTAAGTTTTCTTCCTGTCTTTTCATGGGCTGGTAGCTCATTTCTTTTTAGTGCTGAATAATATCCCATTGTCTGGATGTACCACATTTTGTTTATTCATTCACCTGCTAAAGGACATCTTGGTTGCTTCCAAATTTTGGCAATTCTGAATGAGGTTTTTATGAACCTCCGTGTGCAGGTTTTTGTATGGATGTAAATTTTCAACTCATTAGAGTCAAATACAAAAATGTTCAGTTGCTGATTTTTGTGGTAAGGCTTTGTGTAGCTCTCTAAAAAAAAAAAAAAAAAAAAAAAAAAAAAAAAAAAAGCCAAACTGTCTTCCAAAGTGGCTGTACTGTTTTGCTTTCCCATGAGCAATGGAAGAGAGCTCCTTTTGCTCAACATTCTTGCCAGTATTTGGTGCTGTCAGTGTTCTGGATTTTGGCATTCTAATAGGTGTCTAGTGATATCTTGTTTCAATTTGCATTACCGCAGTGACAGGATATTAAGCGTTTTCTCATATGTTTATATGCTCTATATATCTTCCTAAGTGAGGTATCTGGACAGATCTTTTGCTCTTTTTTAATTAGGTTTTTCATTTCTTATTCTTGAGTTTTAAGATTTCTTTGTATATTTTGGGTAGCGATACTTTATCAAACATGTTCTTTGCTAATATTTTCTCCCAGTCTGCAGCTTGTCTTATTTTCTTAATCCCTTCTCATTCTCTGAACTCTTAATCTTAATTTTGCACTGCTTTCAAGGAATATGTATTTTTCTTGTTACAAATAATATCCAGAGTATGATCGTAATAAATATTGACTACTAGAGTTTTTAAAAGGTATTATTAGTTTGAACCATTTATAACTGCTCATTTTATAGGTCAAAAAATGATAGAAAGTCTATGTGTTCATGAACTTAATGCTCTAAGGTTTAGAGTTTTGGATTTCTTAAGTAAATAGACTAAATTTTAGGTTTGGATTAAACCATTAAAGATGACAATATTTTAAAGCAGGATTTCTTATCTTCATCACTGTTGGCATTTTTGGGCTGGATGATTTTTTTGTATTCAGGGTTTTCCTGTGCTTTATAGGAAGTTTATCTGCATTCCTGACATTAGACTCTAGAAATATCCCACTCAGAGTTATGAAACCAAAAATGTTTACAGATAGTGCCAAATATCTCCTGAGGGGTAAAATCATCCCCCATTGAAAACCATTGTTCTAAAGATAACCTATTTTGATGACTCAGTTTTAGAATCATAATCCTCTCTATCACATACTCACAAGGACATGTAACAATTTCTTTGAGCTCTTTCAGATCTTACACAGAAGCTCTCAATTTCTAGGAATAAACGAAACACTTAGCATCTCATCATTGTCTTTAAAACAAGAGACTAAAGGAGTTGCTATATTTTGACAGTTTTGTTTTCTGTTTTTTTTTTCTTATAATACACAGTGTTTATTTTTTCAGCTTTATTGAGGTATAATTTACAAATAAAAGTGTAAGTTATTTAAAGTGTACATCATGATCTATATATGTATACATTTTGAAAGGATTCCAGTCATTGAATTAACACACTCATGACAGTATTATCAACCGTAGTCACCATGTTATACATTAGGTCCTCAGATCTTATTCATCTTATAACAAAAAATTTGTATCCTTTTACTAGTCTCTCCCTGTCCCCTTCCCCCCACCCCCAATTCTGGCTACTACTGTTCTATATTTCTGTGTGTTCATTTTTATCTGTATAAGATTTCTCATTAAAGCGATTCCATACAGTATTTGTCTTTGTTTATTTGGCTTATTTCTCTTAGCATAAGGCCCTCCAGTTTCATACATCTTTTTTGCAAATGGCAGGGTTTCCTTTTTTAAGGCTAATAACATTCCAGTGTGTGTGTGTGTGTGTGTGTGTGTGTGTGATATATACCACATCATATAACACATACCATACTTTATTCATTCAGACATCAATGGATACTTTGATTGTTTCCATACCTTGGCTACTGTGAATAATAGTGATCATGGGAGTACAGCTATCTTTTTGAGATAATGATTTCATTTCTTTTGGATATATATGCAAAAGTAGATTTTAGATTATATGTTCTACTTTTAATTTTTTGAGGAACCATCATACTGTTTTCCATAGTAGCTGTACCAGTTTACATTCCTACCAACACTGTATGAAGATTCCTTTCTTCACATCCTTTCCGGCGCTTATTATCTCTTCTTAATGATAACTATCCTAACGGTGCGAGGCAATATCTAATAGTGGTTCGATTTGCATTTCCTTAATTATTAGCGATGTTGAGCACCTTTTGATATACCTGTTGGCCATTCGTATATCTTCTCTGGAAAAAAGAAAAAATAGACTATTTTTTAATTGTGTTTATTTTTTTTTTTTGCTGTTGGTTTGCATGAGTCCTTGCATATTTTGGATTTTAACCCCTTGGCAATTTGTGGTTTGCCAATATTTTTCCCGCATTTCATAGGTTGCCTTTTCATTATGTTAATGGTTTCCTTTGGTGTAGAGAAGCTTTTTAGTTTGTCGTAGTTCCACTTGTTTATTTTTGCTTTTCTTGCTTTTATTTTTGGTGTTAAGTCCAAAAAAATCCTTTCCCAAGGCCAGTGTCAAGGAGCTCACCGCTTATGTTTTACTCTAGGAGTTTTATGGTGTCATATTATATATTTAAATCTCTAATCCATTTTGTTTTAATTTTTGTGCATGGCGTAAGATAGGGGTCTACTTTCATTCTTTTAAATGTGGATATCTAATTTTTCATTGTCCTTTTTCTATTGTATATTCTTGTCTCATTTGTTGTAAATTAATTGTATTTACATGGGATTATTTCTGGGCTTTTGATTCTGTTCTACTGATCTACGTGTCTGATTTTATACCAGTACTAGCTGCTTTGATTACTATAGTTTTGCAATTCAGTTTGACATCAGGGAGTGTGATGCCTTCAGAATTGCTTTTGTTGCTCAAAATTCCTTCTATACAAATTGTAGGTGTTTTGTTGTTGTTTTTTAATGAAAAATGCCATAAGAATTTTAATAGGGATTGCACTGAATCCGTAGATTGCTTTAGGTAGTGTGGACATTTTAACAATATTACTTTATCCTATATATGAACATGAAATATCTGAAATATCTTTTGTGTTTTCTTCCAATTCTTTAACTGGTGTTTTTATACATTTCAGTATATAAATCTTTTACGTTCTTGGTTAAATTTACTTCTAGGTATTTTATTCTTTTTGATGCTTTGTAAATAAGACTGATTTCTTACTTTTTTCAATAGTTTCTTTTTAGTATATAGAAACAACTGATTTTTGTATATTAATTTTGTATACTGAAAATTTACTGAATTCATTTATTCATCTGCAGAGAGTTTTAGCTCTTGTTTTCCTTGTGGATGTCTTTTATTTCTTTTTCTTGCCTAATTGCCCTGAAAGGAACTTCCAGTACTATGTTGGAAAAAAGTGGTGAGAGTGGGCAACTTTGTCTTGTTCCTGATCTTAGAGGAAAAGCTTTCAGCTTTTTACCTTTGAATATGATGTTTGCTATGGGGTTGTCATATATGGCCTTTACTACATTAAAGTAATTTCTTCAATTCTTAGTTTGATTAGTGCTTTTTTAATTATGAAAGTGTATTTAATTTTTTCAAATGCTTTTTCTGTATCTATTGAGATTATCTTATTTTTTTATACTTCCTTTTGTTAATATAGTGTACCATATTTACTGAATCGTGTATGTTGAAACATCTGTGCATCCTGGTGATAAATGCCACTTGATCACAGGGTATAATACTTTTAATGTCCTGCCAAATTTAGTTTACCAGTGTCTTGTTGAGAATTTTTGCATCTATGTTCATCAAAGATATTGTCCTACCGTTTTCTTCTATGCCCTTATCAGGCTTTGGAATCAAGGTAATGCTGGCCTTGTAAAATAAGTTTGGAAGTATTCCCTTCTCTACTATTTTCTGGAAGACTGTAGAAGTTTGGTATTAATTCTTTTTTTAAATGTTTTGTAGAATTCACCCACGAAGCTATCTTGGTCCTGAGCTTTTATTCTTGGGAGGTTTTTGATAATTGATTAGATCTTCTTATTAGTAGTAACTGGTCTGTTCAGATATTTTCTGTGCAAGGCCTGTATATATAGCCATGGAATGGTGACTCTGCCCTAATTTAAAAACTTTTTTTTTTTTCTATTGTCTGATGGGATTTGTAAATGCAAAGCCCTGTTGGCTTTCAGATCCTGGTGATTTGGGGACCCATTCCTCAAAGCAGTTATAAATGCTAGTGCTCTAGATGTGTGCACATGCTCCTTCCAGGAGGAAACTGACAACCTGTTTTAATCGTTGGAGTGAGCCAGAGGGAGAAGACAGAGAAAGTGTCCACCTACTCTTTTGGTCTCTGAGGAGTAGCATAGTCAATCAACACCTACATGTGTACTAATAAGAAGCTGGACCCTTTGGCTGCCTCCTGTGTCACCATCTCAGTCCAGAGTCTTTCTGTTTTGTTAGTGAGTGCTCAGTTTTCATAATGGAGACTATTCTCTACCTGGCCTGTTTCCTAACTTGTATTTCTACAGATACATTTTCACAAGTCTAAAGGAAGAAATCAATACACCTAAAATAAAATTAGAACTTATCACTTTTTAAAAAAATTTTATTAAATGTATGGGGGTGACATTGGTTAATAAAATTATATAGGTTTACTGCATTTGTGTGTTCACCACCCAAAGTCAAATCTCCTTTCATTACTATATTTGACCCTTTTACCCTTTTCTACTGCCCCAACCTTTCCTCCAGTAACTGCCATTCCATAGTTTGTGTCTGCGAGTTTTTGTTTGCTTGTCTCATTTGTTACATTCAGTTTTATAACCCACAGGTGAGTGAAATCATATGGTCCTTGACTTTTTCCATCTGACTTATTTTGCTTAGCGTGATATTCTCAAGATCCATCCATGTTGTCACAAATGGCAGTATTTCACCTTTTCTTTCGACTGAGTAGTATATTCCATTATATATATTGTACCACCTCTTTTTATTCAGTCATCTATTGAAGGGCTCCTTGGTTGTTCCCATGTTTTGACCACAGTGAATAATATTACCTTTTTAAACCTCAGTACTCTAAGAATTTATTCTTAGCTTAATGGCAATCTCGATTCTTTTTTTTTTCTCTCCTACTATTTGACATATATAAGAAAATTACATGACCTATTTCCTCATGGTTAGGAGCCCCGTACATTGTCATGGCTATTTCAAGCTTTGTAGAGGTATATACTATCTCAAGAAGGATATATAGAAGTATATATCAATCCCAAGCTTGAGATTTGGGATTTTTTATTATTTCTTAAAAGTGTGTAATGTGCAAAATCCTTTAGAGATAAGGATACTGCTGTGTGGTCATTACTTTCAGTCTAACTAGGCATTAATTTCCTCAATTCCCTTTATCAAACATGAAAAGACAATGAGAGGTAGGAGAATAACTTAAATGTTCCTGTGGTGCTTGTAGGATTGGCAGTGCTGTGCATCCCTGTTTCACTGCAGACAACAATTCTATATACCAAGAGGATAATTTTTTTTTCAGGATACTCCAGCAGATAAATTTTTATTGGTGTAAATAATTCAGCAGCTTGTTATAATGAAACCACTTCACAACAAGCATTTCCTTGCTCTGTCTTAAATGCACACAAAGATATTCCACTGGATACCACTCCTATCTGATGTAAACTGGAGTTTCCCCGGTTTATGATGAGTTGTAGCTCTTTAAGGAACTGAGCTCACTGCTAAGGGACTTGGTTAAACATTTTCCAGAAAAAAAAAAGCTAAACAGAGTGTAGAGTAAAAGAATAAAGAAAATAATACAGCTTTGTTGGTCATTATGTTGATCCGGGAGATTTAATGGTCATGGCACATCTGGAGGTTTTCAAGTTGGTCCTTTAGGGACTATGACCGAGATTAAAATTTATATCGAGCAAATATAATCCTCAATAAAATTTAAGGGACAGTATCAGTTTCCCATATTCGGTAGCTCTCCTCTCAATGTATCATATGTAGAATGGCAAATAAGATTATGCAAAATCTAATTTTTTTTTTCTTTTTGAGATACAAAAAAACAGTTCATTTAAAATCTGGGGGAAAATATTTTTATGGTTCTATGGAGTTCTTCTGGATTTAGTAGCTTAATTCTGTAAACCTGTTCCTCTGAACTCTTTGAAGAGGAAGCCCACTTGCCTAATGACAGTTCTTGGCTTGAGGTCTCTCAGTCTTTACCGGCAGCATTCAGGCACTGATCCTGAAGGATCTGTTGCCAAGCTTTCCTCCACACACTTGCCCCCTCCCCACTCTCACTACCTCTTGACTTATAACAAGCTTCGTACTGATTCTTGGTGTACAGTAATTTGGGTTTTGTTTAATATTTTTGTACTTGTCTAGTATCAAAGGAGGCTCTCAGAATCAATTCGCAAAGGGGACATTTCAGCAAATTCAAATTCAGCTAATAAATATTTTATTCAGCTTGTGATTTAATGTGATATTTGGCTTGTAACTCCTGATACTAACTTCCCCAGGTTCCCATTAGAATACATAAGGAGAGAAGAGAGATCAATATTCCCAACCCTAAGACTGACAGTTTACCTACAGCTAAATAAAATCTGGGAGAATATAAAATTCTTTGAATGTAGTTGCAGCCAGACTGAGAAAAGCATGTCCAGCCCATCTGAGAAATGTCAGACATCAGAATCCTCCGCTACTCCCTACACCCTGACTCAGTGTCTTTATCCACCAGAACATTGGGCAGCTGCACCTATGCCCCTCAGGAACCAATTTCTGAAGCAGTCTGATTAGTATGGCCCTCCCTGCCCAGCAGTTAAATGTAATATCATTAGTAACAGACAAAATATATTTTCTACTGCTAAAAGAAAAAGATTCATTTGTACTCTATTCATTTGCACTCTCCTCCAGGAGGCAATCCTTGTTACTAATTTCATATGCCATTGCAGATCATTTTACTACTCTTTTGCATATACATGAGTATATGTACATATACAAACATATAAAATACGTTTTATACTTGTACACACACACATATACATACAGCCATTTGTTGTCATAAATAAAACCATATAGTATGTATTACTTGGTGTCTTTCTCTTCACTGTTTTTTAAATCAATAACATATATGCGTCTTGGGGAATCTTTCTGCTGATAGGAAAGAACTTCTGCATTGTAGTTAATAATATTGATGTCAACTGGTTTTAACCACTTCCTTTTTCATAAAGATTTTAGAGTGTTTCTAATTTTTTTTTGAAACTTACAGTCATAGTGCATAAGTCAAACATTTGTTCACATGCATGAATATTTCTGTAGGAAAAATACCTATAAGCTGCTTAATAATCTACCTTCATACTGGAAATGGATGAGAGTATCCATTTATCTTTAGACTTGCCAAAATAGAGTCTTATAAATATTTTTTTCAACTTTCTGCAGTTTGAAAGCAATAATGTTATGTTTAAAATTTTTTTGGTCAATTTCTACTGAAATTAAGCCATTTATCTTAAAGCTTTCCATTCATCTTTCCTTTTCTTGTGATTGTTAATATTCTCTGTCTATTCTTTTATTGGATTATTTACCTTTTTCTTACTGCTTTATTAGGATGACTTTAATATTGTGCTAGTTATTTTTTATGCCAATCAAAGACAGTAAATCCCAGAAAACAATTTAATGGGAAATGGGGATGGGGGTGGGTATTGGCAGTGGTACAATATGTTCTGGAAATTTTAGCTTAACAAATAAATCATCAGAACTGAGGGTTCAGAAGAACCACAGTAACAGTTGGAGCTGGGAATTAAAATGTTTATGAAGTCAGTTTACTCAGTGTATGAGAAAATCGAACAGGAGTGAAGAGAAGATATACCAAGTAAAACATATTTGCACATGAGAACCGAATGAGGAGCCATATGCATCCATTTTCCCTCTGGCTATTAACCTGAGTAGAAAAGACAGCTTTCTCAAGTTGAAGAGAATAAAGAAAGGGCAACCCCTCTTATTTTGATAAATAGAAAAGAATTAGGCAGAGAATAAAAACAAATAACACAAATACTAAAATGACTTGAAGTTTTTGTAACTAAAATTATATTTAATGGAATTAACATATTAGGGACTACTACTGTTGGCTATATCATGATCGAATTAATGTCATCCATACAGGAAGAAAAGCATTGTTTGGGTCATTTTGTGTTTTTAAGTGACAATGTAGAGAACTGTGATAAAGACGATAATAGTACAGTATATGGAAAACTGCACTAATGATTGTGGTGGTGGTAAGAGAAAAGGTAAGCCATATCTTAAATACACTCAAAAGAACCAATTTCCCTCTGGGTCCTGATAGCTGGAACAAATATTAGCATGTATCAGAGTCACCTTAGCAGTAATAAAGAACACAGAGATGCAGATTCATTGAAACAGCACGAATGACACATCTTTGCATTTTCACGAAGTTTCCCAATACTCGCCAAGGTCTAAGAACTACTGAAGTAAGGGGACGTAGTTCTTTAAAATCATTTGAAAATCTTAAAGGAATGTGGCCTGGATTCCCACTCTGTAAATTCCCACTCTTATCATTTAACCTATGAAGTTTACATAGAGTTGAATATGCTGAAATCTAGAGAAGCCTCACTATATGGAAAGCTTTGTATTTCTATAAAAATAGCAAATGTTTGTGTGTCATTCCTTGCCTATAGTTAAGCACATGCTCAGGAAAATAACTTTTTGCTGGATGTTTATCTTATACTTTTTTGTGAAAGACACTATTTCTATCTATCCATTATGTGGATGCCGTAATACACTGACATCACAGGTATAAAAACAGATACATCAATTAAAATAGTGAATGTTTTAGGTTAGAGACTTTTAATATTGGTTTGTGCTAAGAATCAATGGGTAAGGCGGAAGGGGAGAGGAGGGAGGCAGATAGGGTAAAAGGGGTCAAATATGTGGTGGCAGAAAGAATAACTATGGGAGGTGAACACAATGCAATATATATATATATTCCTTGCTGTTAAATTGTACACCCGAAACACTGGATTTTGTTAACCAATGTTACCATAAAAAGAATAATGATAATAAAAAAATTTTAAAAAGTCACTAAGGAGAATGCTAATATGCAAATTTCAAGATTCCATTGCAAAAATTCTTATTTGGTAATTTAGATGGGGCTCTCCAGAATATTCATGTAAAAAATAATCTACAGATGATTTTTTTTACAGTAGCTCCTATAAATCAGGAACTTCATAAACTAAAGTTTCAGAAACACTAAAATAGAAATTCAACAATAAAGATGAGCTCTCAATGATAACAACAAAAGGTAATATCAGTGACTCAACTCACAGTAAAAGTACTTTTGAAAACTAAATTAGAAATTCCAAGCACCAATTCCAGTAAGATTTTGTTTTTTGTCTTTGTTTTTTTTTTTTTATGTATCAAAATACCAAGATAGAAAGGAAAATATTAAAACTCAACTTTAGAATATCCAACCTTTTTTTTTTAATAGAAGCTCTAGATCTGCACTGTCCAGTATGATAGCCAATAACTGCATGTGACTACTTCAATGTAAATTAGTTAACATTGAATAAAATAAGAATTCCAGTGACTAGTAGCACTCGCCACATGTTAAGTACCCAGTGTCATATGTGTCTAGTCACAATTTTATTGGAATAGTCTCATTACCACACAAACTTCTCTTGAACGGCACTGTAAAAAGAAAAAGTGATAACTAAATCTAAACAAATAATAAAACAAAGTATTTCTGAATGGAAGAAAGTTTGAGAGTTTCAAATCAAAAAACTTTTATTGCTAGGTCTGATTACTTTAGTATGGTCTCTAAATTCAGGCAGGGTATTTTTTTTGTTAGCATTTTTTTTCTTTTAAAAATGAATAATAACATTGAAAGACTCATATTTATCATTAATATAGATTAATTTTGTGACTGTGGCATTATTCATCTTGTAATTATGAAGTAATGAAACTGAAGGCAACAAGCCATAATGGAATTTGCCCTAATGCATTATTTTATAGTTTTATGTCTATCATAAATTTGCTTTTCCCATCACAGCAGACTATGATCAATTTTTAAGAAAATCTTTATTAAAGACATGCCATAGAGAAAAGTACACAAATCAAAGTATAAAAAAAAAAATCTGTGAAGTCTCATAAAAAGAACACACCCATGCATCAGTACCTGATCAAGAAACAAGAGAATTAGCAAAATGGAAATCACTCTCACTATTTCAGTCATTATCTTACCACAAGAGTCACCACCAATATCACTGTAACACTGTCAGTTTTGCTCTTTGATAATGTTATGTAAATGTAGTGATAGTTTTCTTTTGTTTAATATTATGCTTTTGAGATTCCTCCATGACATTTTTTATAGCAAGCAGTAGCTCGTATAGTCTCATTGCTTTATAATATTCTATTAAATGAAAATCACAATTTGTTCATTCTACTATTGATGGACATGAATGTTTGAATAGTTTCCATTTTTGGCTATGATGGATGGTCCTGGGATGATTATTCCGGGTCATGTCTTATATCTAGGAGCAGAATATATGAGTCACAAGGCATATGTAATTCTAATCTTAGGTAGCTATTATCAGTTTTCCAATGTTTACTACCCTCCCACTAGCACATAGCTGGAATTGTTTCACATTCTTTCTAGAATTTGATGTTGTCTTCACTAGTCTTGATCTGTTTTACTAGAGGATAAAAATGGTTTTACTTTTTTCAAAGAATCAATTTTACATGCTGATTTTTCTCTAGTTTTTTTGTTTTCCATTTTATTAACCTCTAGTTTTATTTTATTTCCTTCCCTCTACTTACCTTATGTTTAAACTATTCTATTGTCTAACAGAAGTATTTTAAATTGTAAATTTATCTCTAAATCCTTCTTTTCCAAAGTCCACAACTTTTGATATGTCTGTTTTTCCTTCAACTGGTACATTCTAATTGTCCAAAGGAATTCTTTTATCAATGGATTGTTTAGAAGAATATCGTTATATTTTAAACATTTTGGGATTTCTTTGATATCTTGCTATTATTGATTTTTAATTTAACTCTCGTGATCAGAGAATATTCTCTGCGTGATATCAATATTTTGAATATACTGAGATCTGTTTCACAGCCCAGCAGTCTTTCTACTTTGTCGGAAATCTCAAGTGCACCTGAAAAGAAAATGTATTTTGCAGATGTTGGTTTTAGTGTACTAAATTTAGTGTATACTAAAAATATAAATTAGGTCTAGCTGTTTGATAGTGTTGTTCAAAATTCGTACACTCTTATTTAGTTTTGCATATTTCTTGGATCAATTACTGAGAATGTTCTGTGATTGTGGATTTTCTCTTGTTTCAGTTTTTGCCTCATATATCTTGAAGGTCTTTTTAAAGATGCATACATATTTAGATTCCTACATCTTTATGATGAATTGACTTTTTGATCAGTATAAAATGTCCCTGTTATTTTTGATACTTTTTGATTTGCCTCAAAATCTACTTTTTTGTAATACTAAAGAGTAACTCTGTCAGCTTTCTTTTTCTTACCTTTGTTTGATTTATCTTTTTCTGTCCTTTTATTTTCAAAGTATGATCCTTATACTTTAAGCAATTCTCTTTTGAACAGTAAATAATTAGGCAACTGTTTTTTTTAAGTTGCAACCTGATATTTTTTTAATTTAAATGAAAATGTTCAGTCCATTATTTTAATGTGTTTTTTTATGACTGCGAATAAGGCTACTATCTTGCTATTGTTTTCTATGTTTTCCAAGTGTAACCCTCTGTTCTTAACTTCCTGAATTGTTTTAACTTAATATTATTTAGTATTCTGTTTTATTTCGTCTATTGGCTTTTCAGTGAGACCTGTTTGCATTACTGTGTTTTAGTGGTTGCACTAGGGATTACCATATAAATTTTGCTACATCCTACCTGGAATTAATATTGGACTACTTCACATAAAAAGAAGAAACTTACAAAAATACTCTTCTATTTTAACCCCATTCTTTTTTGTTATTATCAAATATTTTTATTTAGACATACATTAGGAATCTCACAAAAAGATTTAAACACTCAGTTATCTATTGAAGAAATTAAGGCAGGGGCAAATAAAAGCAAAGATAACCTTTCATAGTTATCTGTATTTACCATGTTTGGAATTCTTAATTTCTGTACATCCAAGTTTGCATCTGATAGTACTTCACTTGAGCCTGCTGAACTTCCTTTTTGCATGTCTTATAGGGTATATCTGCTAGCAATGGATCATATAAGTTTTGCATATTTAAAAAAATTATATTTCACCCTCATTTTTTTGGATTATTTTTAAAATTAATTTTCAATTATAGTTGACATACTATATAATATTAGTTTGGGGTATACAACATAGTGATTAGACATTTATGTAACTGTTCCTGGAGGAAAGGGGTCCATCTGCCTGTGTGAGGCTAAGTCCAATGAGAAACATACAGGTTTTGCAGCAAAGAAAATAAAGGTTTGTTTTAGAGAGTTGCAAGTTCTAGAGGTGCAGGTGAGTTACTGCTCAAAGACCTGGCCCTCTGGGTGTCTGAAGGGAATAGATTATATGAGGAAAAATCATTAGTCTTGGAAACTGAGGGAGTTTGGGTCATGGGTGATAGTGATTGGACGGGGCTGGGGAAACTGATCATTGTGTCCAGTTCTGGAATCAGTCATGGCATCATCCTCTCTAGTCCCATGGTTGGCGATGGGCCTGAGGCTGAAACACACATAAAGCCAAGTTATTATCCTTAGTTTTACTAAAACTTATTTTCCTTAGGATCCATAGACCCGAGGCTTTATTCTTAAAAGATTTGACTCTCTCTGGAAACTTGAGTCCTAAGGCTTAATGATTAAGGGAGGAGACATATTAAGGTGTAAGGAGAAGGGCAGAAAAAGCAAGGGAATCAAAATGCCCTTATACTAGGCAAAGCCTGCTTGAATTAGAGAAAAAGCTATTTTGAAGAAATGAAGTCTACGTGCAGTTACATAACTTGTGAAGGGATCACCTCAGTAAGTCTAGTACCTACCCACCTGACACCATTCATAGTTATTACAATATTATTGACTATATTCTCTATGCTGTATCTTACAGAACTGTGGCTATTTTTATAATTGGCAATTTGTACCTCTTAATCCCTTCCCATTTTTTCACTCATGTTCCTTCTCATCTGGAAGCCATCTCTTTGTTTTCTGTATCTATGAGTTTGTTTTAGTTTTGTTTGTTCATTTATTTTATTCAGATTTCACATATAAGTGATATCATACAGTATTTGTCCTTCCTCTGTCTGACTTATTTCACTTAGTCCAACACTTAGCTGGCAGGGGAGATACTGTGATCATTTCCGAAGGATGTTTTTGCTGGCTATAGAATTCTGGGTGGAGAGATTTTGTTTTTCTTTAGCATTCTAAATGTTACCTCCTTTCCTTATTGCTGAAATTGTTTCTCAAGAGAAGTTAGTCATTACATTTAGAGTTATTTTCCTACATATTATATTATTTTTTCTCTGATTGCTTTTATAATTTTTCCTTTATCTGTTTCTAACAGTTGAATATTATGTATGTACGATTCTTAGTGCTTGGGGTTTACCTCTTGTTTCCACCAATTTAGGGAACTTTTCAGTAAATATTGTTTTATCAGATATTACCTTTGTTCAGTTGTCTCTCTTTTCTCCTCATGAACCTCTGAGTAACATTTGTTGAAACTTTTCACTCTATATCACTCATATCTTTTATGTATTTTCTGAATATTGTGATTGTGTTTCAGTTTGGATATTTTCTCTTGATCTACTAGTTGCATAATGCAATCTTAAACAAGTTCAGTTGTTTTCTATTTTTATATTGTGTTTTCTCATGTTTATGTAGAAGTATCCAAACTTGGAGAGAATTTTTGAGTTTGAATCAAATGGAAGATAAGCCTGAAAGCAAGATCTCCACAGACTGAGTAAAGTGCTTCAGAGAATAACAGTTTTGCAGTTTCTTTTATGCATTTGAGGTTAAGGAGGGAAAGTAAGGATGATCACAAGAAGGAGAGAAAAAGCAAGACAGGGATTGGATTACCTCCTGCAAATTTAGAAGGAGGAGTCTGAAAGGGGGCATTTCAAAGATGTGTTAACTTAGATGCACAGAAACATGGACAGGGCTTGCTTAAGGCAAAGATAAGGTTTTTAGTAAAGTTACAGGCCCGGGGCAGGACTATGCACCATGACCTGCCAAGTTAGGAATTCATGATCAGATTACTTTGAGGTTACTTTCTGCAGAACCCTTTTTTCTCCCAAACTCATTACATAATATCCATACTGTTCTCATGTCCTCAATATTTTTTAGGGGGTAAAATTTGTATACCATGAAATGCATAGATCTTAATATACAGTTTAATGAGTTTTGACAAATCCATATGTCCATGTAAACCGTGCCCCATCTAGATATAGAATATTATCATCTCAGAAATTTCCCTATGCCCTTTCCCATGCATCTATGTTTGTGAGTTAAAGTATCTAATTTTCTGTTTATTTTCTTGGATGTAGTTCCTTTCTAAAATTCTCCAATTTCATATTGTCCATTTCCCTCTATTTTCTTTAACAGACTGTATTAAAGTCTTTGTCTAATTCACCTGCAGTCTATTTTTTTTTCCTGCAGTCTATTTTTAATGTATATTTATTTCTCTTTGTATGGTCCTGTCTCTTGGCATGTCTACTAATTTTTTTTTATCAATGACAATTATATGTTGTATATAAGAAAAAGTTTTAGAGGCTTCAGATATTTTTTTTTGTTATAGAGACTATCCATATTTTACTCTACTAAGCAGATAGAGACTGGATACTTTAATCCAATTAGAGGTAAAACTGATTTGATACTGGCTTGCTGCTTTGGTAAGGCTTACATATGGTTAATTTCCTTGCAAAGACATAGCTCCACAGCCTTTCAACAGAAATCCTGGTGTGTTCACTGAGGCCCTTTCCTTTGGCAGGTCCTAAACCTAAATCCTTATTTTTATAGCACTACAAGATTGCCAAAAGCTCATTTTTTCCCCCCCAGAGTATGTCAGCTTAGTTTTCAGCCTTCCTTGTGGCTTTAGAATTCTATAAATGTCTTCAGGAGGAAAAGGAAAATATACGAGTTTGAGGCACTAATATCTCATTTTATCTTTCCTCATAAGAATGTCAATATTAATCTTGTCTCTGTCATCCAGAAGTCATCCACTATTTAGTCAAACACTAGGTTTCTCAGCCTCTTTTCCTGGAAATTTGCAAACACCCCTAGCAAATAATTAGAGAATACCAGTTTATCTCTCACTTTTCTCCACCACCCAGAGTCTTATTCTCTGTAGTCTTCATTATTTTCCTGCTTTTAAGCGAAGTATTTTGTGCCTTAGGGAACATTGGTGGGCTACAGAGTAAGTCATCCTATGTTCTTTAAATTTTAATATGCAGATATAAAAACTGTTGTAACTACTATAAGTTATCACAATACTGTAAATTATTAGACAAAAAATTACACAGATGAATGGTGGAATAGCAACAGAGTTCTTATCAGCAGCATGAATTCTTGAAATCTAGTTTTCCAAGAGATATGACTTCTGAATGTATAATTATATATACACTTAATTTTTCTTTGAAGATATAGGAAAAAATATTTTTATATGAAAAATCAGAAAAACATGTGTAAATGTGTACTATCTCCAAAGAGAATAAAATTGTAGAGACACTCCAGCTGAATGAATAAAAGGAAAGAATAAATTACTAAAACAACAGTGTGCTGAAAAGATTAATGAGCAACAAGCTATCAAAACATATCTTTGTGTATAGTGTTTTAATAACATATGCGTTAAGCTAAAAGTGATGGTTAGGAGATCAGCTTTTAAATAAAAGGTATATTACAGGAAAAATTTTCATAATATTTAAACACAATTTTATAAAAGATATACAAGTCAAGGAAGGGTGTAAGTTAGGTAAAATTGTGCTTAAAGTATTTGCTGAAAGGAGAAAAAAGTTTAAAGTATATCGAATATTCACAGTAATAAGAAAGACAGTTATTGCCATCAAAATAGGAAATAAGACAAATATGCTGTCACCATGGCTGCTGCTTCTCTTTATTAATGTTTCTTCTGGAAATCCTTGTTTATCCTAAGAGCGAAAACAAACAAAAAAAAATTGTCTCTAATTGTGGGGAAAAAAGCATTCAATTATTATGAAGTAGTGTTTTGGGTTTCTTCAGATAAATATCCAGAAGTGGGATTACTGGGTTCTTCATTGTCTCTTGTTATAGTCTTTGTTTTAAAGTGTATTAGGTCTGGTATAAGCATTGCTGCCCTAGATTTTTTTTTTTCATTTTCATTTTCATATAATATCTTTTTCCATCCCTTTACTTTCAGTCTGTGTGTATCTTCCAATCTGAAGTGAGTCTCCTGTAGGCAGCATATGTAAGGGTCTTGTTTTCTTCTCCATTCAACTACGCTATATCTTTTGATTGAAGCATTTAATCCACTTACATCTAAAGTAATTGTTGATAGATATATAGTCATTGCTAGTTTATTCATATTTTTTTTTATCTTCTTAAAGCAGTCCTTCTAATATTTCTTGTAATACTGGTTTGGTGTTCATGAATTCCTTTAGCTTTTTCTTATCTGGGAAACTCTTTGTCTGTCCTTTGATTCTAAATGATAGCTTTGCTGAGTAATGTCGATAGTAAGTCCTTAGTTTTCATCACTGAATATTTCATGCCGGTCCCTTCTGACCTGCAAAGTTTCTGTTGAGAAATCAGTCTCATTGGAGCTCCTTTATAGGTAACTAATTGCTTTTCTCTTGTTACTTTTAAGATTCTCTCTTTGTCTTTAGCATTTAGTATTTTGATGTGTCTTGGTGTGGGCCTCTTTGGGTTCATTTTGCTTGGAACTCTCTATGCTTCCTGGACTTGTATGTCTATTTCCTTCATCAGGTGAGTCAAGTTTTCTGTCATGATTTCTTCAAATAGGTTTTCAATTTCTTGCTCTCTCTCTCCTTCTGGTACCCCATATGATGTGAATGTTGGTACACTTGATGTTCTAGACATCCTTTAAACTATCATCATTTTTTGAATTCTTTTTTCTTGTTGTTCTGATTGCATGCTTTCTGCTATCTTATCTTCTAAATTGCTGATTTGATACTCTGCTTCATCTAATCTGTTGATATCTTCTAAGGTATTCTTCATTTTAGTTATTGTATTCTTCATTTCTAACTAGTTCCTTTTTTATGTTTTCTGTCTTCATTTTATGTTTCCTATCTCTTTGTTAAAGTTCTCACTAAGTTCATCTATTCTTTCCCTAAGTTCATTGAGCGTCCTTATAACCAGTGTTTAGAACTCTGCATCTGGTAGATTGCTTGTCTCCATTTTATTTAGTTCTTTTCCTGGAGATTTGCTGCCTTCTGTCTCTGTTTCTATGTACTGGTAGGGCTGCTATGTCTTCTAGCCTTATATATTAAGTGTCCTATGCTGCCCAGTAGTGTAGTCTTTTTGATCCCTGAGCTGGTGGTCTAGGTGTGTCCCTTGTGTGGCTTCCTGTTGTAGTTGAGCCTTGGTTACTGTTTTCATGTCAGTGGGAGGAATTGACCCATAAGCTCTTTGGTTGTGCGGACTGGCTAGTTATATAGTAGAAGAGCTAACCCTAAAAACAGGATTTGCATTAGCAGGGCCCTTGTGCCTGCCCAGTTTGCCCTTTGGATAGGTCATCCTCAGATGGAGTCCTGGGTGGTGGTCTAGCTCAGTCCTGCCAAAGGCCAAGTTCAGCTGCAGCCTGTGCCCTACCTGGAGACAAATGGCATGAGCCAGCAAGCAATCCACAGATGGTCACCACCCAGGTCAGCACTTGAGGTGCCTGAAGAGGCCACGCCTCGAACTGAAGTTGGCTGCCACTAGTGCCAGGCTTGAGACTGCACAGGTATGTGGTACATGGAGGCCAGATGCTACTTTTTTGGGGTTTCGTAAACCTTTGAGAATCTGTACCATGAGCCAAGACAGGCTGTTTGTATGGGAAAAGCCACTGGAAGTGGCTTGGGTGGTCCCATAAGTTGGGTGGGACAGGGCCTCAGGGAATCACAAGGATGAAACAAATGGTGTTCCAGGTTGATGGAGACTCAGATATGGTGGCTGTCTGTGTCTGCATGCCAGGAGCGGGGAGGGCTCAACAAAGGAACAGTCAGATCTGCCAGCACATCTGTCTGGAAGAAAGCTGCACCTTCAGCCCTCACCCTGAAGCCAGACAATTCACTTCCTCCCTATATGTCCTTGGCACCTTTCAAGTTGCTGCCCTAGTACTGGAGCTTAGAGTGGGTGAGTCAGTCAGCAGTAAGTCTGGGCACAGGCCCTTTAAGAGGAACGTCTAGTACTCACACAGCCCTCCATCTCACTAAGCCACAATTCCTGCTGTTTTTCACAGCCAAAAGTTGTAGGTACCTCTCTTCCCAGTGCTGGAACCCTGAGCTTAGGAGCCTGGTGTGGGGCTGGGACCCTTGCTCTTCTTCAGTAACCTCTGCAACTGAAAATCCCTCCTGATTTTTAACTGCTACACGTGGGTATGTGACCAGCCCTTTCTGCATCTCTCTCCCCCTACCAGTCTCAAGGTAGCCCTTTCTATATGATCTTAATTTTAGGACTTCTGTTTCCTAAACTTCAGGCAAGTCTCAATGATGTTTGTTCTGTAGTTTGGTTGTAATTTTGATGTCGTTGTTAGAGGAGGCAAGTACAGCTTTTCCCTACTCTGCCATCTTGACCAGAAATCCTGGAAACATACAAATTAATAGTATCACAACACACTAGAAATAAACCAACACTATTAACCGAAGGAAAATGCTAAGCATTAAAGAAAAAGAAACATCATATAACAATTAGAAATGCTCTTAACAATATACATAACAGAACCGTAAGTTAGATATTATATGTTTGTTAAAGTATTTTACAAAAACATAGATAAATGGAGAGACATACCATTTTACTTTACAAATTTATGATGTAAATATTGTAGACAGAAATCAGTTTGTGATTGATTAATCTTCATGGTCAATTCAATTTGAGAATTTGTTGTATAACTTGACAAATTGATTTAAAGTTCATCTGTAATGTATCAAAAATATCCAATATATTGAAAAGAAAGACTAATTAGGGAAATCAATGAAATATCAATAAAGCTATAGTTAAAAATAAACTAAGAAAACCCATATACAATAAAATACAAAAAGCAAAGGCTTTCATTGTAAGAATACAATGTGAAATAAAGCAGGAAGACCAAAAACAGAGCATACTAGTTAAAAATTTGGCGTGTGGGAAGCATGGTAATTTTAATCCTTTGGGAAATGTTGGCATTCCCAAAGTGTGATTTATGTAACAGCAGAGATAAACAAGATTATTTTATGTGGTTCAGAGAAGAGCAATTTAAATTTTAAAAACCATTTATTTTTACC
The DNA here is from genome assembly GCF_014176215.1 of Rousettus aegyptiacus. Classification (NCBI taxonomy): domain Eukaryota; kingdom Metazoa; phylum Chordata; class Mammalia; order Chiroptera; family Pteropodidae; genus Rousettus; species Rousettus aegyptiacus. The sequence goes on from NW_023416306.1 coordinate 101,860,645, forward strand.
CATATATGAAATTTATATAACAAGCTCCTCAACTCACCTACAACACCCCCCCCCCCGAAAAACATTTATGAACACTATAATTTAGGACAAGGATATATTAAAAAGGGAGTTAAGTTAAAGCTGATATAAATAAAATATTATGGTGCATATGACATACAGATATATTAAAATGGTGGAAATGTGCACTATGATATCATTTTAGAATACTTGCAATATTTATAGAAAGATGCTATAACAAACAGCTGTCTTTTTGGAGAAATGTTGAGTTTGGCACATAATTTGGAGTCCATATCAAAATACATTAATAATTTACTATAAAATAACAAAAATATGAGACTTTATAGTCTTGGGTAAAGAGTATTTTCAGAGAGACCTGAAACTCATGAGCCACATAGAAAAACATTGCCAGATTTTACTTCAAAAACTTTAAATATATTATCTGAGAAAAACTACCACAAGCATGGTCAAAGAACAATATAAAATGAGGAAAAAATAATTTCCATGTGTAAGAAGAGTGATTAATTGCTGTGCTATATAAGATTTCTACAAATGAAGAAATAGATAATTAAATAGAAACATGGACAAAGGCTATAAAGAGGTTACTCATATAAAAAGTACAAATGACAAACATACAAAAGATTCTGAAACACAAATGATAGAAAATGCAAGCCACAATGATAAGATACTATTTCAGTAATAATGTTAGAAAATATTACATTCTTGAAAAAGATTTTTTTGTGATTATTATTGTTTTTATTAGTTTCAAGTATATAGTACATTGGTTAGGCATTTATATAGTTTATAGAATGATCCCCGTAATTGCTCCTTCTCTCCTCTGGTTTTACCACTTAGCCAATACATTAATGTTAACTGTATTCTCTATGCTGTGCTCCCCATTCCCGTGACCATGTATCAACTATGAATTTGTACTTCTTTAACCCTTCACCCCATGCTCCCAGGCCTCCAACCCCCATCCCTCTGTCTGTCACCAAAATGCCCTCTATATTTGGGAGTTAGTTTTTGATTAGTTTGATCTTTTTGTTCCTTAGATTCCACATATAAGTGATATCATATGGTATTTATCTTTCACAGTCTGACTTATTTCACTCAGCATAATAACCTCTAGGTCCATCCATGTCATTGCAAATGGTAGGATTTCATTTTTTTAATGGCTGAGTAATATTCCACTGTATATTTGAACCATAACTTCTTTATCCAACTGCCTGTTGATGGGCATTTAGGTCACTGCCATATCTTGGCTATTGTAAATTGTGCTGCCATGAATATTGGGGTGCGTAGATCTTTGCAAATTATTGTTTTGGTTTTCTTTGGCTAAATACCCAGAAGTGCAATTGCTGGGTCAAAAGGTATATCCATTTTTAATTTTTTGAGAAAACTCCAGACTGCCTCCATAGCAGCTGTACCCATTTGCAATCCCACCAACAGTGTATGAGGATTCCTTTTTCTCCGCATCCTTGCCAACACTTGTTTTTTGATTTATTGATGATAGCCATTTTGACAGGTGTGACGCGATATCTCCTTGTGGTTTTAATGTGCATTTCTTTGATGATTAGTGACCTTGAGCATCTTTGTATATGTCTATTAGCCATCTGTATTTCGTCTTTGGAGAAGTACCCGTTCAGGTCTTCTGACCATTTTTCCATTGGATAGTTTGTTTTTTTGTTGTTGAGTTGTATGAATTCGTTATATATTTTGGATATTAACCCCTTATCAGATGTATCATTTGCAAATATCTTCTCCCAAACAGTCAGTTGTCTTTTTGTTTTGTTAATTGTTTCCTTTGCTGTACAAAAACTTTTTAGTTTGACGTAGTCCCATTTGTTTATTTTTTCTTTTGTTTCCCTTGACCAGGAAGAGATATCCAAAAAGAAATTACTGTTAGTAATATCAGAGAGTTTGCTGCCTACATTTTCTTCTAGAAGTTTATGGTTTTGTGTGTTACATTTAAGTCTTTAATCTGTTTTGAGTCTATTGTATATGGTGTAAGAAGGTGGTCCAGTTTCTTTTCTTTTCTTTTTTTTTTTTGTGCATGTATCTGTCCCATTTTCCCAACACCATTTATTAAAGAGACTGTCTTTACCCCTTTGGATATTCTTACCTCCTTTGGCATACATTAAATGAGTGTATAGGTGTGGATTTATTTCTGGGCTCTATATTCTGTTTCATTGATCAATGTATCTGTTTTTATGCCGTTTTGATTACTGTAGCCTTGTAGTATAGTTTGATATCAGGTGGTGTGCTACCTCTAACTTCGTTCTTCTTTCTCAAGATTGCCATGGTTACTCTGGGTCTTTATGGTTCTATATAAATTTTAAGATTATTTGTTCTAGCTCTCTGAAAAATGCCATTGGTATTTCGATAGGGCTTGCACTGAATCTATAGATTGCTTTGGGTAGTATGGCCATTTTAATGATGTTGATTCTTCCAACCCATGAGCATGGTATATGCTTCCATTTATTTGTACCTTCTTCAATCTCTTTTTTCAATGACATAATTTTCTGAGAACAGATATTCTACCTAATTGGTTAATTTGATTCCCACATATTTTACACTTTTTGATGTAATTATAAATGAGGTTTTTTCTTAATTTCTCTTTCTGAAAGTTCATCATTGCTGTATAAAAATGCCACTGAGTTCTGAATATTTATTTTGTGATCTACTTTACTGAAATTTATTGATCAGCTCTAATAGTTTTTTTGTGGGATATTTAGGGTTCTATATACATAGTATCATGTCATCTGCAAATATTTTAGTTTTACTTCCTTTCCAATTCAGATGCCTTTTATTTCTCTTTTTTGTCTTATTGCTGTGGCTATGACTTCAAATACAAGGTTGAAGAGGAGCGGTGAAAGTGGGCATCCTTGTTTTGTACCACCAGTGAAACAGAATCAGTAATCAAGCCATTGCTCTCTCTCTTCTTCTCCTATGATCCGGGTATTTTTGTGCTTCATGTTGTCCCAGAGGTCTCTTAAACTATGGTCATTTTTTAAAAATTCTTTTTTCTTTTTGTTCTGATTGAGTATATTCTGCTACCTTGTCTTCCAGTTCACTGATTCAGTTTTCTGCTTTGTTCAATCTAATGTCGAATCCTTCTGGGGCAATTTTCATTTAAGTTATTGTATTCTTCATTTCTGTCTGAGTCTATTTTATGCTTTCTATGTTGTTTTTATTTTTTTTGGGGGGGGGGGTCGCTATCTCTCACTGTGCTCATCCATTCTCCCCCTAAGTTCATTGATCATCCTTATAACCATTCTTTTGAACTCTGTCTCTGGTAGGTTGCTTGCCTCCGTTCCATTTAACTTATTTTCTGGAATTTTCTCCTGTTGTTTCATTGGTGGCATGTTTGTTTTCTCATTTTATTAGCCTCTCTGTGTTTGTTTCTATGTGTCAGGAATAATTGTCTCTTAGACTTCATCAGATGGCCTAATATTGGAAGATATCCCGTGTGGCCCAGTGGTGCATCCTCCCTGATCCCCTATGCCGGGGGCTCTGGATGTGATTTTTGTGTGGGTTGTATGTCATCTTCTGTTGTCGCCAAGCCTTTATTGTTGTTAGTACATCAGTAGATGGAATTAACGCTCAGGCTAATTGTGGGAATTGGCTCCTCCCACAGGGTGAGAGTTGCTGTGTGGGGGCTGACCCCACTGAGTGGGATTTGCCCTAGCAGGCTTGTGTACTTGTTGCAACCGCCCTTTATGCCTATTATTAATAGGGCTAGTCAGGAGTCGTTCTGTTGTGTTCTGGTGCCAGCCTCTGAATGTGTTGATTTTGTGGCCTCTTGGGAGGGGCTCCCCAGTAGGCCAAGGTCAGCCACTGCTTTTGATTGCTCAGGGCTTCTGAGTGAGAACTACAAAGTGATCTGCATATGCTTGTTGCCTGTGCTGGATCTATTGGTAAGTGGAAGACACAACACTGCAGGCATGGTCCGGTTATCCCCTGACCTAGAGCGGTTAAGCAGTGGGACTAGTGTTTCTCCAGGTTTGACACTGCCTGTCAGTTGCCTGTAAGTCTCTGAAACTGGAAAAGCCTCTGGGTGATATGCATGTTGGGTGGTTCAGGGACCCGGGGAGTCTCCTGGATCTGTTGAGTAAATATTTCCCTGCCACTGCAGTGTCATTTTACATGTCAGCACTGTCTCTGTGGCTCCCTGTACAAGTTTCCAATCATTGTACCGTAAGCTGTTCTCCACTTTGGGCCTGAACGTGCCACCCGAGGGCAGGGTCATCTGCCTATCAATGTGCTGCAGGCACTTTGTGTATTGGATGGGACAGGAGCTCAGGGAGATAAGGGCCATCAGGCCAATACAGAACCCTGCAATCCCCTCAAGAGATATTGAGGCTCGCATAGGCAGCAGTGGTCTGATCACAACTGTTTTCCCCAAAATGCGCTCACTGTGCTAGCCAGGGTCTGTTGCCTGCACAGACTGTGCAACCCCAGAGCTGCACAGGAACCCCAGGGGGCTGCCTGTCAGTGGAATCTTAGGGAGACAAGGTCCATCTGGCCAATATAGCCTCAGTTTTGCTGTGACTTCTGTGCCCAGGTGTTCCTGCTATAGTCACAGATTACAGTGAGACCAGCAGTCATCTGGGGCAGTCCACAAATGCCTGTGCTCCCCAGATACAATATTGCAATTTACATGTAGCAAAGGTCTGTGTGCAATTGATTTTCCCTGCAGTGCCTTCCCTGCGTTAGCCAAAGTTTGATACCTATGTGGGTTGGGAGATGAGGGAGGCAGGCATGGTGGAGGCGATTCGCTTTCAATGGACCACCTGGGGCAATTTGTAGGTAGGGTAGGGCAGGGTCTCAGGGAGAGGGTGGCAATCAGACCAATGCAGCAAGTTTTGCTGCAACGTTGGTAACCATTCGAGCATTTCCGCGGAAGTCCCAGATCACAGCAACTAGCTGCTGTCTGGTACCTGCCCATGGATCCCCGATTTTTGACCAAGTTCCTGTTAGCAGCAGTGATCTGTCTGACCCTATCTCAGAAATGAGTGCTGACAGTGCTGGTCACCAGCTCGGAATGTTTGGCCCTGAATTGGTGCAGGACATGGAAACCATCCAGCAACAAAAGCCTGTGGCAATCCGCAGGTTGGGTGAGGTGGGCAGATCTCCTCAGGCCGGAGCTTCCTAATGGCCCTGTGGAAGGGGTCTGCATAGTCAAGCTGGCAAGGTCTATAGTTCCCCTGGTAGGGGAGAGGTACTAAGGGACAACAGTGGATGCCCTTCCAGCCCTTGTTCTGGTGCCAAGCAACACAGACTTTCTCGGTGTGAATCCTGTGCGAGCCTTTGACCCACCGCCAGTGTCCTGGGTGAGTGTCCGCAGGACAGAAAGCCTGTGAGTGGCCCTTCAAAGGAGTATTTAGGGTTTCGGTCTCCTATCTCACCTAGACAGTGGGAATCCCCTCTGGTTGTTACAGTCAGAGTTATTGGAATCTCCTCTTCCCTGGGATTGGGAGCCCCCAGTGAGGCCAGGATTCCCCTCTCCTTCAGGGGAGCCTCACAGTCTTGCTCTCCCTCCCGGTGATCCTCTAACACTCAGGGGTGCGGATCCAGCCCAGTTTACAACTTTGCCCTTCCTACTAGCTTTGATGTGGCTCCTTTTTATTATCAGACATAGGTGTTACCATCAGCTGGGCTTCAGGTGATTTTCCACGTTATTTTATAATTTGGTTGTAATTTCAATGAGGACCTGGGAAAAGGAAGATAGTCCACTATCTTCCACTCACTCCTACATTCTTAACAAAACATAGTGCTACAAATGGTGTGGAACAAGATATTCTAATGCAAATTTGATAGGTTATTATGGGCAAAATTCCCTAATTTCATATATGAAATTGCTTTCAGAAGCTGAAGTGGGTATACAGACCCAGAGATTTAACTTTTAATTTCATGCATTCTGTATCAAGGTAATTTTGAAATTGAGAATTGTTTTTGTAATAAAAAAAAAATTTAGAGGTTTGGAGAAACATGGCAGAGTGGATGATGTCCCCAGATCTCTCCCCTTGAAACAACAATAAGCTGAACATCTAAAACTCAACAAAAAACACCCCCCGAAACCACCAGCACATGTGAGCGTGGGATCTGCTGTAATAGCTACTACAGGTCAGAAACCCAGGTGTTGGGCGGTGGACTAGTAGAAATAAAGGAGCTGCCTCTTGCAGCGGGAGCTCTTTGAAGGAGGGGGGAGAGATGAAGATGCAGTGACTTCCCTGATCTGCCCTGCCCGAGACTGCTATGAGCTCCCAGCACTGGGCAGGAGGGCCCAGTCATCAGGGTGGAAAACAAGTCATATTAACAATTTCAGGAATTTGAAAAACAACTAGATGAGCAGAGCAAGGAGATTGAAACCCTCAAAAAGAACCAAATAGAATTTCTAGAGATGACGAACACACTGCAAGAGTTGAAAAATGAAATAGCAAGCTTGGGAAATAAAGTCGACCAAATGGAGGAAAGGATCAGTGATATCGAAGACAGGAATCTAGAAATAAATCAGAAGGAAGAAGAGAGAAACTGAAGAATGAAGAATAATGAAAGAGAAATACAAGAACCAACTGATAAAATCAGGAGAGGAATCATAAGAATAAATGGACATTACCGAAGGCAAGGAAAAGGAGCAGGGACTAGAAAGCATTTTCAGACAAATAGTGGACAGGATTTTCCTAAATCTAAGGAATGAGCTGGAGCTTGGAATTCAAGAAGTCAACAGAACACCCAATTATCTCAACCCAAAAAGGCCTTCACCAAGACACATTGAATTAAAATTATCAAAAATCAACAACAAACACAATTCTCAGGGCAGCCAGGGAGAAGAAAATGGTAAATTATAAAGGAAAACCCATTAAATCATTCTTGGACTTCTCAGCACAAACCTTACAAGCCAGAAAAGAAGTGGAATCAAATATTTCAACTATTAAGTGAAAGGAACTACTAGTCTAGAATAATGTATCCAGCTAAGCTCTCCTTTAAATATGAGGGAGAAATAAAGACCTTTCCAGACATACAGAAATTGAGGGAATTCTCCACTATGAGTCCTGCACTACAGGAAATACTGAAAGGAGTCAGCTCACCTAAAACAAAATGACTAAAAAACAAAAAACAAAATATAATTAAGAGTAAAGTGACTATCAGGTGAATATGAACAGAGGAGTGCAATCTTACTAAGAACAGGATATTGTAAGCTTAATAAAAAGAGAATTGCTATAGCAAGATAGTAATGAACATTCAGCATACATAGGGAGAAACTGAGATAACAATGACTCAAAAGCGGAGGATTCAAAGATCCGAATTCACAAAGGGGAATGGCGATGAGGCATGCACAGGAGAAAATGGATGATTGTAAATATATAACTATCCTTTACATATTTGTAATGTTAACCATACGCAGAAGATTCAGAACTGAAGCATATAACATAAAATAAGAAGGACACTATCGTAGGTAGGGACCTAAATACCCCACTGTCGAATATGGATAGATCATCCAAACAGACACAGACCAACTGGACATAATTGACATTTACAGAGCCTTCCATCCCAAAACAACTGCTTATACATTCTTCTCTAGTGCACATGGAATGTTCTCGAGAATCGACTACATACTGGAACACAGAGACAGCCTCAACAAATACAAGAGGGTTGAAATTATACCAACCATATTCTCAGATCATAATGCTTTGAAACTATAGATCAACTGCAAAATGAAAGCAGGGAGAACCACAAATACATGGAAGTTAGATAACATGCTACTGAAAAATAACTGGGTCAGAGAAGAAATAAAGAGATCAAGAGATACATAGAAATGAATGATAATGGTAGTACAACATATCAAAACTTTTAGGACACAGCAAAAGTGGTCATAAGAGGAAAGTTCATATCATTACCAGGCCTATCTCCAAAAACAAGAATGAGCCCAAATGAACAACCTTACACTTCATCTTAAAGAAGCAGAAAAGGAAGAACAAATGAAGCCTAAAGACAACAGGAGGAAAGAAGTAATCAAAATTAGAGCAGAAATAAATGAAATTGAAAACAAAAAACAATAGAAAAAAGAAATGCAACAAAGAGCTGGTTCTTTGAGAAGGTTAATAAAATTGACAAACCCCTGGCTAGACTCACTAAAGGAAAAAGAGAAAGGACACAAATAAAATCAGGGATGAAAGAGGGGAAATTATGACTGACATCTCAGAAATACAAAAGATCATACAAGAATACTATGAAAAAGTATATATAATACCAAATTTAATAACCTAGAAGAAACAGACCAGTACTTAGAGAAATATAATCTTCCTAGACTGAATCAAGAAGAACTGAAAAATCTAAATAGACTGATCAGCAGTATGGAAATTGAAACAATCATCAAAACCTACCAAAATGTGAAAGTCCAGGACCAGATGGCTTCACCAGTGAATTCTACTGAACATTCAAAGAAGATTTAATACTTATTCTCAAACGCTTCCAAAAAAATAGAAGAGGAGGCAATACTTCCCAACTCATTTTATGAGGCCAATATTACCCTCATACCAAAATCTGGTAAAGATAACACAAAAAAGAAAACCACAGACCAATATCTCTCATGAATACAGATGTAAAAATTCTAAATAAGATACTAGCAAACTGAATACAGCAACATATTAAAAAGAGTATACACCACGATCAAGTGGGCTTCATCCCAGAGGCACAGGGATGGTTCAACAAATCGATTAATATGATACACTACATAAACAAATTAAAAAATAATCATATGCTCTTATCAATAGATGCCGAAAAAGCCTTTGACAAGATACAGCACTCATTTATGATCGAAACACTTAAATCAGTATAGAAGTACATTAATATAATAAAGGCCATATATGACAAGCCCTCAGCCAACATTATACTTAATGGGGAAAAACTAAAAACCTTCCCTCTAAGATCAGGAACAAGGCAAATCTGTCCACTAGTACCACTGTTATTCAGTATAACATTGGAGGTCCTAGTGAGTACAATCAATCAAGAGAAAGATATGAAAGGCATCCAAATAGGAAATGAAGACATTCAAATGTCACTATTTGTGGATGACGTGATTCTTTATATAGAAAACCCTAAAGACTCCACAAGAACACTACTAGAAACAATAAGCAGATACAGTAAAGTATCTGGATACAAAATAAAAAATCCATAGCATTCTTATACTCTAAGAATGAAGCATCAGAAAAAGAAGTGGAAAAAATAATTTCTTTTGCAATTGCAACAAAAAGGATAAAATACCTAAGAATAAATTTAACAAAACATGTGAAGGACCTATATAATGAAAACTACAAGACCCTATTAAAAGAAATCGAAGATACAAAGAAATGGAAGATATTCCATGTTTTGGGGTTGGAAGAATCAACATAGTTAAAATAACCTTATTACCTAAAGCATTATACAGACTTAATGCAATCCCCATCAAAATCCTATTGGCATTTTTTAAAGAAATAGAACAAAAAATCATCAGATTTGTATGGAAGAACAAAAGACCCCAAACTGCTAAAGCCATCCTGAGAAAAAAGAACGAGGCTGGAGGCATCACTCTGCCAGACTTCAAGTTATACTACAAAGTGACAATAATCAAAACCTCATGGTATTGGCAGCAAAACAGATACACGAACCAGTGGAACAGAATCAAGAGTCTAGAAGTAAACCCATATTTATTTGGGCATATAATTTTCAACAAAAAAAGCCAAAAATATACAGTGGAGAAAGGAAAGCCTCTGCAATAAATGGCTCTGGGAAAACTGGAAAGCCACCTGCAAAAGAATGAAACTAGACTGTCGTCGAACACCACATACCAAAATTAATGCAAAAATGGATTAAAGACCTGAATATAAGACTTGGAACAATAAAATACATAGAAGGAAACATAGGAACAAAACTCATGGATCTTGGACTTAAAGAGGATTTTATGAATTTGACCTCAAAAGCAAGGCAAGAAAAATCTAAAATGAATGAATGGGACTGCATCAAACTAAAAAGCTTCTGCTCAGCAAAAGAAATCGATAACATGGTAAAGAGACAACCATCCGAATGGGAAAATATATTTGCAAACAATGCCTCCAATAAGGGCCTAATATCCAAAATATACAAAGAACTCATATGACTCAATAACGAAAAAACAAACGATCCAATCAAAACTTGGGCAGAGGACCTGAACAGATACTTCTCCCTAGAGGACAAATGGCTAACAACTATTTGAAAAGATGCTCAACATCCATAGCTATTAGGGAAATGCAAATCAAAGTCACAATAAGGTACTATCTCACACCTGTTAGAATAGCTGTTATCAACAGGAGAAGTAATAATAAACACTGGAGAGGATATGGAGAAATGGGAACCATCATACACTACTGTTGGGACTGCAAATTGGTACAGCCACTATGGAAAACAGCATGGAGGTTCTTAAAAATACTCAGAATTGATCTACCATATGATTCAGCAATCCCTCTGCTGGGTTAATATCCCAAAGACTTGATAACCCATATCTGTAAAGATATTTGCCTACTGATGTTCAGAGCAGCATAAATCACAGTGGCCAGGCCATGGAAGCAACTGAAGTGTTCTATGATAGATGATGTGATAAAGAAGCTGTGGTAAATATACAATGGAATATTACTCAGCCACAAGAAGAGACGAAATGCTGCCATTTACAACAACATGGATGGACCTCGAGGTAATCATGCTAAGCGAAATAAGCCAGAAAGAAAATGTTGAAAATCACGTGATATCACTTATATGTAGGATATGACAAACAGAGACACATGGATTATAAACTAGTGGTTACCAGAGGATAGAGGACGGGGGAGGAGGGGGGAAGTAGATGGGGTAAAGGGGGTCAAATATGTCATGACAGAAAGAAATCTAACAATGGGATATAGACATGCAGCGTAAATATATATATGCCTTACTGTTAAAGCGTATAGTAGAGACTTATTGGATTTAATTAATGTCACCATAAAAAATAAATTAATTTAAAAAAATTTAAAACTGACCAAAAAGAGAGTGTGTGTTCATTTGTGTGTGGGGGGTAGGGAGATGGCTAAAATGGCTAAAACATGAATAGGCTACTCACAAAAGTTAAATTTGGTAATGAATATATGAAAGCCAGCTAAGCCTCCCTAAGGATCTATTAAATACAATTTAAAACCATTAAATATAACTTTCAAGTACCAGTTTCTCAAAGACCTTTAAAATCAAGACTATGCAATATTGTAAACTTGGTGGAAAGTAATTAAAATGAAAGGGTAAATGGGATCTCAATTTCAAGAAGGCAGTTGGTGTCATGTCTAAAAACGAATTTTATTATATTTTAGGCTATATTTTACTCATGCAAAAATACTAGAAAAATACAGAGATGTCTAGTGTAGCATTTTTGTTTTTGAAAATTTTTTGACATAAAATTTACATAACTTAAAACTCACCACTTTAACCATTTTAAAGTGTACAAGTAAATTTTAGCATATTAAAAATGTAGAATCATTACCACTATTTAATTCCAGAACATTGCCATCATCCTCAAAATAAAACTATCAGTTAGCAGTCAATCCCAAGTTCCCCCTCCCTCCATTTTATGGCATCTATAAATTACTTTCTGTATCTATGGTTTTGCCTAATTTGTACATTCATAAAATAAAATCATACAATATGAGTCCACTGTGTCTGGCTTCTTTCATTCAACATAATGTTTCTAACATCTTTTCATAATGTGGTGTGTATCAGAATTTTTCCTTTTTACAGCTGAATATTCTACTGTATGGACACAGTACATATTGTTTATCCATTTTTGAGTTGGTGGACATTTGGGCTGTTTCTACTTTTGGCTATTATCAGTAATGCTGCTATGAACATTTGAGGAATTGGTTAACTCTTTTCCACAGCAGCTGCAACATTTTACATTCTTAGTAGCAATGTTTGAGGGTGTATGTTTCACTATATCCTTGGCAACATTTATTTTGTTTCTTTTATTATCATCATCATCCATTCAGTGTGAAATGGTATCTCATTATGGTTTTCATTTGCATTTTCTTAGTGTATAAAGATTTATAACATCTTTTCATGTGCTTATTGTCAATGACTATTTTGAGAACTGTCTTCATATCCTTTGCTAATTTTATAACTTGGGTCATTTATCTTTTTATTATGGAGTTCTAAGAGTTCTTTATATATTCTACATAGCAGATCCTTATGTGAATTGCAAGTATTTTCTTCTGTTATATTGGTTGTCTTTTCACTTTCTTGACTGTGTCCACAGACAAACATTTCAGTTTGATGAAATCCAAATTATCTTTTTTTTTTTTTTTGCTGCTTGTGGTTTTGGTATAATATTAAAGAAACTTTTCCCTAAAGCAATATCATAAAAATCTACATTTCTAAGAAGTTTATATTTTTAGCTTTTACATTTACATCTTCAATCTATTTTGAGTTAATTTCGATATCAGGTATGAGGTAGGTATTCGGTTTCATTCTTCTGTATGTGGATATCCATTTGTTGCAGCGCCAAATTTTAAAAAGACTATTCCTGTTGAGTGATCTTGGCAACCTTCTCTAAAATTATTTGACCATAGATGTATGGATTTTTTTTTTCAGATGCTCAATTCAATTTCATTGATCTATATGTCTATCCTTATACTAGTACTACACTGTTTTGATTACAAGTCAGTAGAGATGGTATAGGGGACTGCGTTTGGCTCAGGGATGTAGGGCTGGAGGCTTGCCTGCTTAATTTTGCTCCTGATAATTGTTCAGGGCCCAAACTTCAATGCAGTCTTATCTCTGTCTTCACCATTTTTCTTTCTAGAGAATGAAGTTAAAAATCCCTTCCCAGCACTCCAGTGGGGTTTTGTAAATGTGGCCTCCCTTTCACTATTTAACATGCACTGCTAAAAACTTGATAAATAGCCACTGTCATTTGCAGACTAACTCTTCACATGACGAAATGATTTATTTAGAAGTTTTGTAATAAATTTTGAAATCAACAATTGTGATTCAACTAACTTTGTTCTTCATTTGAAGTCCCCTACATTTGCATTTTATAATCAGATTGTCAATTTCTGCAAAAAGGCTGTTGGAATTTTGATAAGAATTGCATTGAATTAGTAGAACAATTTGGTTTCAATTTCCATCTTAAAATTTCAAATCTTTCAATCTATGAACATGGTCGATCTTTGCATTTATTCTTTAATTTTTCAAACAGTACTTTGTAGTTTATGTACAAGTGTTGCACTTCTTTGATTAAATTTATTTCTAAGTATTGTATTACTTATGCCATTTTGAACTATTGATTTCTTAATTTCATTAGAGATTGTAAAGTGCTAGTGCATAGAAATACAACTGATATTTGTTTTTTGATCTTGTGTCCTGCAACATTACTGAACTTATTTATTAGCTTTAAGTTTGCATGTGTGTCTTCGTTTAGAATTTCTACAGATACGATCATATCGTTTGTGAATAGAATTAGTTTTACTTTTTTCTTTCCATCTGGATGACTCTTTTATTCTAGTGCTTTATAGCCCTGGGACTTTCAGTACAATGTTGAATAGAAGTGCCAAGAACAGATATGTCTTATTCCTGATCTCAGGAGGAGAATTTTCCATCTTTTATCATTAAGTATGTTGTTAGCTATGGGTTTTTCATTGATGCTGTTTATCAGGCTGAGAAAGTTTCCTTCTGTTCCTTTTTTGTTTAGTGTGTGTTTTTAAAATTAAGTTTATTGGAGCAATATTTATTAATGCAATTATATAATTTTCAGGTGTACATTATAATTTAACATCTGTATATTCTAGTGTATTTACTGCCCAAAGTCCAGTTTCCTTCAGTTACCATATATTTGACCTCCTTTACCCACTTCGCCCTCCCACTATGTTTAGTGTTTTTATCATAAAATAGTGTTGGTTTTTGTCAAATGATTGTTTTTTCTCTTGTTTAGTCTAGTAATATGGTATATTACATTGAATGTTATTCATATATTGAATCAACCTTGCAAACTGGGGTAAGGTCATAGTGTCTAGAAGGTCATGGTGTCTAATCCTTTTACTCTGCTATAGGATTTACTTTGCTACTGTTTTAAAGATTTTTGTATCAATATTCATAAGGGATATTTATCTATAGTAGTAGTTTCTAATTTCTCCTGCAATTTATTCTTTGACCTATACATTACTCAGAAGTGTGTTGTGGGATGAATAATATATCCCCCAAAAGATACGTTGAAATTCTGATACCTACTATGTGACCTTTGGAAGCAGGTTCGTTGCAGAGGTAATTAGTAAAATTAAGATGAGATCATACAGGAGTAAGGTAGGCTCCTAATCCAAGATGACCACTGTCCTTAAAAGAAGACAGCCATGGACGTGGTTCCATAGTATAGTGGTTAGCATATCTGCTTTACATGCAGAAGGTCCTTAGTTTGCTCCCCAGTGGAGCCACAGTCCATGGTCTATGGCCATGCCACCCTGAACAAGCCCAATGTCTGATCTTGGAAGCTAGGCAGGGTTGCGCCTGGTTAGTACTTAGATGGGAGACCACCAAGGAAGACCAGGTGCTGTAGGCATAAATAATAATAATAATAATAATAATAATAATAATAATAATCAACAATAACAATGACAATGACGACAACCAAGTGAAGAAAGACACACAGGAGAATGCCTTGTGACAGTAAGGTCCTGATCCAAGTTCTGTATCTTTAATTCAAGGAAAACCAAAGATTGCCAGGAAACTATCAACTAGGAGGAGGGAAGAAAGAATACCCCTGGTAGTTTTACAGAAATGTGTGGCCTCCCAACACTTTGATTTATAGCCTCTAGAACTGTGATACAATGAACTTCTTTAAAGTTTATGACACTTTGTTGCAGCAGCTCTAGGACTAACACAGTCTGTCATTTATTTATTTTTGTAATTTTATTGAAGAATAACCAACAGATATAATTGCATATATTTAAAGTGTACAATATGATAATTTGATAGACATATACAGTGTGGAACAATAACCAAGATCAAGATAATTAACCCTTCATTCTCTCAAACAGTTCATTCGTGTGTTTGTGTGTGCACATGTGTGCGTGTATGAATGGATGGAGTGAGAACACTTAAGGTCTTTCAGAACTTTCTAGTATGCAATACTATATTATTAACTATAGTGGCTGTTCTGTACATTAGATCATCAGAACTTATAAATAAGAGTTTGTACTCTTGACCTACATTTCCCCATTTCCTCCTCACCTCAGCTCCTGGCAACTACTGTTCTCTTTTGTTTTGGTTTGTTTTTTTAGATTATACATATAAGTAATACAAAATAGTATTTGTCTTTTTGGCTTAATTCGCTTACATAATAACCTCCAGGTTCATCTATGTTGTCTCGTTCACTCTTTTTTATAACTGAATAATATTCCCTTGCATATATATACCACGTTTTCTTTATTCATTTGTTGAAGGACGTTTAGGTTGTTTTCATATCGTGGATATCGTGAATAATGCTGCAATAAACATAGGAGTGCAGACATCTGGTAGAGATTCTGATTTCGTTTACTTCAGATATATACTCAGCGGGATTGCTGGATCATAATTTCTACATATTTGTGAATTATTCAAATTCCCTTATTAATTTTAAATTTCATTTAGAGAATATGCTTTTAATGATTTCAATTTAAAAAAAAATTACTGACATTAGTTTTGTGACCTAATTTTAGGTCTCTCCTGGAGAGAGTTTCAAGCATACTTGAAAAGAATGTGTGTTTTGCTATTGTTGGGTAAAATGTTGTATAGATGTTTGTTAGTTCTAGTTGAGTAATAGTGTTATTTAAGCCTTCTAATTCCTGTCTGAACTTCTAGTTTTTCTATTCACTATTGAAAGTGGAGTAGCAATGTCTTCAGCTATTATCGTTGAACTTGCTATTTCTCCCAACAAGTCTTGTGTTTTGTTTCATGTATTTTGAGGATCTCTTGTTAGGCTCATGTGTGTTTAAAATTGATATATATTTTTGATGTAGTCACCCTTTTATCATTATATGTTTTTCTTTGCTTCTCATAACAATTGTTGTCCTAGAGTCTCTTTTGTTTGATATTAGTAGAGCTACACCAGCTCTCTTTTAGTTAGCATTTGCATAAAATATCTTTTCCATCCTTTTACTTTCAATCTATTTTTTGTAATCGAAAATAAAGTGAATCTTTTTGAAATAGCATATAGTATATTCACCTAATAGTTGCAGCTAATATAAATTACTCAGGAAAATTTTATATTCAGTTTTATAAATGTCTATTGTTTGAATGTTAATCAGCATCGATTGCATTTATAGTAGGAAAATTAAAGATCTGTCCATTAAAATAAATAGCTTCTAAAAGACAGGGGAAGATAAAAGCAAGGTAACATAGATAGTAAATATTTGGAAACAAAGAGAAAAATCATGGACGCAGGGCAAGAATAGCAAAGAAAATGACAGATGTTGAGACCAAGTGTTCACATTAAAGCAGGCATACTTGGCTGTTGACTAATGCCAAGGGGAGCCCTTTGTGGGGGTCTTCAAAAGAAAATTTTTGGAATGTGAACAGATCTGCCACCTGGCCAGTGACAATGAAAACTTACTGGCTACAGTGATTAAAATGATTGGCATATGTGTTCTATATAACATATTACTGGTATTAAAAAATGACTCATACATTTGTATGACTTTTTCATTTCATTTTATAATTGCTAAAGATTTAGGGAGATAGGTAAACTTTAAAACTTGTGAAAAATTTGGTGTTCTATATTGGAAGTATTGAGCAGATAAAAATTCTAATATTCTTACTATGTATTTATGAGATAATAGCAAAATAACCCTTGGTTGTTATAGAATCCTTAATTAAGAAAATAGATCTGGAAGTACGTGCATATTGACTCTGTCTAGGAAGCCAGATGTTTTGTTTTTTCTGCTACTAGGTTGCATACTTGATCTTATCACTGTCCTTTACCATGTTGCTACAAAGGATGATTCAGGTTAGTCTTAAAGAAAATGTTATCTTTAATTTTATTTCCTATATGTCTTAATTGGTGACATTTTCCACTTGGAAATTAAAGACTAGTGGACTAAAGACAGAAGTCTGATATTAAAAATCCCCTGATTTGTTTTATAATAGATATATAATATTTAGGAAATAAAATGTTATTGACCATTAAGAAAACTTTACAATGGAAAATTTTACCCTTAAAATTATGGAATACTTGAAATACATAAAAAATAATGAGCATTAATATGGCAAATATCCCTGAATCTGGTAGCATTAAAATATTATAATAATCTTTTAAGTTAAGATCTTTTATAAACAAAAAGTATAAGATCACAGTAAACACTGAATTTCTCTTTGTTCTCCTCACATATATCCTCCACATCCCCAGAGGAAAATTATACTTGCATATACTCAGCCAATTTAAAATAAATAAATAAGCACACACACACACACACACACACACACACACACACACACACACACACAAATGGCGGTGTAATATATGCATTTGTCAAACACGATTTCTTTCACTCAACAATTTCATTTTCAAAATCTGTCCAAGGTGTATGCTTGTAGTTAACTATGACATGTTAAACACATATTAATTCCTGCTTCTTCCTTAAACTACAGAGAAAATTTAATAAAGCAATAAACCCAAAGGACAAAGATTGTGGTGATGCCAAAGAGAGAAAGTCAACAAAACAAAGTTTAAAGCAGATGAATGAATGGTGACTAATGTAGCAAACTGGAGAAAGCTAAAACTAAATCTGCAGGATATGGAGCAGGGGTACATCCAAAAAAAGGAGTTTATTTTATGAAACAAAATGCTAACACTATGCACTGCTGTAAGTGGGGATTTAGACTAAAAATAAGATGACGGGATGAAGGTTCTTATAAACAATGGGTTAATTTCTTCATCTCATGCTTCATACAAGGCCCCTAAGAGACTAACATTCCTTCACTATTGCAGGGGTTGGAGGACAGGTAAGGAATTGATTACAACGAGTCCTCAAAAAGGAAATTTTGAGTGATAGAACTCTTCTACATAGTACTTCTACACATGATTCTATTTTTTAAGAACCATACACTTGTATACCACAAAGAATGGGGAAACAGCAATAATATTTTAATTTTACGGTATGTAGTAAAGAATGCAGTGTGCAACAAATGAGTATAACATATAATCTTACTGAACGGGGTAGAAAAACTGACAAAAGTAAGTTTGGAAAGCAGTGTTTCACTGGATATTTTAAGATTAAATGCAAGAGATTATACATAAACACCATGTCATCATTGGTACATATTTTTCTCACCACAATTCTAAAATTACATGTATCTGATGATTGAACATATAAATAAATAAATTATAGTGGATGAAAGCCAGGTTTCTCACCTTCAGAGAAAGGAGGAAAGGCTAGAATAAACCCTGTGGTTCTGACTGGATTAAGGTTGGAGACACCAATAGGAACTCTTATTCACTTTGCTATCTATTCAGTTACACAAACATAGAAATAAATATTGAGTGTGTGAGTGTGTATTCATGAATTAGTATACATCATATTATTCCTGAATCTCTCAACTAAGAAGGCTAAGAACCAGTGCTTTCTTATAGAAATGGTTAAGTCTAGCACTGTGGAAAGGAAAACACAAAATGAATCTGGGGTCTATTGTAGTCTATAAATAGAAAGTAAGGAAGTAATAAGTTGAAAAGGTGAAGCCAACCTAACCAACCCCCCTCTGGTTACATAATCTAGAACAATCTGGACAACACAACAAATAAAAACAGTATTATATCTCAAATAATAATAAAAAAAATCCATGAGTACATAGTGATATAAATGATTAAATAGATAAATGAGGGAGGAGAAATATTCCTTTCAGAAGAAATACAAATAATATGTGTATATATAGACAACTTTCACCTCTTCTTTAAAAAAGATCCATAACCAAGTCTAACTGTGAGAAAAATTTAGTCAGATCAATCTAAAGGGAAGCTTGCAAAATTCCTGATAGTAATCTTTAAAAGTGTCAAGGCCATGAAATACAGAAAAACTGAGAAATGATCACAGGGAAGAGGACAACAGGGAGACTGATGCATGACTGCATGAAGTTTAAATGCAATGTGGTATCCTGAATTAGGTTCTAGAATAGTAAAAGACAGTAGTAGAAAAACTAGCGACATCCGAATAAAGGCTGGTTCATTGAATAGTGTTGTGTCAATGTAATTTAGTTACTAGTATAGTACTGATGTTAATTTTTCTGTTCGGGGAAATATACTATGATTATACGTGATGTTAAGATTAGAGGACACTGGGTGAAGGGTATACAAGAAGTCTCTGTATTACCTTTGCAATTTCTGTGTAATTCTAAAGAGATTCCAAAATAACAATAATAACATTTAAAGTAGGGGTGGGAGAAAACTAGTTCTGGGAGCTATGGTATTAAATAAGGAAGTTAGGAAAGTACTTACTATCAAGGTGATATTTACATAAAGGACTGTTTAAGGTAAAGGAGTAGGATGTGGAGATGAGAAGATAAATTTCGGAGGAGCAGCTAGGAGATCTATATGTCTGGAGTGAAAGTTAGAAGCAGTGGTAAATTGTATCAATAGACTATTCAGATGTCAAATTATAATGTACACCTGAAAATTATATAATTGTATTAATCAATGTTACCCCAATAAACTTAATTTAAAAAATTATATCTGTGAATAAAAGTGAGAGCAGTAATAGGAAGCAGATGATCTTATAAAGTTTTATAAGAAATTGTTATTTCTTTGGATTTTATCATGTCATGTCATGAAAGATAGCAAGCCAGTAGAGGGCTTTGAGTAGAGTAATATGATCAGATTTTATATTTTTACAGCAGTGGTCCCCAACCTTTTTGGCACCAGAGACTGGTGCTCCTATGAGAACCTGATGCCTGATGATCTGAGGTGGAGCTGAGGCGGTGATGATGGTGCTGGGGAGTGGCTGCAAATACAGACGAAGCTTCCCTAGCCTGCAGCTCACCTCCTGCTGTGCAGCTCCAGCCCTAACAGGCCAGGGATGGGTACTGGTCCACAACCCAGGGGTTGGAGATTCATTTTACAGTATTCTTCTGACTGCTGTGGTGAGAAAAGAGTGTAGAGAGGCAAGAGTGGAGGAGCAAAAGAGTGGAAGAGGCTGGTCTCATCCAGATGAGACAAGATGGTTGGGCAGTGGTAGCAGTGATGTAGTAAGGAGAAGCAGTCATATTTTGTCCATATATATTTAAAGGCAGAGCCAACAGAAATTTTTGGATAGATGATTATAAAAGAAATTAAAGGCAACAGATGATGCCAATATTTTTGGCTTAAACAGTCAAACTAAACAATTGGAATTCACCAAGATAGAGAGTTCTGTGAGTGGGATAGGATTGCGAGAGAATATTTTTAAGTTAATTTTGAACATGGTACATCTGAAATGGTTATTATAC